>NW_026526666.1:32538088-33238088 GCF_024362965.1 Panthera pardus
AGTAAAGATTTACATTCTTTTTTCTTTTCCTTTTTTCCTCCCCCGTTTCTTTCTCCCCCTTTTGTCTTTTCTTCTTCTCCTGTTACTTTAACATGGAGTTTATTTTATTTACTTATGAGTACGAGTTAAGCACAGTACCATTTTTCCTCCTGATCAGGCTCACTCTATAGGCACAGATATCAGCAACATTGCCCCCTCAGTGTCTCGCGATGCTCTCCGCAGAGGCTTGCATATGGCGCATACACACCCTCCCAAAATATTAATTCCATGGTGAATGTGCTGTTTCAAAGCCATCTTTTTTAATGAACATGTTTTGGAACGATTTAACTTGACTTCAATCTAGCAACCCAATAAAGGTTAACACTTTTCATAGACTTCAGATATTTATAGTGTTGAAAATGCTTCAATACGTATGGTCTCATTTGTTTTCCCCACAATAATTTTGCACATTGACAGGTAGGGTGCGTTCATTCATTCATTTATATTAAGTTGGCTCTACACCCAGCGTGGAGCCCAACAAGGGGCTTAAACTCACGACCTGAACTTAGTTCAAACTAGACACTTAACCAACTGAGCCACCTAGGCACCACTTTCATTTTTATTTTATACCAGAGGAACACCGTTTGTAGGATTTAAGAACTCAGAGATGTGCTGGTCCTAGAATTGATGAGGTCCTGTGACTCCTGCTTTGTGTTCATTCTACCCCATCACATCATCTTCCTGAATGTTTCCAAAGGCCCTGTGGGCCCATATAATCTCTCCTTTCTCTGGGCTTCTAGAACTCCTTCTGCATTTTTTTTTCTAGCATTTCATAATTTTCCTTTATTTGTGTACTCATTGTTTGAGGTTTATCTAACTTCTGCAGCTCAATTATAAAAGCTCCTTTTGGTAAGGGGCTGGTTTCCTAAGGATGCACAGAGTCTGTGTCTGAGGCAACAGGTCTCCAACCAGTTTCTTTGTCCTGGTGCAAAAACTAGGCAATAGGACTGCTTGTTTCTACTTTTCTGTTCTAGGAAGTCTTGCCCTAGGTCATAATACTGACATGGGGATTAGAACCCACAACCTCTGTTCGCCCTTTCTGTCGTTTAGCCCTTTGAGCCATGCTGCATTTCAGTTCAGTAATTAGCACTTAGAAAGCCATTGAGGTCAATCCCCATTGCGCCTGTGTAAAATTTGGACTCACTTAATTGCCAAAGCCTCTCAGAGAACATTTCTGTATAATTCTGTGTATTTAAAAATAAACTAATGCCATTATCTATATTCGCTTAGAATGGGATATAGCAATAGTGTATGGACAGAACAAAAATCTATTAATACTCATGTGTGGTAAGGTGACATTCAGATGCATCTGTTTCCTCTCATAAAGTCACCTGCTGGAAGCCTATTGAGTAAATGTTAATGAATTTGGGTGTACCTTAGCTGCAAATGGATCAGATCTTCCTAATGTAACATTACAGCAACCTAGATTCACTTGGATCATTCTGCTGATTTAAATTACATTGAACACCAAAGCCAGCAACATGTATTAGGGAAGAATTAGATGAGCTAGAGAGGCATTTAAAGGGTGTTCTTGGAGCCCCAAGAAGAGGAGGAGGATAAGAATATCAGTTTGTATTCTTCCGGCTTAAAGCCTGAGACACATTTGGAGAGATGGCTGTGATGATTCCGTTGTGTGAGTGGAGTTTGCCATGTGACCTCCACTAATGTTTAAAGATCGCTCTGTAGTTTAATCTTTAAAACATCATGCTGAAAGCATGCCGTCAAGTGCCTGCCAAATTTAATTTTAAAATTTAGCTGGTTTTTAGCTAAAGGTGGGGAAAAAAAAAACACTGAATTTTTTGTTGTTTCCATTGTTTCGAAAAAAGGTGGAAACTTGGATTTTTTCTATTTGGTCAGTTATTTCTAAAATAGCATGCACTTGCCTCTCAAATCAAATCGAAACTTGTAAGTGGAAGTTTAGCACCTCTCCTCCTATATCTACCTATCTGTCCTCTTTAATGTGTTGAGATATGCTGAACTTAAGTCCAGTATATTTAACTAATTCCTACCCATGTTCATTAACATGCACAACCCTTTACTTTGTGGCTTTTCAAATGTGTTATCTCCTCATTGTGAGGGTATAAATACTTAAGTGTATAATTCATGGGTTTTGCTTTTGATGTAGCTTCTCACAGTCGTGTTTAAGAGTTTTCTATCTAGTGCATGTACCTTATGACCCTTGCTGACTTACTAATCTCATTTAGAAGATAAATTTGGTCAGTCAGCAACCAATACTTCTAGAAAACTTAATTTTGACTATCTTTTTTCCTCATTGGGAAAGTTCTGTGTGAAAAGCAGCCTGAATGTTTTGCCTGATAATATTGGTTCTCAGATATCTGCACTATTGTGAATGAAATGAGCTGTTTTCCCAGACTCCACAGGAGGGATTTCTTTTTCTCCCTCCCTAATAGATATAATTTCACTGGTGCTTTCAGGCCAAAGTCTCTGTCTACTACTATCATATTCTCCAAAGACCCTTTTACTAGGCTGTAATGCAAAATAAAGACCTCAACATAGAGAGATAATTGCACATGGTAGATACTGTTATTTGGCCAAGGCCAGGAATTGCCAACATTAGAAGGATTCCAGTATGGTTTGTTATACATCAGAAGTATTCTGTGACAAACAGAATAGAGTAGAGTTTATGGTTACTGTTGATGGACAACTATTCTAAATCCCACATCAGGTTTGAACATGAAGCATATCGTGAGATGTACATACTGGGAACATTGTTTTTTGTTTTTTTTTTTTGGTCTGAGTATTGGTTTCCCATTTTTCCCCCTCCCAAAGGGATTCCTGGTATAAATGAAATGTTCTTATAATGAAAAATGTGGAAAACAAATAAAATTGGAGCTACTTGTTCAGACATCTGTCAACCAATAGAAATATTTTACCTATAATACTTACATAAATATATAAATTTTTCTGGTAGCCACATTAAAAGGTAAAAAGTAATTGGTGTAATTAGTTTTAATATTTTAACTCCAAATATCCAAAACATTATCATTTTAACATGTAGTCAATTTAACAATGAACTATCAATCATGATATTTCATCAATATAGCATGAAAAAATATATGTCTTCAAATCTAAGTCCTCAAATCTAGTATATTTCATACTTGTAGCACATTTCCATTCAGATTAGCTGTGTTTCTCAATAATAGTTTCTCTAGTAGTTTCTTCTCAATACTTTCTCTGAAACTGCTCAATAGGTACATGTAATTAGTGGCTGCCATATTGGACTACACAGGTTTATATATACCATTTGTAGGTGTTAAGAACTTTTAAGACTTTGGGTTTGAATCTTGCCTCTGCCTCAGTCTCTCTGTGACCACAGGCAAGTTAATTAAAGTTTCTGAGACTTAGTTTCCTAATATGTAAAACAAGGGTAAAAACTATTTCTGTCTCTTTGGATGTTATAAGAGTTGAATGAATTCAAAGTACCTGGCAAATACTATATATACTACTCTAGATGCAAAAGGAATGATACTGCTGAGAAAATTACCTGAGGCTAAAAAGGGATTTTGAAGAAATGCATGCTATCAAAGTTATAGTTCCACGTTCTCCACATTAACATCACCCATGCCATCCAATCATGCCATTCTTAGTGCTTAATTATTATTGCTGTTTTGAGTTCATTCTGCATGTCAGGTGTGAACTTGTCTTCTTTTGGGAGTAGCCTTCTACTAAAGGTATTAAAATAAAATGCTTTCTCACACATGGTTTTCTAAGCCGCTGAAGGCTTGAAATTAAGAAGTGAATACCTAGCCTAATTTGAGGTACTTTTTGTTAAGATAAATAACTTAGGTGGATATAATGCAGTGATTTTCCATAATGTTCATTGGCTGAAAATATACACACACATGGAAATTGTTTACTCTCCTGATTGTACAAATTTTCTGCTAGATTCAGAGGAAAATGAGACCCATTTTGTCAGCACACACCACAACTGGCAGCACTTATATCTTTCATATAGCTTTCAGAATTCATGGACACCATGGCAATGTTGTAGAAAGCCTATCATAACTTAATGCTCACATAGCTGCCAACCACCTATAGCAAGTGCCAGACATCAATAACTGTCCACATTGTCAAAGGGAAGCACCAATGATACTGCAGCCAACATTGTAATAGCTAACCAAGGGGACAATATTAATTCATGACCGAGGAATCCTTTGAAGCTAGCCAGAGACCAAAAAACCAAAAAAACCAAAAAGCCAAAAAACAAACAAACACAAAAACAAAAAACACAAAGCAGGAATCCATTCAGACCATCCAGGCTGGCTAAGGCCCACAGAGAAATTAGAGGCAAGCCAACGCCCCCAGTTACCCATTCAGGCCCTTAGGAAAAGGGAGGTTGAAGGGTACACTGTTCAAAGGTGGCACTTTCTGTCTGCCACAAAATTTCGTTATTTGTTTATTTATTTTTTTAATCCTTGGGAAGGTATGCAAAAAAGATCATTGGTATTCTGTCTCCCGTTAAGAAATATTTTGGAAGGCCCTGCTGGAGATTTGAGGAACTTGAAAGTTCACTTTCTCTAATCCTCTCAATTATATCTGAAAAGACTAAGACCCAGGCAAGTTAACTAATTGCTCCAAGTCAGATTGCCAGTTCCTGAGAACATCCAGGACTAGAAGGCAGATCTTACTAGCCTGGATTCTGTGCATTAGTCTTTCCAGGCATTCTGGCTACTCTCCTTTGACTTTGTTAGGGCAAGAATCATTTTCTGCTTTTCATTTTAGTTGGCATCCCAGGAGTGGGAGAGGAACTGAAGACAAGAATGGCAACGAAGTCCCCAGGCTGGTAAATTCATTCAACCACTCTCCTGGGGCGTACTTTCCCAGTAGGTGGTCTTGTGATTCAGTAAACCCAGACTTGTTGGTGCCTCCTCAAAGGTATACTTCATGCTTTCCACACTGTCTCCAAGGTCCAGAGTCTGGATTGCTTCTGTGTTAGCATACTTATTTCCATGCCAACACTATGAAAGTTTCTGTGAAGGCCTAAAATACAGCCAGAAAGTATCCTGGGATCTAGGAAAATGTAAGTCATTTAAAATACTTGTATATATTTAGATAGTGTTAAAATATAGAAATTTCCTCTTTTGTGTTTCTACCAAATCTAAGTAGTATCCTGTTCCCACAGAGGTAAAGTTCCTAGAATGCTCATGTACTGCTAAAAATTAACTTGTTTTATAAATAATACTTTATTCTTACAAATACTAGTTTTGTAGGCAGCTGTGGAATTGTGCTAAAAGCTTAAGGCTAAAAGCTCTGGACTTTCAGTTGCAAGAACTGAGATTTTAAGACTCTGATAGGCTACTGATTAGCAAACACTATTCATTTGAAATGGCTATGATTAGGATTAAATGAAATAACATATGTGCAAGCATTGTATAAACTATAAAGCATTGTACAAATATAAGAGCTTATTATCTTGCTCAAAATCTAATAGACATTTGCATTTATATATTGAAATCACTTATATTTATATAAAGTATCTTCTATATGGTAGATAGGGATTATGTCCAGATTGGAGATGTTTATTGATAAGCTTCCTATCTAATTTTTGTGACCTATTTATTTTAACAAGACAGCTTACTCTATAGCTGACTTGAAATTTGTCTCAAATATTCAACCGACAGTGACTACAGCTATCAGACCCACTGTTTATGGTGCAAAAATCAAAGTAACCATTTATAAAAATTTCTGCAGAAGATTCCAGCTAATGAAAGCACCATTTGTGGTGTGCTAAAACATGCGCACACATAGGTATTGCCCCATTTATCAGACATGAGAGCTAATTACCTCATACACCACTATATCTCTTCCATTCTCTGCATTTCAATTCCCAATATTAACACATAGGTGGTCAAGCTGACCATCGAATAGCCTGCATGAGCATGAATGCATTAAATAATTTAATGTTGGAAGAGTTTATTAAACTGCCACATTCTAATCAGCATGCGTACCTGCCTTCATTAATTTTGCACTGGTCCATGTGTGTCTCTACAGCCAACACAGAGAGCACTAATGTTAATAGGAGCTCTTAACAAACAGGACCAGTTAATCAAGGAAAATTTACTATTAACCACATGACCGTGCATACTGCAATCTAATTACAATCAGATTTAACCCTCGCCCTACCGTACCTGTTTAGACATCTTTCTTATTATTTGTCAATGAAACCGCAGAAAATAGGGTATCATTATTTCATTTGGAGTGAGAGATTTGCGCACGATTGTGAACATGAGGGGGTTTTCTCCTTGCTACTGTCCCATGTTGGAGAGACTCGATTTTGTTTAAAATATCACTGAAAGAGAGCCCTGGTTCTAGCCCCCAAATGATTTTTGATTCTTTGAAAATAGTTCGTTACAAAGAGAGAGTTTTTCTGAATAAACATCTGTACTCTGAACTGATTCAGGTGAAATTCACCATTTGGCAAGTCACAGTTATTGCTATGTAAATGACCTGCATGTAATGTAGACCATTGAGTTTAATTGTTTAACAAAATAATCTGAGGTATTAATGTTAAGTCCCCTAAGATTGGAGGCCCATCATTTAAGCAGGTTTGGCTACTTTAATACCAGTGAACTGGACAAACACCTATCATGACTGGCTGTTTTGCATATTTAGAAGTACATTAAAGGAAAAAGATAATGTAACCAGGTTTTTTTGTGTTTTCACTTCTTCAGGTTGTCATTGGGCTCATTTTATTACATTGGATCACATAAGTTTGTATGTTTTTACAATGAGTTTCTGGTTTAGTTATTATGCCATTCGTGGTAAAGAGGCATAACTCTGTGAATCTGAGTAAGAAGGAGAGCTTTAAGAATTCAGAAATGTCAATGCCACTATTTATGAAATATCAAGGAGAGAAGCTACGGCACTTTTATTAGTATTTTGTCTTATGATCACCTTGCTCCTTGGAATATTAGCCCACAGTGAAGGAACTAAAGAAATATCCCTGTAATTGGCTAAGAATTTCGGCTTGATAACTGAAGGGACTTTAAAAAAAAACTTTCTTGAAAGACTATATCCTATTTAAGACATTTCTTCCTATTGGGCTAATAATTAATTTATTTTAGGTCAAATTATCTTACTTTAATGTTATAAACAGTTTCATGTGGGTCAACTATGGAACTGAATGAACTATACATTTATTTGGAGTGAGTTTGGGTAAAGGGTACTCTTGTATTCTGCATCATAGGATAGCAGCTCCACATCTGCATTACATTTTTTTCTTGTGACTCATGGGTTTATAAGTGGTTTGTTTTTGTGTGTATCTGTGTATGTGTGTGTGTGTTGTTGTTGTTTTTTGATTTTTTTTTTTTTTGAGACAGAACAAGTAGGGGAGAGGAGCAGAGGGAGAAGGAAGCAATCTCAAGCAGGCTCCCACCTGAGTGTGGAGCCCAAAGCAGGCTGAATCCCATGACCTTGGGATTATGACCTGAACTGAAATCAAGAGTCAGATGCTCAACTGACTGAGCCATCCAGGCTCCCTATAAGTGTGTTTTTACAGTTTTTCTTGTTAGAAAGCAACAATAGTACCCAAGTATTATTGCTACATTATTTAGTGGCCCTACCTGTTGAATATTAGCATTATCAAAGGGAGAGTTGATCAGATAGCATTCTTTTTACAGAAGAATGGTCCACAAGGAATATCCAACTAGAATTTAGCCTTGAAAGAAAATGTGATAAGATATACTAAATTCACTGTACATAACTGACCATGAATCTGTCCATTCCCTGAAGGGATAGTGAATTCCCTAAGGCCACTCTCAGTATCAAATAGAACAGGGCTCGAGTTGGCAGACATGGCTGAATATGCTTCAGACCACTGGAAGAAAATATGAGGGAGCTCTTGAATGACTCATACCACTCTTTTCTGAGAGCTCTGATTTAAGGAATACAATATCTGGCAATACATATCTTTCTCTTATTGTTCCTAAGAAAACTATTGAGGAGCATCATATTCAAAGGGAAAATTATTTTAAATTTAGCTAAGAAAAATTATTATCTGACTTGAATGGTAATGTTTCCCAAAATGGCTGACAAAATGTATAGATAACTCTTTTTGGGACCAGTATTTCCTATTTAGACTATCTTTGCTTTGCTTTGAAGGCACAGTGTTGTAACCTCGATATTTTGACCAAGTCTTGTCAGTGTGTGTCATTGTGTAGGGAAGGTGTGAGGTTAGGTGGAAAAGTGTTTAAGGGATTGGGGGTCTGAATTATGTTTCTAGGTCTGCTCAGTTCTTTCATCTGTAAAGAGGATGTGTTAGATTAACTCGTTTCTAAGGATTTCTGAACACGTTAAGTACATGAAGTAGTAGAATCTAAAGAACAAGGTTCCTTTTAAAAGTTCAGGAACCTTAGATGAGGAGTCACGAAATATTAAATGGATGGCTTTTTTTTTTTTTCACGTTCAAAAACAAAGGTATCTAATTCTAGGTCTCTTGCTTTCTTCTACTTATTGCAAATTTTGTATAATCTCCACACTGAGAGAAGTTAATGCAGTAGTACCCTATATGACCCATAAAAAATAATTTATTTTAGAGATGTCATATGTTAATCCCACATAAAGCCCTATCATCAAAGGCCTGGGCTGTCAGGTTGTGATGGTACTTTGATTATTTTACACATTATTCACACAGGAAAGAACCAAAAGGCACATTCCACACACGATTTAAGAAAGAAAAAGAGTTTAATAGAGGGTTTATCCTTTTCACAATGTAGTTATTCTGAAAACGTGGAAGAACATATGTGTTAAATTGGCCAGGCCATTCTCTCTCTCTCTCTCTCTCTCTCTCTCTCTCTCTCTCTCTCTCTCTTTTTCTCTCTTTCTCTCCCTCCCTCTCTCTCTCCCCATCTCCCCCTCCTCCCCCTCTACCTCCTTTTCTTCCTCTCTCCCTCCCTCCCTTCCTTTCTCTTTTGCGCACACACACACACACACACACACACACACACATTACCATTGCATATCAGAGAAAAAATTCTGGTGTCATGTAAGTGCAAGAAATATGAGCATAATACATAGCATTCTCCCTGAGTAGTGGTTTTTGTCTGGATTCACAGAAGGTGTTCAACAACTAAGATTACACAACTACTGGAGGTATTACATTTGCTTGAATAACCCCAGAGGGCTGGAGCCAGGAGCCAGGAAAGGAGAGGGTGTGACGTGGGGAGGTTCTGTGGTGAGCCTGATGCAAGTTCCCCTGTCATCCGGTGGGGGGGGGGGGGTGCATCCCACAGGAAAACACTTAAAGCACCCACTTGTGAGTGTATATGCATACGTGCTCAGTGCCCGTGCAGACGTGCACACACACACAACTCCATGGAGTCAGTAATTGGTGTTTTCCAAGGAAGGCAAACTGAGAGAGTAAAGGAACACAACAGAGCCGATCTTTGATCTGCTGCGTCTATGTGGGTTTACGGTGTTAGCCCAATATGCTGTTGGCAATTCTTTTGAGACATAGGTAAGAAAAAGGAGAGTTTGTCAGAAAGAAATTAAAATAGGATGGGAAATCTTGAAACCTAGAAATGAAAACTGAAAAAAACACTTTCCATTTCTTTATTTATTCTCCCAGCATCTTCTTTTTCTTTCTCAGTAACTTCAACTTATTATGCTATCTCTTTGGAGAACAGATAAGTCGTTTCAAGTGAAGTCCAGAATTGTACTTGTCTTTGGGTTATACTCTCCTAAGGTAATGTAACATTCAGTGCCATGTAAGTAGTTTGACAGTTGGCCAGTCGTTCAGGGTATTTCTGGCTTCTGATAGGGGAATGGATTTCAACATGAGATTTGCTTAGCAAGGGGAAACTTTAAAAAATTCTGCAGATCTATAAAGATCTAACAAACAATATTTTTCATTATACTCATGTTACTACTATTGAAAGAACCCATATATTAGAACAATATATTCATTCAAAGTGTGAGATAAGGTTGAGCATTTTGCTAAAAAAACCAAAACCAAAAAAAAAAAAAAACTGGATATAAAATGCCAAAAAGAAAATCTCAGAATGTATTTTAATAAATGTTCTGTTAAATACCTACATGATGTGATGTTGTGCCAACTTAATTAATTGTAAAATTTAGTATTCATTAAAACTACACTGCATTTGAAAACAACTTGTAGGTTTAAATTTTCTCACTTTGTAAAATTTTCAGCTAGGTATGATGATTGCTGAGAGCTCATAACATGTTGTGAGTCAAGTCAGTTACTTGTAGTCAAATAATTTCAAAAGGAAATTTACAAATATTTTTGAAAAATAATTACAACAATATTAGGTTTAATGTGGGTCATAGATATATATTTTAATAAGCATTGATATGTTGGGGGCAAGGCCCCCAAAAGTAAGGGGGATCTGAAAAAAAATAACCTGGACAAAGAGTTAACTGTTTTAAAGTAGCTTCATTGAACATACAGGTGTTTTTAAGGGACTATTTCTAGAATTTTCTGAAGGTGACAGAGCTGCATTTTTTATTCTTAAATTGAAGGGCATCAAGGTAGTCTTGAATATCTGCAGGGATGGTGAATGATTATATGAAGCCCTTGTAGCAGGATAACCTTCCCTGCTGCCTTGATACAGCTCTTGGACACCCAGCACTACCTGGTTGTTAACTATAATGATACCCTACAATGTGGGCTCACTTTGACTTTCTAGACTCTTCACATGAGCCTTTGTAACCTTGCTGTATTTCACATAAAGTCATACAGCTGAATTTGTCTCATATACTGCTCAGCATGTCTTGAAGAAAATATCTTTCTCTCAGGATGTCTCTGGGTCTGGCATGGCAGCACATTAAGAAAACATTCCCCAGATCAACATTAGACAATTTTCTGGAGGAACTCCTTTCCTGGCAGGTGCTTTTCCTTTTATTTTGGGTCTCATCTTCACCCTAATAATCTAAGATAATTTAAAGAGTTCGCTAATGTTTATTTACATCAGCCTGGGAAAGAAAAAGAAAATGATGGTTCTGAGCCACAAGAATAGTATCCACTTGATTCTGAGACAGAAAATTTAAATGAGGGTGGCATTTTTTTTAAACAGTCTGAGTAACCACACTGTCAGCTACTGTCAAAACTGGCTTGCACTGAATTGTGTTACGTGCTGGGCAGGAACTTTTTTCTGAATTACACCAAGTAGATAATTTTAATTTACACATACTGCCTTTTAGAAGGACTGTCTACACGTTCTCTCCTTCTCCTCTTCCTCCCCGAGCTCCTCTGTCTCTTTTTCATTCTTGACTTCTACTTTGACTTGCTTTTGGGCAAACTTCTAATCGAAATCTTTGTATCTCTCTCTGGGTCTACTTTCTTCTAGAAAAGACTCATTCTTATAAAAATCATGATAGTTTGACAAGCTGAGGGCAATTACCTGATCAATATCAGTCAGAATGAGAAGCCCATGATGGATGCCCCTTTGGATTGAAAGAAAAGCAGCAGAGACATATTAAATTAAGCCAGTCCCATTTGGCCCATCACCAGAAGATACTGAAACAAGGTAATTTGACCTTTAAAAAAATCAAGAGACTGTCTGCATCACCCTGGTATGAAGAAAGGTCTCAGACAGGGTAATTAGAGAATTTCAATAATTGTTGGCTTTGCAATAAAGGATTTTTTTCAAGTCTTTTTTGGAGCTCAAACTAGAAATTAAGGAAAATTAGTGAGCCCATTTACTCAGTTCCTATAGAGTAGGTGGGGCTATTCCATGGGGCAAGCTGGGCAGAAGACAAAATGGAAAACAAGTCATTGCTACCCCTCAGACACCATAAGTCTTAACCTACCCTTTTCCACTTGGCAGGTTAATAAACGTTTTAATTATACTTTTAGCTTGGTACTTTTTCTAAAGCCAAACAGTAAATCTCTTTAGATTATGTTGTCATTGGCTGTTAACATAGCTAACAAAGCAATAGATCTCAGGTATTTAGCCATCATTACTTCTCATTGGTTCGAATCATCAGAATCAACAACTGTATACTCAGAGGAATTAATACACCCTCAAATCTAAATATCACTTTGAAAAGGTGACCTTCCCCCACAAACCTGTACCCAACGTTTTTAATGATTATATAGTTACAGAAATGAACAGTGATTTAAAAATTTATTTAAATCGTCTCCCTTTCTCTGTGATAGTATCTTAAAGTATTCTACTCTTCTTCACCTTACCCAAAGATTAGTGGCCCTGAAAACTGTAAACAAAAGGATTGAACATTTTGGGGACCTGGCATGGGACACTGTCAATAGAAATCCAGAGTCAGAGAGTCTCTTAGGAAGTTGTCTTTCTCAGTGTCCTCACACTTTCGATGTATAAAAATTAGTGGGGTAGCATGATCCAGTATGCCTGGGGAAGATGTAGGGATCTGCATTTTCATAGGGTTCCCGGATAATCCTATACCGGTGGTCCATGGACTACACATTGCTTTCTGTTAGCCTCTGGCAGTGAGGAAAGTATACCAGGTTAAGGTGATGAGAATCAATCACTTTTTGCAAAGGCTACCATGGAAATGGACTGAGACTCATTCAGTCAAATAACATAGTCTAAGGCTTTGATGTTCTGTCACTTGCCTGTTAAGAACTGCCACTTTTCTTCCTTCAACTAGAATCCCTTTGTTTCATTTCAGTTCAGTTTTCTTACATGTCTTCTTTTTGCAATAGTGTTCCCAAGGAATACAGTGAGTTTTTATTTTATCTTTTTATCATCAAATATGTGCTCTCTCCTTTTTAACATATGATGGCAAAGCTTCCAATACCCTCCCAAGCATAGGGCACCTTTCTTGCCGGGAAGAAGAGAAATTTGTAAAGTAATTCATTTCATTCAGAGTTAAAATCAAAGGTCTCGAGACATCATCACTTCTATTCTGCCTCTTGCTATTCAGGCCAGCCACGCCAGCCTCCTTGTTATTCCTCAAACGTGATAGCCCGCTCCCACTTTACGGCCTTTATTCCAGCTATTTTCTCTGTTTGGGACACTCTTCCCAGATTTCCTTCAAGTCTTTGCCTCAATTCCACCATCTCCCTGAGGCCTCTCCTCACCACTTTATTTAATACTGAAATGACCATTCATACACACACACACACACACACACACACACACACACACACATATACATATATATACTTTTTTCTCATAGCACTTACTTTCTTCTAATATATTATTTAATTTTAAAAATGTTCTTGTTTATTTTCTCTTAATCCCTAACAGAGTACAAACTCCATGAAGCTTGGAATTTTATTTTTTAGGCCAATACACAGAAGGTAACTAGAACAGTACCTGGCATATAGTAAGTGCTCAGTAAATCTTCATTGGATGAAAGAATAAATGTCTAATTACATATATTTACCTTTTCCCAAGCATTTGCATTAAAATCTAAGAAATAGTAGAGGAGGCACACATTAAGAAAGCAGAAGTCACATGTTATTTAGATTCTTGTAATTCGATATGATTCAGAAAATATACTTGAATAGTCTGTATTCTAGGTGAGCCTTAAATTACGCTACAGAGATTATTAGCCCCTCAGCCTACTCCTCTAGCCAGCTGTTTCACACTCTTTAACATGAATACCGATGACTGCTACAACTGAGGGAAGAGTACCCAGAGAAAGTAGCAAACTGTAGTGAAGGAGTTGAATGAGTGAAAACCATAATTAACATTACCCTAATTGTATTGAAGGTATTGTCAGGGACCTGATGCTATCTTGGCATTTCATACACATTTCTATTGAAACTTATTTTGCCAAATTTATAGGAATAGTTACCATTATGGAGAATTTATGATGTGTTACGCATGATGCTATGCTTCACAAACATTATCTACTTTTTCAGAAGAGTCCTATTAAGTGTGGTGTTTAAGATTCATTGTCTTGCAAGTGGCAGTGAGTCCAACTCAACCTGTTTTAAACAAAGGCAAACAGAAGGAAAAAATGAGTTCATATGGTTCATGTATCTATAAAGTCAAGAGGAAAAAAAAAGGATTGATATTGGTTACTCAAACATTTAAGATAACATAAACAAAATAAAAATATATTAACTTTCTGAATATTTAAAAATGACATAGAATAATTATTCTGAATTTATGTCACATACTTTAAGAAATTTTTTTTAATGTTTATTTTTGAGAGAGGGACAGAGCATGCATGGGGGAGAGGCAGAAAGAGAGGGAGACACAGAATCTGAAGCAGGTTCCAGGCTCTGAACTCTCAGCCTGATGTGGGGCTTGAACTCCTGGACTTCGAGATCATGACCTGATCTGATGTCAGATGCTTAACAACTGAGCCACCCAGGCGCCCCTATATTCACATACTTTAATCGGTTTCTTAGCCATATCTATCTGAACACCATGTTATGTCTGTGTGATGGTTAATTTTTTGTTTCAACTTGACTTGGCCACAGGTTAACTGCCCAGATACTTGTTAAACCTCATTCTGGGTATTTCTATAAGGGTATTCTGGTTGAGCTTAATATTTGACCTGATTGCCTTCCTTGATGTGGTGGGCCTCATCTGATCTGTTTGAGGCCTAAGATTCCATCTCTCTGCCTGAAGATGTTTTTTTAGAAGAATATAAATTTTTCAGTAAGGTCTTTTAATTTTTATTTGTTTCATAAATTCCCATAGTCTTCTTCCAATGTGCATTTTAAATTTAATAAATTTAAAATCTTTAACAGCTTTGGGGCATCTGGGTGGTGCAGTTGGTTGAGCGTCCGACTTGAGCTCAGGTCATGATCTCATGGTTCATGGGTTTGAACCCTGCATCGGGCTCTGTGCTGACAGCTCAGAGCCTGGAGCCTGCTTCAAATTCTGTGACTCTCTGCCTCTCCCTGGCTTATGCTGTCTCTCTGTCTCTCTGTCTCTCTCTCTCTCTCTCTCTCTGTCTCTGTCTCTGTCTCTCTCGCAAAAATAATCATTAAAAAAATAAGATCTTTGACATCTTCAATTAATTTTTCTGTCTATTCCACAATATTTGCTATACACATTGAGGTACCATGTAATCTCAGAAAATATTCTGCAAAATGGAAGACTCTCAAATCTATTTTTTTATATTGAAATACTTAAATATTTCAGGCCAAATATTTTCACATATACTGTGTTTACCTCTGTTCTTTGACAAATATAGTTTTATAAGACAAAACTCTTCAAATGAGTGGTCTGTATGGTTTTTCTAATATTTTGCCAGATACAGATGCTGTAAAATTGTAAACCTTCTCAATTTGTCCAATCTATCTAATTAAAAATAGGAGCTCTATTGTGAGATTCTTCCCACAAATTGAGCTATTCCCAAGCACAACTATAAAATTCCAGAATCTTAAATCTCACACAGTGTTTGGGCTCTTATGGCTCCATTTGTTCACCTCTTCCCTTGCTGTGGTAGGGATAAATTTTGTCATCTTATGTGCACACTTTGTCTTCATAACCGCAATTTGCTACAAGATGAAAAAGCTGAAGTCTGTTGGCACTCCATTTGTTTAATACTTTGGTTAAATATTTTCAACTGAATTTGCACAAGATACATTCAGAATTTGAGATCATTTATAAAAAGAACACTATCCTTATGGGACAAGAAGGTTGATGTAAAAAACCAGTTTTTTTCAAAAGTGAAAATATTTCTAAAATCCATTTGATCATAGCAAAGAGACAGATCTTTATTGTCATGTTGAAGTTTTGTTTTGTTTTAAATCAGTATCCATATCATCACATTTTCTTGTTCAGCTACTGTGCGTGCATACAACTAGAGCTCCTATGTTCCTTGGTGAAATATTCCAACTTATTTGGATACAATTATGAGTTATATATACATCACAATCCATTCCTAGCATGTATCTCATATATAGGCTTCTCAATTTAGTGAGAACTATGTTTTTACCATTATAATGTGTTACACGAGATTTATATTTTTATTATCAAACAAAATAAATGTGGCTTCTGTGTTATACTTTTAAATTTATTGTACAGTAGCATTCAATAATTTTAAATGTTTCATCTTTAACTGAATCATCTGATCACATTGATAGGAAACTGGCTTCACTTCCTCTGTGAATAAACCCAACATGTTAACAGCTACTGCTTCACCCACGTGCCCTGCTTTCTATTCACTTTTAAAAAGTGGAAAATACGCACAACTTATTTAAAACTATAGTCCTTTGATCTAAATGAAAAGCCATAGTTCTTGGGGTGATTTGTAAACATGCATTCTTCAGCTGTGTCAGATTCTCTTCTGGGGGCTCAGGCTTTAAAATAACTTTTGTGGGGCATCTGGGTGGCTCAATCAGGTAAGCATCTGACTTCAGCTAAGGTCATGATCTCCTGGTTCGTGAGTTAGAGCCCCACGTTGGGGTCTGTGCTGACAGCTCAGAGCCTGGAGCTTGCCTCGGATTCTGTGTCTCCCTGTCTCTCTCTCTCTCTGCCCCTGCCCTTCTCATGCTCTGTCTCTCTCAAAGTGAAGTAAACATTAAAACAAATTTTCAGTAACAACTTTTGAAATAGATACCGATGCTTTCTCAGCAGATTTATGTCTTCTAGTTTCTACATGTTAGTGATATAATTTATGACCTCTAAAGAAAGCAGCAAATATTGAGAAGCCGTATGGGCAAGTTAAGTATTCAAGCCAACATGAGAAATGAAAAATCAGCACTTTTATTTTTATTAAACATACATTTACTGAGCTCATTGCTGTGGGAATAAAGTATTTCAAAAATGGATAAATTTTATCAAAAATTAATTAAATATGTCAATACTAAACAATAACCAAATGTCTGTACCAAGGGCATTCAGCTTTACACATTCTATGCTCTGTAGAAGAAATGCTTAGTCTTGCTTTCTGCATATATTTTGTGTACACTTATACCATAATTTCTCTCCTTTTTCAGTGACCCCTCACTGGAAGCCTGGGAACTTTATTCATCTCACAAGCTGGGGCTCGGGTTGGGGCTCCTGTATACCAAGTGGTAGGCAGAGTAGAGGGCCTTTTATGCTTTCTCCACCACCGCCTGAGACTAGAAGTGAGCTGTCCCTAGCTATGTGCTTGTAGGCCCCTTTAAAGTGGAAACCTTATTTATAAGATACATGGAAATAGAAAAAAAAATCTGGAGGCCTTAGTTATACTGCACTTGGAAATAAGAGTGACAGAATGTTCTTGGTCATTTTTCATATTTTTCCAGTGTTAAAGTGAAAACATGGTTCACTGCACACAGTGCTTACACACTGCTAGACAAGATCATTCCAAGAACTGTCATTATTATAAAGTGGAGGCCTACCAAACGTAATCTGGCTTATTTTAATGAAACTGCAGTCGAGGACCCATAATACTATGAAACATCAGATCATCTGACATTAATCAGGCCCAAGGGAAAGCCAGAATGTCTTTAGGCATTAGCCAGAATGTCCCTAGACATAGGGAGCAGCAAGTACAAATTTAGGAATAAAATCAGCCTCCATAGGGCACAGTAGACATAGTTCATGGAGAGCCTTGTAGGCCATGGCAAACATTTCAGGATCTACTTTACATAGTCTAAGAAGCCTTTGGAAGACACTGATTTGATTATTGCTGAAAAGATCATCTGTGGCTATGTGCAGGACAGACAGTATAGGAAGAATAGGACCAGGCAAACCTCTCAGGAGGCCATTGCTATCATCAGCTGGAAGGTGATGATGTTCAAATTGAGGATTAAGTGTATAGATATGGTGAGAAATGGTCCCATTTGAGAAATATGTAAAGTGCATTTCTGACAGGATATGTTGATGAATTGAATATGGGGAGTAAGAGAGAAGAGTTGAGGATAAATTCACGGTTTTCCTTTGAGCCTCTGGATGAATGTTGGTGCCATGCAGAGATGAGGAACATTGTGAGAACAGTGTTGGAGGGAAAACCAGGAGTCCAGTTTGTAAAGGTTAAGTTTGACATGACTGCTAAATGCCCATGTGTAAAGTTGAGTAGATATTTGGACATATTCATGGTGGACTGGTTGGGGAAGATATTTAAATAGGGCACCAGGAGTGTAGAAGTAGTATTTGTAACCAGAAAAGGAGGTAGGCCCATTCAGGGAGTGGGTATAGATAAACAAGAGAATTTCTGGCTGAGTCCCAAACACTCTTGTAATTATTTGCTTATTTGATGTATAACATTCAGAATAATATTTTATGGAATTAATATATTGTCATAAATATCAAAATTTCCACATTCTTCTTTAAAAGCACACACACACACACAACTTTCTTTGTTTCACATATTATTTTCAAAAGTTACATTGTATAAAATGAATCAATGATAGGGAGAATTAGGGTACTTGGGTTCTTCTTTAATTATATTCTAAAATAATTCATATTCTTTAATTCTGTCTATAGTGCTTGGTGCCCCATTACAACCTAATAAAAGTAATAGACCACTAATTCTCATTGTATTTCATTTATTTACTAGAAAAATACATAGAAAATTATTATAAAATTAATTCTGAATGGCTAATGAGATAAGCAAATGCCTTCAGATATTTCCATTCTCCATCTGATGGGGAGATCTGCCTATCACAAAAGGTGTATTTCCTGTCTGTAGCTATAAACCCATTTTAATCAAAGTTTAATTTCCCTGGACATAACAATCAGTAATTGCTTTGCATGGAAAGGATTCCTCTCATTTATTAAGGATCTAGTGATGGTTTACTGATGACACAAGAGGACAGGTAGGAGACAAAGAACCAGAGGGGCCAGTAAATCAAACAGATATAGAAATTATCAAGCCATTGACTGAGAAGACATGTTTAGAAATAATATAAGCTGAAGGACTCAGGAATGAAGGGTGGAAAAAAGAACCACCAAATGTGTCTAATTATGGAAGTAGTCACAAAGATTATGAATTGGAACTCTGATGGTATGGTTTACCAAGGAAACTTAAAAATCCCTTCTCATCGGTATGGTCAATTTGAAGATCCTCTTTGATCTGGGAGCAGGAAAGTCAATAACCTTTTGGAATCTTATAATATTAAAATACTCAGTGCCTCGACAAGAGCAAGAGAGAGAAGAATGGCCAAATAGAGGAGTTTTGTTAAAGTCTATTGCACAAGGAGTGGATGGTGATAATAGTAGTAAAAATAAATATAGAACATTAACATTGACAAAGCACTTTCAAACAAATGATCTCATTTAATCACCATAACAAATTAGTGAGGTAGGCAGTTTATGTCTAATTATCTTCAGGATGTCCAATTTGCAGATGAGGAAAATGAGACTTGGAGACTTTGGAAAAATTACCAGAACTCACACAGTCTGTGAGAAAAGCATGACCAGTCCTCTTGTCTTTCTGGCTTCACATCGATGCCATACATGATAACAAGAGAGATCATAGACTTAGGCATTTGCAGGTGCTGGTGATGTATGCCTAATATACTATGCCCTGAGCACATCTCTTTTTAATCCTTTCTTTGTCAATATTTTTTTTTTGAGAGAGAGAGAGAGAGAGAGAAAGCGAGTACAGGGAGAAGGGCAGAGGGAGAGAAAGAGAGAGAGGGAATCTTAAGAAGGTGCCACACTCAGTGTGGAGCCCAACACAGGGCTTGATCCCATGACCCTGGAATTATGACTTGAGCCAAAATCAAGAGTCGAACACTTAACCAACAGAGCCACCCAGGCGTCCTTGCCAAATATTCTTGAGAATTTCCCAAAGTAGACTTAGATTTCTTTTTTGTAGTGGCATTTGAATTGTCCAGAGTGGACCAACATTGCATTTGATTGATGAGTATCATTAATTGTCTCCAATGAAATCTTTTTTTCAAATGTAGTTAAGTGTGTTTGAATTAAAAAATGGCCTAATTAGCAAAACTCAAGTCCCAGAACATGAGAAATATGACTGAACTTGAAAGATCCTAGCAAGATTTCTTCCTTTTTTGCCATATCCAGAACACATTATCAACAATCAAGATGTTTGATTCATGATCTTCATAGTGCTTTGTGTACTCCTTAAGGTAGTTAGTTTTCTTTTGAAAATTCCTGTAGTCACCAGTTATTTCTTCTTCTTAAGATGGTTCTCCTTTGGTCTTCATTGCAACTGAGCTGGGCATTTTGTCAGTTCCTGCTTCTAATGGGAATTGAAATCTGGCTACCACACACAAACTCATGGGCAATCTTCTCTTCCTTGGGAAATTAGACAAAAAATTGATTCATAGTTATGAGCCCTTTAATCACTTATTACTGAGAGTTATTTTCCCAAGTCATCTGCTGAGAACGAACAATATAATGTAATTATAGTTGAGGTCCATCTGCCATGAATTACTATGTTTAAATTCTAAATAATATACTTACATATAATTTCTAGGTTTATCAACTTTAGATTGTATCTATTTATGCCAAACTATTAAATGTTAGTATTTTGATTCATTTCTTATCTCTTAGTTTTATTAGTTATGTTATTAGTATTTCTAACATTTTCATTTATAACTAAATGATCTATTCTGGCCTCTATTCTTTACTAAACAATTTAGAGAGTATCTATTGATTCCTCACTTGATAAGAGAAAAAATTAGTGAACATACTCGTGTCCATCTGTTTTCCTCTCGTTCCTCCTTTACATACTAACTCCTTTTTCTGTTACTCTTATACATTCTCTAAGTGTCTCTCCTGCTTTGTTCACAAGTTAATTTTATGAATTGAGGATAAATAAATATATATATAATTGTAATATAAATAATCCTCTACAGATCTGAGTGATCAGATCCACACAAAAGGATATGTTAACCTATGTCACTTAATTTCTGCTTCTTGAAGGAGAATGGCTATTCTAAGCATGAAGAGCAAATGGATTCTTATTTTCTAGCTGTACTTCCTTATTGTGTGTTTGTTATTTGGACCACGGATTTCACTGCATCTGTTTTGTTCTGTAACAGCTAAATGTTTTATTTTCTTTACTGAGAGAGGGAAAAGACAAATGATTTTATCTTATCAATTTCTGAAGCATGTGATTTGTAATAGAATTTTGACTTGCTTATTAGAAACAGTCTCTACATAGCACTTCCACTAATTTTACTCATTGCTCATTAGGATGGCTGCATCATTATCTTCTTTTTGTATTTTCCTGTATTGGTTTTCAGGTTTCCTGTTTTGTTTTGCTGGAGTACATCCTCAAGTCTGTGTGAGCTCTCCAATAAAATTGATAGTTGCTTGCTAGCTTTCACTCCTGATTAAAGTTTCATGAAATTTCATGAAAAACCTTTGTTTCAATTTTTCTAATCTATTATGTTTTTACCTCAGATAAATTTTGTCCTATAATTTAGTTGATTATATCTCCCATCTTTGAGAAAGAACACAGTGTTTTTATCAGGAATTTGAGTTAGTTATTTTGGTCTATTCTGGATTAACCTTTCCTATCTTTTACACTGTCTCATGGTTTCCATTCTCTTATGATTTAGTTCCGGGAGATTTTTCTCAACTATATATTCCAAATCACTCAAGTTTATTTTAGCCCCCCATCCATTATTGAATTCTTCTATTGATTTTTTTTTTTTTAAGAAACCTTATTTAGTTTATGAAAAATCTGTCTAGCTCTCTGATTACTCCTTTTTTAAAGTGATCTGATTGTATTCTGGGATATAATATCTTCTGGAATATCTCCCAAGATACCAATTAGATTTTTTTTTTTTTCTTTTTAAGGTTCTCTTCTGTTACTGACACTAGCTCTATTTCCTTAGGGTCATTTGTTCTATTTGTTTACTTTTGGTAACCTTTGTTTTTATGCTATTGGATAGTAGCTATTAACATGGCTAAATGAGTCCCATGTAATTAGCATAAATTGATAGCATGGTTTTAGTTATCATTCCTTTACTTGATTTACCAAGGGACACTTCCTCTTCCTGGTAAGGCCAACAGAGAGCTGGGCTTCTGACCATCAGGCTTCCCCATGGAGTATGTGAACAGGAAATAGGCCAGTAGATTCAGTACTCCTAACAATACCACTGAAAGAGAGACTTTATTCTGGAGACAGAAAAGAGTGGTTTCTCTACTTTGATTTTGTGCAAGGCTGGAGTCTTTCCTCCCCGTGACTCAAATCTGCCCATGCTTTGGACTGTGGCTCTAGACTTGTTTCCATCTCTGGTCTGTTTCTTTAATCCTGGGTTCCTAATAAGGGCCCTCTGAGGTTAATCTAACACTTTGCTTGGAAATCAGTTTCCAAGTACTAATTAAGATGGAGGCAAATGCTACTCTGTACCTTTGTGGGAGGTGGTCGGATCATAGTATATAGTCCCAGCTGTTTTATAGACATTCCTTCATTTAATTGTCCTGAACCATGCACCAAAGCTCATTTCTGATCTTCATGCCTGGCAGCTCCAGCCTTGAATCTTTCTGAGGTTCCCTGGGAAGAATGTCATCTGTCTCATTAGATTATAATCAGTATATGAGATCAGAGATCAATTTTGATTTCCCACTGTGTACTTCGAGTTTTCAAAAGTATCTGGCATATAGCTGGCATTCAATGAATATTTGTTGAATGAATGAACAAATGTATTGATGGATTTTGATATATTCCTTTTGATATATTTTCATTGTTATTTCAATGAATTTTTTGAATTATTGATGGGTACTTAGATTATCATTTTCAAATTCATGGTATTTTTAATGAATCATTAAAATCATAACTGTGAGCATTATGTACAAGGTTTATGATATGTTACCTAAAATAATCAAAATGCTTACTTATGTATATACTATTATTATGACTTCTCAGCTGTTACTCAGTTTGTGTGTTTGTATATGTGTGTATAGACAGGGACTAGAAAAAGGGACTAGGAAAAAATATACAAATAAGAGTTTAATTTCATTTGTTTACCTTTAAGAGACTTGGGTTCATGTTTTCTTTTTATTTCAATTTGTTGCAATAATATTTGTGTGATAATAAAAATATCAAATTAGATTAAATGCTAAAGGAAAGAGATACCCAAATCTTTCTGGGTGATGTAGCATGAAAAAGATATTTTACTCTGACAATTAAAAAAGGCTTCTAATATCTAATCTAAAACCCACTCCCACCCACGGCCTTCACAGCTGTCCTTGCCATATGACCCCATGACCCTTTCTAATGATTCAGTATTATCTGCTTAGATAATCAATATACCCTTCACTAAAAAGATTTAAATCAATTTTTCTAGGTATTATGCTAAAATATTGGGATACAAAGATAAATAAGAGTCTCTGTGTTTTTAAGATCATAGCCTAGTGTTCTTTAGATCACAGTGGAGACTGAGAGACAGGCTTCCTGTGTGTATTTCCTGACTTTAAAGAAACGTTCCCCACCTCCACTGTGCCTTTTCTCATGGATATAATTGTAATTGTTAAGTCTACTTTTGTAATTTCCTAGGAAAAAAGTGCAAAGTGAAGATTAAAAAAACAGGGAGAGGAGAACAAAAAAGGGACAAAAAGAAAAGAGAGAAATAAAAGCAGTAATAGAGATTATTTTCATGAGTCAAGGCATATGAGGACAACTGAGAGAAAGAGTATCTTTCCTAGGCAAATATGATCAAAACAATTAAAACTGCTTATTTCCCATGCGTGTTTTTTCACATTGCACTTTATGTACTACTCTTGTTTCGTGTCCATATTCTTATAGATGTTGTTACTTTGTGGAGTCATTCACTTGTTTCTGTATATTGCTTTGTGTCATTATTCCTATGGCCACCTAGGTGCTGCATAAAGAAGTCTAATACATTTTGTTTAAAGGAAAAGTAAAAGTTGGTTTTGACTGAGACTTTAAGGGGTTTTTCTATATTAAAGTTCACAATTGTATCTCATGGATTTTATGATATCTATTTTGGCTCCCATGGAAGTGTTACCTCTTACTTAAGTTCTCCATCAATGAGACTTGCAGAAAATTAAGCTATTGCAATAGACAAGGGGTTGATGTACTTTTCATGGAATTTCCATATGGATTTATGCCCCTACCATAAGCTAAGGTGGTTAAATAGCATCTCTACCCATCCAATTCTTCATGCCAGAAATCTAAGAGTTATTATGGACACCTGCCTCTCTCTCCATCCCTCTCTCCTATACATCACAGGTCTTATTGATCCGACTTTCAAAATGGATCTTGATTCCTTCCAGTGCTCTTTATTTCCACTGTCAGCATTTGGATCCTGACTTAGACCTTGATCATCTCACACATGGATCACTGAAATTGCTTCCTAATTACACTTCTAGCTGTCTTCGTTGATCCCTTCAATCCATTCCAGATAGCAGTAATAGAAGTGTTTTTAAAAACTCAGATTTAACCACATGGCTCCCCTGCTTAGATCTTAGAACAGAACCTTCAATTTTATCATACTCTCCATTAAGTGGTCTTTGCTAATCATTCCCCTTTTCTCTTGGTGAGTAGAAGAGTTCTTTTGTGGTTTAAGACTTTCGTATACATTTTGTTTTTTGTTTTGTTTTTTGTTTTTTTTCCCCTTGAATAGATCCTGTCTATGATTCAGATCTCTGATTAACTGCTATTCCTCTGAGAAGTATTATTCGATTCTCTCCCTGTTCCACAGGTCCTACATGTGCAGTATATTTATAATTAACTTTTTTTTTTTTTTTTGCAGTCTTTATTTGTTTAATGGGTCTCTCCCACAAAACCTTAAGCCCCTTGATGGGGCAGTTCCTATACATTTTGGTTGACACCATATTCTCTGTAACTAGAACAGGGCCCAGCTTAAAACCATTGCTCAAAAAAAATATATTGGTTAGTAAGTAAACGATGATGGTCATTGGCCTGTCATTGGCATGACAAAGTAGGTCTGGTTTGTACGATATTGGCCAGTTCAGTGTCACAGAAGTTGTCCTGGTGCTTCTTCTCAAGTTGTCCTGGGTTTTTATCCAGTCAGAGCTATGGTCATTCTGGTCACAAAAGGGTCTTTCTAAAACTAGTGGGAAGTTTGTGGTTCCTCGGACAACCTGGAGAAGTAAAATCAGCATTTCAGCATCAAGATAAAGAAAGATGAACCAATTCCACAAAGTAGCAGGTGCCGGTTCTTGTCTTTTAATTCAAAGGACAGCATGCATGGATAATATATAATAAGCATTTATCAGTGTGCTAATAGTGTTTGAAATTCTATTAGGTGACATGATGAGGAAGCTCAAGATGGATGGAGTTGTTATATATTTGGTGTCTTGACTGTGCCTGCCAGAGCCTTTAAAGTCAGTTTAGTGGTCTATTAATGTGTCCATTATGAACCCAATTTCTTACCTTAGTCATTTTAAATCTCATCTGTCTAATAACTTAGTATATGTTATTAGCCCAAATTCAAACATTTTATACCAACTATAATTCTTAGTTGTTAAACCGGTTTTGACTTATTGGTGCCACATTAAAACCTTAATAGGTGGAATAATTGGCTCTCATAACAATTTGGAGTAAGAGAAGTCATGAGCGAGCACTGTTTCCAGATACCCAAAAAGCTATGAACGAGTCCCCTTTGCCCTCTGAAAAGCTATGAACGAGTCCCCTCTGCCCTCTATTGCGTCTCCCCACCCCTGCTGATTCCATTTTCTCCCAGTTTCCCAAGCCAGTCCTAATTGGATCCAAACAGGGGCCATTAAACCTGGCATGGCTCAGGGGAAACACCTTCCGGGGTTTCATATGGGAATCTTTCCCCAGGAGCAGCCAGTCATTGGTACAAAATGATGGGCTTTAGATGTTTTTTCCTTCAGAGGGATAAGCCTGAGGCCATCCTCAGTGAGAAAATTGATTCACTAAGCCTTCTGACTACTCTGCAGCCCTGTAGCATTCCAAAGTTGCCTTTACATTTATTTTAACAACATGCATGAAAATCGACCCCAGCAATTTGTATCCCTTTCCCATTTTTGAGTAACACCTAAGTTCCACCCTCTATATGGCAAAGTCAGCTTCTGCGCCCCACCCCCTACCTCGCCCCACAAAAGGGACTTGTAGGTACAGGTCTTTTTGACTTATAATCCTGCAGACAAGAGTCAGCCAGGCCGATGTATGTCTGAGTGCTGCACGATCAGATATCTACAGTCCTGGACGCTTGAACCTGATTATCCTCCTTCCCTACCTGCAGAGTCTCTGGTGCATCTTGCATGTCTTTGAGTGCCTCTCCCCTCTCTAATTGAGAGAAAGCCTTCTGGGGTGCAATAAAGCTGCTTTAGGAAGGCAAGAAACAGATGGAAAATAAATGGGTTCAGGTGCTTCAGGGACCCAAGTGCTGCTGCAGAAAGCAGAAGCAGAACATCTAAGCACAAAAGAGTATTTGACTTTTGTCTTTAAATTTTGCAGTGGGACACAGTATCAAGGTAAAGAATTAGAGGTTCTCTCCTTGGTGCACAGGATGCATAGACTGGATTCCGGTTAAAGCCAGTTGCTCTTTAGAATCGAGAGAAGATTTACTAGTGGTTCTAACCTGTGTGCAGGGTGAAAGGTAGGCCCTAAATCTGATTCCTGGCAAAGCAATTTTTCTTCTACTTTGAGAACTATTTCACAGGGACAAGGGTGCCTGTGAAAGACTAATGAGTTTGAAGTCAGCATTGGGTTCCAATCCTGGATTCAACGTGTGCTGCCTGTCTGTCCCTGGATAAGTCACTTAGCATCCCAGAGCCTGGGTTTTCTGAACTCTAAAACTGGGATAATAAAACATGTAATGGAGAGTTTTTGTGAGTACTATATCGGTATGTGTGTAAAATATGGGGCATAATGTTATTATTACAAGATCAACGCACATAGGGTCTTTAGTTCCCTGCCCCATCCTCTCAGTTAAATGACTGACCTCCTTCACCATCCTCATTTCAGAATCCTCACCACATTTCTAGGTAAGAATTGCTTTAGCCACCACTCCTAGCCCTTTCTCCCTTGTTCTCCATTATGTCCTTGTAACTATAACCCACGAGGCCAATGTAATTTAGAGTACAGGGAAAAATCCAACCAGCAACAAGATGCAAGGTGAGCTCATAAATTTGGGGATGAATTTTGCCAAGCAGTCGAGAGCCTTACTGAATGGTATTCTTGCCAAAATATGCTGCTTTCTGAGAAACAATTAATGATAAATAGTGCTTACTGAGTGCTTCCTTTTGGCCAGGTACTATTCCAAGTGCTTGTCTTGAGTTTACTTATTTCCTCTGCCTCCCCAAATGCTATGAGAAAGATCCCATTTTTACTCTCATTTTTGCAGAGGAGGAGATTAAGACACAAAGAGATTGAGTTCAAGTTCACACAGGTGAAAAGAGAGAGACCTGGCCAGCTGATCAAGGCTAACCATCTCCGGAGCTCAAGTACTTAACCACTAGGAAGTTTGTCACTTGAAACAAAGAGAGGAGATTTGTCCCAGTTGCCTGGACTTTTAGCTAAATATAAATCTAGCCTCATGCAGAGCAACAGGTCCAATATAGTTTTACTGATATGCTCTCTGCACTATAACTTCTATACAATGGCTTGGGGCAACCAGGAACATATCCGCTGAGGTTTATTGCCTGGCAGTCTAAGATTTATAACCTACATATGGTGGTGGTGTGTTTTTAACATCCCCCTCATGTATATTTTCTTAGTGAGATAGTAAGTTTCTCAAAGGTTTGTGCACAGCTTTTTATTTCTCTTGCATACCCCCTTATTCACAATGCTTTGGGGCTCAGTAAGTGGTTTTGATTGACTGCCTGAATTTCCGCAACTCCACATGGCGATCACAGTGATTACATTTGCAAAATGTAAAAGGGCTAGTGCTGTGGTTCGGCTACTTTAGGATTTTATTCCAAGTTCTGGGACTTACCCCCTAGCCTGGTTTTATAAGACACCAAACCGGTAGACATTTAATGCACGTTGCTTGGGAGTTCACCATCAGAAAACAGCAGTGCTAGCTACTGTGGGGTACAAAGGCAAGCAAGACATGGTTGCTGCCCTCCAGGGACCCACAGTGCAGTGCAAATTAAGGTAAACAAGATGCCACTAGAGGAGTGGGAATCTGCCTGGAAAAATCTGGAATAGCTCTTTGGAGAAAGTAGATTTAACTGAGCTTTGCCAAAAAAAAAACCAAAACAAAAACAAAAAACAAAAACCCCGAAACAATAGGATTGAGAGCAATATGTCGAGCAAAGAAATTCCAGGAATGCTCCCTTACAGATGAACTAGGATAGAGATTTTAGCCTGAGTTGAAGCACTCATCGTAAGAGAAAGTTTGTCTTCTGGAACTTAAGTGAAGATAATTAGATCTTCCAAAAAAGTTCTGTAGGATTTAAAGAAAGGGAGAACTGATCATCTCATGGTTTTCTTGGAAGGGGGATTGGGAGGACCAATCTCATAAATACTTTGTGTAAGGCAGAAGGTTGAATGCTTTTAAAAATGTGTGGTTCCAGAGCACCTGGGTGGTCAGTTAAGCCATCTGACTTTTGGTTTCAGCTGAGGTCATGATCTCATGGTTCGTGAGTTTGTGCCCCGTGTCAGGCTCTGCACTGGCAGTGTGGAACCTGCTTGGGATTCTCTCTCTCCCTCTCTCTCTGCCCCTTCCCTGTGCTCACTCTTTCTTTCTCTCTCTCTCTCTCTCTCTCTCTCTCTCTCTCTCTCTCTCTCTCTCTCAAAATAAATAAATAAGCATCTTAAAAAATGTGTTTTTATTCTCACATCAGCTACAGATGTGTTGCTCATCATATGGGTAGCAAGTGGCAGAGCAGAAATTCAAACCCAGATGGTTCTGACTCCAAAGTCTATACACATCATGAAATATAACTCATTCTGTCAAATTATCTGACACTTTTGCTGGAACTCTTATTTATTCTTCTCTGTGAACACTGTTTCTCTAGGAAAATATTAAAAAATAACCTAAAAAGTCTAAGTTTACTTTAATTCAATGTGCATCAAAGTTTCACATTTACTGCCTAATTTTCTTTTCTTTTTCACCCTAAAGTTTTTTTTTTTTAACTAGAACTTTTCAACCTTCTGTGATCTCTTTATAATTCCCTTTAGGATGCATAATTGTGCTCGATCAATTTGTTAGAGGCTTTTGAAGTGTTAAAAAAAACTACATTAAAATTATTTTCTTTCAGGTTTTATGTTAATGAATATAGGTGCTATTCAGAGCAAAGTCAGGGTGTCAGGGGAACTTTAGTTAAAGTTATTCATACATAAACTAAAAAAGGAAACATCTTTAGTAGAGGAAAAATACATTTAATGAGTAAGTACGGCACACAATTCCTCCTTTCAAAAATGTCAGCTCGTATTGAACCTCCATTCTAGATATCTTACAATTACTTTGTCAACAGAAGGTAGAGTAGTGATGGATGACGCATTGGTTCTTGAAACCAAACTTTCTGCGAGTTACTTAGGCTGAAACTAAGTGCTTTTACATTCCAGTCTTATTGATGATAGTGGTTTTATATTTATCACCCTGTCATTTCAGTTGACTGTATCAGCCTCTTCCCTGTAAGAATATGGACACTAATGGAGGTGTGTCCTTAGTGCTCGGAAGGGTCACAGATTCATTCTGCTAACACAGTCAGGGCACAAACTGCTTCCTGTGGAAACTCAGAGGCAGCTTTACCCATTTCAAAAAGGGATCAGCAAAGAGTGCCTTAAAAGGCCTTTGGAAACTGTGTTCTCACTGGCTCTCTTTTGACCATGACCCATCCTTGTGGTGCTGCACACAGAGGCTCTCGGCTCTCACTAATGGAGCGTTACTGTTTCGCAGCCTCCCCTATAATAGGAAGAATTCTACCAGGACCCTGGCAAGTCCAGGACCTGATTGCAACACTTTATTTATAAGAAATTCTGTCAAGAATCAATAATAGTCTTGGGTCTCAACTTCTTTCTTTAATAATACTTTGATATGATTTGTCACAAGCTGGCCCAGAGTATCCACCAGATTTTATTACTTAGCTTGCAGCACAGTGTCTTATCTTTGAGTCATGAGATCAGCCATGGGGAGACCTTTAAAAAGCTATATTCTTTACTGTTTGGTTATTACAGAAAGTCTATATTACTCAATAATACCTTTTATAGGGTGTGCTGTCACATCTTCACACAGATGTTTAACCCCAATGTAGATAGACTGGATGCCTGGAGGCCATTTTAGTGACATGGACATTGTTTTTCATGATTGGATGCCTGATGTATCAGTAGGAGCAAAAAAAAGAAAATGAACAGAACTGTACAAAAAAAAGCCCACAAAAAAACCCACGAAACAAAAACACTACCACTGTAACAAAAAATGTTGACTTCTTTTCCTAGCCTGACGTTTCTGACTGAATCTCAAGCTAAGTGTCCATTTTGACAGAGATTTTGTTTAGAGTCTAGAGTGTTAGGTTTTTATGACCTGAAAGCAGCAGAAATTTGGAGAAGTCAATTTAGATTCCTTTCTTGCACGCGATCAGCTTCTTAGGTTTCACTGTACATCTCAATAAACACGATCCTACGACATCAGTAGCATGCTGTAGAGCAGGGGCTCTAAATATGTTTTATACTGCTCATCCGTGGAATTCATATTGTTGCAGCTAATGCCTGTTGGTAAATGCTTGTATCGTTCCATGCTGTATTTACAAAACTATATATTGTCAGCCTAGGATTTCGTTTCCCCAATCTGTTTTCCTTTTTTGGAGGAAAATAGCAGAAAATGTTCTAATACCCACTGTAGACAAAACACACACATACACACACACTGCAACACACTCACAGACACACAAACCAAGATTTCAAAATCGTAATCATTTTGAATTTTGAAATTAGAGGAAATGAGGGAGAAACACTCCTTGGAAAGTTATTATTGTAGATCTCTCATGTGTCTGCAAATTGGTACTAATTTTCAATGTAGATTTAAGAAAATTGTTGGTATGTGAGCAAACATTTTATTTAAAAAGTTTTCTGTTTTGTGCCTGTGTCTGCTGCAGTTGTTGTCACGGAGACTTGTCCCCTAGGAGGGTGGCTGGTTTCACCAGCGGCTCAGATCCTGGCTGACACTGTGCCTAGGCTCAGCATGACCACACTGGCACTGGCCAGAAAATACCCGCGCTCTGTCTCCTTGCCTTGTCCAAGTGTAAACAGAGGTAGCAAAGCCAGGAGGCCATAGTGGTTCAAATTGCTGATTGTGACAAGCTGCTCTGAAAACTTTGTCCTCTCTCTAGACAAGGCATGCCTCTCAGTGCAGACTCAGGACACTTCCCATCTCCTGCTCACATTTTCTCCTCAAACTATACCTACTCTGTAGCTAAGGGCTGAGGGGTGACAGGTCTGTGCTCCTGGCACAGCCTTTTTCCTCACCTCCCCCAACGTTGAGCATTGCTAAGAATGTGCAGTAACCTGCCTTGAACTTGACTCAAGAATCCCTGGTTGACCTGGAATCCAAGGGCAAGGGAAATAAATCTGTATTTGCTACATATCAACAATGTGCCAAAACCTGAGTTAGATCCTCCATATATGTTAGCTCATTTAATGCTCATTATCTCTACAAAGAAGGTACCTTTTGTGGTACAAATGAGGAGCCCCATTGGGAGATCAGAGGGCTTGCTGACCTTATATAAATGAGAGTGTGGGAACTGGCCAACAGATTGAGGGAGGGCAGACTCTAAAATTCATACTTGTACTAAAAACCATGCTGCTAGCTTCTTCTGTATTACCATGACCCCTTTCTCTTAGAGATTCTCTTAGAGAGGATCTTAGAGATTCTCACATGCCTACTTTCTCACAAGCCTGTTCTCTTAGAGATTCTCACAAGCCTACTTTCCAGCCCATTCACCCCATCGTCCATGCACTCTCCTCTCTTCCTATCCAAATCCCTACCTTGGCCCTACTTCTCTTTGAACTCTTCTTCAATAAGGCTATGCAAGTTTTTTGGATATTCTTTCTAAACTTTTTATTTTGTGATAATGACAGATTTGCATGCAATTGTAAGAAATAAAATGCAGAGGAGACCCAGTTTTGCTCAGTTGTAACACTTTATATCACCATAGCATAGTATCACAAACAGGATATCGATGTTGATGCATTCCTCCAACCTTACTGACACTTCATCAGTTTTACATGCACTCATTTGTGTATGTGTGGATTAAGTTCTGTGCAATTTTGGGGCACCTGGGTGGCTCAGTTGGTTAAGCATCTGACTTCACCTCAGGTCATGATCTCATGGTTTGTGAGTTTGAGCCTCACATCGGGCTCTGTGCTGACAGCTCACAGCCTGGAGCCTGCTTCGGATTCTGTGTCTCCCTGTCTCTCTGCCCCTCCCCCACTCGCGCTGTCTCTCAAAAATGAATAAACATTAAAAAAAAATTTAAAAAGTTATGTGTAATTGTATTGCATGTGATTCATGTGATTATCAGCTTGATTAAGATACAGAACAGCTCTGGCATGATCCCATGTACTCTCATCTGGTCACAGCCACCTCCCTGCCTATTCTTACCAACTCCTGGCCATTGCTAATTTGTTCCCCACTTCTCTGATTCTGTCATTTCGGGAATGTTGTATAAATGAAATCGTGCAGTGGATACCATTTTGAAAGTAAACCTACTCGGTTGTGAAACCTCTACTTTGGACTGGAGTACATTTTGTGTGAAATAATTCACTCATTCATATATTGAAAAATATCTGTAGGCCACCTACAGCTTGCCAGATATTGTATGAGAGCCTGGAGGTACAGTGGTGAACCAAACTGCCAAACATCTCTGTGCTATATATTTGGGTCCTTATTTATAGTGATGTATATTGTTCTTGAGATATTTCCTGTCTAAACACTTATCCTATTGGATCATAAGTTCCCTGAGAGCAGAGAATCCATCACACAATTTTGCCATTTTCACTGAGCATACAGAATATATACTTATGGTGTAGGCAGTCTGTAGAGATCATCTGGGGCATTCTATGAAAAGCTCTTTAAGAGAAGTGACATTATCACTCTCTTAACATATGGGAAGGACCTTGCAATGAACAGTGACATGTAAACATATCAGTCCCTTTTCTAATCCCTTCAGTCTTCAACACCTCTCACTCAGAGGCCTCACACTGCTGACCTCCATGCTCCCACTCTGGTTGAACTCCGTCTCTCCTCTTCGATTTGTTGTTGGCCTGTTCTGTAGATGTGCACCATCTTGGGTCACATCTATACATCAGAAGAGACCAAGGCTCATCAACAGGCAAATGGTAGGTTTATTTCACTTATATCCACCCTTGGCTCTATCACACACCAGGCCTTCTTTGTGGACCACTTTACAGTTTTTCTCTGCCTGTGCAGAGAGCAAAGGACAAGTTCCCCCTTCTTCTTAACCATTAAGATTCTGTGATGACCTTCAGAAACTTGTGATGATACTCAGTCTGGTGCAGAGGAGAGAAATTTAAACTCAAAAAGTTTGGTAAAGATCGGTCAGCCTCCAGAAATAGCTCACCGGCAAATTTAGACCTATGGGAAACAGACTTACAGTACAGAATGTAACTATTATTGTGGTCCCATAGATTTCTATTGAGTAATAAACCAAGAGGAGTGGATTCTGTTGTGGGCTTCCCAGCCAAAAATTTGGTGAATACAGGATTGAATTTCCCAGATGCAATTGCTTAAATTGAGTTATTTTCCTTCTGCCCAATTACAAGGCTATTGTCTATTTTATTAGCAATTGTTGACAAAGAATGGAGAGTTAAAACCTCATTGGAGAATGTTGTGTTCAGTTCTGTGTAAGGGAACTTCTGGAAACCCCAGGGTACACAGTGAATTAGTTCCAAAAATTTACCATTGTCCTGATGGGATGTTTAGGAGGAGAATGCAGTTTTTACTTCAGCACCTCCAAGAATATTGAGTTGGCACCATAATCCATGTGCTGACGCTAAAATGATAGAATGAATCCTTGTAGCAAATGATACATTGGAAAGATGAGACCTGAAGTACTCCATGAATTTGAAAAGATTCCTTTATTCAATATATCATCTGTTCAGAGGATTGAGTTGTTGGCACTAGATGAAGCAGACAAGCTTACTGGCAAAGTGAAACATGTGGACTTTTATGCCTGGCTCTTGATGAATTAGCTGACCTTGCTGGTGCTGCCCAGTGTGTATCTTTCTTAGATTTTGTGTTTTAAGAATCACAGTTTCATTGGGGGCGAAGTGATCTAGATTTGGCAATAAAACATTTTCATGACCACTAGTGCACAAAGGAAATTTTAGTATAACAAAATGGACTTAGCCCATGATTCATTTCAGCATAATTTCAGAGGAAGCCCAATTCTGAACTGGCCACCATCTTCTGTGTATAATACTTTTCACTACCTGTCCATCCTTCAGGGAAGAGAGTACTGAACCATCAGGAAATAGACTACTCCTCGATGGAAATCCACTTGGATTTCTCAGGTGGTTTGGATCTGCTATCTTCAGTTGAGAGTGGGAAGGAAAAAAACATCTCTCTCATGATGGGCAGTGGAGAGATTTGCCCTTTTGTTTATTAACACAATTAATGATTCTCCTGGAAAATCTTGCTTTTTGAGATTTACATAGAGTACAGAGAAGAATTGGTGCACATTAGTAAATTATTTGGCTCTCACAGGTTCTGGAAAGACTTGTGGAAAAAAAAATTCCAGAACAATAAGCAAAAATAAAAAGTAATCTGAGGTATTTTTTTTAGAAAATTCTTTCTCTTATTATTTAGAAGACAATAATTATAGCATTCCAGATAATTATTAGAGAAGATTTAGTGGGAAAGTTAAAACATTTTTATTCATCAAGCTATCATAATTTTGCCTTAGAAGGAATTTAATATTTCTGCCAGGCCCTAGAGGGAAGATACTAAAAGAAGAATGGAATGTCTGTAAAGTTAGATCTAGAATTTACCGGGGTGATTACCAATTTAACAGAAACTGTCTTTTAAGAATGGGGCACAGCTAATGTTAACTGATGTTACTGTGACAAGATGAATGAAATCGTCTGAACAGCTGACCTCATTCGTGTAGATTATGTGGAATGATGATGATGGTGGTTACAATCACAACCTCTGTCCAGCTGATAGACTGAGAGTGTATGCCATGAGGGGGAAAATAAGCCTACGAGAGTGCTATTACATGCCCTAAAATGGAATAGCAGCAGATTTGTTACTAGAGGTACAATTTGGATTCCCCATTTGCTTGTTTTCACTCTAAACAATTGTAGGTGAGTCAGAATTTACTGTCAAATTTCTGATGGCTGCACTGTTCATGCTTTGTGATAAACAGTTTATATTTCTAGATTCTTTGCCAAGTAGTTCGTTACAACCAGCCCGATTGAATTTTCTTTTAAAAAAGTTATTGTACTTTTTTTGTATACAAATACTGCACTAAGCACTTTATACATATTTCATTTTTCTAATATCCAAATGACAGCAATGTTATTGTCACCCTATTTTATTTTATTTTATTTTATTTATTTTTAATTTTATTTTAGAGAGAGAGAGTGTGTGAACAGGGGAGAGGGACAGAGGGAGGGAGAGAGAATCCCAAGCAAGCTTCACACTCAGGGTGGACCCCAAACGGGGCTTGATTCCACAACACTGAGACCTGAGCCAAAATCAGGAGTCACTTAACCAAATGAGCCACCCGGGCACCCTGTCACTCCTACATTTTAAGTGTTGGAACAGAAAGCTAATAATAGCCTAAGTTCCTACCATAAATAGGACTGACCACCTACATCTCGCTTAAGCCACAGTTGTATTAGGTTTTTCTTCATATACAGCTAAGTTTAATCCTAACTGATATACTGACCTATTAAGATTCTAAAGAAAAAGAGAATTAAGAGAAGTTTACATGCTAGACAACTTACAGGTAATAACTCAGGTAATTCTTACACTTAGAAAAGATATGATACACCCATGTCATAGTTGAGAAAAAAGAGTCTCAAAGAAGTTGTCTTACTTTTATGATGAGAACTTTGGAATCCAGAAAAGTTGTTTAGCATCATGCAGGTAGTAAATGCAGGTCAAGCACAGGTATTCCTAGTTCCAAATCCCTTGCTTATAATTATACCATATTGCCTTAGAATATAAAAATAAAATTCCCAACCTCCCTGTATTCAAAATCACATGATTACTCAAGTTAGGAAAGGAAGAGAGAGGGAACAGATAAATCTGTTGCTGCCTAGAGAAAGTGATGTGGCATTCACTATGTGTTAAATGAAGAATGAAGGAATGAGAACTTCCTTTATACTAGTTCTGCCAAAAGCTATATCTGACCTAAAACACCAACTACAATGATAACGGAACTCTCTCTCTCTTTTATCAAAACCATCCAAACAAAAAAAAAAAAAAATACCCATTGAGAAGATTTGAAAATGCTAGACAGCAAATAAATTGGGATGTGGTAGGAACTGTAAATTTGGGGATTAAGGGAAAGTCTCATAATGAATATTGAGATCATTCCCTTATCAGCTCTACTCCTATGCCCAACTCCAAAATTAGCAGCAGAGGGGGAGGTTGGGGGATCCTTCTCCAGCAAAATCAAACCAGTGTAGACCTACAGATAAAAGTAGTTGGATGGCCCAGTGAAAAAAGTTAGCCGGTTATTCTTTTGTGCTACAGAGGTGCCCATTAGTTCATGGATGCACTAATACGTGGTTTTCTATCAACTCTTTAATGGCTGACTGTGAACAGAGAGCTAAGAACTATCCGATGGTTTAATATAGAGAAAAAAACAAAAGAACAGGACTTTTCCAGGAAATCTGGACCGTGGAAAGTATGAATATCTTTAGAGGGATAGAGAAGACATTTTACTAATAAATCGACAACAGAATGCTACAAAAAATGAAACAATCTGAAAAAATGAAGTGTTTTTAAAATTAATATATGCCAGCCAAAATTTTAATCAAAGTGTTAAATGATGCAGGCAAAAAATATCCCAGAAAGAACAAAAATAGAAAGAGATGAACAGATGAAATATTTTGGAACATTTCGTGAACCAAAAATGAGGGCTAACATATAATTAATAGGCAGCCTACAAGGGGAGAATAGAGAAAATAATGACAAGGAAGTTATTTTTTAAAAAATAAAAAAAATAAAAAAAAATGAACATAATTTCAAAATGAAAGGCCTTCTGTGTACCTAGCAAACTGATTAAACAAAAGACCACAGCAAAGTGAGTTGTCACGAAATTTTGGAATGTTAGCCATAAAGAGATGGCATTGAACTTCTAGACTGCCATATTTCAAGATAGGAGAATAGAGCAATAGCTTTCAAGCTTGGAGGGGAGAAAGACTCTAAATTTGCCTTTTCTCTGGAAGCTATTGGAGGATGTGCTTCACCAAAACATGGTTGTAAAGGAAAAACAGATCTAATGTTGGAGAAAGGATAAAGTAATTCTTAGGATGACTCAAAAGGAAACACAGGAGACAATTACTGCATAGCAGGCCTAGAAGTTGCCAGTCCAGATTGAAACCAGACGATAAAGAACTTGAGGAGGTTTGATGAGAAAACAGATATTTTACTTGTTAGATTTGACTGGGTGAGAAATTATATTAAGAGGCACACTTTGGGGGCATGAGTCAGTAATTAGATTAAAAAGCCAAACAAAAGAAGAAATGATGACGTTATTAATTTTTAAAAATGTGCATAGTAACAACAAAAATTGTAGGTAGGGCTTTAACTCCAAATTGATAAAACTATTACATGGATCGGGGGAAGAGAGAAGAAGGAGGGTGTGTGTGTGTGCATGTATGTGTGTAAAGAGCTAAAATCTTCATCTACCGTTATTAGAGATCAATAGATAATGTTTTAAATTAATAAATCACAATATAGCTACATAGCAGTAAACACAGTTCAAAGCATTGAAAAAGGAGTTGTATGATATGTGAGCATGGAAGCAAATGGAGGGACTAATATATATATTGAAATGTAGTGTTTTTCGTAGTGGTTAAATTCACTAGGAACCATAAACTCCTATTGTTTTGAGTTTTAAAAAGTTTGTAAAAATTTCCCATCCTTGCTACTTGACCACTGCTGAATCTATCAGTGTCCTCTTCAGCTTGGCAATGCCTCCCCTGTCTGTCCTAAAGTGTCCTTTCAGTAAATGTAGAATTGGGCTAAAATCAGTACAGTGCACCCTCAGAGTTCTTAGGAAGTTAAGAATTTATTCCCCCCTGTAATGCTGCTTTTTCAGTTCTGAGCACAGCAAAGACATGTTACATAACTTGGAGTTTCAACAAACACCTGGAAATCAGGCTGTGTGTATTGCTCAGATGAGACCAGACATGAAGAGATTGGTAGTGACAAGTGGTGTCACTTCTCTCTCTGACAGCAGGCAAGTGGCGCACTATATATACAAGGTCTGATACCATGCTTTCAAGATGAAAAAAAAAATGAAAAGGCAAGTGAAAAATAACATTTCAGGAAGAGCTATCTGGGAAAATAATGGCAAATTACATATGATTTAGCTTTGCTCTTAGCTTTTATAAAGACCCAAGAACTATGAACTGAGCAGTTGAGCCCTAATTAAGTCTCCTCTTGATCTCTGTGCTGCACACCCAATTCTCAGGCTACGTTTTAAAAAGGCATCATAACTGCCTCTAATTCATCTGCACTTTTCCCTGCCTTGCTTCCTCTTTTTTCTAATTTCTCCTTTTTTTTTCCTTGAGTAAAGGAGGTTACTATGAGTCATTAAGAATTAAAAAATAATTACACGATGAAAAAAAAAATAGTTCAGGTGAGTTTTAATTAGAGCCTAATTTGATGGGATTTGAACCCAGCACCCTGGAAATATACAACAGTAACTTTAGCCATTAAATTGCATGGCCTTTGTTTAAACTCGGCAAGAATTTAGAGAGATTATTTTGGCTGCTTGAAGACACCATATTTTTTCCATTAATGCCAGGGAAATATATTGAGCGACTAAATATTACTAATAAAAATAAATGCGAAAGTTGTAAATTTCAAACACTATAAGACCTGAAGTTCATACCTGAATTTCCACATGTGTATGTGACATTTCATTAAGCTTAAAACTGAAGACACACTGTATTATATCTGACCTCTTTAAGAAAGGAACCTAAATATTTCCACAATTTGTCATCCGTTGGAATCTAACAATAATAAGGCAGAGAATGTGAAAGGGTCTCCTCTAAGCCCCTCTGTGGTCCTGTGCTCTGATGTGAGGCATTACCCTGCCCTCCCAGTATTACCAGTCCCTCTACTGCCTTCCAGTGGGTTGTTTTTCATCCATAAAATGGGACCAGTAAAATAAGCCAATTTGGATGGGGGATTATGAAGTAGATTAATTAAAATCAACACCTACCTTAAACCTTTCTGGGAAGGGAATGCATGTTAAGAGTGAAGCAGAATTCCCAAAGGGATTTGATCTCATTTTGTCAGAAGGAAGTGATTCCACACTGAAACACCAGGCTGTAGGGCCTTGAGATATACCCCTGTGGTTTCATCAGAGTTCTGTCAGCCACTGGAGGGAGCCAAGACGACTCTCACAGTCTAGTTGAATATGCTGAACTAGTAGGGAAAGATAATTTGAAAATGGCATGTAAGGATGACAGAATTTGAACAAAATCCCTTTTATTTATTTATGCCAAAATCTGTGTGAATGTAAAATGCCATCTCGATCATGCTTTATTTATGGCGTAGCTTTTTCTTTGGGAAAAAAAAAAAAAGGAAAGAAGAATCGTGTTGGCTTGAAGATCTCCTCAAACTGAACCTCATGCCTGCTGGCAAGTGAGTGATGTGGTGAGCTCGGACCGTGGAACAAGCCATGGCACATGCCAGACCTGGTGTGGGCATGCTCTCCAACTCTGCTTGCCTGGTCTGATCTGGGCAGGTTTGAAAAGGCACTTCTTGTCATTTAGTGCAGCTAGAAATCATGCCTGTGCCTCTCCATGAATAGAGGGATGTGCAATATGTAAAATTCCTAAAGACAATTTTATTTATAGCTGTTGCAAACAATGTTTATACAAAGTTTATTAAATATGTCACCCACATTGATTTATCTCAACCAATCTCTTCAATCACTAATATTTATGTGATGGGTTCAGTTGCAACAATTATTTTATGTGCTGTAGAGTATGTTATAACTAGGGATTCACCCTGGCAATTATATGAAAGATAAAATGCTTCCTGAAGACCTCAGGGCAGACCAGGAAGTATATTATTGGACACAAGGTGGTTTTAGCTGAATGCCACAGCACTAAATTTAGAGAAAGAAATGTGGAGCGTCTTATGTTTAAAAATTAAAGCTAGTTTTGTGTCCTGTCTGAAGTTTCCTTATTACTGGAAAGGTAGCAAGCTCCTCTGCACATTTCCTTTCCAACATCCAGACCTGGGGCCTAGAAACGCTTTCTTTCTCATCATTTTGAATTTCTGTCAGCTCTTGCTCATCAGCAGCATTTATTTAGTGCCCAAAGTGGGCAGAAGAGTCTACTTGGCATTTGTAAACACCTACCAAAGAAACTAGACACATGTTACTTGCCTGGAAGGAATTTGGCATCTGATGTGAGGGGCTGAAGCAGTGTTAGCAAAGAAACCAGAATTTTCTAAAGAGCCCCAGGTAACTATTGAAGCTATAAGATGACACACTCCACAGAACAAAACAAAGCAAAAGTTGTTTCAAACCACAATTGAACGCAACTTCTTCTGTTTCCTAAGAAAGACTCAAAAGTCCTTGTTTGGCAAAAAGACAGACCCACTTGGGTTCAGAGTAGAGCCTCAGGGCATGGTATGAAAGTAGACCATAAAACAAAGAGGTAGCTAAACTGTTTTGGCGCTGAAGTTTACCGCTGAAGGGAGAGGGGAAAAGTTTGGGTTACAGGAAGAGAAAGATGAACTACAAGGAAAGGAAAGGAATTTGGAGAAATTCTGTGCGCTAGTTGGGGCTGGGAAAGGACTTTTGAGTGCCGGCATGTGTCATATTCACGTTAGAAAATGTTGCTGTGTTGTAATGTAAGCCTGTTGCCTGTTCCCTGGTTTTGGGAAGTAGCGGGGGGGGGGGGGGGTTCAAACTGAAGTAAGTGGTTTCACAAAAGCATATAGTGATAGTCAATAAACTGAAATAATTTGGTCAAGGTAGGAATGCAGAGCCAGAAGGAACTAAAAGTGTTTTTGCTGACACTCATCCTAACTTCAAGAATCTTTGGGGAGACTGGAGGAATCCTCACTGAGAGATGAGGGGTCGTCTGGGGATAATTTCATCCCCTGGACAGGATAAACCCCAGCCTAAGGGTTATGCAGCACTTTCCCAGGGGATGAGTAAGTTCTTCCATTACTTCAATGGTGGTCTGGTTTTACTCTTCCTCCCATACCCCCCCCCCCCCCCCGTTGTTGTTGTTGTTGTTGTTATTATCATTTTCCAAAAACATTTATTTCTCTACCAGGAGAGTTTGGTTTTTTTTTTTTCAGTGACTAAATATTCCTCTTTAGTTGCCATTGGATTTGATTTTCAGTCTGCTTTGTTTCATAGCCTTTTCTAGTGATTAACACTATAGGCAATGAAAGTGTTTGGGACCATGGGTTTGAGAATACTGATCTTATATAAAACCAATTGCTCTCAGATAGAACCTATTGAATTTATAGAAGCTTTGTGGTCACCTCTTTTTAGGAAAGCAATTACCAAGAAGCTACATGAATCACTCAATTAATTAAGTATTCACCGAGCGATCCTGGCACCAGGCTACAACCTGGACAAATAGCCACAGAAAGACCTCTATCTGTAGGGAGCTTGCATCTTCATGAGGAGGGAAGTAAATGATTGTTTAAGGCGACTGTCGAAACAATATGGAGTGATTCTGATCTTTTCTGTCCAATTTATCATTTAATGCAAAGAGGGAAGATTTAACCTCAATTTGATTGTAGGTATTTGGACTTTGCCTTATATATCCATAAAATAGGATTACCTGTAAGGAAAAGTTCACAGAACCTAAGAAATTAGAGACTCTCACTGTGGCTGCTAAAGGAAAGGTTGTAACATTAATATTAAATTGGTATCCAGAAAATATATATATATAAATATAAATTAACTTAAAGGCTTCACAGTTTTACATATTATGATGCCATAGTATCCTTTTATACTCTTCTTATGGGGATCTTGGTGTACACCTCTTGACCAAGAATGCTCATTCAGTAGAGCCCCTCAGGGCTAAATAGAAGATCATGGTGCTGACAGAACAAGATTCTCCAAATTTCTTTGTTTTGTGAGACCATGATGACAGAGTGTGTAGAGCCTACTTTATATATTCCCTCCAAATCCCAAGTTCCTTTGACTTGCCAACCGACATTGCTATCTGATTGCCATGATTCCCTGATATATGAAATCGTGGTGGAATTTCCTTGGAATTATATATCTTAAGCCATGATAGCATTCAATGACTTCCAGATGTGTTAACAATGATGGTCCATTGCGTAAGGAATTACCACAGATTATCTCCCCTTTGATTTGTCACAGTTTTGTATGGAGTTTATTACCAGTAGAAATATTAACCTAGCCTTCTACAGCAGCCTATTTTTGAGCTCTTTCGACAATATTACAAAAAAAGTCTGTCATTTTTTTTTCTGACAAAGGAATGGTCAGTGATGTCTGCCAAGCTTCCAGAAAAATGAAGAGCCATAGTCCCACTGATGTGCCTTCTGTCCTAGGCATGGAACAAATATCCAGTGCTCTAGAGACTGCCCATTCTTCACTTGAACACAATGGAAAAGGTAACAGGAGTGGTAGTGTACTGTCAACAATGCACCAAGCAGGGCAGAGCAGAGTTGTGTCTGCCATCTCCACGTCGGCCGCCTTGTTGCTGCCATGCATATGATCTCGGATTCTGCACCACAGACCTATACGAAACTAATTGTTCATGTGATTTCCTTTCTGTGCCACTGCAGATGTCCCTTTCTGTAACAATTTAATTAACACTTTAAAATAATGATGCATTAATTAATGCCAAATTACAATGAAAATCCTGGAGAATTACACTTTATATCAACATTAATGCAAAATGAGTTCCTCCTGGATAATTTTTCTTACAATGAATACAAAAAGAGATAATACTAATTAGGCCATCAATTTAAATTTACCATAATTTCAATCCATGTCATTTATCTGTTCCCCAGCACAAAACAATACCAGTCTACCATACGTTTGTATGGCAAATAGGGATGTCTGCATAGCAACCAGACCTGGGTCATTTTTAGGGTATTGTGAAGTAGGCTTGAATTGTGAATTTGTATGTCAGTTGTTGAAAACAGGGTGTGTGTGTGTGTGTGTGTGTGTGTGTGTGTGTGTGTGAGAGAGAGAGAGAGAGAGAGAGAGAGAGAGACAGAGAAACAGCGTTGAGTCCAACACTTTAATAAAATGAAATGCTTTGACTTAAATAAAGTTACGTGCTCAGTCTTATAATATGCATGGCATAAGTCATCAGGCTTTGTCTATCCAGTTGCATATAATTCAGTTTATTTTCCACTCTCAGGGTCATGACCCAGGAGTTAGAAGAATTGTAGCATCTCCAGGGTCATTTGTTCATGAGCAGACCTAAATCACATCTTCCCATATTCAAAAGTGACATGATGTACACCTGTTACATTTCATTTTCATTGCTTCTAATAAGGAGATGCTCCTTTCAGTATCAAGAAGAGAGAGGGCTCAGAAGGTTAATTTTACAATGCTTACTGAAGAAAGAAACGTGACAATGGTTCCTCAGTTGCACCTACTTTCTTAAGTGACCCTTCACATGTGCCTTTCATGTTGAGACATGGTATCTAGAACATGAAAAATCTGTCAAACATTTTGTTTCTAAGTCAGAACACCCTTGACTAAATATTTTCATAAAATCCTAAGTATGTTATTCTTACAGAAGTCTTTCAATGGTAAGAGAACATGAGGGGGCACATTCCTTCAGGGCTTCATCTTAAATTATGCTCTCTTTTGGACAAAGAATTTCCACCCATTCCATTTTTTAAAAATTTTTTTCAGTGTTTATTTATTTTTGAGAGACAGAGAGAGGCAGCGTGACTAGGGAAAGGGCAGAAAGAGAGGGAGACACAGAATCTGAAGCAGGCTCCAGACTCCGAGTTGTCAGCACAGAGCCCAACATGGGGCTCAAACCCATGAACCATGAGATCATGACGTGAGCCGAAGTCAGATGCTTAACTGACTGAGCCACCCAGGTGCCCTACCACCAATCCCATTTGACATGAGATCCCCACCTCTCTTATTTAGGAATCCTGATATGTACTTTGCTAAAGTGCCATTAAAAAAAAAATATTTAGTAAAATGACCAGTGATGGGGTACCATTGGATATAGAAATTTACTAACAAAACAAATAGTCTTCCAACAATAAGAATCTCTAATTTCAGAAGAGATAACACCAGAATGTGGTCAAAGTTCTTATACCTCTGGGACATTTTCCTGGTTTTTTTTTCCTTACTCCTCAGAGCAATTTGAGTTCTCACCATGCTCCTCTTGAAGATCCTTTCCCCTTTGTATTGAATGACAAGAAAAAATTGGCCCTTTGTAGTTTAGTTGTCCCATGTTCCAAATCAGCAATGGAAATTTCTGCTTGCCCAGGTGTTCTCAAAGAAAGTAGGCAATGGGCCTAAATGAAGTCTGGCAGAAAGAAATTAATTTTTAAAAATCAATAAGCTCTGACTTTGTTTTTATTCAGCTTTAGGGGAATACATATCAGTGACATTTACCTTGGACTATGTCTCTGTGCCCAAATAACCAGAGCATATCAGGGCAGACTGGGGGCATGGGTGATCCATTCCACTTCGTAAATCTGGGTGACTTCCAGGTAATAGGTGATGAAGACAGTTGAAAACATGACCTCACAGGGCTACTTGGCATCATATAGTCATTCTTCAACCATGTGTATCTACGAGAGGCATAAAATTATGTAATTCAAAATGTGTTCCCAGGCTGCACCTGTAGAGTTTTTCGTAAGGATGGTAAAATCTGTAAGCATTTCATCATGTCTGTTGTTAATTGTATGCTTGAAATTTCTTAAGATGATTCTAGAAATTAAATACCTTAGCCCAGTACCTCAAATCATGTTTGTGTGTTTGCTTGCCTCTTTCAGTATTGCCCTTCTGCTCTCTCCCTACACCATTCTGTTAATCAGGAAATGCTAGTAAACAACTATGCAAGCTCAGAAGCTTTCTGAGGTGGGGCATCTGGGCGACTCAGTCAACTAAGTGTCTGACTCTTGATTTTGGCTCCAGTCATGATCTCACGGTTGGTGAGTTCAAGCCCGATGGTGGGCTCTGTGCTGACAGCACAGAGCCTGCTTGGGATTCTCTCTCTTCCCCTCCCCACTCATGCTTTCTCTCTCTCTCTCTCTCTCTCTCTTTCTTTCTCTCTCTCTCTCAAAATAAATAAACATTTCATAAAAAATGAGATCCTGAAGTGGAACTGTTTTATAAAGGTATCGGTTGTGTCACATTGAAGGCAGACGAATGTTTTCATATCTATTCTTTTAATAGTCTCCAGCAAGGCTCTTATAAGAAGAAACTATATGGGTTGTTTCTCACAATTGGCATAACTTAATCCTTCTAGTTTCAGGTTTATTTTGAAACAACTGAATGGTGAAGGTAATGCCTCTCAAATACTGGATTATATTAGGTTAGAAATAGTGACTTCACAAAGAAAAAAAAATGAGCCTCTTCATAGCATAACCTTTCTGATTTTCTCCCTGCACATTCGTCAAAACACAGAATCAGCAGGAACCATAAGATCCTAGTGATTAAATCTCAACTTAACCTAGTGGGTAGGAACCTGTTTACACTTTTGCTGTGCTACCTTGATCCTTGACTCTGGAATTAGATGGGGATTCAAATCTCATTTCTACCTCAGACAGGCTACTTACCCTCTCTGAGCTTCAGTTTTCTCATCTGTAAAGTGAAGACAATAATACAAATAGCTTTGAAGACTGAAAGAAAGTACTTAACATGTTTTGCACATTTAGTTCAGGTTCTGCTGGTTATTTGAAAACTCATTCATTGGTCCTACAGACATTGATTGATTGATAACACGGTGCCAGTCACAAGCCTCTGGCAATAAAAAGATGATTAAGATAGAATGTCTATCCAAAAGAACTTCACAGTTTAGAGGTACATACAAACACAAAGGTAAATAATTAAAGTACATTGTGCTATATAATAGAGATATGAACAAAATATTAAAAAAGGAGAGACCCTAGGGAATTTGGGGAGGGATCCACATAAGTGGTGATATTTGAATTGGAGCCCAGCAAAAAAAAAAAAAAGGGCAATATCATACTAAGAAAAAGAAACAGAGGCAGATATAGGAAAGAGATGGGTTCATCATGGATAAGCTATCCCATGTGGTTAAATACACTATAGACAGGTTCATAACAGCCTGTTTGTAAGGGGAAAAAAAAGATTCAAACAAGATTGGATGTAAATTACCAAAATTGCATTTTTTTCTATTTATAACTCTGGGCAGTGTGGCAAACATATCAAAAGCCTTAGATTTTTAGGTATGCTATGCCACAGCATTCCTATTTCCAGAGATTTATCTGAAGAGAATTGGTATGAATATGAATAAATATTTTGATATGAGCCTTTGGTTCTTACCAAGATGGCAAACCAGAAGGCCTGTCAGATCTCTCTGCCTCAAATCAGTCCTAGAGACAATAAGAATAAACGGGAAACAGACTTTGGGAATATACAATGCCACAAAACTGTGAGAAATCAATGAAACTACAGAAGACTGTTGACTTTTCACTGTGTTGTAGTGGCTGGACACAGTGAAGGGTAAGCGACTAGAATGGGGGACACAGCACATAACTGAATATGACAGTTAACACACAAACAGAAGAAGGTGTTTTTTTAAAGTTTATTTATTTTGAGAGAGAGAGAGAGCGAGCGCATGAGAGAGCACAAGTAGGAGAGGGGCAGGGAGAGAATCCCAAGCAGGCTCCGCACTGTTAGTGCAGAGCCCAATGTGGAGTTCAAACTCACAAACCATGAGATTGCGACCTGAGTCGAAGTTGGTTGTTCAACTGACTGAGCAACCCATGCGCCCCCAGAAAGAAGGTTTAATTTTTGTTTGTAATCTTCTCTCCCATTCTATTAGGACCATTAATGCCTGCCATTTGCTAATGACTCAGACTATGGATATTTAAGTCTTAGGGGCAGAATCTAGGTAGTATAGCAAAAATCCCTGATGATGTGGCATGAAGAATTGGGATGAGCAGGTTCCTTCCCATCAGCTGTCTACAGGCACCTCCTAGTCCACCCCTTTGCTCTGAGCCCCATGGCTGGCGGACTGCCGTGTAAGGAGTTGGCCTTCTGCCGTTTTTGCTTAGGCAAGCCTTTCCCAGCCCAGTTGCCTGATGGGGTTGATACAATACATAGTGGTCAACAATGATTATTCTCTGCTGTGAGTTCATACTTCCCCTTTTCATTAAACTTGCCTACTCTGACCAAACTAAGATTTTGGTCCTTGGGCTCTTTCACTGCACATTCCACCAGACAGAATAGCTGATATTCACAGGAAAACAAGTTCTCATGGACCAAGATATGGAGGGTACTGTATTGTTTAACTTCTTTGTAGGACACACACCAAACTGGACAAAATGTATCTTCTGAAAATAAATTTTTAGAATAGATGGAGGAATAATTGGAAATAAGTATGATTAAAAAGACTTATGTAATTGGGAAATAGAACCAGGAATGAGTTAAAAGATCAGGTTGAGAAACTCCTCCAGAAGGCAACAGGAAATAATGAAGAGTAGAACTTACAAAAGCTAAAAGTTATACAAGATATAAGTAGAAGTTCCAATACCTAGATAGAAGAAATCTTAGGAGAGAAAAAATATGATTAGAAATATTTAAAGAAATAATGGAGAAAAATGGCTCAAAAATTTTGAAAAGTGAAAGATTTTACAATGGGAAGTGCTTATAGAGAGACAACCAAGAGGAATAAAGAAATCCTTATACAGGGAATATCAAAAACAAAAAGGAAATTCTACGTTCCAGAAAGGAAAAGTAGTTCACCTACAAGGAAAAAAGAATAAAATCAATATCAGATTTATGCACAGCAACATTGGATGGAAGAAAACAATAAAGTAATGTTTTAAAGTATTAAAAGATTTAATTACAAAGATGTTTACTGTGGCATTGCTTGTAATAGCAAAATATTGAAAGTGACCTGATTGTTCATACAATGACACACCATGAAGCCACTTAAAAATTATGTTGCAGAAAAATGTTTAAAAACATGAAAAGATATTTGCAATAAAAAAGTGGTTCTGTGAATAAAACAGATTGTATACATGTATACAATGATTCCAATTTTGTTTAAGTGGGAAGACTGAAAGAATATGTGCTAAAATTTTCGTTTTTCTTTTTTAAATTCCACCATAATTAACATATAGTTTTATATTAGTTTCAGGTATACAAATAGTGATTCAGCAGTTCCATATATTCCTTGGTGCTCATCGTGACAAGTGCACTCCTTAATCCCCATCACCTATTTCATCCATTCCAATCCACCTTCCCTCTGGAAACCATCAGTTCTCTATAGTTAAGAGTCTAGTTTTTTTGGTTTGTCTTTTTTCTTTCTTTGTTCATTTGTTAAATTCCACATATGAGTGAAATCATATGGTATTTGTCTTCCTCTGATTTATTTTACTTAGCATTATAGTCTGTAGATTCACCCATGTTGTTGCAAATGGCAAGATTTTATTCTTTTTAATGGCCGAGTGATATTGTGTGTGTAACTCACAACTTCTTTATCCATTCATCTATCGTTGGACACTTGGGCTGCTTCCATAATTTGGCTGTTGTATATAATGCTGCAATACACATAGAGGTGCATATGTCTTTTTGAATTAGTGTTCTCTTATTCTTTGTATAAATACCCACTAGTGGAATTGCTAGATCATATGGTAATTTTATTTTTAATTTTTTGAAGAAATTCAGACTGTTTTCCACAGTGGCTGCACCAGTTTACATTCCCACCAACAGTGCATGAGGGTTCTTTTTTTTTCTCAACATCCTTGCCAACACTTGTTATTTCTTGTGTTTTTGATTTTAGCCATTCTGACAAGTGTGAGGAGATATCTCATTGTGGTTTTGATTTGCATTTCATTTCCCTGATGATTAGTGACGATGGGCATCTTTTCATGTGTCTCTTGGCCATCTGTACATCTTCTTTGAAGAAATGGCTGTTCATGTCCTCTGCCCAGTTTTAACTGGATTATTTGAGGGTTTTTTGGTGTTGATTTGTATAAGTTTTCTATGTATTTTGGATATTAACCCTTTATCAGATATGTCATTTGCAAATGTCTTCTCATCTTTAGTTTTGTTGATTATTTCCTTTGCTGTGCAGAAGTTTTTGTTTTAATGTAGTCTCAGTAGTTTATTTTTGCGTTTCTTTCCCTTGCCTCAGGAGACATCTCTAGAAAAATGCTGTATGGCCAATGTCAGAGAAATTACTACCTATGCTCTTTTCTAGGATTTTTATGGTTCCAGGTCTCATATTTAGGGCCTTAATCCATTTTGAGTCAATTTATGCATATGGTGTGAGAAAGCAGTCAAGTTTCATTCTTTTGCATGTTATTGTCCAGTTTTCCCAATACCATTTGTTGAAGAGACTGTCTTTTTTCCATTTTATATTTTTGCCTCCTTTGTTGTAGATTAACTGACCATATGATTGTGGGTTTATTTCTGGGCTCTCCATTCTGTTTTATTGATTTATAGATCTGTTTTCCTGCAAGTACCATACTGTTTTGATTACTGCTTCTCTATAGTATATCTTGAAATCTGGGATTGTGATTCCTCCAGTTTTCGTATTCTTTTTCAAGATTGCCTTGGCTATTTGGGTTCTTTTGTGATTAAATACAAATTTTAAGGTTACTTATTCTAGTTCTTTGAAAAATGCTGTTGGTATTTTGATAAGGATTACATTAAATGTGTAGATTGCTTGGGGTAGTATGGACATTTTAACAATATTAATTCTTCCCATCCATGAGCATGGAATATTTTTTCCACTTTTTGTGTTGTCTTCAGTTTCTTTCATCAGTGTTTTATAGTTTTCAGAGTACAGGTTTTTTAGCTTCTTGGTTAGGTTTATTACTAGGTATTTTATGATTTTTGGTGCAATTGTAAATGGGATTATTTTCATAATTGTCTTTTCTGCTATTTTATTATTACTGTATAGAAATGCAGTAGATTTCTGTATACTGATTTTGTATCATGCAACCTTACTGAATTCATTTATCAGTTCTAGTATTTTTTTGGTGGAGTATAGGGTTTTCTATAAAGTATATCATGTCATCTACAAATAGTGAGAGATTTGCTTCTTCTTTACCAATTTGGATGTCTTTTATTTCCTTTTGTTGTCTGATTGTTGTGGCTAGGACTTCCAGTACTATGTTGAATAAAAATGGTGAGAGTGGACCTCCTTGTTTTGCTCCTGACCTTAGGAGGAAAACTGAGAGTTTGATGTTGAGTATGATGTTAACTGTGAGTTTTTCATACATGGCCTTTATTATGTTGAGGTATATTCCCTCTATCCCTATTTTGTTGAGAGTTTTTATCATGAATGGATGTTATACTTTGTCAAATGTTTTTTTCTGCATCTATTGTAATGATCATATGATTTTTATCCTTTCTCTTGTTGAGGTAATGTATCCTGATGATTGATTTGTGAATATTGAACCACTGTTGCATTCCAGGAATAAATCCCACTTAATCATGGTGAATGATTTTTTTAATGTATTATTGTATGAGGTTTGCTAATATTTTGTTGAGGATTTTTGCATCTATGTTCATCAGAGATATTGGCCTGTAGTTTTCTTTTTTGATAGTGTCTTTATCTGTTATTAGGGTACTACTTGACTTATAGAATGAATTTGGAAGCTTTCCTTGCTCTTCCATTTTTTGGAATGATTTGAGAAGAATATGTATTAACTGTTCTTTAAATGTTTGGTAGAATTCACCTGTGAAGCCATCTGGTCCTATACTTTTGTTTCTTGGGAGTTTTTTGATTACTGACTCTATTACATTGCTAGTAATCTGTTCAAATTTTCTGTTTCTTTTTCAGTTTTGGTAGGTTATATGTTTCTAGGAATTTCTCCATTTTTTCTAGGTTGTTCGATTTGTTGGCATATAATTTTTCATAATATCTTATAATCCTTTGAATTTCTGTGTTGTTGGTTGTTATTTTTCCTCTTTAATTCCTCGTTTTGTTTATTTCAGTTCTCTCTCTCTCTCTCTCTCTCTCTGAGTCTGCCTAAAGGTTTATCAATTTTACTTATCTTTATCTTTTCAAAGATCCAGCTCCTAGTTTTATTGATCTATTCTATTGTTTTCTTTGTTTCTATTTTGTTTATTTCTGTTGTTATATTTATTATTTCCTTCTTTCTACTGATTTTGGGTTTTGTTGTTTTCTTCTTTTTCCAACCCCTTTCGGTGTACAGTCTGGTTATTTATTTGAGATTTTTCTTACATCTTGAGGTAGGTCTGTGTTGCTATGAACTTCTTTCTTAGGACAACTTTTGCTGCATCCCCAAGTTTTTGCACCACTGTGTTTCCATTATCATTTGTCCCCATGTATTTTTTTATTTCCCTTTTAATTTCTTAGTTGACTCATTCGTTGTTTACTAACATGTTATTAAACTTCTATGTATTTGTGTTTTTTCCAAAAATTTTCCTTGTGGTTGATTTCTTGTTTTGTAGCATTGTGGTTGGGAAAGATGCATGGTATGACCTTAATTTTTTTTAATTAGTTGAGACTTGTTTTGTGGCCTACCATGTGTTCTGTTCTGGAGAATGTTCCATGTGCACTTGAAAAGACTGTGTATTCTGCTGTTTTAGGATGGAATGTTCTGAATATATCTGTTAGATCCATCTGGTCCAACGTGTCATTCAAAGCCACTGTTTCCTTGTTGATTTTCTGTTTGGATGATATATCCATTGATGTAAGTGGGATGTTAAAGTTCCCTACTCTTATTGTATTACTGTTGGTTATTTCCTATATGTTTGTTATTAGCTGCTTTATGTATTTGGGTGCAGCCATGTTGGGTGCATAAATATTTACAAACATATCTTCTTGTTGGATTGTTCACTTTATGATTACATAGCATCCTTCTTTGTCTCTTGTTACAGTCTTTGTTTTAAAGTCTATTTTATATGATTTAAATATTACTACCGTGGCTTTCCCTTCACTTCCATTTGCATGATAAATTTTTATCCCTTCACTTTCAATCTGCATGTGTCTTTAGGTCTGAAATAAGTCTCTTCTAGGCACTGTATTGATGGGTGTTGCATTTTTATCCATTCCATCACCCTGTGTCTTTTGATTGGAGTGTTTAATTCATTTACATTCAAAGTAATTACTGAAAGATATGTACATATTGTCATTTTGCTACTTGTTTTATGGTTGTTTTGTAGGTTTTCTCTGTTCCTTTCTTCTTTTGCTTTCTTCTCCCAAGGTTTGCTGGCTTTCTTTAGTGATATAATTTATTTCCTTTCTTTTTATTTTTTTGCACTTCTCTTGTTTTTGATTTGTGGTTACCATTAGGTTTATACATAACATCTTCTGCCTATAGCAGTCTATATTAAGTTGATGGTCCCATTCTTTACTCCTCCCCTGCCCTTCTTCATGTTTTAGGTATATGTTGTCATACTTTATATCCTTTTACTTTGTGTGTCCCTTGATTGATTTTTATAGATATACTTATTTTTACTGCTTTTATGTTTCTTACTTTCTTATTCTTTCTTATGGTCTTTCTTTTCCATTCAAAGAATCTCCTTTAATATTTTTCATAGGACGCATTTAATGGTGCTGAATTCCTTTAACTTCTGTTGGTCTGGGAAACTCTTTATCTTTTCTTCTATTCTGAATGATAGCCTCGCTGGATAGAGTATTCTTGGTTGCAGATTTTTTCTTTTAGCACTTTGACTATATCATGCTACTCCCTCTGGTCTGTAAATTTTCTGCTAAAAAATCAGCTGATAGCCTTATGGATTCCTTATATGTAAATGTTTCCTCTTTCTGTTTTTAAAATTCTCTCTTTATCACTACCTTTTGCCATTTTAATTACTGTATGTCTTGATATTACTGTATGATTGACTTCCTTGGGTTGATTTTGTTGGGGGACCTCTGTCCAGATCTGGATATCTGGTTCCTTCCCCAGATTCAGGAAGTTTTCAGCTATTATTTCTTCAAACAAGTTTTCTGCCCCCTTTTCTGTTTCTTCTCCTTCTGGGATCTCTATAATGCTTGATGGTGTCACTGAGTTCCCTGTATCCGTTTACATTTATTATTATTGTTATTATTTCCTCTGGTGTTCAGCTTGATTGCTTTCTGTTATGCGGTTCTCCAAGTCACAGATCTGTTCTTCTGCTTTCTCTAGTATTTGGTCCTTCTAGTGTATTTTTAATTTCAGTTATGGAGGTCTTCATCTCTGATTGGTTTTCTATCTCACTGGGGTCTTGCACTCTTTTCTCAAGTCCAGTGAGTGTGTTTATGACTGTTTCTTTAAATTCTCTATCAGGCATGTTACTTTGTCATTTATCTCTCTCACTCAAAATCTCAGGATTTTGTCTTGTTTTGTCATTTGGTACATTTTCCTCTGTCTCCTCATTTTGTCTAACTCTCTGTGTCTGCTTCTGTGTTAGGAATGTCAGCTATGTCCCCTGCTCTTCAAATCAATGGGTTTGTGAAGAAGAGGTCCTATAGTGTCTTGTAGTGTAGTGTCCTCAGTTCACCAGAACCTGGCACTTCAAGGGTGTCTCCTATGTGTGTGCATGTTCCCTACTTTTGTGGCTGAGCCATGTTTCCCTTTAGTCCAGTCATCTGCAATGGCTCTCTTTGCCTATTGTGGGCAGGATTTGGTCCCTCTGTTATTAATGAGCCAGTCTGAGGCCACTTTGGGCTTGAGTTGAGTCAGACTAGGCATTTGCCAGAGTTGTGGTAGCATGATATGCAGGATGCTTTCCCTATGTTGTCCCCTGAGAAGCTCTGTTGGTGTCTGGGGCCTGCAGGCAGACCACATGTCTTCCCCTAGCCCACTTCTGGGGCCACAGTTGGAGTAGTGTATGTGATTATCTTTCCCTTTCCCCAGGGCAGGAGTCACATTGGAGTGGTGATGGTCCCTTTTTGGGCTGCTTGCACACTTTGCCAGGCTTGTGCCACCACTTTGGATGGGCTCTGGCCAAAGACCAGAGGGCGTATTAGATGAGGCAAGTCTGCCAGAGAATGCAGGGGTGGGGTGCACAGTGTTAACGATATTTGTGGGATCTAGAGCCACTTTAGAAAACTCCTGCCACAGGAATAGAGGGAGGAAGTCCACAGGAGAATGTGGGGGTGGGCACACTGTGCCAGCAAGATTTGAACATGTCTGCTGCAGGAGGAGACCTATAATGGAGGCCTGGCTGGAGGGATTGTGTCAATCGGAGAATATGGGGGAATGCACTATTATCAAGGTAGGTGGTAAGTGTCGCACTGTGCTGGTTCCTGCAAGTGTCCATGTGTTTTGGCTGGGGGATGGGAGGGAAATGGCACCGGCCATCTACTTTTTCTTGAAGAAGTGTCCTAAAGATCCCTGCCCCATCATCATAGCTCTGAGATTAGTAAATAAATCTCCTTCTCACGTACCCCAGGCATTTTCTAAACTGATGCTTCTATGCTGTATCTCTGCAGGGCTGTTTGTTGTTCTCTCTCATTAAGGGCAGGAACTCAGTTTCCCATCACCCTCTTGACTCTCCCAGAGCTGACCCCTCTGGTTTTCAAACCCAGCTGTTATGGGCATTTGTCTTTTCCATGTGGGTTCCCTATGCCTGGGGTGCTTGGTGTGAGGGTCTATTTTTGTTGTCTCTTCAGGCCTGTGATATCTCTCCCTTCCATGAACAGTCACATGGGTCCATTTAGGTCCTGTGTCTCTGCCCTTCCTACCCATGAGACCTCTTCTCTCCATTTGGCTGTGGAGAATCTGTTCTGCCAATTTTCAGTCATATTCTGGGTAATTTACACTGGTGTGGGTGTTATCTAATTCTATCTGTGGGAGTGGGTGAGCTTAGGATCTTATTCTGCCATCTTCTCTGGAGGTCAAAAATTTTATTTTTTATTTCTGAGAGTGAGATAGGACAAGAGATAATATTATTTCCTTTTTGTTTTTTTTAAACTATATACATTTTTTTTCCTGATGTGCTTTTACTACTTTAAGAGGAAAAAAAATGGTACTTAACTATTGGTTTAAATTTGATAGGACTCTGTGACGAGATACTAATTGAGAGCAATTTTAGTCAGACTTTAGACACTTGGAAGGTGCTGCACCAGTCCTGGTGAGATGTGACCAGGCTTGAGTTAAGTAAGACAGTGGCAAAGGGGATGGATCCAGCAGGTTCTATTGGATTGACACTCAGGAAAAGTGAACAGGAATTGGTTAGCAATTAGATAGGGGACATGTCAAGGATGACTCTGAAGTTTCTAGCTCTCTGATATTTTACTTATGAGCTCCTAAATTTAGGTCTGAAATAACTATTATATATGCCCTTCTAAAGAAATGTTGTGATACAAAAGGCAGATATTTATACTGCATTTCCAGCAGCTCCTCTATGAAAGCACTTTTGAAGCTGATTTGTATGTACACGTACATTGTGAACTACAGATATCTTATTTTCAAGAAAAACATGTTCTACAAACTCTTTCCCCACCTGTGTCATTAAGCAAAAGCAATTGCTTTATTCACCACTAACCTCTGTCTGAGTTCTTTTGAATGCAGGTTCAAAGGCACATTCCATGAATATATCTTTTTTCCCATGTGTGTTGAAACCTGCTGGCAAATATTTCATACCCCTATGGAAAACTGGGCCAAGTACATGAATAGACAATTTACAATAGAAACACAACAAATGACAAGTATCCATAAGAAAAAAATGTTCTGTTACCTAAGTAATGAAAATTAAACCTAGTTTCAAAATAGCAAAAATAATCTCCTTAAAAAAATCTCTTAAAAAGATAATGTGCATTGGTTTCATGATGTTGGTGAGAAAAACATTTCCTTACATGGCTAGTACACTTTCTGGAAAAATTCACTACATGAGAAAATTAGGCATACAGTTAAAGATTAGTTAATTAATGTCTAAAATGGGCAACAATATGATAATGGCTAAATAAATTCTATATCTACTAAAGGCACATTTTCCAAAAAAATGTTTAATGACAGGATAATATTCATGCTACATAAGTGACAAACTTTATATGTCACAGAATTTCTATTTTTATCTATTTTTGTTTATTTAAAAAAATTATGTTTGTTTATTTTTGAGAGAGAGAGTGTCAAGCAGGGAGGGGTAGAGAGAGAAGGAGACACAGAATCCAAAGAAGGCTTCAGCTTCTGAACTGTTAGCACAGGACCCAGTGTGGGGCTCGAACTCAACAATGGTAGATCATGACCTGAGCAGAAGTCAGATGCTTAACTGAGCCACCCAGGTGCCCCGAGAATTCTTATTTTTAAAGAATTTATTTGTGCATTAAAAAAAAGGAGAGATGGAAAAAATAATCTGAAATATTGAGTATTTCAATATTCAAATAATCAGTATTAAGTATTTCAGTTATTGAGTGTCCCTAAATGGTGGTATTATTGACAATTTTTACTATCATTATTCTGCTTTTTTAAGTTTCTAAAATGAAGCACAAATATTTTTAAATCAGACAATTATTAAAAACAATCTATTTCTAATATAATTTCAGTTATGTTGAATATTCTTTTAAATTCATCTGGCATTTTTTTTCTTTGTATACATAGTACATACATAAATAGATAACCGGCACAGAAACCAAAATCAGTTCAGTAATTTGGGAAAATTAGCACATGGCTATAGACATGTTTATTTAAGTACAGTGTTGTCTAGGAATTGCTCACCATTTAGTCAGAATTTACTGAAAGGCATAAATTCATAGCATATCAGAGATGGAAGGGACTGAGAAGTGATATAGTACAAACCCTCATTTTGTAAGTGGGTTTTGTGAAAATTTACTTTCATCGTGAGACACTGGGAAGCCATTGAAGGCTTTCAAATGCAATAGTGAGATCATTAGATAATTTTGGTAATAATGTGGATAGTTGATTGGTGAGGTAATAGTTGAGGGACAGGATATCCAGATAGAAGGCTACTTTAATAATGCAGGGAGGAAGTAATAAACCCTGAATTGGGAAAGTAAACGTGGAGCTGGAGAGCAGATGGGTTTGGGAATGTATTTAGGAAGTAGAATTGACATGTTAGAGTCAGATTAATTATCATGAAAAAGAGAGAGAAGAGTTAAATATAACTGGGTTTTGTAGGTTAGGGAAGGCAGTGCCATTGCCTGCGATAAGCTATCAAATGCTTGTCCCCAATGTCACCACATACTGGGCTTTTAATAAATATCAACTCATTGACTAATTAGGCTACATTTATGTCTTTTTTAAAGGAACCTGAGTATGAATTAATAGGTATTTACTTTTAGCTTTGTGCAGTTTTGAGAAATATTAGAGGAGACCTATAAATCAGTCACAGGACACGTGCACTGAGCTTTAAAGATGCATTAATAAAATTTACGCCAATATGTTCTGTGCCACTTTCGTCTAGGCCATCATTTTCATAGCAACAACACCAAAAGCAAGTCCTGGAGAAATAAGACTGTTTTTAAGTTTTCTACTTTATATCAATTAGAAACTAATTTGAAATGTTTTAGTGTAAAGGTAGAAGATATTTCTGGTCCAGTCACCAGTTTTAATTAGTTGTTTTTAAAGCAATATATTTTCTTCCTTTCTTTGGGCTCCATATGTTCTTCTCCACTGAGATGTGGATTTATACCCTCACAGAGGCACAGTAAACAGGCATATTCATAGAGTGTGCTTTCTTGCAGGCATGTCCTGTTGACAGCCCCATGCATGTTAGAATGATCTTAGGAAAAGAAGATTAAAAAGTAGGAGACGTAAGAGTCCATTATTCTGTTTTACTGAAGCAGAGATTCAGCTACACATTAGAACAATCTCAAAAGTATTAGACCACAGCCATCTACCTACTGCTTCTGCCACATCCTTACCAGGTGGTCAAGTCCTTGTTTGAAAATCCCACAAAAGTCCTATCTGCTCCGTAAACATACTGTAAAAGCTGATCTTTTAACAAGTTGAAATTTGTCTTCTCGTAGCTTAATATTTATTGATCTTAGTACAATGAAGCCAAGTTCCCATTATGCATACCAGCTCTTTAACTGTTCTTTAACTGGTCCTTCTTAGTGATTTCTTCTTCATTCCCTTCACTTGCTCTTAATGTGCTTTAATCTTTTCATTATCCTGATTGCTCTGTTCTGAACATGCACTAGTTTTATCCATATCCCTATTTTTTGAAGTAAATTTATGTTTTAATTATGAAAATAAAAGCCTTATTAATACAATTCCTAAATTTGATAAATGACTATGTAAAACACATTTTTAAGAAAGGCCTTCTTATTGATCTCGTGGCTCCATTGTGTTTGTATTTAATTGAATTTCCAATCAGCCACTGGAGTTGTCTGTCTAAACTGCATTTCCAACTGCATGGGTTAAGGTCCCCAGATAAGCAACGTCAAATAGAATTATAAGTGCAAGAGAGCTATTAGAGGTATTTCCTGTCAAGTTGAAGTGGAGGGTGCTGGAGAAGGCAGTGAGAGCCTTCAGACTGAGAAGCAGGACTGACACTTGTGAAAGGAAGGGGGAACAGAAGGTGGGAAGTGAATAGGAGAAGTCTTAGGCTTTATGCTGCAAAAAAGCAAACAAAATAAACAGAATACATACAGTGTAGTAAAAATCTTGCTAATCTCAGGTTTCTACTTCCATAAAACAAAATGACAAAATATTTGGAATAATATCTACAGTGTTCTAGGGCAAAAAAAAAAATAAAATAAACTATTTGAACTAAGAATTAGTCAAAGATATATGTATTACTCAGGATTCATTTGGGAAAACAAAAATTCACTATAGATACATCCGATGAAGGGGATTTTATATAAAGAATTATTTATGAGTGTTGGAAGGGCTGGGATAGCTAACAGAAGGAAAGACGGTTTGAAGACCAAAGATATGAAAGGGTGATACTGAGAGAGTGGGAGCTGGAGTCAAAAAGCCTGTCTTTCCTGCTGCCTGTTGGAAATGCTGTTGCACTTGGGCCAAAGGAGTGCTGCTGAAGGAGTGCTACCTGGACCAAGGCTAAAGCCAAGGAAAAGAGGCTACCTGTGCCCAGTCTGCTTGAGTCTAGAATCATCCCATCCCTGCTGTTACCCATCTATAGCTACTGATGGCAATTGCCAACAACTGCCAGTATTGGAGCCAGAGGAAGAAACTTGCCCTTTTCTGCTGTCTTATCTCCCACTAGTATCTTCCATTAGTAGCACTCATTAGGAAGACAGCTGGCAAGAAGACTGAGAAATGTAGCTTGCAGACATCTAGCCTTTCTTAATGTACAGAAAAAGCACAGAAGGATGGGAAGAGGGGCTGAGGGCAAATAGGCAAATTATTGGCACAGTAGAAGGCCAGCATACTGGAAGTTATATTATAAATTACAAGTGACAATTTAGACTACATGAAAATACTTTTTTTGTATCATAGTAAGATTTTTTCCCTATAATTTTAATTTTTTTAAATAATGCGATTGTTTTGAGCTTTAGCATATGAATTTGATATATTTTTTTTAAAGAACTGATATCTTTTAAAAGAACTTTGCTTGTGGTGTACAAAAGATGCAAATCACAAACGCACACAAATTTATCTTTAATTCCCTTATTGCCTTCATCAATAATTGCTTTGCTTTGTCTAAGCAGAAACATAAATCACTATTTCCAAAGGAGGTCCTGGTCACTTGGGCTGGGTTGGAGGATGGAAATGAGTGAATCATGGGCTACAAAGCTTGTAGATCTTGGAAGATGTATCAAAGGAATAGCAGGTTCCTCTATCCTGAGTAACACCCTATTGGTCTCACCTCTGTTTGCATGGTTGTGACAGACAGTTCCTTGAACCTTTCATCCATCACATGCTGACGGTGACTTGCTCAAAGAAAGACGTGGAGTCTCCATGTCCTTCACTTTCTTCCTAGGTATCTCTCACTTTTTCAGAAGCTCATAGGAGTAACCCGCCTGTAAAACCAAGAGATATCAGAGTTAATGCCCTCAAGGGTATCTCCTGATCAATAGGAAACAGGGCTGATATATAGATAATTCTGGTACGTCCTCTGTAAAGGTATTGTGAGTTATTTTCTGTGCTCCTCTGAAAGTTCTGTTCGGAACGGAGCCCCATTTATCCTTCATGGAGGGCAGGACAAACATTACACTCTTATATTGTTTTTTCCCTCCTTTTTTTTTTTGTTTCCCCTCCCTCATCTGTCCCTACTCTCTGAGATTACCTCATAAATGAACTATTTGCACAGAGGTCATTGTTTTAGATTTGGCTTTCTGGGGAAACCCAAAGGTAAGTTACAGGGCAATTCATAATAGACACCCAGGTAAGCAGCATTTTGAAGCATGTGGGCAAAGGATAAAATGCCAATTAGACATTAAATATAAAACAAAAGGCATTGGTAGATTTGGAATAGGGCAGAGAAAATGGGACCCAACAGAACCTTTCTAGGTTTCCTGCACCTTTCATATCAGAAGCAAGAGAGCTGCTAATGGGCTTCAGAAAACTGCTATTTTCTTTTTTTTTTGCCTCCTTACTACTCTTCCACCTACAAAAGTCTTGAGTGACTATTCTGTAACTAAAAGCAATAACACATGCACACTCCATCTACCTATAAACATATGTAATATATGTACACACTATTTTTGTTATATATAGTTCATACATATATGCATGTATATTCTTTATTGTAGGCTACTTTTACAGTTAATATTTCACTTAGTGGATTTCAATATACTACTTTGAATTTTTAGCCTCACCTATTTTTTTCTCCATGGTGGTTGTCCTCTATGACTTTATTTGATTTTTAAATTACCAGTGAGCTTTTTAAAAAAATTTTTTTTAATGTTCATTTATTTTTAAGACAGAGACAGAGCATGAATGGGGGAGGGTCAGAGAGAGAGGGAGGCATAAAATCTGAAGCAGGTTCCAGGCTCTGAGCTGTCAGCACAGAGCCCGATGTGGGGCTCGAACTCACGGACCGCAAGATCATGACCTGAGCCAAAGTTGGGTGCTCAACCGACTGAGCCACCCAGGTGCCCCGAAGTGAGTTTTTTTTTTTTTAATGTCCATTTATTTTTGAGAGAGAGAGAGAGGGAGAGAGAGGGAGAGTGTGAGCAGGGAAGGAGCAGAGAAAGAGAGACAGACACAGAGTCTGAAGCAGGCTCTAGGCTCTGAGCTGGCAGCACAGAGCCCAACGCGGGCTCCAACTCACAACAGTGAGATCATGACCTGAGCTGTGAAGTCAGACACTTACCCAACTGAGCCACCCAGGCGCCCCACCAGTAAGTTTTTTTTTAACTGCTTTGTTTTCTTTCCTGACCTCTAATTTTGAGAAAATGTCTAAGATCTCCAAAGCACTTTTTTAAGCAATTTTTATGAGCTATAATTTCTTAGACTTTGAAAAAACTTGAGATTTGTTTCTGTTACTTTTGTGTACAAAAAGCAGGTTATTAGTGCAATCTTAGAGTCATAAAACATTTTTTTTAGCCATAGTGCTTTTTTTTTTAAATAGCATTTGTTGCAGAGGAGAACCTGAGAGCAACTTGATTTTAATTGTGTGGTTGAATATATATTTGGCTCTTACACCACCACCGTTCTCTCTCAATCCTGGGTTGGGTTTATTTTTTAATTAGTTAAAAATTAGATAGTTCATTCCATAGATAGTACATGTACAATATTTATTTATCAGGCAGGATTTCAGGTGGTGGGGGATACAGCAGTGAATTAAAAAAAAAATCCAGCTTTCCTAGAGCTTAACCTGTAATAGAGTGAAAAAAAGCAATATAAGATATGTAAATATATGTAATATAATCTAACATAAATGCTAATGATACACTTATTAAATTTAAATATATTATCAGGATATTCTGAAGTATAAGTCTCCTCTCACTGATCTACCTTTAATGCCACTTTTCATTTTAACTCTAAAGTCTTTTATAAAGTCTGGAAACCCTAATCCTTTAGTCTCTCTCTCTAATTTTAAATTTCTTTTCACTTTTTCTTCATTTTACAAAAAGTTTTTAAGAATGTCCTTTGAGTTATTTATTTTATTTTCTGCAGTATCAATTAGTGACTCCCAGATTCCAGTGGTGGTTTAATCTGTTAGTATTCATTCTCATATCATCTTAAAGTCATCTTTTTAAATAAATTTTGTTCATCCATTCAAAAGATACTTGAATTTATTTTGTGCCAGTTGCTAGAGAATGCTGAGATGAAAATACTCTGAATAATATACTCTTATAGTGACAACAGGAAGCAAAAAAAAAAGAAAGAAAGAAAGCAATTTTCCTTTTCTGTAATGGTCTACATCTAATTGTGGGAAGAATTTGCACTTCTGTACTGGACAGTTCTTTTTTATGGGTTATCTATTGGCATTTTGTGTTTACTTAACTTTGAACAAAAGATTTCTATTTAGTCTACAGGTTTGAGGATAGCCAGGATGGAGGGAGTAGACTCAGTTCATAACAGACCAAGATCCTGGCAGGCAACCCACCTGCTCATTGACACTGGAGGGCCCCTGAATTCATAAAGGGATGAGTTCCTGGCTTCACTAAATTATATTTATGTATTCATTTGTCCATATCTTTTAGTTATGTATTTGTTCATCCAACCAATTTTTGCCGTGGAGTCCAATTTGAAGAACACGAGAAAGAGTTGTTAAAGATTTATCAAGTTGCTTGTGGAACTTTGAAGCATATGGACCATGGGAACTGGTGGAAACATAGGCAGAACATGTTGCTTGTGTTTTTACCTTTAAAATAGATATTTTCTTAAGGAAGTTTGTGATGCTGGCACACCCTGAATTTGTGGCTCAGTCTACATGAAGAAATGGTCTAAGTGAGGAAGAAATGAAGTGAGAAAAATGGAGAAGTCTCTGAATAGAAATCAGTTCTTAGTCCTGACCCATTGGAAAAGAATTTCGAAAGCATTTCTTCCAGAATCAAAATACTGATTTCTCATTTCATAGTGGAATTACATTGAATATAATTTATTTGTCAGGTAGTTTCATAATTATATTAATGTTCTATTGCTTATTGGCTCTCCAAATCTTTACATGAGAAATTTCCCAGTCTATTAGTTTGGAACTCCAAAATATTATTCATCACTTTATTATAAAAAATAACAAAGTAAAATTGAGACTTTGTAGTAAACAGTAAACTTTGCTGTATGTTTGAAATTAACATTTTACTATACTTGGTTTATCACATATAAAGTCATTTGTCATCCCTTCATTCATTAACCCATCTTACTTTTTTATAATTGCAGAATTCCTTTTCTCCCTAAATACGTTAGCATTCATAACATTAACTAGGATTTAATATTTTTGCAGTTGTTAATGTAAAACTCACATACAATGAAATGCACAAATTTAAGTGTACATTTGGTGGGTTTTAACAAATGTTGTATAACTCAAGCCTCTGTCAAGATATGGAGCATTACCATCACAAAGTTCTTTCATGGGTTTCTCTGTCAGTTTCTCCCCTGGGCCTGTAGTTTTGTGTGTTTTTTTTTGTTGTTCTTGTTGTTTTGGGGTGTGTGTGTGTGTGTGTGTGTGTGTGTGTGAAGTCTTTTGATGGCTGATTTAATTTATTAAACATAGGCTATGTCATATTTTCAGTTTCATTTAATCAGTTTGTTAAACTGTCCCGCTCTCCCCAGGATTTATCTATTTCATATATGTTGTCAATAATTTTTTTGACATAGAACTGATCATAACATTGTTTTATAATCCTTTTTAATGTCTGTGATCAGTAGTGATGATAATTTTTCATTCCTCTTATTTGTAATTTTGTGTTCTTTATGTTTTTTCTTGATCAGTCTAGCTAGAAAATTTTTATTTTGCTGAGCTTCTCAAAAAACAACTTTGGCTTTATTAACTTCTCTGTTGTATGTTTTAATATTTCATTAATATCTGCTGTTATTTTTTTTTAATTTTTTAAAAATTTATGTCCAAATTAGTTAGCATATAGTACAACAATGATTTCAGGAGTAGATTCCTTAGTGCCCCTTACCCATTTAGCCCATCCCCCCTCCCACACCCCCTCTAGTAACCCTCTGTTTGTTCTCCATATTTATGGAGTCTCTTCTGTTTTGTCCCCCTCCCTGTTTTTATATTATTTTTGCTTCCCTTCCCTTATGTTCATCTGGTTTGTCTCTTAAAGTCCTCATATGAGTGAAGTCATATGATATTTGTCTTTCTCTGACTGACTAATTTCGCTTAGCATAATACCCTCCAGTTCCATCCACATAGTTGCAAATGACAAGATTTCATTCTTTTTGATTGCTGAGTAATACTCCATTGTATGTATATACCACATCTTTTTTTTTAAATTTTTTTTAACGTTTATTTATTTTTGAGACAGAGAGAGACAGAGCATGAACGGGGGAGGGTCAGAGAGAGGGAGACACAGAATCTGAAACAGGCTCCAGACTCTGAGCTGTCAGCACAGAGCCTGACGCGGGGCTCGAACTCACGGACCGCGAAATCATGACCTGAGCTGAAGTCGGCCGCTTAACTGACTGAGCCACCCAGGTGCCCCGAATACCACATCTTCTTTATCCATTCATCCATTGATGGACATTTGGGCTCTTTCCATACTTTGGCTATTGTTGATAGTGCTGCTATAAACATAGGGGTGCATGTGTCCTTAGAAACAGCACACCTGTATCCCTTGGATAAATACCTAGTAGTGCAATTGCTGGGTCATAGGGTAGTTCTATTTTTAGATTTTTGAGGAACCTCCATACTGCTTTCCAGATTGGCTGCATCAGTTTGCATTCCCACCAACGATGCAAAAGAGATCCTGTTTCTTTGCATCCTCGCCAACATCTGTTGTTGCCTGGGTTGTTAATGTTAGCCATTCTGACAGGTGTAAGGTGGTATCTCCTTGTGGTTTTAATTTGTATTTCCCCGATGATGAGTGATGTTGAGAATTTTTTCATGTGTCAGTTGGCCATCTGGATGTCTTCTTTGGAGAAGTGTCCATTCATGTCTTTTGCCCATTTCTTCACTGGATTATTTGTTTTTTTGGGTGTTGAATTGGATAAGTTCTTTATAGATTTTGGATACTAACCCTTTATCTGATATGTGGTTTGCAAATATCTTCTCCCATTCTGTTGGCTGCCTTTTAGTTTTGCTGATTGTTTTCTTCACTGTGCACAAGGTCCCTGTAGTTCATTTTTGCTTTTGTTTCACTTGCCTCCAGAGACATGTTGAGTAAGAAGTTGCTGTGGCTAAGATCAAAGAGGTTTTTGCCTGCTTTCTCCTCGAGGATTTTGATGACTTCCTGTCTTACATTTAGGTCTTTCATCAATTTTGAGTTTATTTTTGTGTATGGTGTAAAAAAGTGGTCCAGGTTCATTCTTCTGCGTGTCGTTGTCCAGTTTTGCCAGCACCACTTGCTGAAGAGGCTGTCTTTATTCCATTGGATATTCTTTCCTGCTTTGTCAAAGATTAGTTGGCCATATGTTTCTGGGTCCATTTATGGGTTCTATATTCTGTTTCATTGATCTGAGCGTCTGTTCTTGTGCCAGTAGCATACTGTCTTGATGATTACAGCTCTGCAGTACAGCTTGAAGTCCGGAATTGTGATGCCTCCTGCTTTGGTATTCTTTTTCAAGATTGCTTTGGCTATTCGGGACCTTTTCTGGTTCCATACAAATTTTAGGATTATTTGTTCTAGCTCTGTGAAGAATAACACGCTGGTGTTATTTTGATAGGGATTGTATTGAATATGTAGATTGCTTTGTGTAGTATCAACATTTTAACAATATTTGTTCTTCCTATCCAGGAGCATGGAATCTTTTCCCATTTTTTTGTGTCTTCTTCAATTTCTTTCATAGCTTTCTATGGTTTTCAGTGTATAGATTTTTCACCTCTTTGGTTAGATTTGTTCCTAGGTATTTTATGGTTTTTGGTGCAATTGTAAATGGGATCAATTCCTCTTTCTGTTGCTTCATTGTTGGTGTATAGGAATTTTCCTTCATTTTACTTCATTTTACTTACTTTGCTTTTATTTTCTCCTTCTTTGTGTAGCTTCTTTTTTTTTAAATGTTTGTTTACTTTTGGGAGAGAGACAGTACGAGTGGGGGAGGGGCAGAGAGAGAGAAGGAGACACAGAATCTCAAGCAGGCTCCAGGCTCAGAGCTGTCAGCAAAGAGCCTGACTCAGGACTAGAACTCAGGAACTGCGAGATCATGACCTAAGCCAAAGTCGGATGCTTAACCTACTGAGCCACCCAGGCGCCCCGTCTTTTTCTGGCTTCCTAAGGAGGACTCATGCTGTTGACTTTAGACCTCTTTCTTTTCAAATATAAGCATGTAAAGTTATAAATTTTCCCTCAGGTGTTGCTTTAGCTGTATCCCATGCATTTTGACATGTTGAATTTTCATCATTGTTCAGTTTGGCATATTGTTTAATTTCCCTTGTTATTTCTTTTTTGATTCATGGATTGTTTAGAAGTCTGTTGTTTAAATTCCAAATACTTGATTTTTTCCCTAAATATCTTATTTTTATGGCTCTCTAATTTAATTTCATTGTGATCAGAGAACATCCTTTGTGCGATTTCAGTTATGTTAAGTATATTTTATGGCCTGATTTGTGATGCATTATATGGTTGTCATATTGAATGTATAATTTGTGCTTGAAAAAAAGTGTTTATTCTCTTATTGTTAGATTTGATGTTCTATACCTATTCACTAGACTAAGATGTTGAACATATTGTTTAGATCATCTCTATCTTTACTGAATTTTTGTCTATCAATTACTAAAAGATCATTTTTTAAAATTTCCCACATTGTTTTTGGAATTGTATATTTCTCCCTTTAAATGTGTTTCTGTTTCATGTATGTTAAAGTCCTTTTAGTAGGATTGCATACACTAATGATTGTTATTTATTCCTGATAATTTGATTTTATCATTATGAAATTTCTTTATTTTTGGTAGTACTTTTTGTCTTCAAATTATTTTATCTAATGTTAGTTAAACTAGTCTTATAATGCTTACTGTTTACATGGTATATCTTTTCCATTCATTTACTTTCAACCTATCTATATCTTTTCTTTTTTCAGTTTATTTATTTATTTTGAGAGAGAGAACGTGCAAGCAGAGGAGGAGCAAAGAGAAAGGGAGAGAGAGAATCTCAAGCAGGCTCCACATTGCCAGTGCAGAGTCTCACATGGGCCTCCAACTCAGGAACTGTGAGATCATGCCTTGAGTTGCGATCAAAAGTCAGATGCTTAACCAACTGAGGGTACCCCCTCAACCTATTTGTATCTCTATATTTAAAGTGAATTTCTTGAAGATAACAAATAGCCGAGTCTTAATTTTTTATTTATTTTGATAATCTCTGTCTGTCTGTATTTATTTATTTATTTGTTTGTTTGTTTGTTTATTTATTTATTTATTTATTTATTTATTTATTGAGAGTGAGAGAGGGAGAACACACTCAAGTTGGAGAAGGACAGAAGAAGGGAAAGAATCCCAAGCAGGCTCTACACTTAGCATGGAGCCTGACACAGGAGCTTGATTTCATGACTGACCTGAGTCAAAATCAAGTGTTAGATGCTTAACCAACTGAGTCACCCAGGCTCCCTGGTCTCTGACTTTTAATAGGAGAGTTTCATCATTTGTATTTAACACAATTATTGATAGGGTTAGATTTAGTTTTCCTGTTTTATGATGTGTTTTCCATTTATCTCCTCTGTGTTTCGTTCCTCTGTTTCTATATTTCTGTCTTCTTTTGGGGTTTTGAATATTTTCAGAATTCTATTTTAACGTACCTATTGTTTTTTTAATATACCTCTTTGTGTTTTTTTAGTAGTTGCTCTAGGGATTAAAACATACATCTTTAAGTTTTCATAGTGAGCTTAGAGTTAACCTTGTGCCATTTCACATAAAATGCAGAATTTTGCACTTATGTAAATCCATATAATGCCCCTCACTTTATTCTGTCATGGACATATGTTTTACTTCTATACTCATTATAAACCCCATGAGACAGTATTATAATTTTTACTTTAAATAGTCATATGAAACTTAAATAAATTTAAAGGGAAAGAGAATATTCAAATGACTAATTAAACTTATTATATTTGCCATTTTCAGTACTCTTCATTCTTCCTGAGAATATGAGTTTCCAGTTGGTATAATTTTTCTTCAGCCTCAGAACTTCCTTTGACAATTCTTCTAATTTATGTCCAATTTATCCTCTAAATTCTCTTATATTCTATCTGAAAATATATTTTCCCTAAATTCTAGAAGGATAATATTGATGGACATAGAATGCTTGATTGACAGTTTTACTTGATATTGCTTTCTTCACCTTAATGATATTTATTTACACTGCCTTCTGGGTTTTGTAGTTTCTGAAAAGTAGGTAATGTAATGATTTATTTTTCCCTCCTTATGTAACGTCTTGTTTTTCTTTGACTTCTTTTGAAATTTTTCTTTGGTTTTGTGCAGTTTTATCTTGACATTTCTAGGTGTGGTTCTCTTCCTATTTTTTCCTGCTTGGGGATTGCTAAGTTTCTTAAATCTTTAAATTTATGTCTTTCACTTAAACTTTGAAAAACATTCAGCCATTATTTTTTCAAAATATGTTCTGTTCTATTTTTTCTCTTTTCTTCTGAGACTCCAATTACACAAATAAATAGATCTCTTGATATTTCATAAACCAATAAAGCACTGTTAATTTATTTTTAAATGTTTTTTATTTCCCATAGATTGGATAATTACTATTGACCTCCCTTCAAGTTTACTGAATATTTTTTCTGTCTTCTCCATTCTCCTGTTAAACCCATACATTTTATATATCAAATATTTATAAGTTAGATATTTTCAACTCTATAATTGCCCTTTTTTGAATGATTATTTTGCTGGATATAGAATTCTTGATTTACATTATTTTTCTTTCAGCATTTTTGAGTATATTATCACACAGGCTCCTGCCCTTATTTTCTATTAAGTAAATTGTACCTCTTAGTAAAGACTTTTTGTACATGATGATTTGTTTTTTTTTTTTCTCTCTCTCCCTTACTGCTTTCAAGATTCTCTCTTTGTCTTATGAAAGTTTGACTGCTATGTGGATGGGTCTAGGTGTAGCTTTCTTTAGTTTATCCTATTAGGAGTGTTTTGAGATTCTTGGATGTGTAGGTTAATGCTGTTCATCAAATTTGGGAATTTTCAGCTATTCTTCAAATATTCTTTCTGCCCCTTTCTCTCTTTCTTCTTTTTGGGGGTTCCCATTATACATATGTTGATATACTTGATGGTATACCACTGGTCTCTGAATCTCTGATCAGTTAAAACAATTTTTTTTCTTTCAACTGAATAATTTCAACTGAACTGCCTTCAGGTTTGCTTATTTTTCTTCTATTGGCTCTTATGTTTTCCCCTATAGTGAATGTTTCATTTTAGTTATCATATCTGTCATCTCCATTATTTTTACTTAGTTTCATTTTATAAGTTTAATCTTTTATTCATATATTCTATTTGGTGTGGTATTATCCTACTTCTCTTTAGTTTTTTAAATGTAATTTTATTTTATTATTTGAACATATTTATGATATCTGATTCAAAATTTTTGTCTTGTAAGTACAGTATCTGGGCTCCTCAGGAACAGTTCTTATTGTCTGTTTTCTTTCTTATGTATTAGATGTATTTTTCTGCTTCTTCATGAGTCTTATAATTTTTTTGTTGAAACTTGGACATTTTAGGTAATATAGCATGGTAACTCTGGGTATAAATCTCTGCTTCCTCCCCCAGACCTTGTTGTTATTATTGTTGCTGTTTACCTGTCAGTAAAAAATTCTGTAATATCTGTATTCAGTGTTTTGTGCAGCCACTGAAGTCTCATCTCTGCTTAGCTATCTTAGTGGTCAGATAATGATTGCACAGAGATTTGCTTAAATTTCTTGAACCAGTAAGTCTCTCACTCTCTGCCAAAGGATGTAATGTGTGGGTTGGAATAGGCTTTCAGTGCTTCATTAATTTACAGTTGTGCCTTAATCTTCACTTCTTGCTTACACAGAGCCTCATGGTCAGCTATGGATAGAGATTAAAGCCTTTTCACGTCTTTTTGTGTCATATTCACAGCACTGCACATGCAGATAGTCTTCTAGATTCCCAAAAACTTGTTAGATCTTTTCAAAACCCCCTATCGAGATCTCATTCCACTTATTTTCCTGACTTTTTTTTTTGCCACTTAATTACCCCAACTGGCACTGATGCCCTAGATAAGCTATGATCTTAAGCAACTGCCTCTAACTTTTTTTTTTTGGCAAATGCACTGTAGATACTGCTTTCCTTGTCCAGTGAGCTCTGAGTCAGTTGAAATAATGTCAAACTATCAGAATGGGATTTCCCCAAGGAATTCCAAGGTGGGTCAAATAATAAAAATTCTTTAGGGTTAGATTTTTAGGGGAGTTCCAAACCCATTCTACCCATTCCAGTGGCTTCTAGACTTCTGTTTCACTGTTACTACAATTCCAAAGTGGATGCTTTTCAAGGCTACTATAAAGATGGGAGTAATGGGATGAGAGTAGGGCAACTTAAAATGCCACAATTTTAATATTCTCATTCAGCCAATTTAAGTATTTTCTTGAGTAAACTCTCTTGAACAACCAATCCTTTGGTTAATTTTAGTAGCCCTTAAAATGATGACTTGACAATTATTTACCAGTGTTCTCATTGCCTTTATGGAAGAGTGGATTTTTGGAGGTCTTTACTTTGCGAATGCTGCTTTCTAATAAAGTGACTAATTTATTGAAATCATAAGTATTTACATGTACTACGGTACTGATTCTTTAAGTATATCATAAATTACTTGAAAATAGAAATTTAAAACAAATGTAATGAAAAGTAAATATAAATAAAAATTGTAATATTCCCTATTTTACTTCAGTAGATAATTTTCTGGCATATGAGTTGTTTTTTTGAAGACTTTTGTAAAATTTTACTTCTGGTGTGAATGAGGGTGCAAAATGATACATCAGAGCTTATAAATTCTATTGATAATGAATACTGATAATAAGTGTAACTATCAGTATATTTTAAAAGCTTTTAGTTTAAATTTTATAAGGAGTATATGTTTAAACCTTCAAACATTGAAAGGTATCCAGCAATTATATCTTTTTTAAAGCAAGAGCTTTAAAGAGCATAATACTCCATGGATTATTGGCTCTCACAGAGTAGATCAGGAATCAGCAAACTATAGTGTGTTGGCCAAATCCAGCCTGTTGGGGGACAAGTCTAGCCAAACCCATTTGCTTAAGCTGCTTTACTGCTACAAAGACAAAGTTAAGTAGTTGTAACAGACTGTATGTCCCAGAAAGCCTAAAATGTTTAATATCCCTTAACATAAAAAGTTTTCTGATTTTTGAAGTAGTTTTCACTGGATGTTAGTAGTTCTTGGGATGCATCCAAATCATTAGCCATATTTGTGAATAAGTACAGCTATCTGAATTCTACCTTAGGCATTATAACACCAATGAGTTACTTGTTCTCTGATTTTCAGTTGAGTTTGGTAGGTGGGAAACACTACTAGGAGACTGTTAGAAGGGAGGAAGAAAAGTGAAGTCAGGTGTTACTTCCCTTGTTTCTTCCCTCCAAGCTCCTCTCATTTAGATGGCTCTCTTCATGCATTCTTTGTGTATCAGTGGTTTCATAATCAGCCCCTCTCTTAACACCTTTAAGCTGTAGAGGGACTATTTGAGCACTTACTGTTTTGGGGGTATTTAATAATGCTTTTTAGTTTCTTTAATCCCTATTAATACTTTTGTGAATAATTCCTTTTTTAACTTTCATAAATTATATTCATTTTAATTTGCCTTCCCTTTCAAGCTGGAACTCTAATACTGTAAATCTTTCTACTCTTCTTTTTTTAGATCAAAACTTCAGCCCATCATTTCTCCATATTGAACTCCTGTCTTCAAACATATCTCTTCCTCTTAGTTTTGTGCTATTTTAAATTAAAAATATCTACCTTCTATTTCTTTAATCAAGTTGTTAATAAAATTATAAACCATTTGGGGCTAAGAATGCTATCTGTGGATGGTTACTAGAACACTCCTTCCTGACTGATTTGATCCATTTATAACATTATTTGGTGTTATTCAACTGGTTTCTAATCTATTTTAAAAGCCCCTGGTCCTCATGCCTGCATTTTGGCCATTCTTTGATGTCCATGCTCTCTGACTCCTCTTAAGTCTCATATTCATAGGGAGTACATGATTTCAGTGATTATACATATCTGTTCTTGCTCCAGTCTCTGATCTTCAGTTTCTGACAGGTGGCAGACAGAAATTCAGATGTACTTGACAAATGGCAGTCTAATAAAGTATTTCAGTTTTCTAAAACTTGGCTTCCCTTTGAAGGATCCTATAGGAAGCCTTTGCTCTATGACACTGTTGATGTTCTTGTGACACTTGCTTCTTTACACTTGATCACACCTGTTAACATTGAGGTTCACCAGCATTTTAACAACAGACATTTCTTGGATTTCCCCATTTGACCAGTCTATATCACACTAAGCACCCTAAACTAGAGAATTAAGATCGGTCCAAGGTACCTGATGAAACAGATCCATTTGATATGACGGCATACTACATAATATTTAAATTATGTAATACATGTATATCTCCTGTTTGGGAAGTTCTTTATATCTTTATTGGTGGTGAGCATAGCAAAGATAGGTTTTTCAAAATTTCTCCATATATAATATGCTCATAATTTCTTTTATGGAATTGCCCATCAGAAATCTGCCATTAAACCTCCTCCAGAGAGCATAACACAAGTGATCAGAAATAAATTGCTGTTATTATAGTGTGTATACAAAGATATTATTCTTTTTTGTATAACTATTTTTGGTTTCTGAATACAATATTTTCATGAATCAAACTCAGCTTTAGTACTAATATCTCTTTATGAGAAGGACTCTGATATAAGAAGTAGAGAAAAGAATATGTAAATTTTATGGAAGAATGGCCAGGAAACACATGCAGGCTAATTTCACTGCTTGTATTTTCTCTTCTCTTTTCTTTTCTTTTCTTTTCTTTTCTTTTCTTTTCTTTTCTTTTCTTTTTTGAAGTGAACATAACTGCAAGATTATATTGTCTTCATAATGTAACAAAATATGAGGCTTAGAACTGGATCACTTGGCTCTTTCTCTTCTTATCTCCTCCCAGTTCAAAATGTTTGCATCCCTTAATAGCCAGCATTCTCTTAGATCTGCAGTTGGGCTCAACACATTCAAGCCTCAGCACAATCTTCTTTATAGTTTTAGCCTTTCTCCGGAAATTCAGCTTAGTTTGCCTACCATAACCACTCTGCTTCCTGTCATAACACCGCTTTCCCTGGGCATAAAGAGAATCTTTGCCTTTCTTTTACTGGGTAATTTTGTGGGGTTGGAGCTTGCCATACTTCTTGCAGAAAGTTTGGCGGGTTTTAGGAACATTCACTGTGGTTGTGAAAGCACTATCGACGCGGAAAGACTGCTTGTATTTTCTTAAAAAATTGAGGCATGTTAGTAAGCTAATAACAAAAGAGAGCACTAGGGAACCACAAATGGAAGAGAATCATTAGTTCTAGCTAGTGATTCCTGTACCCTTACTTCTGGTGCCAAAATGTGATTATATAAAAAATGATAACATAGTGGATTGTGAAATATCTTTAAAAAGTTTTTCCTCTTAGACCATAAATAGTAATAATAAACATTTAATAATCACTTACTATAGGTGACCAAAAACTTGGAAACACAGGCAGATGGGCATAATAAGTAGCTATTGATATTACAATATATGATTTGTTCAGTGGGCTTTCTGATATACTCAGCATATTGTCTCTCATCGTGCTGGGTATCACCCTCAGATAAGCTCTGAAGAACTTACAACTTGTATGGTTAAAGGGCAGGTACTTTGGAAATCTTTTGAACGGTTCTACAAGGCACCTCCTATCCCTTGGGTGTTTGGCAAGTTGGCCAGTTTGTACTGGCTACAACCTTGGCTGTGACTGCTTCCTTCACCTTCTTGGAAATGGATCAGAGTCGACAAGAGTTTGTACAACAGACTGACTATATCTTTGAATGTTTAAACCACCTTTCTAAGTGTGCTATGAGAAATGGCAGCTCTTTCAAAGTAATATGCATTAAAAGGCTCTGCTATTTATTGTCAGGATCAGCCCTTCATCTGCTTAGCAGTATCAGCTCAACACATTCAGCTTTCATCAATCTGTAAAAAATATAAAATTATGGTATTTATATTTCCAGATTTTATGGATGCCCTGTATATATTGAGGAATCTTCTTTTTTCATGTAATTCTCATAACAAATCTGTGAGTTGCCTTCTATTATTATTTCCATTTCACAGAGGGAAAAGTGGAAGAAGAGGGAGATTAAATAACTTTTCCAAAATCACAGAATTGGTAAATAGAAAATTATAGGTCTTAGGTTTAGGGAATGAGAACAAATTAGAGGGAGAAAATTTGGTGAAGAAATACTATGTTAGCTAGTAGAACACAGATATTTTGCTGTATGTTTGTGTAATCTCTCTGGCTTGCACATCAGATATCAGATTTTAAGGTACACCAAAATGGCTTCCAGAGAGCTTTTCTGATAACCATACCTCAACATGGAAGTGCTAGGTGGCCTTTGACAAATTTTTAGCATCTCTGTGCCTTCAAAAATGGGGATGATTATTTTAGCTATCTACCTACCAGGTGAGTTGCTATTTGGGAATTCGAACACAAATTGTTTTTTGACTTCCTTGGAAGAAAGTCATACTATAAAAACAAATTTGGGCTATTATAATGACAAGTGTGTGAGTGTACATTAATTTCCCCCTTATGTTGTTATTGCCAGCAGATGGAGGTCGAAATTGAATTGCTGCTGACTGTTGTCCTTTGTTATGGCCTGTGGAGATATGACAATTGAGGAAGAACTTAGAGGAATGCCAAGTAGCAGAGCATGAAGCAGTGGGTGTGACCCACTGCCTTGGACATTTTATGGCTGATAGCACTTGGCGAGAAAAAAGTCTGCAGACTCTATAGTAGTCTTGCAAATAGATCTCAACATTAACCATGCCCTCACCCTCACCCCTATTTGATTCGCCCTGTAATCTACACATTTGCCAAAATCCACTCTACTAATTGTCTGCTAACTCACTGGTCCCCTCACAAAATACCTAAAAACTGAATAAATCACGCTTGAAGGAATTTCTTTGTTGCATTGCAAATGTGGGCACAGAAAGTCGAGGCAATGCATATGAAACTTCCTGTTCTACTTTGATTCCTTTTGGGCTCGTCCTGGTTCTTCATTTTTTAAATCTTTTTGTTTGTCCAGAGATTATAACCTAGGGAGTCCTTGGATGATCTTCCAGTGGTGCCTGACTCAAGGGAATTAGAAGCACAATATCTGTGCATGCTATCATGCTCATTTTTGTTTTTTTTCCTTTAGGAGAGTCTGTAGCTTTCACAAGATCCTCGAAGGGGCTTAGGACTTCAAAAAGCTTATGAATTCCTGCTTTGGATCTTTGGTTTATGGGGCAGTGAAACTTTGTATGTTTGCTTTAACGATTGAGACACAGCATTTTATGTGAATGAGAACAAGGGAGTGGTGGAGAAAAACAGCTTGGAGGGCATTATTACCTTTCCCAATCTTCATTTCTTGTCATGAATTATTAATCATGAGGTAACACTTCATCTGATGCTTTGAAAACTCTCCCCCTGGTAAGAACAGCCTAATTGAATTGGAGGAAGTGGAGCAGGAAGAACTAAACGTGGACGTTGATGGTTTCACCAAAAGCAATTATACACCCTGCAGCCTTCTCCACCTGTTTGAAAACCCAAGGCCCACTAATTCTCATGCCACAAGGGAACGGATGGGAAAGTAGAGGAAAAATTAAAATTGTGGAGTTTCAAACATATCTTCCTTGAGAGTACTTCATTTTGGCAAAGGGGTGTATGGGGGGATAAGGGAGGATAAGTGGTGTGGACAGGGGTCTGATATACGGGAGATAAGAGCATGAACCAGTTCAGTCTCTGTGGAGTGCGTTCTGGCGAGGTAACAAAAATTTTAATACAGGCATACGTCTACCCAGTAATTCCAACTGCAGCAATGCATATATCTCAAACTTTAAAATAAACATGCATAATGGAATATGAAGGAGTCATTAGAAATCACGATTAAATACATTTTGATATGAAACTATGTTTTTGATATTTTGTGTAAAAAAGGCAATAAACCAATATGAATGTATACGGAGTATAGTATAATACGCATTGAAGAGAAATGTAATACTTCGGAATTGAGGAATATGTACCTTAAGGCACATTTTTATGTAATATAAACATGGAGGAAGTCTGGTAGGATATGCACTAAATGATAAAAATGGCTCCCGATGAGTGCTCTGATTGCAGTTAATTTATTTTTGCTTATCTTTATTTTCATTTTATTTTCTGTAGTAAGCATGTACTTTTTTTGGTCATTAAATGTACTAATACAAATTCAGACATTATCTTCTTTTGAAAATACAGACTCCAGGTTGAAAATAGACGGTTATATCAGCAAAGGATCATTCTTGGCAACTCCCAGAAGTTGGGTCCCACCTATCAGAAATTGAAGCAGGGGTGTGGGTGCCTGCATGGCTCAGTTAGTTAAGCATCCAACTCTTGGTTTTGGCTCAGGTTATGATCTCATGATACATGGGTTTGAGCCCTGCTTTGGGCTCTGTGCTGACAGTATGGAGCCTGCTTGGGATTCTCTGTCTCTCCCTCTTTCTCCGCCCCTTCCCATTTCATGCTCTCTCTCTCTCTCTCTCTCTCAAAATAAATAAGTAAACTTAAAAAAGAAGAAAGAAAAGAGGCTGAAACAAACCGAGATGATGGAGAATGCCCTTTCTCCTTCCAAATGACTAGGAGAGGCCGGTCTGGGCTTTTTCCCTGGATCTGAACCACTCCTTCCTATCCACAACCAGGTCAAACCAAGGGAGTTTCCACATGTTAAATAGCAAACAGAAAGGCTTTTGAAGACATTTGAAAATAAAAGGAAAGAAAATAATCTCAGACCCTACCAGAATTTCCTACTTCATGCTGCCTTCACGCTGACTTCCCTTTACCCCGTGATTACTCTGATCGTAGCATCTTCCAAACTATGCCAGAATTACCCAGCTTGATTTCCTTACACAATGCACACTCTCTCTGTCTTGGTTTCCACTGTATCCCCAGTGCTGAGCACAACACTCCATCAGTAAGTGGTGAGTGAGCAAATGATTAAATGAATGCATGTGTGAAGAGTAGCAAAGAACCACCAACTTGACTACATTGGATTCCCCAAAAGCAAGTGCAGTGAAATCCCAGTCTGAGAAACAGATATTTTTCCAAAGATAGCCAGAGTGGAACAGGCATCTCCAAGGGATAAGAAATGATGACTCAAAACAGCACTTGTGGGGATTTGGAAGGGCTAACAAGGAGAGAGGGGGTGCCACAAAAACCAGGCTGAAATGAACAGGCAAAGATGGGTTGTTGCAGTTATATTGTACAATTGTAAATGACATTACTCTAGGCATGGGGGAACAAAGGTTGTTGAGTTTGCAGAGAAGTGGATTCTTGAATGGGTGAAAATTAAATCTGCAGGATGATTTTACGTGGAGACAGCACACAGGACAATTTTAGCCACATAAACAAGAATGGCCGCGTGCAATGATTTCTATTCAACCCCCCTGGCTTCCTGGCCTAAGCTGATTATTATTAAGCATTTATGCGGCATTTCATATGTACAAGTGCTTTACAATCATTTATTATTTATTCCTCACAACGTGAGAAAGCCACAAATCAAGGGCAGGGATAAAGTTAATACAATTTTATTAAACAAGAGGGGTGTGCCTAGCAGCAGGCTCAGCTACAACCAGGGAGTGTGACCTCACAGGAAAGAAGCAACAAGACAATTCCTTTTTCTCTTTTTCTGTTGCAATTTACACTTTTAATCAGTATTAAGTCAGGTGACCCTGCACACCTGGGAGAACTCCTGGGAGCCTGGAAACCTGGTGTGCCAACTCAAGGGAAAGCCTGCCTCTGAATCTGTCCTTTCTATAGCCGGTTTCCTCCCTTCCTCCCCCTCCCTGCTGGCTCCATTTTATTTCGTGTATTTCATGGATTTTTTTTTCTTTTTTTCCATCATGCCCCATCTCTCCTTTTGTTTGTTCCTATTTCTTTGTCCCTCATCCCAGTCTTCTTCCCCCTTCCTCTCATCTTTCTCTGACTCTCCTTTCTCTTCTCTGCTTCTGTCTCTACTTCTCTGTCCTCCTCTCTCTTCCCACAGACACACAGAGACGCACGGACACTACAGACAGAGAAAGAAGCAAAATCTAATTGTAGGAGGTGCAGAAGGTCATTTCCTCTCTAAGACAGTACTCCTTCACTGCCTTCTTCTGAGACCTGACACATGGAAAATTTTAACTCGATTTGTACAGGGAGAATAATGCCAGTGTTAATCCAAGTTGCTTGGAAGGTCATTTAAAAACCATTCCAGGTTGTTTTACTCCCACTGCTAGTGTTCTTCAGGCACTTCTCATAAATGCTAATGAATAATTCACCTTGGTAGTATAGACAAACACAGGCTGGTGGTGTTATTTGGAAATCATTCAAATTGACTAATTAGTCATTTCCTTTAGATTTTATTTAACGAAGGAAAAAGCATTTTGAGATATTTGGTAAATCATTATGTTACTAAAATCTTAATAATGTATTAATTTGGGGAAGGGTTGATCACATTTAGTGAAAAAGCCTGAATGGTTGCAATTTTTAAAAAATTATATATAAATTTATTACATTCTAGGCAGAATCTTATTAGTGAACAAAAATATCTTAGCTAGAGGTCTCACTGGTCTCATTTTGAGGAATAGATAAGAATCATTTGTTGTTAATGCACATATTGAAACAAAGGATAGTAGATGAACACTCTCCCAAAATCCCTTTAAGTACTAGTTTTCATCCATGACCACCTACTATGTGTAGGATACACTGTTCTACATGCTAATGATAGAGCAGGGAACCGACAGGAAAAGCACTTGCTTTTATGGAATTTAGATCCTATTGGGGATATTTTATAAAGATTAAAAAAAGATAATTATTAGATGATTAGATAGATAAATAGATGATGGAAGGAAAGAAAGAAAGAAAGAAAGAAAGAAAGAAAGAAAGAAAGAAAAGGAAAAGAAAGAAAGAAAAGGAAAAGAAAGAAAAGAAAGAGAAAGAAATGGATGGATGTCATAAAATGACAAGTGCTAGGTAGAGAATAGAAAGTGATTGGGTATGTTTTGGGGTATATTGGATACTATTTTTGGAGCAGTCAGGAAAAGCCTTTAGGGATGGGGACAATAGAGCAGAGACTAAATATTGAAAAGGAATCACTGTGTTAAGATCCAAGCATTTCAAGGAGGTAGATAAGCAAGATGTAAAGACCTGAGGTGAGAACAAGCTTGGTGCATTGAAATCTCATGTGTTTGTAGCCTAGTGAAAAAAGAAAGAGTGGTGAGAGAAAAGCTCTAAGTCTGGTCAGGGACCAAACTGCATTGTTTCTTTCTTTTGCTCATTAAACTTTTCCTAGCTAATAAAGGGAAGTTTCATCCCAGTGACTAAATCATTGCAATTCTCCATTATGGTAGGAGCAGGATGAGTTTCTTCAGTGTGACAAATGTATCTCCCCTCTACACATTTCCTTTTAAACCTATAACAATCTCTTCTTCAGGCCAGTAGATATAAGTCTTCAATGTGCCAATGAAGAGGAACCACAGAGAACATAGAAGGAACTTTCTTGGTTTTTCAATTCAGTGAAAGGCAGAGCATAATTAAAATGTGTAATAATGCACATCTTTGGATTTTATTCTCAAGATTATATTAAGATCCTCTTAGTTGGATAGAAGGAAGATTTCTGCACTCTACTTACCCCCTTTTCAACCAAGACCAAGCTGAGGAGAGAGAAGATAGCTGCCTGACTTGACTAGCCAACATCTTTGGAGCCACAAGCCCTCTGCCAAAGCTCTTTTCCGTGCTTTACTCCTTCCCTAAGAAGTGAGGGCCTTCCCAGTTCAAATTGGGTCCCGTCTCTGCTCATCCAGTGGTCACCAGCCAGTGGCCTGAGTTATAACACATAGACTTAGTGGGAGATGTGGCTGAAAAGACATTTTGGAGTCAGATAGGGATGGATCTTAAAAATAATGTCAGATGGGGCGCCTGGGTGGCTCAGTCAGTTGAGCATCCAACTTCAGCTCAGGTCACGATCTCACGTTCCGTGAGTTCAAGCCCTGCGTCGGGCTCTGGGCTGATGGCTCAGAGCCTGGAGCCTGCTTCCAGTTCTGTGTCTCCCTCTCTCTCTGCCCCTCCCCCATTCATGCTCTGTCTCTCTCTGTCTCAAAATAAATAAACGTTAAAAAAAAATTAGGAAAAAAAAAATAATGTCAGATGATGTTAGCAGCCTAAATAAAGAGGTAAACTAAGGCAAGTTCAAAATTATCAAAATTATGAGCTTATTCAGGAATAGCAGGGGAATTGCAATTCAGGCCATGAAAACTGTATCAAGCTACAGATGAGTCTGTTAAGGTCTGGGGCAGGCTATATTTATGGGAATATAAAAAGGAATGTAAAGAGGGGAGAGTTTAGTTAGGTCTGTTAAAAGAAAAAAAATCGTGGCCAGCTTTGAAAATTCTGCAAGCAGACAAAACCAGCCCAGTCATACAAACAAAGATCAATTTAGCTTACTTTGTGAGATCAGCCCAATCTGGATCATTTCTTGTTCATGTCTCTAAAAACCATAAGCAAAAATTTCCTGGGTTGATACAAAGCAACTCCTTGACCATCTCCATATTATTTAAGAAAATTCCAATACTACCAGTTTTCTATAAACAGGCATTTATAGGAAATTAGTTTCCCAGTCCTTAAATTTTGTTTTCCTGAGGGGACATATGTGAGATTTTACATTTTATATCCTCTGGTCCCATTTTACATTGAAATCCTTTCATGTTTTCTCCCTTCTCTGAAGATCCTTTGCACAAAGCATTGCTGATCAATTATGGTATTCAGATGTTGTTCATTATTTTGTCAAAGGTATAATTCTTTATATGTGGATTTTTTTTGTATGTTCTATGAAGCTGAGGAGGACCATCAGGTGTCTTTTTCCATGAAGCTGAGGAAGGCCATCCTCAAGAGTCTTGTCCCAGGAGGGGAAGGAAATGATATGGAATTTCACTGACCTCATTTGGGCGACACGAGGGTTGAAAATGAAGAATCTCATCTATGTCCCTCTAAGATGGACCATTTAGTTTCCATGATCAGTTGAGTTTCAGGAAAAGCCCTTGGCAGGACAATAATTTTATTTGTACATACACTCGGGAAGAAGGCATTTGTTTACTAATGCAAAACAGTAGAAATTTAGTTAAAAAGGTTAAACTGAGGACCAGAAGCTCAATGACACCTACTGATTGAAATACACCTCTCAACCAGTTTCCCCACTTGCCTATGTTAAATAGATCAACAGTGTCCTAAGTTCTGGGAGTTTGGCCACCTTCTGCTAGCATCTTGATGTTGTCCTTCATTATTTTTAGTTCTTATGTTACTTTCCCTGACTTATTGACATAAAAACAGCATTCTTCCCCAAGTAAGGTACAGCTTCCCCTTGTGGAGCAGTGAGGAGGTTTAGGGCTCTGTGGTTTTGTAGGGTTACTTCTGCAAGGCTGTCTATTTGGGTTTGTTGATATTCAGAAGCTTGGACAGAAGTATTGAAAGTGGTAGACATGACTATAGAAATATTGTGAATTGCTTTTTCAAGGTTTGCTATTCCAATCCAAGGGAAAAAAAGCTCTATCAAAAGTATGCCCCAAACCCTTTCTGTCTACTGCAGGGTTATATGTAGGCAGCCACCCAAATTATAACATTCCCAGTTCCAAAGCATCCTTTTAAGTTGATAGGACAGACTCCAAATAAGCTATAAAAGCAGCAGAATGAAACATTTTTCTAATTTTTGTGTCAAGGGTGAGGACAATGATCCCACAACATTCCTTCCTATTAAGAGGAAGCATAAAATATATATATTTTTTCTCCTCAAAAAGAAATACCTAATGTCTTCCAAGGGTAACACACAGTTGGGTCTCTTTGCTCAGATTCTTTTCCCTGGAATGAAAGAGGAGATCTCATAATTGGAAATACAGGCTTTTATACAGAGCACATGATAATCAGTTTCACTAACATTGTGGAGATGGTTATGTGATGCCTTAAATTTCTAAGTAGAAACACTTATAGATCTAAAGTAACAAGTGAGCTGGTCTAGTATAAGTAGGATTTTGGTGGAAGTTTGGAAAATCTCTGGAGAAAAAGCAAATTAAGTTTCTCCATCATTTACCATATTTTTGGTCAATTCCTAATGGAGTACCATTGAGTGGGAGCACATAAGCTTTTCATTTCCTGGTCTTGTTATGGCTTTCATTGTTCCATTGTAGAGATACATTAATGGATGAGTTGATACAGTCTTCTGTATTTCAATGGGATGTGAATTCATGTTCATCTGGGTCATACAAAATAGTATCGTTACAAATATTAAGTGGGAGATATCCTAGAGTTTTGACATTCCCATCATTGATTTTGAAACAAAGAAAATTTTGGGGTAATATTCCAGAACTGACTGAGGGATAACCATTTATCCAAAAATGGAAAGCCGTAATATTTGATGCCTTTTTCCAGAAGGAAGGAAGGAAATGTGTGGCTCCAAAGTTACCAAAGGAAAATCCTACGTGTTTATCAGATAAATTTTGCCATCCTTCTCAAGATAGTGACCAGGCCACCAATTCAAGTTTATCATGAGTAATATTTGCTCTGGCACAAATCTGACAGTATGTTTAGCAGAATCAAAGTTTTTGTAAGGTGGGGATAAAAGGATATGTTGAAAACTAAAGTGAAGAACAATGGTAAAACTAGAAAAAGAACAGTTGAAGGCCTGAATTACCTAATTTAACTAAACACAGAGTAATTAAAAAAACCAACCAAACAGGAAAGTTATATAGGCTTGGCTCAGGTATTTTGAGTAAGCTGTCTACTTCAGATGCCATGAAATTTGGCCTAGAAATTTTCAGTTTCAGGTCACCAGTTGGTATATAGGTTCACTCAGGTTTGGGGGCTTTCTTTAGATGTGATGCATGAATCTAGGAGTTTATTCCTTTAAATTTGTCTTCCCAAGGGTTAGTTAACAGCACCTAGTAAAGGCCTTTCCAGTGATGTTGAAAAGAGTCACTGGAGATGTCTTTTCCATGAGAAGAAATCTCTGGGCTATAAGGTGTGATGTTTGATGCCTCTGTTTCCAGGGAGTGCTCTGTATAAAGATTGTTCTACCAGATGGTGACTATTTTCTATGGATTTGAACAGGCTTTTGCAAAATTGAAGTATATCCCTCTTTATTAGTTGTGGGTCAAAAAAAATGGGGCTAAGTGTATCAGTCATTGTGTAATTATTTCAAAAGGTGAAAGTTTATGAATTCCGAAGGGAGTAGATCTGAGATTTAGAAGAACTGACAGTAATGTTTTTGGCCAGGGTACTTGAAGGGTTTCACCTAATTTAGCTGAGTCTTAATTCCATTTGTATGTTAGACAATCCCTGAAGATAATAAGCACAATAAAAGTGCCACAAAACTGGTCAGAAACCACAGACTTGTCTAAGTATCTGACCAGTAAAGTGAGTTCCCTGTTCACTATGAAGTTTAAGGTGGGGGTGGGGGGAGGGGGGAATATTTTCTAGTAGGATTTTAGCTACAGAGGAGGTAGTTCCTTATCTATACAGGAAAACTTCAGTCCAATGTGAAAACATGCATACCATTACTTAGAACATATTTATATCCATGAGATGGAGGCAATTGTATGAAATTCATCTGCCAAACCTCAAATGGTCCACCGGGTAAACTAAAATGCCTCAGGGGCAGTATGGATAGTCTTCCCTGGGTTAAATTTAGCATGGTGAAATGACCAAGGTAAGTGCTTTTCGTGGCCTTGCAGATGCTTTCCACCAATGTTGATTCATGAACATTATTATTTTATCACTTGACCAGTGATTTCATCTATGAATGGTAGTTAATATTGGAAATTTTAGATTTCCTGACAGTACCAGTTTATTACTGGGTCAGAACCAAAGTTTCATTTCTTCATGATACCAACAGCTTTTAGCTCTCAAATTATCTTTTTCTCTTTCAGAAACCAATTGTTTGTATTTGCCTGGGTAATTTTCTTAGGTTATCACTAGGGGAAGTAGTTTTCTGGACCATGACAGAAGTGTGGTCTATGGATCCCATAGGAACAGCATTTTTTGTGGAGGCATCAGTGAGTGGTTTCCTTTGGCTTCAACAGACAGACTTAGAATGCTTAGGGACTTTAATAAGCTTTAAGAGCCGCTGATGGGAGTATAGCATCTAATAAACTTTGGACATAAGAACCATCTTAAATTCTGTTTCTACTGCAAGTAGGAAAACCTTGTTGCTTCCAAAAAATCCAAAATCATGGGTTATTTCAAAGGCATATTGACTATTAGTATGGATGTTAGTAGCTTTAGCTTTAGCAAGAATACATGCTTGAATAAGAGCATGTAATTTGGCTTATTGGGCTGAAGTAGGCAAAAGTCATCATGAGGGGTTAATATGTGATTCATCAAAGTCAAACAGTCATGGAGATTTCATCCATGGAAGAAGTGAGAAAGGGAGCAGGTTTGAATTTTTTACAATAAATAAGAGTGATCTGAGGAGCAGTTAGCAAAAGAATTTCATAAGAAGTAAGATGGCTTCCTGAAAGGTGTTAGTTATGTTGTGAGTTCAAGAGAGCAACAATACCTTGAGTTACAAAGATGGTCAAAGAGGATCTCATAACTATTTCTTCAGTGATCTTTACCAGAAAGGCAGTAGCAGGGATAACCTTAAGGCATGGAATATGACCTCAGTCCATGGGATATAATTGTTGGCTGTCATAACCTAGAGATTGGTGGTAGACCCCATGTTTTGGGGTAAATACTTTAAAGAAATTTCCCTCTTTTTCATATACAAAAAGGAAAAGAGTTAGCTGATAGTTTGGATGTTCAAGAGTATGTGAATTTATTAAGCTTCCCTTCAAGGTTTTAAATGTCAAGTTATCTTGGTTTTCCCAGATAATAAGATTAGGTTTAGTGGTTTTTTAATAAGACATATAAGGGTTGTGCCATTAAGGAGAAAACTGGAATTCAGTTGTGACAATAACTCAGCTAGCCCAAGAAAAGCCTGTAATTGACATTTTGTTTTAGGTTTAGGAAATCTTAAGATGCCATGAAGCTTGTTGGGATCTAGGTATAACTCTTATTTTGAGATTAAATGCACTAAATATCCAGTTTCAGTTTGAACAAATTGCAACTTTTCTTTTGAGATCTTGTATCCCTTACGGGCTAAGAATTTAACAGGTAAATACTATTTTCTTGTGAGGAGGCTTGGGACAGTGAACAGAGAGAAAAGTCGTCTCCATATTGTAGTGAGATGGAGCCTCCAGAAATTTTTATATCATCTAGGTTTTAAAATTTGTGAGAACTTTCAGTAAAACCCTGGGCCATTGATGTCCATGTATATTGTTGTCCTTCCCAGGTAAAAGCAAAAATGTGTATCAATATTAACAACTTCAGTCTTATCAACTGAATGCACTGCATAAATCAATCACAATGAAAAATTTACTTTTGGTAAGGATAGATGCTTGTATGGGAATTAGGAACAACAGGATAGTGAGGAATAATAATGTTTTTTATTGCTTGAAGATCTTGGACAGTCTTCATCTGCAACCATTAGGGGGTTTTTTACAGGTAAAATAAGGGTGTTACAAGGATTGGTGCAGAGGATAACAACTCTATGTTGTATAGTCTTCTATGATAGGTCTTATGCCCTGTAAAGCTTCTTTGTCTATATGGTATTGATTAATTCTGGGGAGGGGTTTTAAGGGATCTATTTGGATCTTTTTTTTAAAAAAAAATTTTTTTTAACGTTTATTTATTTTTGAGACAGAGAGAGACAGAGCATGAACGGGGGAGGGTCAGAGAGAGGGAGACACAGAATCTGAAGCAGGCTTCAGGCTCTTAGCTGTCAGCACAGAGCCCGATGCAGGGCTCGAACTCACGGACCGCAAGATCATGACCTGAGCTGAAGTCGGCTGCTTAACCGAATGAGCCACCCAGGTGCTCCATGGGATCTATTTGGATCTTAATGCCAGGGGGAGTGAGTGCAGAATGAATTCTGCCTATGTTCTTGGAGGTTTTTCCCATAGAGTAGGGAACATTAAATCTAATAATGAGAATGAATCTGAAGTTTGATCTTCCCTGGTTTGTAAACTACATGTGAAAGAAAAAGAGTTTGGATTTTCCTGGTGGGTAGATTCAAGGGATTTAAATTTAGGGGATTCAAACTCAAGGGTTATTCTGTATTTTATTTATTTTATTACTTATTTTAGAGAAACAGAGAGCAGGAGGGAAAGAGGCAGAAGGGGAGAGAGAAAGAATCCCAAGCAGGTTCCATGCTCAGCGCAGGGCCATATGCGGGGCTTGATCCCACAAACCTGGGATCATGACCTGAGCCGAATTCAAGAGTCAGGCATTCAAATGACTGAAACCACCCAGGCACCCTGAGGGTTATTCTCTTTTGGAAGAAAGAAACGACAGCGTACTTATTTTTTAAGGAAATCTTATCCTAGTAAGTGAATAGGTACTGCTTCACTGAGAAATGGGTGTTTGTTTTGCAAAGGTCTCAAACAAAAGTGTATAGATTTAGAAATAGGAACCACTGTGGTTTATTTGACGTGACTAATATTTGAATAAATGTATTGCTCTGAGGAGTAGCTCCTGTGTCAATTAATATTTCAAGGGATTGGCCCCCAATTTGGAGAATAGTTTCCCTCAGTCTATTTAACTGTAGAATGGGAAACAGACCTTGTGTTTCCTTAGAGCCCCATCATTAGGATGAGTCTGATCCTTAGCTCTTGGAAAACTCTAATTATCGTGATAATTAGATAAAATATTTTTTATTTCTAGCAGTCATTTCTCCAAAGGCCAGGTTTTTAACAATTATGACAGAGTCCAGTGGGGAGAGTTTGCTTAAGATATTCCATCTGTTGAAATTGAATCTTTAAAATTTTAGTTGCTTTTCTTTTGGATTCATTGTCTATGGTGCAGGCTCACTGATTAGCTAGATTGACAGATCAGGTGTGGACAATGTTCCCCATTCTATGTAGATTCTCCTGACTAACAGAGATAGATCTCTGTTTAAAACATTTATAAAGATTGACTTAAAGCCTACCCTGCTGGATTCAACATTTATAGGGAGCCCAGAATTTTCTCTAAAAACACTGTGGAGTCTGCTATGGTAATCATGAACAGATTTGGCAGGCTTTTGGGTGCATGCCTGAATTTTGTTCCAGTCTACTGATTTAGGGAAAGCCCTTGGGATGGCAAGATGCAGCCTTCTGGCTATGGCACAAGCTTGGTCATATAAAAGAAGTGTTGGTTGAATTATTTGGAATTCTAAAGATTTTTCAAGTCTTTCCCAGTTAACAGATTTCATCCAATGCTGGGCTTGACCTTCTCCAACAAGCATGTAGACTAATTGATAAATAGATAAGTTTGAATTAAAATATTGAATTCTTGAGGAAACGTGTGAGGATGCTCATTGTTACTTTGGGAAAAATCTTGTGTTATAGTCTAAGTTCAGCTTTGGTCCATGAGATGTAGGAAATTGATGATTTATCAGGATCTTCAGAAGACCTAATTTTAAAAGGGGGAGTTTTAATAGGTTCAGTTGGTATGTTTCAGCAATAGAGAAGACGGAGAGTTCAGATAAGGGAGAGGATTAGAAGAGGACACAGGTGGATCTAGAGGAGGTGGAGCAATAGATTTAGGGGAGATCTTGGCTGGTGTTGAGTTTTCTGCAAATGAAGCGTTTATGGGAAATCAGTCTCAATCCTTAAGTTTTGTTTTCCTGAGGGCACATGTATGAGATTTTCCATTTTATATCCTCCAGTTCCATTTTAGATTGAATTCTTTTGCAGTATAGTGTGCCTTTGATTTTAGAGAAGTTACCAAAATATGCGAGACTAAGGCACTGATAGGGATTGAAGCATAGCTCTTCTCCATTATTTCCCTTTTTATTTTCTTTAACTTTTTTCTCCTTTCTCTGCTCTCTCTTTTTTCTTTCCTATTGCATTCTAAGTGTAGGCTTTATTACATTCTAAGTGTAGGCTTTAGTGACCCACGTGGCATAATGAGAACTATAATGCCTGGGTCAAACTTTTGGATTTTTACAAATCCCCAGTTTGCAAAGATCACCTTATCCTTGTCCCACTGGTAATGGGACACTTAGCTTTTCCATCTTCCAACACCCCTGAAGAATCTTGGGCTTATCTTTTCTGTAGAAATTGCTGCTGCTTCTAAACTCCCAATCACTTCTCTGCATGTAATCACCTGTATACACTGTTTAGTTTTCATACTATATCACACTGCTGGACCCTGATGTAATCTCTTTACTTTCCAAAATACCACCTACTGAAGGCTATGTATGTAGTAGATTTTATTGAGGATTTGGAATCAATGGATGAGAGATGGGATAATGGAGTGATTAAAAGGTGGATAGGTCACAATGTGTACAGCAAGCTATGAAAGAAAATTAGATGACTTCTTCTTAAAAGCCTTCCTTTTGTTTGAAGGAGTTCACACTTTAATTTTACTTAGGCTTACAGCTTATTGGGTGAGATCCACCCACATCATCTGCTTTACTTGAAGTCTACTTATTTAAATGTTAATCTTGTCCAAAACGCCTTTATAGAACATTTAGAATAACATCTGACCAAATATCTAGGGCACTGTGGCCCATCAAATGGACACATAAAATTAATTATCTGCCTATACAAAACCTAAAGACATGGGAATGTTATATCTATTAAAGAAAGTTCTCTCCTCTGTGAGTTTCTTCAGCCAGTTCTTAAACTTATTTTCCTTCTCCTCAGTACAGAAAATTCCTTGTTTGTCACCACTTCTTGGTTGTCTCTCTCATTTGACAAATCAGGAGCATGGATGGTAAAGGGGCATGTGTATGTGTATGTGTATGTGTGTGCAAATGCATGAATGCACATGTGTGTATTTCTGTGCATATAGTAAAAATGTAATTCTATTTGGAAGGGTCACTTTGACATAAACTAGGAAAGCACTGATATGTCATTCTGTACAAGCAGCTTTCTAAAATTTTGAGTATGCTTAACCCAATGACCACTTTTTTTTTTAATGTTTAATTTTGAGAGTGAGAGAGACAGAGCACAAGCAGGGGAAGGGCAGAGAGAGAGAGGTAGACACAGAATGTGAAGTGAGCTTCAGGCTCTGAGCTGTCAGCACAGAGCCCAACACAAGGCTGTAACCCACGAACTGTGACATCATGACCTGAGCTAAAGCTGGACGCTTAACCGACTGAGCCACCCAGGTGCCCCACCCATCAACCACTTCTCTATTTTGATGTGAAGATCTTGTAGTCAAAGAATAAAGGAACTTTGCTCCTTTCTTTATCCTTACACCTTACTTCCCCAAAGAGAATTTATATGTGGTAGGTCCAAAGGAACTGTTGGACTCTTCTATCTTATGCTAAGAAAAGGATTTTCATGGCAAATGAATATGATTGAGCACTGGTAGATTTAAGAGTTTAAAAGTGTATTCTAAAGGCTAGCATAGGTCTAGGAATTTGTTTTTAAAATAATGTGCTATGTTGGGGCTCCTGGGTGGCTCAGTCGGTTGAGTGTCCGACTTTGGCCCAGGTAATGATCCCGTGCTTCTTGGGTTCAAGCCTCGCATCAGGCTCTGTGCTGACAGCTCTGAGCCTGGAGCCTGCTTAAGCTTCTGTGTCTCCCTCTCTGCCCTTGCCCCACTCTGTCTCTCTGTCTCCCCAAAATAAATACACATTAAAAAATAATAAAATAATGTGCTATGCTGAAGAATTCATGAAAACAAAAAGAGTGGCTAAGTCTAAGTCTGAAGTTTCACAGAATAGCTCCCACTGTGAAGTGCCGCCATCTTAGCGAGTCACTCTCTTAGTGAGTGTGAAGGATAATGTGTGCTCCACTTGTACTTGACCTCATTGTTTTCATTATATGCAAATTCTCTGACCGAAGTTGGGTTAATAATATAAAAGTGTTTGTTGGAGATTCTTCTATTCTTATTTTCAAGGCCTAAACTTTTGTTTGTATGTGTATCTGAGTGTCTGTTATACAAGTGGGCATAACTTTTAAAATATACACATACATATATACACAAAAGTCTAAATTTACAAAACATAAATTGAGAAAGCAATTTCTTTTTGTAGCACAATCATGTAAATACAATATAGCTGAAAGGAGAGCTTTTCTTGCTGAAGAGGGAGCAGGTGTTGATGGAAAAGTTGAGGCGGAAAGTAGAAACTTCCTTGGTTTACATTTGCCCATTGTGGCAACCTCCTATAAATTCAGCTTACAAATTACTTAAGTAGAAGGGGCTAGTAGATACAGTATCCAGGAAAACAGTCCTCAATGTGGTTTTTAATAGCTGAATATGGAGTTCATTTAAAATAAATTTCAGTATCTGCTCATTCTGATTTCTACTCATTCTAATAAACTATCATCCCTGTGAAGCCCTTCCCAGTGTTTTCCTTGAAGGGAAGGAATCATTGCTACTCATAATGTTCCACTAGCATGTAATTCCTATATCTGTTAGTGCTACCCATGCAGCATTTTATTTAATTGTGGGCTTCTTAAGCCAGAGTCCTGTATCTTTATATCCAAGAACTTAATACAGTGCCTGGATCAGAGTTATGTGTGACCAGTGAACGTATCTATCCCATAGTTTTAGAATAAATGTGTTTTGAACAAAAGCATTGGGTTGATCCATACAGCATAAAGTAGTCAACCTTGATTTTAGGTTTTCAACAACATACTATTTCTTCCTTTCACATTCAGTTTGAGTAGCCAGATGTGTTATCAAATTAAATAAATGTTCTTCATTTACAGAATAAATTAAAATTAAGTTTTTTCTTAATGCTTAGAATTGTATGTGCTTCATTGAAATAAGTAAGATGTTTTGAGAGATTAGGATCTTAGACCTGTCAAATAATTAGTGTTAGAATCATTGAAATTTTTTTATTATTTTAATATGTTTCAAATTAGAAATTAAAGAGAAAAAGTGGATATGTAGAAGTAATGAGATTAAAACAATCCTGTAATCAAAATTGCAGCTTCTTTATTCTGGTATCTATGTAAAGTAATGGAGAAAATGTGAAGATAATTATAAGAACAAGAGGTTTAATAGATTCTAAAATCATAGGGTTGGAAATTGCTTCCCAAGATCCCTCTGCCATGAGTACTTTGAATGAAATATGGCTTTGATTTGCTTTTGGATCACAGAGGTACAAAACAATTATATTTCTGAGTGATTGGGGATCGGGGCATGGAAGATAGGATTGACCCACACTCCTCTCTCCTGGCTGCTGTCAGATAACCAGTTTTCAAATCCTCACATAATTTATTATAATTTTTTCTAATAGTATGTAGGTGTTAGCAAGAGAAGATCCTTGTATAAGGGTAGGGAATCATCGCTAGGGTATTGCTAAAGGAAATGATATTCTGAGATGTATTGTTTTACTTTGCTAGATGCTTCCATTTGGGGATGAGACTGTGCTTTATAGACTACAACATGCCATGCTATTCCCATTTCCCATTATTCAAAAAGAAAAACTATGGAAAAGTTATGCTTCATTCTTGGTTAATAATTAAACAGAAAAGAACTTCTTTCAGATTCTTTTGAAGTAATCACAAGCAGTTTTTGAAATCTCAGCAAAGGGAATGCCCCATGTGTTTCTTCCCCTTCTTTTTTGATTCTATGTCATGGAAAGGATGAAAGAAGCACCTTAAGAAGAAGATGACTGAAACTTTTGACATTTTTAAGCAAATATGAAAGCTGAGTAGTCACAGGATTAGTTCCTTAAGAAGGTATAGTTATAATTTAAAAAGCTAGAGGAGCATTTGTGGGGAAGTGACCTGAAACACAAGAAGCATTCTAAAATTTTAGAAAAGGTAAAAACTAAAAATGTGAATTATTAAGAAATATATGATCAAACTTTGTATGTAACATTAGGACTGGAATGAATAAAAAAAAAATAGTATTTCCTGAGAAAGATACCAACCTATCTTGGGGTATCATCTCCTTTAAAAATCTTCCTTTAAAGTTATGTTCCTTACTCTACTTTATTTACATACTTAAATGGAAATGTAACATTTCTTAAAAAAAATAATTAGTATTTTCATATCAGCTATAATGAACCATCGCAAGCTCATGTACACACACACACACACACACACACACAGAGTCTTTGACTTATAATTTTTGGCCATGATGAGCACCACTACTAGCATACTAGCCGAATATGATCACAAGAAAATACGTAAGAGGGTAAAAGTGTTTCTTGAATGGCAGCACTGAAAACCCAATTTCTAGTGTAGTCATTTGGGTAGAAGGAACAAGCACAGCATACTGAATGCTTCTTCCTGGCATCTGCCCTGGCTCCTTTGTGCATCCTTGCTGATTGGTCCATGCCCATGTCATTCTGATTTTTGACATTTTTTGATGTCATTTATGATAATATGTACAATTACAAAGTGATAGGCAACACTTCAGAAGTGTTCACAAATTTTACATGTATGAGAGCTAGTAGAAGACCTGCTAGCATATTCTCAAGAACATTCACTGCAGTATTGTTTGTAATGGGAAAAAAATGGGAACAATGTAAATGCCCACTGGTAGGAGAATTAATAAAGTCCTCACTTTGGTATGCTGTACAACAATAAAAATAAATGAGGCAGATCTATTGACATTCTCATGTAAAATCTGTAAGGTTTAGTAGTCTTTATTGAAAAAACAAGTTTCCAAAAATATCCACAGAATAATATTATTTTTTTGTGTATAAAAAACAAAAGACCACAGAAATTAGAATGCTCATTTGTATATGTAAATTCAGAGAAAAAGGACCTGGAGAAAGCACATCAAATCAATGACAGTGATTGTCTCTATTGACGGTACATGCTATAGGGATACAGGGCTGGATGTCACAAGTGATTTTAATCTCCTGTCTACTGTCTTCATTTTTACAACGGGAATGCATGCCAGTGTTGTTTGATTAACTTAAAATGTTTTATAAACGTTCTAGGGGTATTGAAAAGAGTCGAGGGGTGGGGGTGGGGGGGATATTTGCCAATTTGCTATGTGGCTTTTCTCCTTCATGTCCAGGTAATAAACTTCAGATATGGCCCAATCTATCAAAACACAACAAAGCAACTGACCTAATGCCAAACCCTCCACTCATTGCTGAAGCAGAGTGTGCTGGGCAAGGAACATTATGCTTCTTTCCCAAACATAAACCCGTTTGAAAGTGTTTCACTCTGTGTATATAACAGCCCATTTTGGGTGTATGTCTTCTTTTTTTCCCCACCCCAGCAGTTACCTGGGGTTCTTACTGACTAATGAATGCAAAACATGTATTTTTCAGAAGACATGTAGGGTTTAATAAAACAAGGTATAAAGTGATATATTATAGAGCTAATTTGGGAGATTGGAACAAAGGATCTATTGAATATAAATGTCCTTATTCTAGTGAATCAGCATTCTGGATATTAGAAAGATGGATTGAATCATGGACATGGCAGAGAAGATATGTTAGTAAAAACCCTTGGCCTTTAAAGTTCTTCTGTGAAAACCCTGGCCTGCCTGCCCCTGTCAATAGGAGATAGACTTCTCGGTTATATGCTTGTGTGCTCTCATGGAACTGCTTTTTGTTGTTGTTGCGTTGTTTTCTTTTGTTTTTGTTTTGTTTTGCAGGTTACATAATAATTGTTCTTTTCTAATAGACAATAAGCTTTATGAAGTCAAGGACCATGTGTTTTCATTCACCTTTATATAGGCATAACTCCTGCTAAGCAACTGGCAAATGATTCAGTGAATGAAATCAATGAGTACAATAGCTGAATTTATACTGTGGGAGAAAGCAAAGACTTTTAAATTAAATTTTGCTTAACTCTTCTATTCTCTCAGAAAATAGGACTCCACTTTGTAAACTGCAGACCAATTTAATGTGATTATTACTGTTTTAGTGAAAATAATGAAAGTATCACTATCTGCCACTCATTAGTCTAGAAATGAAGGATATGAGGATGGTGAATAGGCTGTACCACAAAGAACTGAAATTTTACAAGAAATTTCACCTTGGACCTTCCATATATGTGACCAACTTAAAGACCTCCTTAAAGTGAAGGGGGCTGTGTGATTGTGATACTATTGCTGTGTCCCGGTTTTGATATATTATTTGGATAGCACTGGCAAAGCCGTAGTAACAAGTCATACTCTGAACAAACCCTTAAGTAGAGCTTACTCTGTGCCAGAGACTCTTTTGAGGTCTTAACATGCATTAACCTAATCCTTTGTTTCCCTAATTAAAGAGGTAATATCTACTTATTATGGAAAACTTGAAATTGTAAAAGACTGAATTTCTGATTATCTTTAATGAATCTTTCACTTTATCCTTATAAAGTTATTTGGTCTCTGGAGGATTATATCAATTTTTTTTTTTTTTTAGTATCAATCTGAGAAGCCTTGTTTTCTTAACAGGATGCATAATGTATTTATTTTATATATTTTCATAACTAATAGATTTGGCCTTGCTTTTGCCATGCCTTACGAATTTTGTTTTTTTATTTGCTTTTATTTTCCCTGCTCTGCTGTTGCCTTAGTTTTCTATGTTTCACTTGTTTTTTTTTTTTAATTTTTTTATTAATTTTTTTAACATATATTCATTTTTAGGAGACACAAAGAGATAGAGCATGAATGGGGGAGGGTCAGAGAGAGACAGAGACAGAATCTGAAGCAGGGTCCAGGCTCTGAGTTGTCAGCACAGAGTCTGATGAGGGGCTCAAACCGACACAAGATCATGACCTGAGCCAAAGTCGGACGCTTAACTGACTGAGCCACCCAGGCGCACCTCACTTAAGTTTTCTGTGTTTCACTATACCATGATCTTTTTAAACATATGTCTTTATTTTCTTATACTTATTTAGAAGATAAAATTCTTATTTTTAATTCTAATGGTTGCCTTTTAGTTTATGACATATGTAATACGGTCTATATTTCTTTAATTTTCAGAGATAAGCACAAAGGGATAACATTCATTGTCCTTTTTGCCTATTAGAGAATTTAAGAGGTTAGCCAATGTCCTGCCATATCCTAGGCTTCATTAATTGTCTGTGGCTGTAGATTCAACACATTACTTTACAATTACTGTTTTTACCCTGTAAACTTTTTCCATTAGTTGTTTTTGGATTTGCCACTGAAACTCCTAACCAGTGCTACAAATGCAATTCATAACCAGACCTGTAAGCACAATTTATTATTTAGTAATAATATTGTTTAGTAACAACAAGAAATATATATATAATACTTTTATGTACTGGATACAGTGCTATATGAAATTTTTCATTGCATATTTGCTATAATTCTCTGAGGAAGTATCTATTTTTACCTCCATTTTCATAGAGAAGGACCTCAAATTCAAATAGATTAAGCAATTTATCCAAGGTCAGTAAGTTAAGCTGGTGGTTCCCAACCTGAGATTTGAATGTAGTTCTCTTGGTCCAAGGAAGCCTCAACTCCTAAAAACCACACTACCACTAGAATGTCTCATTCATCTACCTTCTCTAATGATGTGTTCATTTTTTCAACTCAAAGTTATGAAGTACATAATACGTGGTAGGCATTTTTTGACAAAATGGTGAATCCTTGCTGTCGTTGCCTCAGGTCTGATATTGAAGAGATTCAATAAAGGAAGCCATGATGCTAAAGTATAATAAATATTATGGTAGGAGAATTACAGTGTTCTAGGAAATCTGAAAAAGTCTGCACTTTCTCTGGACATCAGGGCAGGTAGCACAGACTGGGAGATTTGGGGGAGGGAGATAGGAAAGGCGAGGAGGAGTAAGAAACTGAAAGAAGGTGAATATGGCTAGAGAATCAGATTCTGTCATTTTGATAGGAAAAATGAAAATGGCAGATTTAAAAAGAAGAAGGAGGGTTGAGAAATAAGGCCAAAGAGATGCCCCTAGGTTATTTAATAGAGCTTGTCTCTGCTGTGGAATTTTGCTTGTAGCTCATAGAATTTCTCTTTTTAGTTTATAGAGCTTTTGTTGGTTTGAGTCTTTGTGGATCTGTCCATGGTTATTAGCATGTGACGTTTAAAGCAGGCATATAGAGCACTGGACGTTTGCTGTCCTGTTATTTTGAAATTTAAAATAAAAATTTAGCTCCTGAAAGTACATGCTTTTGTTGAAAAGGAAATTCTAAGAAGGCAGCTCTGAATTTATGTTTGTTGAGCTATTGGAAATGATGAGAAGCTTAGTGGAGCTCGACCCCCCATCAAGTTATTAACATGTTCCTGTTAGTTTTTGAGGGATGGTCTCTGAAGAAACCATTGGAATATTAATGAAAGTTTTTGATGAGATAAAAATTCAACAACTGGAACAACAACCATGCATTAGCCAAAAGAAATGGCAGGATACAATTTCCATGGCTACTGAAATATTATTTTGGTTTTCACTAAGCTGAGAAGTAAAATAGTCATGGTATAAGGAGGTAAATTGAGTTTAGCCCAGATACTTTGGTTGAAAAGAAGCACAAATCTCACTTTTTTACTTTCTACCATCAAAAATGGTAAAGTATTTGAATCGCACTTATGAGATTAAAACTCTAGTAAGAGCATTTGCCTTATAAATGTGATACAGGAAGAAATGATTGGTAAAGTTCAAATAGAGCACAATATGCATGAATATTCTATAAATATTATTATCTAATAAGAATAGAAATGGTAGACCCTAACATCTTAGAGATTCAGCTTGAACTAATGTAATAGATAGAGATCAACTTCTCCATTTCATATATTTTCAAAATAAATACACTTCGGCATAAAAGCAAGTCCATAGACATAAGTAATTGAAAGCCTGACTGCAGAGAAGTGATATAAACAAGGAAATATACATTACTTATGTAATGAAAAGCATAGATACACCTTCTCACCTGCCCAACCTCCACCAATAAAACAAAATAACACACACACACACACACACACACACAAACACACACACACACAACAGCACAATTCTCATACCTTAAGGAGAGAAATCCTGGGAATGAGAGTACTACCATGTAAAGTACTACCAGCTAAAGAGGGCATTTAAAACTTTTGGAATTAGATAAGGCATTATTCTGAGAGATGGATGAGGTAAGGGTTTATGAAAGATTTGCAAATACTTTTCCTTAGAATGTTGGGAAGGTCCTAGTATTTATTTTTCTGTATATGAAATAAAAGTTCTTTTCCTGAGAGTAAACCAGGCACATGGTAGTCACTAAATCAGGAGCAGAGGAATAGGTAAGAGCATGGACTCTGGATTTAGATACACTGAGGTCTGAGCTCTGTCATGTATAAGCAAGCACTTTTCCCATCTGTCTCAGTTTTCTCAGGTATTAAGATAGAAACAGAAATATCTAACTCTCACATTTATTGTCAGGGTTACTACAAAGTGTATGGAAAGATCTTTGTTCAGTGGCACATGTGGACCCTACAAAAATGATGAGATAATTGAGACACCAACCATGAGTATAGCATGGTTGTAGCAAAGAGGATGTAGGGAGGAAGCCCCAATAAAATGAAGTTGTATAATCATCCTTAAATGGTTGCTTGGTATTCTTCTTGAGGTGGAGATAATTAGAAGCTAGAAGGTGTCATCAGCAAGATGTGCTGACATAAGAGCATAAGAGCAGGGGTAAGTCTGGGATGAGCCCCCAACATTAAGTAACTTTCAGTCACACTCCTGTTAGGCAGTCAGACCCCAGAGCCTTGCTTCAGTTACTTTAACTGAATTATGACCAAAGCTGGGAAGTTTTCTCTTCTTGTCTGCTCTTGGAGCCTGCTGTTCACCTGCTTCTCAATCCTCCTTCCTCCCAGAAATAATATATCCACTTGGTCTCTAGGACCCTTTTCTTTCTTGGTTCTCCTCCTGTCTCCGTGACTGCGATTTCTCAATCTCTTTTGCACAATTGTGTTTTATGCTTCCAACCTCTAAGTGATGGCATGCCTCAGGGCTCCTTTCTTGGAATTCTTCATCTCTTTATTCTGCAGGTACTCCCTAGGTGAGCTTATATAGGCAGGTGTTCCACATAATACTGTACCCTGAAAATTCTCATATTTACATCTCAGTTCTGATTTGTCCCCTGAATTCTCATTTCCTGCATTTCATCTATTCCTCATTTCCACTTGTAATCAGCATTCTCAAACCTAACACAAGAAAACATAGTTCCACCCTCCTGCCTTCTCCAGCTCTCCAAATTACAACTCCTTTCAATTACTCCAGTATCAAAACTTGGATTCATGCTAGATTTGTACCTTCCCCCACCCCGATACCCTAATCCAATCCACCAAAAATTGTCTATCAGTTCTGTGTTCTAATATATCTACAACATGACCTTTTTCACCACTTATATCCACTGTGCTCCCCTCCCTCAGGTCCAGGCTATCATCTTTTCTCTCCCTTACTGCGTAGCCTACTAAATTGTTTCCCTGCTACATCCCTTGTGCCTCCACCATCTATTCTCAAAATAGCAACTGCAACTACCTTTAAAAAATAAGTTATATAATATCACTTCTCTGTTCAAGACACTCATAAGATTTTCAACATCATCTAGAGTAAAATTGACCCACATTGACCTGTTCCTCCATCTGCTATCTGACTCACTTTCTGTCTCTTTCTCTTTGATTACTGTTTGCAGGCCACAATGCCTTCTTTCTTGTTCTTCAAGCACTCCAAGCATCTGCCTCCCTTGGGCCCTTTGAACTTAACTCGTAGATCTGCCTAAAATGGCTTTCCCCCAAATAGCCAGAGGACTTGCCTGTTTACTTCATTCAGGTCACTTCACTTCTACTCAAATTTCATATCATCCTGGAGGAGGATTCCCCTGTACAGTCCACTCTAAGTAGCACCCCCTCCATGCCTCTATCCCCTTATCTTGAGTTATTCTGTTTCTCAGACTGTAACATATTTTATATTATTTATTACTTTGCCTTTTTTTGGTTTACTGTTATATTACTAATACATAGAAAAATGATTGGCTCACGGTTAGAGAGAAATAAATATTTGTTAAAGGAGTGAATGCCTGGTGTTAGAATAGAAGAGGGCAGTTCTATTCTACCAGTGGAAATGGGTCTCTGTTCTTGCCTGGCATCATTGGAACCAAAGCTGAGTTGGACAGTAAGTATATAAGATAGTACCTATGTCTAGTAAGGCTCTAATAAACATCTGATTTAAACCAGGCTGCCTTATGATTTGAAAACGTCAATGCCTCATGAGACATGAGTCTCTATTTTAATATACTCTAGGGATCTAGTCAATACCCTTTCAGTCAATACTCTTTCAGTCAAGAGCAGTTTAGTTTTTAGGATCATTTTTGTAAAGAAAAAGTATCCCCATATACTACCCCCAAAAGGCTGATAAAGTTTTCTTAAAAATGTATTCATGTCATTTCTGGGAAAGAAGACAATTTGACCACACATTAAAAATAAGATTTTTGGAGCCAGGGAACTCTCTTCTTCCCTTCTCCCTGCGGTCTCTCCTCTCCCTTCCAGTTAGATCTTTTGGTATAAGCCTGGCTAAACAAAGTAAACTGCACATATATTAATAGGAAAACAGCTGTTGAGCTGTTGCAAGAGCAATATCACCAACTAATATTAGGGCAATATATTTTAGTCTCTGAAGACAAAGAGCTTTCAGTTCACCTTTGCATTATAACATTTGCACATTCATAAAAAGGGGGGAGGGGAAGGTATTTCAAACCAAGAATTGGAGCCCTTCAGAGGAGAGTTTGAGTTAGGATTCAGATCATTCACTCTGGAAGGGAAAATAACAGAACCAAGATATCATTAACCTGTATTTGTAAAGCATTTTGCTTATTTGCTTGTTTTAACCAACGTTACTGGCCAGATAGTGACCCAGGGGACTTAAAAACAACTCTTGCCTGTTACCACCCTCCGTGGCTTGGCTTCTCTGTTCTCCCATATTGGAAGCTGTCTGTCTTTCCTTTCCCTGGGCCTGTCTCTGTTAATCCACCTATTCCAACTCCTCCTCAATCCGAGAAGCTTTCACTTACATCTCCAATATACGTTTAAATTTGGAATTCTGTGAAATACAAACTGTCAGTGCCCTTTACACCACGTCAGCTTACACACTGCTTTTTGTGCGTGTGTGGTTAGTATGTGCTTGGGAGTGTATACGTTTCATCTCCCCCAACTAACTTGTCAGGTTGTTGAGAGCAGAGAGTAGGTTCTTGAAGCACCTTACGGTGCTGTGTTCATAGTCGGCCTTCATGAAGTCTCACTGGGGAAGTGGGTGTACGTGAGAGTGGGTGCTGCATGGTGTTAATGGTGAGGAGTCTACACTTTTTGCAATCTGGATCTGCTGCCCACTCGCTATGTGACTCTTGCCAAGTTTACCCTTAGTGGGAAATAAAAATGTCTTCCTCAAGGGTGGTTGAATTGATTGAGAGATAATACATATTAATTTGACTAGTTCAGAGTCCAGCAAATAGTAGATTCTTATTACATGTTGACTTGAAAGTGAGTGATAGAATATAAAGTTAGTGATGGATTCTGTGTGGTTAATGTAGAGAAAGATGGGCTTGCTAACTCCATCCTTGTGGTATAGACTAAACAAAGAAGCTGGCTGTGGAATCGGGCAGACTGAGTTCAACTCCACCATTCACTAGCTGTCTGACTTAGAGGTATTTTTAAAGACTTTCAGACCTGTATTTTCCCTATAGAAACACTAATACTTATCTCAGAAACATTAATGCTGATAACAGAGGTGTTATGTGGACCAAATGAGAGTGTTGTGAGAGATTTTCCAAAGAGTTAATGAATGTGACCTTGTCAGTTTATTTTTGGAGCTGATCACTCCTTGAGCTACATGAATGGATTCCATTTCAGCCCGTTACTTTGACTCTTCAGTCTTGTGGCAGAGACTCCTAGCCGACTGCCTAATTTTGCTCTCCTTCTTGGAACACACAGTTAGACTACATTTCCTAAGCTCTCCTATATTCAAATAGTGATGCCAAATGACTGCAGCTTCTCCATTGGAATGTGAGTGGAAACGCTGCATGCTCATCCTCCACCTCTGCTTTTCACTGGATGAAGATGATGGAGAAAAAGATGACAGGGAGTGCGGTTTCTGGGATGACCAGATAAAAGCTGTTTTACCAACCAAACACATGCCCAAGACTCTTGTATTAAAAAATAAATAAACTTCCTTTTCTTTTTGTGATTGCAGGCTAGCTTATTCTGTTTTAATAGGCTTCTATCCTAGGGGTGCCTAGGGGCACTCCATGCCTAGGGGTAGCTCTGTTGATTAAGTCTCTAACTTTGGCTCAGGTCATGATCTCACAGTTTGTGAGTTCAAGCCCCACGTCGGGCTCTGTGTTGACAGCTCAGAGCCTGGAGCCTGCTTTGGATTCTGTCTCTCCCTGTCTCTCACTGCCTCTCCCCACTCATGTGTGCTCACTCTCTCTCTCTCTCAAAAATAAACATTAAAAGCACAATGGTACTTGCTGAGTGTCATGCAAAAAAAAAAATTAAATATACTCTTATCCTATTATCCAAATTCTCATGCCTGAAAGTTGTAGTCTGATATTAAACACTCAGTGTGTGTTAGCTTTTAATACTATTCCTACTAGCAGAAAATAAAAAAATGTTTCATTTCTAGACCTGTTGATTCTCAAGGTCAAAAATGTCATATCTTTTTTTCCTTTTTTTTTCAGTAATAAGGGTAAGAACTTTCATTTATCATTGATGATTTATTTTTTGTCTTTTCAGTATTGTCATAGAATTTTTTTTTATTTTCTATTGGGTTATTAATCTTATACTTCAGGGACTTGAAGAACTTTAGATATAATCATTATTATCCCCTCATTGTGTTTTGTTGTTTTTAATAACAAATGCCTAATGACATTTAATCATTAAGTTGGCCAATCTCTTCTTTATGGATTCTTCTTTTGATTTCATGTCTTGAAACTCATTTCTAACCCTAAGATTAGATATGCATTCTCCCTATTAAAAAAAAAAAAAACTGTGGGTCTGAATGCACACTATACTACCTATATTTGCTCTCTAGACTATCATGTCACCTTTCATGCCAAAGTATTTAGCACTGATCTCTAGCTTCTTTCTAAAATTAGACAACTTTATCTTACTTAGTCACTTTCCTTTTATTTCTAATTAAGCATGTGGGATCTAAGTGATCTGAGGAATATTTTCCCCTCTAATATACTAACTTTTATTCTGTCAGTATATCTCTCATATCTCTTGAAGTTCTTTGTTTAATTTATTAATGTTCTCACCAATGCTTTGAAGATTTCATTAACATGCTGTTTACCCCTTCAGATGCTATTAGTGATGATGGTCCAATAAAACAGAGTTAAACTGATCCCCTATTATCTGATTAGCCAGTCTGCACATTCTAACCTGACACCTTCTTATATTATATTCATCCCATGTTTGCTGTATTCAGATATTTAAGATCTACATATTCAGCCAATTTAAATTAATTTAGCTATCAAGATTTCATGAGATGCTGTACCCAGCACTTTACTATGTGCACTATCAAGATACAAGATCAAATAATCATCTACCACATTCCCTTTAGCTAATATAATCTTTGTGATTTCAGCCAAAAAGTTTCTAGTTAGTCTAATCTGTTTTATTCTTTGTGAATCTGGGCTATTTATTGCCAGTGGCTGTGTTCTCTTGGAGTTGGATTATCTCTTAGGAGCAGTCTGGATAAATTTTCTTCATTATAGGGCTCAGAATGAAATATTGAGAAGACCAGGAGCTCAGCAGTTACCAACTGAACAAAGAGTAATGTAATTCTAATATCAATCGATCAATCAACGAGCTTTTATTGAAACAATCATGTGCACAGTCCTGAGTGCTGAACGGGATATAGACATATAAAACAAAGATTGTTTTAGTCAGGGCTCTTTTGGTTGTAAGTCACAGAAGCACAACTCAATCTAGTTAAATCACCAAAGGAAACTTATTGGAAGATTCCAGGTTAGCTCACAGAATGAAAGGAAACAATGCTATAGCCATCTTAAAGAAAATTAAAACCTGTGTCTTGATGCTTTGAAATCATCTCCCTTTTTCTGTGCCTCTTGTCTCTGGATGTGAGTTTCATTCTCTTTCTCCACATACCAGGGAATGTGTGCTAGAGTTCTCTAGAGAAACAGAACCAATAGGATGGATATGCAAATATATGTGTATGTATGTATAACTGTGTTTAGAGATACATATAATGTGAATAGATTTGTTATAAGGAATTGGCTTACATTATTATGGAGGCTTCCAAGACCCAAGATTTGCTGGGTGAGTTGGTAAAGTGGAGATCCAGGAGAGCTGATGACTCCAAAAGATGATAGGTTCAAGACCCAGGAAGAACAAAGGTTTCTGTTTGTGTCTGAAGGCAGGAAGAAAAGTCAGTGTAACAGTTTGAAGGCATTCAGGCAGGAATAATTCTCTCTTATCTGGAGGAGGGACAACCTTTTATTTTATGCAGGCCTTCAACTGATTGGACAAGGCCCACCCACACTAGGGAGGGCAATCTGCTTTCTCAGTCTATCAATTTAAATATTAACCTCATCCAAAAACACCCTAACAGAAATACCTAGAATAATGTTTGACTAAATATCTGAGTGCCTTGTGGCCTAGTCAAGTTGGCACATAAGTTTAACCATCACAGAATATACCTGTCATCAGCTAGGAAGTCTGACTCTAATCAGACTTCTTTTTCCTTTCAGCTCCCACTGGGAAAATCCTAGAGAAGAATTCCCATTAGTTACTCTATAGATAAATCACTGTGACTACCAGGATGTAGTATTATAAATGATCCAACCTTGGTCACCTGGCTATTTCTGTGATTAGAAAGATATGATGGAATATTGTGATAGATAGAGAAGCAATTTTGATCCCCAACAGAAACATATTATTAAAATTGGCAAGAAGCAGTTCCTCAAAAGAAATAGGGATGAGATGGTCAAGTGCAAATCACACAATAAAAAACCACCATGCAGATTCAAAGAGTTTGCGAGCTATTTTTAAAACCAAGCCAACACAGTGATTCATAAGCAGCATATAATGATGTACCCCACATTGACATATCCAAAAAGTACATAATGATTCATGGAATTGAGAAGTCCAGAAAAGCTGTTATAACCAGAGAATGTTTCAAAAAAGAGGCAGGATTCACACTGGGCCTTGAAAGATTGACAGATAGGTAGAGAGATTAGTGAAGGCCTTTGAGGTGAGTGAGGAAAGAATGGCCATGACAAGCTACTGAGGAGATTTCCAAAGCAGAAAGAAGGGAGGGTAGCATCATGTGGTCAGTTACGGAGGGACTCAAGGAAGCACTTGTACAAACTTATCTCCAAAACATTCCCCCATTAACCTTCTTTGCTACATCATGTACCTAGACACAAAAAATTTTCCTCATCTCTTCTCTTAGCTGAAACTTGAATGTTCCTTAAAGATCCATTTCTCCTTTAGCTAAAGTGACCATACTATATCATACAGGCTGGGGTGCCTCTGGTTTAAACTGGGAATGCACTCAGCCTTCTTCTTCTCATTTTTCATGGACTTCTAAATCAGCATTCCTTCACTCCCCAGTAAAACTCACTAGTCTTTTGAGATTCATGATGTTAGACCGTTGTTGTCTTTTTGCGAACTCGCTTCTCCCTAGCTTTGGGTCACTGGAGACTTTGAAACAGTCCCTGAAGTCCCCTTTTCCATCCGAAGTTCAGTGACATCATGAGCCTAGGGGTGATATCTGTGCCAGAGTTCTAAACTTGTGCTTTCTTGTCTTGTTCACCTCTAGAGACTTTGTCTACTATTTATTGCACCCTCCCATTACAATGACCAGTCTCTAAACGTTCAACCGCTCAGAATGCACTATGCTGTTTCTAGTCTTAAAAGTAATGAGGTGGTATCTTAAGCTTTCTCATCAGATTTTTCTCTAGCCACAACTTGATTTATCTCTTTTTCCAGTTGTATAGAATGGGTGTCTCTTCTGTTCTAAGCCAGTCCTTCCCCCTTTATCCTTGACTCTTAATTCCTCATTTTCCCTCTGAGGGAATCTGTCTTTCTTCACTTTTGTCTTAAGTACCTTCTACCTTTTTGGGGGAGAGGGATTTCCTCTTTGTAGCTTATAAACTTATTTATATTTTTCTCCATTGCATACCTCTCTTGTTATCATACTTCTAAGAAATAAATAGATTCTTTTCCATTATTTCTAAGCCCCTCCTAAATCTACTGCAATCTTCCTTATCATCAAATTCAGTGGAAGTGTTTCAGAGCATATCACTCCGTGCCACCATACTCTCTTTGGTTTTCCATGACCCTCTCTGATCCTTTTAGAGAAAATTTGTTAATTCCTTTCTTAATTTTGATTTTCTCCTAGGCTATAACTCTTCCAAAATTTCCTTAGTGACCTCACCTGCTTCCACAGTTTCAGCCACCAGTTACAGGCTGATGATTCTGAAATCTGTGAATCTATATCTTCAGTCTAGAACTCTGTTCTGAGTTTTAAACTTAGAGATCCATTTTTTCATACACACACACACACACACACACACACACAGACACACACATACACACACACACACCCTTATTGCTTCAACATCAATAAATACAAAACTGAATGGATTACCTTAATATGCTTCTATAATAATACCCTCAGCTTCAGGGATCTCCCCGACCCAGTCAGCCAAGTTAGAAACCTGAGACTCATTCTTGAATCCCCCATCCCCACCTTTCTCACTACCATGCTCAATTAATTGTTTAACAAGTATTATTGACTGAATATCTAGAATACTTTCAGAAGCCAGAGATTTGTTCCCTAATCTGATGTCCCCTACTCTCTCATTTAGGTTTTATTACCTTTCTCTGGGATTACCAAGATAGTATTTTAAATGCCATCCTAGACTTCATTTTATCTACTAATTCATCTCCCAAATGTAGCTTTCATGTAGCAGTTGGAGGGGTTTATCTAAAATTCATGTGTGACCACCTCCTCTTCCCCGTTTAGTATCCTTCAATGATTTTTTCCATTGTTTTCATGTAATGCAACTTTATGCACCTTAATGTTAGACATAGGATCTTCCCTCTCCAATCATGTTAACTGAGTATACAATTTCTTATTTATCTCCCAACTTCATTTTCTATAACATTGGCAGATGGAATTGAATATAGATCCCCATCATGCTATTCCTTGAGCCTCACCTTTGCTTGAATGCCCCCTTTATTGAACTGTCTTGAATGCCCCTTTTTCTTTTTTCACATATTCTATTCATTCTTTCAGACATAGTTCAGGCATCACTTTGAGCCAGAAGTCTTTCCCATCATCTCCTGATTGGGTTAGGTGCCTTTATCGGTTAGATCAGTTCAGGAAACGGAAGCCACTCTAGGTATTTCAAGCAGGAAGAAATTAACTACCAGAAATTTGATGATTTTAATATCACTACCAATTTCTGTGCTGGTCAGGAAAATCTAAGTTATGTTAAAGACACAAGTTAACCTCAAAACCTATGGCTTAGTATAACAAAGTGTTGCTCTACTAAGCTAGTTTATGATGCTATGATGGCTAGCTTGGGTCAGTACCTGGGAATTTATTCTGCTTTACATAGTCACTTAGAGACTCAAGCTGACAGGGACTCAAATACCTTATACCTGTGCCAATTGGAACTTCTGGTCTTCTTAGTTGCCTCAGCAGGTAAAAAGAGTCTGGAGAAATTCACGTGGCTTACCACTGTCTCTGGAAATAACACTTATCTCTTCCGCTCATTTTATTGGCTGGGTCTGGTCACATGGTCCCTTTCAACTATGCGGTTTTTTATGTGCCTGGGAAAAGGGGGACTAGATATTGGTGAGCACTGCTTTAAAGATGGAGAAACTGAAGCTCAGAGAGGTTTATTTCCCCACATTTGCACAGTTAAGACTTGGCAGAACTGGAGTTAAGATTTCACTATTGTTAAGAAATCTCTGTTGCCCTTCTTTTGGTCTCTCCCTATTAGGTCTCTCCCTCATGGAGGAGAATTATTCTTCTAGTCTTTCTGACATTAGGCTTGCTTGGACCAAGTGAGGGTAAGTAACACATACCACTCCCAAGCAGAAGGTTTAGCAGGCATGATGCATTTTCCTCATGGTGCTCCTCTGTCTGTTACAAGAGTGGCAATTTCCCAAACAGGAGCTGTACCTCCAACCTGTTGTAGTGTGAAAAGTATATGGAGCAGAGCTTCAGGCAACCTGCAGGCAACACTTAACATGAGTAAAATATAAATTTGTGTTGTTGTAAGCCCGTGAGATTTCGAGGTCGTTCATTACGTTAGCGTAAATGAGTAAAATCTAACGCAAATACTGAAGAACTTACAAAATCCAACCAAAGACTGAGCATCCAGGATTCAGAAAGGAGTGGAATCTAAGTATCTATAAAGAATTTTATGGGGCGCCCGGGTGGCTCATTCGGTTAAGCATCCTACTTCAGCTCAGGTCATGATCTCACAGTTCATGGGTTTGAGCCCCATGTCAGGCTGTGTGCTGACAGCTCGGAGCCTGGAGCCTGTTTCAGATTCTGTGTCTCTCCCTCTCTCTCTCTGCCCCTCCCATGCTCATGCTTTGTCTCTCTCTCAAAAACATAAACATCAAAAAATATTTAAAAAAATAAAAAGAATTTCAGTAAATGCCCGAGGATAAACTCTACTTGGCCTTGAATTAGAATCATTTATATCAAACCCTTCTGATTATGTGTGTCTCTGTGATCAAGATCCACATCCCTAAGGGAGAGAGAGTGACAGTCTTACTGGTCCAGGATGGTCACGTGCCCATCTGCCCCTCTGCCAAGGAGAGCAGGGGCTGGTGGAGGGCAACCCGAAACAGCTGACCATCCCACTGGGACCATGTTGAATGAGGTGGTGGTAATTCCTCAAAGCAAATTGGATGCCGACATACAAAAAGAGGGGAAGAAATGGCCTCCCTAATAGCAATTCATTGAAATAACAGTAATTATTCATCATTGGCATATCCCCTGTATCCGTTTCTTTCTCTCTGCTTCATAACCACATGAAATCATCTTTCCAACCCCTGCTTCCCAAACCAAGCATCCTTAATAACCTTGTAGAAGTCTTTTATTTGGCTGTGCCCAGCTTCCCGTCCCCTCTGCTCAAATCAATAGGAAAAAATAAAGATAATCTACATTAATTTGGTTGTAGTTGTTTTAACATCCCCTGAAACCTTGAAGTTCAGCAGTACTGGGCCAGCTTGAAGAAAACCTTTCTGACAGGAAAGCGAGTTTCAAAAAAAATGTTCCCCAGTTTGCTAGGCTTATAAGCCTAGGGCAAGTTTAATTAAACTCAATGGAGCATTTTAAAGTGAAGAAAAAATTAGGACAGCAAGAAAAACGTGTTGATTGTTTCCTAATTATGCTGTGGACTTTCTCTCTAATGCATCCCCCCTCCTTTCCCTCCCTAAATAAAACAACTGGCACGTTAAGTTTGCACACAGAAGATTACATCTCAACCATGCGTTCTGCACCAGCCAGGCACGCTGCTTCCCATTCCGCTGTTGGGCTTGCTTTTTGGAGACATTCATGCTTTTGTTATTTCATGGAGATACTTAATCAAATACAGAGAGACAGAGAGACAGAGACAGAGAGGGAGAGAGAGAGGAATTCAGGGAACACATTAGACTCCAGCAGTTTCCACCCTTTATGTTGGAAGCCCAACATTGATTAGCCTCTCCCTACTAGCATGGACTCCTTACTTTATAATATTTAGTCCACTGAACAGTCTGTATTTTTAAAGACATGATGAATTTACTTTCTCATTTTTATTCATGAGACATGCATTAACACAAAGTGATCTTTTCAGGATAACCACACTACTGATAGAATTATATCCAAAAGCAAAAAAACAAAAACAACAACAACAAAAAACAAAACAAGCAAACAAAAACAACAAGACCAGAGCTTGTAATCCGTTCATTTCACTAATAGTGTCCTGCTCTGTGCCAGGCAGCGTACATGTAGCCTTGGTATGAGCATGTAGACCGTCTCCATTAGAATTTGAGATGTAATAAAGAAACTCATAGATCTTGGGGACTCTAGAGCCCCTGGCTGGGAACCTGAGTGCTGGAACTGTGTGACTGTTCAGGTGTTCAAGACTCCTAGACCACTGCTGATGAGAAGACTGTAGGTGTGGACATGAAGAAAAAAGATGGCTTCAGGTAAAAGCCTCAAGCCAGACACTGGTAGCACATAAAAGAAAATCAATTTTTGTCTCAAATGGTGCCTCAAAATTATTTTAAAAGAAATAAGAGTAGTTAGTGCTTTAATAGCACTTACTGTGAATCCGCTATTGCTGTGAGCAATTTACATGTATTAACAGATTTTAATAAGCATTAAATGGCATTCTAATAAGGCACAGAGAAGTGACGCGGTGGGCCTGAGGTCACACAGCTAATTAGTGCCAGGACCAAAATTTGAAGTGATGCAATCTGGTTGTTAACCTAGTGGTTAAGTTTGCACATATAAGATGGTTATCATACGTGGCCTAATAGAGAAAAAACATCGGAATCCCACTAAACTCAGCAGTTCTAAACTGTTTTGACACCAAGAACCTCTTTCCTTTTCCTTTTCCTTTTCCTTTTCCTTTTCCTTTTCCTTTTCCTTTTCCTTTTCCTTCCCCTCCTCCTCCTCCTCCTCCTCCTTCTTTCCTTTCCTTTCCTTTCCTTTCCTTTCCTTTCCTTTTTTCCCTTCCCTTTCCTTCTTTCTTTGCTTTTCTTTCCCCACATGGACTCCTGTGCTTTGAAAGATATTGTCTACTGCCTCATGAAAAGAGGGAGAGCTCAAAATGAAATGAATTTAAAAGTAAATATGTCATGTAGAATTTTGGAAGGGTGTATGTCAGAAAATTACATTAATGGTAATACAGAGCTAGAGCACCAGCCTGGCATGTGACTCTTGATCTCAGGACTGAGTTCAAGCCCCACATTGGGCATAGAGCCTGCTTAAAAAAAATAGTACAGAGCTAAAATTGTCCCCAAATTTATGAATCCAGTTAAGTTGAACTCTAAAGTCACCTTGGAGTCTGATAGATTAGATGAAATTCCCTGTTAAAACCAATAGTAAAGTTTCTCAACCTTTTTCCCCACTCAACAATGGTTCTCTAAAGCAATACCTTTCAGGGGCACCTGGGTGGCTCAGTTGGTTGAGCATCCGACTTCAGCTCGGGTCATGGTCTCATGGTTCATGAGTTTGAGCCCTGCATCAGGCTCTCTGCTGTCAGCACAGAGCCTGCTTTGGATCCTCTGTCCCACCTCTCTGTCTCTGTCTCTCCCCCACTTGTGCTCTCTGCTCTCTCAAAAAATAAGTAAAACATTAAAAAATATAAAGCAACAATTTTCAGAAGTTTTGGGGTAGACAACTTGGAATACCCGTTGGTAGTGTATTAGAATCTCTAGGGGAATATGCTGAATTTGAAGAAAACCTCCAAGTGATTCTGAAATGTCTACAACTGTACGTGGGGGTGAAGTTGTTTCCTACATCCTGCTGCACGGCACTCAGAGCCCAGTGGAGAGTGACCGAACTCCACTCACCAGACAGTTATCAGCTATCCTTCCTCTCCATCTAGCCCGTGTAGAGTCCTGCATGTGAATACCAACCAAGTGACCCGACCCAAATTATAGCCCTAAAAATGCATGCAGCAGCACCTTCCAGAGCCTGCATGGAGCGGTGGTGAAGAATTAGGCTGAGAACAAATGGCAGTTGGGCGCTGGCATGACTGACTGCACACACGTGCAGTTCTCAGTTCCCAGGGCCTCCCTGGGCTGCAGCTTCCTCACCTGTCAAACATGCACACGTTTGACCCAAACTTGTCTACAATCCAGTCTCCACCCTAGATGTGGTTGACTCGGAAATAACAGAACACCAGGGCCTAAGATAAAATATAGTAACATTTGCCAGGTCTGGTGCTTCAGATGCATAGTCCCTGACAATAAAGCAAATTCTCTAACCTGCTATTTGAGGCCTTGGGAATGTCATCACCTTCTTCTTCTGGTCTTTCTGTCTTGCTCTTCAAATGATTCTAGCTGTTCTTTTACTATTAGAACTCCCCTTAGACCTTAACACATTAAAAAACATATACTGTTTTCCCCTTTGTTAGAAGTCTATTTTTGATTTTCTAGAACTCTGTAATCACCATCTTTCAAAATCTCATCCAAATTTCATGGCATAGTCAAATGTTACCTTCTTTAGATCTTTAGACTAGATTGGATTAGACTTCTGGACAGAAGGGACTCAGTGTTCCAGTTTTTTCCTTCTCTTTCTCTCATATGAATGTAGGTTGTAATGCCTGATAGTAAAGTAAAGTTCACGTTTCTAAACCCCAGCAGTCTGTATTTGGGGCCAGATGTTCCTTCACTATGGGTGCCTGTCCTCTGTATTGTGGGATGTTTGGTGCAGCCTACACCTCCTGACCTCTACTCCCCAGAAGCCAGTAGCACCCTTCCACCAAAATTTTCTCTGGAAATTGCCAAAACTTACCTCCCCCGGGGGTAAAATTGCACTCAGGTAAGAGCCACTGGTCTAGATACTTGTGTATATATCCTTGCTTCTCTTCCCCCACAGGATTTAGCTCAGTACCTGCTAACATAAATATTTATAGAAGAATAAATTAATAAATCATTGTTGAATAATTATTTGTATAATGAATGGATTTCTGTCACATCATTGCAATCCAGCTATCTGCTCTGTTAGGTCTCGAGTCAAAAGAAGAGGCAAACATTTGTGGTGGTGGTCAGCTGGAAAGGCTGCTTGGCAGGACTGAGATTTACCTAAAGTTTCTCTTAAACTTGTACTCTGATTACCTCTCTTCTAAGGAATGAGAAGCTTGAAATTGTCCTATAGTTTTCCATCTGATTGATACTAACACTTTCCTCTTTTCTAATTGTCCATCCATGTAGTGGAAGAAAATTGGCCCTTTTTTCAAGAGACAGTGCTCTTGTGTTTATTATGCTAGCCGGGTCTGAGAACCCTCTCAGGGAATAACAGCAGTGGTGCAGGGGAAGAGCAGAGGGGTAAAGGCTGTCACTTGAGAATCAGAGATTTAGAAGAAAGTCCAGGCCTGGAGTGACTGTATTTGCTAATGCAAATTCACTAGTCTCCATGTAGGTTGCTAGGATATGGTAAAGTGCTTCAAAGTAGGACTCGTTCTTGGATGAGTGGATATTTGGGCTTAAAAAAAAATAAATTAGGTTGCTGACATGGGAAAGGTTTGGGGTACAGAGTGATTGAACAATGCATGGGTGTTGAGGCCCAGTGAGTCTCTTCCATGGTCAGAGCTCATGGGGTGCAGGTCCTTGGGAAGGTAAAGTTCTCTCTCAAAAAGGCAATAGCATTTCGGGCACTTGCCAGCAACTGGAACCAAGAGCAGAGTCAGGAGGGAGCAAAAGCTGACAGGGTGTATGTCCGTATGTCTGATGGGCTATCAACTTTAAAAACGCCAGCTGGTTGAGTCTGCTTTTGTTTTGGATTATTTTCACCCTTCTATTAGCCAAACTAATTGAAAGCTGACTTAGAAGTCTACCCAGCAAGACTGATGCCTGTTCTAAACCCATTGCCTCCTTTCTTTTCAGCTTAAAGCTCAGTCACTATTAGTTTCTTCCACTGCTTCTCTCAACTAAGAATTTTATGAGTTGGTCCTGGGAATCATTTAATATTCTTCTATATTAATATAACAACAACACAATAACAATAACAGTAATTACACCATCAAAGGTACAGGTAAAGATTTCGGAGCACTTACTATGTGCAGGTATCACGCAAAGCTTTTGCACATGTTGTTAATAACCCTCCCCATGATAACCCTGTGAGCCATTACTCTTCTTTTGAAGATAAGGGAGCTGGGGCTTAAATAGTTTAATACAGCAACACAGCTGATAATTGGGTAGGTCTCGCATTTGAATCCAAATCTGTCTGGTTCTAGAAACTGTGTTCACAACCAGGAGATTATACTTTCCTTCATGGTTCCTAACATAGAACTTTTGATAGGAAATTATTCCAGTAAGAGTAGAATAGCAATAACGGACAGGTACCCAGCCAGTATGTCAGAATCATGCTACTGAGGCCTCCCTGATGCTGTCCTATTCTCTCTGTCAGTCCGGAACATACACTGCAGACAGGAGTAGACGTTCCATAGGTGCCTATGGACTTCATCATGGGTCCTGAAGTTCATGTGTTAATGCTTTGAGATTTGACAAGCGAATGAGTCGGTAGAGCGCAACAAACCTGGTCTGTTGTATTTGTTCTTTGTTTCAGTTTCAGATATTGTTATTAGTTGTGCAAAAGTGAAAAATAAATGTCATTGGTGTTTTGAGGTTGAATGACTTCTGGGAAAGAGAAGAGAGACCTTTAAAGAATTTAAATCCTACCTGAATAGATGGTTAGGGGTAGCAGCTCCCATAAACTATGCCTGTCTCAAGCCTGACCTTTGTCCCAGTCTCAGAATCAAAGTCCGTGGAGCCTCTCTTTGGTTCCTACTTTGAATCTGCCCAGGTCAATAGCCAGTAAAAGGAAATTGTGCTGAATTATCACAATTTTTATTTGTGCTGACTTATTGGAAATCAGGCAAGACAGATGAGTTGCAGTATCTACACACTTGATTACCCCCTTCCCCAATTTTTCTGTGGTTTCATTTTGGATCTCTTTGCTACAGCATTTTAGCTCCAACTTTGGGCACTGAATCATGCTCCAATGTCCCATCAAGCATCTCGGTAATGTGATAAATTCATCCAAAGTCTCACAGTGCCATCCTGCACGTGACAAATGCAATAACACGTCAGGCTCAGAATGATACCCATATTAGGCAGATACTCCCTCTGCTGACAGCAGGTGTTTCTGCTTTATCTGAAAATAATTCACTGAATAGATAATTGGTGAATCCCCAGTGGGAACAAAACTTGATTCTGTCTGAGCATAGGTTACCAAGTGTACCACCATAAAATAATTGATTTTGTGATATATTAAGTGGGGACGTACTCAAGACTACTGAACTTTTCACTTAGGGCCTGGGGCTGAAGTTGAACTAGGCTCCCAAAGGTGAAGAACCCATGCATGACACGGGCAGGGCTTCACACTCCGACAGCCAATTTAACTTTCATTTTCTTTATTAATCTAATATGTTCTACCTTTCACCAGGACGTGATGTGCAGGGAGTTTCATTAAAACGGTTGAGTTGTTATTGGAGATAATCACGGAAGGAATGTATCACAAAAGTCAAGAAAGTCTGAATCATTTTTCATGCTGTTGTTTTAGAGAAGAGGTTTCGGATGCTGATAGGGAAGTTACTCTAGCTATAGGGCGAATTTAATTGCGTTTTTAGAAACTTCTTTTAATCCTATAATAACAAAAAAATTAAATCAGTGCTGACATTTTTTGTTGCCAGAAGAAGGTAGTAAAAGGGTAAAGAAATAATTGTTAGTTCTGAGAATATAATTAGCGACTTTAATGCTTTAATCTAAAAAATGAATATTTTGAGCCTAGGTGAATGATTAAAGAAAAGATATTGAAAGTCTTTGAAATTTCTAACTGTGTGTGTTTTTAATTGTGAGTTATGATCACTATAATTAGCTCTTTAGTACATTTATAATGTAAACAAATATAAATTTCTACAAGTTCAGGGGTATTTCAGGGCAGATAAGATTGGCATCCTGACCTCTGGCTCTGCGCATTAAGACTTTCTTATAATGTTTGGCAGAAGTTTATTCTTTGCTTTGGGGGGAGGAAAGGAGGTTAAAGAAATGAGGATCAAACAATGGGAGACTAGAGTCAAGATTGGGCTGTATTTGGAAATTTATTCCAAAGGGGTGATAAGGTTGTTCCCATGAGTAGCCTGGGCTCCCCTCTGGCCCATCAAGGAAGGGCCGTGCTTCCACTGCCCCTGTCCCTTCAGATGGAGCCTCAGGTTGGGTCTAAGTTAGAAGCACTGGAGGAAGGGCCAGGTTACAGATAAAAGAAAGCTCTCTGATGCTGAGCCTCTTCGAATGTGCAACCTGACTATCCTGCTCTACCTCTTTCCTGCTCCACCTTGACAGAACCACGAAACCTCATTACTATGCACTAGAAAAGGGAAAAGGAAAAAAAAAACCCAGAGGGATCTGGGGAATGAACTTTTTGGGGGTCTTATTTCTCTCAGAGGTGCACATTAAAATTCTCTCTTTCATTCATTAATGTGAATACAAGCTGCCTGAGAAAATAGCTGGTGGGACCTCCCTTAATGAATAGTGGGGCTTTTCTATGCTCTAGAGGCTTAAAATTGGGTTTCATCCCACTGAGGATTTTTTTTTTTCCTTCTCCTTCTGTCTTCTTAACACCACATGTTTGGTTAGATTTCTAGGACTCACCTAGGCTGTGACCTGCCACATCTAGTTCTAATCGCTCATATGATTAGATCGGGCCACCCACAGACAGGCAGGAGGGGGCTGGTGTCAGAGACTCCCAGAAGTTCAGGTATCTTTCCAACATTATTTGAAAGTTTCTACTCTGTCAATCATGTGCAATCAAACTTGTTCTTGTGAAGTTCCTTATACTGCTTGGTTTAGAATAGGCCAGGTATGGATATAAAAATCTTTACTCTCTTGCTTTCAGGGCTTTTACTTTGGTTTGAAATGGAATTAACCCTTTTTTGGAACTTCATGGCTTAGTTTCTTTAGATTTTCACTTCAACTTACTTAATTTTCTCCTGTATCTTCCAGATGGGCTCAGCTACTGCATCCCACTGTATTTGGGATGTATTGGGACAACTCCAACAGATGTCCTCCAAATCATTCATCTGGGGCATTTTCTGGAGTTACATTGTCAGTTCTCTTCCTAAGTACATCTCTAAGTTTCCTAAGGAAACATCATGTGTTTTCTACTTGTCTCTGTCTCTGGGGTCAACAAATAGTGGGTGCTCAATTAATGTTTTCATGACGATCATTGGCAGAAAGCTATGTCTTCATCAATTTGCTCCTCACTCTCATCATAGGGAAACTTAGGATGGCCAAGAGTCCTTGGTCATAATTCCAGATCCTTACCCCAATTTGTCTGGACTTGGTAGGGAAAATGGCAATGGAGAGAGCTTATGTAAGCTAGAGAAGATTGTGGTAGCAAGAGAAATGCTGAGATGTATCTTTCTCCCTGTGCAATTCAAGAATGAGATGACAATGTGACAGCAAGTTACAGAGGAGCTCATGGGTCAGCCCCAAGAAGGTGCCATAATACCTCACAAGGGGAACCACAGAGACACTTTGCAGTGAACGGTCACTCCATCCCATGCCATTTGAGAAACACGAAGCTGTTTTTCTGATGGGAAAATTATTTGGAAGTCTAGTTAAGATGTTGTTTGCTTTAGTTTCTCTTTGATAATTATTTCAATTCATGGTATTTTATTTACTTTTATTGCACCCTGTATATTTTAAACACAAACAAATAAAACCAGTGTATCATATTATTTAGAGCAAGATTAATTAGGAAGCATTTATAGAGAAAGGTAAAATGGTGTTTAAGTTTAGTAAAAGAGGGACATAAGTGAAAAATGCTTAAGAGCAATGATACAGTTACCTAAAGCTCCAGAAACAGCTCTGGATCACTCACTATTCACTTGTTTAATGTTTACTGAGTGCCAGGTATTATGCTAACACAGTTTTATTTTTTTATTGTTTAATATTGTAAAGCTACTCTCTCTATATTATAAATCAATGGAATTTATGTCTCATAGACCGTCCAGTGTATTGGACCACTTAAAAATTCTGTGGCGTATTTTATAATCATGATATTCTGGACTTCATATTGTTGATAGAGCTACTTTGTCAATAATTGTCTACCAATTTGCCAGTAGGCTTCCAAAGAGGCCAGATAACTTTTCTCAGTGGAACCCAAGGAGAATTTGGTGCTTAGAAGGTCAGGATAAAATTCTTTTGAAAACATTATCTACCAAAAGCCTACCTTCAGCATCATGGGCTCTATTTTGTATCTTAAGGAAACACTTGACTGCTTAAGATTTAGCGCATATGGTATAAGAAGTTAATATCGTACAGCCAAAGTGAGCAAACTAATAAAGGAAAGGCGGTGCTTCCTTTGCAGGATCAGATCTGTTACCCATTATTTTGTTCTGCTGCTGAAGGAGAAAAATAAGTCTTGGATATTACAGCTGTCACTGTGACATCTGTTGTTCCAGGATCCGTGACTGCTTCAGTCACCACCTGACCCAGATCATCACCATAACATTCTGTCCACTATTAAACTGTGAAAGGCCCTCGCCCTCCAGGTGGTACTTCAAGGTTGACATACCAAGGTGTTCGTCTCTGTCCCCCCCGAATGCCTCTCAGCTGAAAAATACAGCCTCACTTTGTGCAGAATTGATGGCAAACCAAGTCTCCCAGGGTTCAAGGGGAGCAGCGGAGAGCAAGAGTTCTTGAGGCGTAGCCCGGTTCTGTGCTTAATCACTTGTCACTACTACTGGAGGGCCTCAGAGCATTCAGAGGTGTCGCTTTTTTTTTCTTTGTTGTCGGTTCCCCTTTTCTCTTGAACAGATGAGTCCAGCTCTTCAAACAACAATAACAAAGCTGCATACACAGCCAGGCTCACAAAATGGATAAGTAAGGGGCTATGAGTCCTCCCTAACACATAAAGAATATTTTACTTTTAGAAAGTTCCTCTAAATAGAGCCCCACTTCTGGTTGTATGTGGTTGGTTCAAATAATTAATGATTTAAAAGAAAAGCAACTGTTAATTTAGATGCAAACTTGACACATCGCAAGAAGTATATCACGTGAGTTACCAAAATCAGGCGTGCACATACATTTACAGGAATGTAATAAATATGTAAAGTAAGGCACATCTCTGCTGTAAAGAGCTTTCCTTCCACGAGCTTATTCACTTATTCGTTCATTTATCCATTCTTTCATTTGGAACCTATTTATTGAGACTCCACAAAGGCACTGTGCTGGCAACTAGGGTACAGCAGCATTAGAAAGAGATACATTATCTGTTCTCGTGAAGTTGAGCATGACAAGAAAAAGCAGGGTTCACATCTGTATTTGTGATACAGATTTCTCTTATGTGTTAAAAGGCAGAAAAACCTAACCTCTCCCAGCCACAGAGCCATTTGAGAGTCAGCAAGAAGCGGTTTACTTGCGTTACACAATGAAGGCACCAGATAATCTAAATCACAGAAGAAAACACAAGAGCCGGAAGCTGCTCCTCACATGCTATATGTCAATTTCCTTTCCTTCCATTTCCCTACAATTTCTAGCACTAATTCTGATGCTACTAGTTAAATGTATATGATCTTAAAGCACTTAACTTCTTTTAACCTTCTCTCACATGTAAGATTCCTTTAGTTGATGTCTAAGATTTTTTAATTTTTTTTTTAAGTTTATTTATTGTTAGAGAGCGTGAGCAGGGGAGGGGCAGAGAGAGAGGGAGAGAGAATCCCAAGCAGGCTCTGTGCCTTCAGCACAGAACCCAACAGGGAGCTCGATCCCATGAACCCTAAATTCATGACCTGAGCTGAAATCAAGAGTCTGACACTCAACTGACTGAGCTACCCAGACATCCCTAAGATTTTTTTTAACCTGGAAAATAGGCTATTCCCTTTCAGACAAGCTGAATTCTTAAACTCACTGTCTTCATAGTGCCTCAGGACATTGGCAGCCTAAGCATTGTGTTTGAGCAGGCAGGATGGGAAAATCCAGGGTCCCCACTGCCTAAGCAGCCTCTGCGTCCTGGATCCTCTGCTCACCTGGAGAGCACCTGGAGTCTGAGCCTGAACAAAGACACCTTATCCAGACCTGGTAATATTTACCCAGCTCAGAACACGGCAGAAGGCTTGGCAAGGGAGAAGCTTGGGACTACACATTATAGCATTTGCTGTTGCTTTAGTTGCTTTATAGGTTTGCATTTGTGGTGCTAGATCTTTTCTTTTCTTTTTGCTATTGACACAGTGCCTGAAGATTTAAGTAGTTGCTCCCAGGTTAAGTGTTCTCATCTTGTATGATGGCTATACTGGTTTATAATGGCAGGTACCCAGACCTGGGTAACTGAGACAGAGGAAGAATGCACTAAAAATTAAACCTCATATTTTATGTTTTCTCTATAAAAAAAATTAGCTTAAGTATCTATTTAAGTAGTCACCATCAATTATTGTATAACAACTGAAAGGACAATAAAATGTTGGATAAAATTGAAAAGTCAATATAGACACCTAAGAACTCTTAAATACTCTTCCTACTGAACCTAAATTTTAGACCTATGCTTTAGTTATTCTTGGCAAAGAATTACATGCATTTTCTCTTACAAACAGCTAGTATTCTGGGGCCTATGCTGGGCAGATCAAGCACTTTGAGAAATAGGGTATCAAAAGGCTCTATTTAGACTAATGGCTTCTGAAGTAGCATAACTATGAACACAACGTGAGGTTGGTGGCATGACAGAATATTTTAGAATCTAGAATATTTTTTAGGATTTTTGTTTTCTGAGAATAGAAATTTGGGAATGAGATGCTCAAAAGTCCATTTGCCCACTGGCTGAACGGGTCCTCTACCTCATCGTTCCTTCTCAGAAACTTTCAGGCTCTCTAACACTATAATGATAGGAAAACACATTCATTTACACTGACAAGGATTTTAAAGATGGTGTTAGTGGCCTATCAAGGGTCTTTTCTAGGAAAACAATTACCAAAGTATTTTTTATGCCCTTGTGATGCGGGGCAGGGTGGGGCGGTGAGAAAAAGGAAGAAACAGGTTTGTGGAATTTAATATATTTTTTTAAAGTTTGTACTTAAAAGCTAAACCCAGGACACCTGAGTGGCTCAGTTGCCTAAGCATCCGACTTCGACTCAGGTCATGATCTCACAGTTCGTGGGTTCAAGCCCCGTGTCGGGCTCTGTGCTGATAGCTCGGAGCCTGGAGCCTGCTTCAGATTCTGTGTCTCCCTCTCTCTCTGCCCTTCCCCTGCTTGTGCTCTCTCTCTCTCTCTCAAAAATAAATAAACATTTAAAAATTAAAAAAAAAAAAAAAAAAAAAAAAACAAAACTAAGCCCTGAGCTCTTGACTATCTCAGAGTAAAGAAAGTGTTACGTTACTTATTCATGGTGGCAGTCTGTCAGATTAAACATGTAACAGGAGGATAAGGGGAGTATTGGCACATCGAAAAATGGATTCAGTTCAGGGTGAGCATGGGGTTTGAGACTTCCTTGAAAGAGCAAGGCAGAGATGGGTGGGGGTGGAACCCGGTGTCCTGCCTCAGTAAAAACCCCAGCTGTAGAATGGGGATGGTTTTCTTCAGGATTCTCTTGTTAGGAGCCACTTTACCCTCTGGTGGTTTGCACGTGCGGGTTGGCACTCTTGTGAACATACATGAAGAAAACAGCCATCTTCACAGATGAGGACGTTATGTTCCCAGAGTAAACATTGGGAAGTATCAGGTTCATGTCACTGAAACCACAAGGGTCTGTTGTTACATGATAGGTACCTGGGTTTACTCAGAACTTGTAGGACGTATGAGTTTTAAAGCAGATGCCGTTGGTAGGAAGAGGATAGCATTGATATACACCAAAGCTAACAGAGGAAAGGATAGAATCAGATAAACTCTTTAAAGAATTGGAAATTCTTGAGTTGAGGGCTACGCTGCCTGATACAGTAGCCATTATTACGGTAGTGACTATTGGGCATTTGAGATGTGGCTGGTACAAATCGAGATGTGCTTTCAGTGTAAAATGCAAAATGGGCTTCGAAGACTTAGCATGATGAATAATATAAAATGTCTCATTAATAAATTTTTGTACTGATTACATATGAAAATAACAAGGGTGTGGATAAGTTGGGCTAAATAACATATTATTAGAATTGATATCACCTGTTTCTTGTTAAGTTTTTTTTTTATATAGCCGGTGGGAAATTTAAAATTACCCATGTGACTTGTGTTTGTGGTACACACTATATTTCTGTTGGGCAGCAGTGGCCTAGAGGCTGTTCCCATGAGCAAGCTGAGTGTATATGAATGTGGGGGAACCCAGGATGGATACTTGTGTTAAGGGAGTTAAAAACCCATGTTTCTGAAATAAATCCTATAGGATACTAGTTTACATATCTTCTGATTATGCAGATCTGGCTATGCCATGGATCAAGTAGTGTATCATATCCTAAACCTGAATAACACTATTCAACAAAATCTCATCTACATATCGGCTTGGGATAGAAGCATCATCCACCTACCAACAAGAAGGAAGAGAAGAAAGGAGTGTAAGGAAACAGTGTTAAAGTTGGGGAACAAAAGCAATTCATTCAATACCTAAAAGTGCTTTTCAGCAGCTCCCACAATTAGAGAAATTCCAGAAACAATTAAAGGATTTGGAAGTCCCCAAGGATTCACTATAAGAAAGCCTATTGTCTTATAGAAACCCTCAGGAGAATCAAAGAAATGTGTTGCTTTAATGGGACTTTGCTGTTCTAGGTAATTTTCAACATGCTGAGCATTTCTTCCCCATCTTACTCCAGAAGAGTTCTGTATGAATGGGTCTCCGAAGAGAAAATGTTTTGTTTCCTTATGAAGCCACTCAAAGACTCCTCCAGCTTAACCCCTCCTGAAATGAAGGACGCCTTCTCAGAAGACTGTTCTATCACTCGAGCCCTCATTGCTCACTGCGCCCGAGATGTTTTTCAATCCCAGTGTAATTATCTCCATGATGGAGGAGGCTCCAGATGCATTTATTTGCCCCTCTCTGTGACTGGAAAATGTATTCCATATTCAGTTAAACTCAGTAATTAAAATGGCCTAATCTGCATTCACTTTGTAACCACAGGCTGAAACTCCCCCTCCCTCAACCCCAGAGGTGGGAGGGCTGCTACTCTCAAACCCACCACGAAGAGCTCTGATTGGCCAGTGTGTAGTTAGAACAGGTGAAATAATCTAATCTGGAATATTGCTCTCCTCACCTTTTTTAATAAACATTTTGCCTCACCACAGACCTTAATATAACAGCAGTAAAGGCAAGAGAGGAAATTGGAAACATGGCCAGGAGTGTGCCTTATGGTTCATAACAGCGCCAAATTGTGACTGTTTATTAAAACTAACACCCTTTTGTGAGGGTGTGGATCAAAATATCCAGTGGTTTCTCTTCTTTGATATTTCCTTTTTTTTTTTTTTTTTATAGCACTCAGTTTAAGTTTCAGTTTTAGGGTTTAATTAAGTTTCTAAAATTGTTTCTGACTAAAACATTGACATAAAAAAGCAACTTGTCCGTAATTTGGCTCCATCAAATATTACCATCATTTATTTCAGTCAGTGGGAGACGTGTGTGGATGGATTACCTCTTGGGCCACCAGGACAAGAAAGAGTTAAGGCAGGTGAAGGAAGGGAGGAGTGAGGAGGCCAGAGAACTGCCTCACAAAACACAATTAAGGGCCTTTCCCAGGCCTGGGGCGCTTGGTGCTGCCAGGGGAAGGGAGCTCAGAGCACAATGTTCTCCTTGTCCACATACCTCCCTTTTGTTTCAGCAGCACTTTGGATCCCACACACGCGAAAGTTTGAATTTCCTGTTGGCTCTGAGGTGAGATTTATAACATTTATTAAGGTTACTATTCATTGTGAATTTACTGGGCAATAAGCCTAAGAGCTTTTAGGGGTTTAATTGCCTGTGTTTACAGGGGTTGCAAAGCTCCCCACAGTTCACTGACAGTCAGGTTGGCCCAATGTGGACTTCTCAGAGCCTCCAGGGTGCATGTCCTAGTCCAAGGAGAGGGTCCAGGGAAGAGCTAAAGGAAGGGCTCAAAAGGACACAGTTATCTTGGAGCATGAATTGGTTTTCTGCTCTGGCTATTTTGGTTCACTTTTCTCTGGCTCCTCTACCTCATTGTGGCCATGTTGGAAGACATTTGAATTTTCCATTTTTTTCCAGGAAGAAAAGAAATAATTTGAAATAATGGGGTTGGGGGAGAGGGAAGGACGGTATGGAAATAGGGGTAGTGAATACACGGTACAGACATAACATGGGCTAACTAGACATGTTCACTGTCCCGTTCACGACAGTCCTGGCAGGCAGAGACCATCATTCCCACTTTACAAATAAGGAAATTGAGGCTGAGAGAAATGAAATAATTTGCCACAGTTGAAACTAATAGTAAACAGAAGAGGTGAGATTTGAACTCCATTTTGCTGTGGCTTCCCAGTCCCCATGCGGAGCCCTCCATACTCCACTGACTCCTCTTTTACAGCTGGCTGATGTTCATTTAACCTAAGCAATCAGTTCCCCTATGTCATCAGGCCATTGGAAAGTAGAAGGTTAAAATGTTTTGTTTTTTTAAGACCTTGGGGTTTGCTTTGTTGCAGAAAGAGAACTTGTCCACAATGGTCTCATCCCTTGGCCTCGTCAGAGCCTTCTAGGATGGAATGGGCAAAAGCGAAATAAAGCACATTGAACAGTAGTGGGGGCTACACAGGAAAAATGGGCAGATGTTGGTCAGTCCCCGAGAGCGAAAGCTACTCAGGCAGCTCTCTAATTTGACGAAAGAGGTAGAAAGGGAAAAGTCCAGTCTGAGGGTCCATTTCCTTCTTTCATTCATTTGTTTATTCAACACATATTTAATAAGCACCCTCTGTGCCAGGAACTGCGGTGGGCACTGGAGATGCTAGATACATGCACACTTTACCTGCTCCCTTCGTGCGCTGCAGAGGCAGGCAGGATGCTGTTCGTGCCCTGTGTCTTAAAGGCTCTCCCAGCTCTGCCCAAGGTCTGCCACGGAGACAAACTTCCCAAGCTACTTACATACAGTTTTACCACATGAAAGAATCAAAGGCATAAAGAAATAAAGAATAAAAGAGCTGATGAGCAGACAGTGTACTCTTTATATGAAATAAATAAACATATATGTGTATGTGAGTATACATACATAGTATAATCTTCATATAGAATAAATAAATGAACAAATGTATACATACATATGTTTGTGTGTGTGTGTGTGTGTGTAATCAGACGTCCAGTCCAAATTGCGAAATTGCCATTGCAAATTTGTGATTGGAATTCTAACAGGCAGTGAACCTAAAGGCACAGAGGACTAAGCAGTTGAGCCATCGTTGTTGGAAATGTATTGTTCAGGATGTTTGCTAATTTATTGATGCAGCCAAGGTAGAATCGGATTCAGTAATTCAGCTGAAGAATAAATTGGAATATTTTGGTGCATTTCTTTTAAAAAAAAAAAAGCCACTTTAAAGCCTATGTATTAAAATGACAAAGTCTTAAATAGGGGTCTCTTTTTCTAAACAAAAGATATGCAAATTGCAATTCAAGATTTATATTATGATAAAAACTGAAATACAAAAGAGTCATTATCCTGCGGAATGTAAAAGTGCGTTGCTTCTTGAGTCTATAATGATATAATGGGATGTTGATGTAGTAAAAGGTGTCAGAAGGGAGACAATGACCTTAAAATTTTAAGTCAGAAACATCAGAATTGAACAGCAAGTATCTATCTACCCACCTAACTCCCCATCGATTTATTGCATATTGCATATTTTGAAAATTTGAGATGAAGAGAAGCACATTTTTGTTTTCCAGTGTTGTAGCCATAAAAAACGGGTCGGGGAGGTTGGGGAAATACTTTTCACAAAGCCATTCCAAGTCTGAAGTTGGGAAAAGATTTGCCTTGAATTTTAGATTCATAGAACTGTTTCTCTGAAGAATGAGCAGAGTGTTATTCCTGGCCTGGCCACGGGGTCAGTGCCTTCACATCAAATGTCAGGAACCCCAGTGCTCTCTGCATAAGAAAGACTTGCAAGTTAGTTGCAGGGATTCCCCAGGTTCAAGACAATGGGAACAATTTCCGGTTGATCACTGTGTGTCACTGAAAGAGCTAAGAGAGTGAGTCAACTTCAAGATACTTCATGAGAACGCAATAGAATTGTTCTGTCAAACCCGGGAGAGACTGCAGCAAACTGATATTTAGATTTGAGGTGGTTCTACTTGGCTTATTCTAAAAAATGGAGGCTAGAATGTGTGTGTGTGTGTGTGTGTGTGTGTGTGTGTGTGTGTGTGTGTGTGTGTGTTCCAGTGGAGACGTAGTTTAAGTAATCAAGTGATACACCACATGTGAAGCAGATGTACAGGCTTGTTCCCACTACCAAGCAGAGCAGAAGGCCTGCTTTAGCTTTATTTGGCAGGAATTTATATACTCGCTTCACTATTTGATCTTACTTTAAACAAAGGACGTTGGTCCCAGCCACCACCGATTTCTCTGCCTTTTTTCTGAAAGGCTGCAGAATTGTGACACCTCAGAAATCAGATGGTGGCACAGTATGGAAGTATCTTAAATGTTTATTTATTGTTTTAGCGAGCCAAACCCTCACTGTCTTGTTTCTGAGCATATGCAGTTGATTGCACTGAATGTTGTAGGCGGAAGGACCTCACTCTTATACAAATGTCAGAACCTTGGCAAAGCCATTCCCAGAACTTCAGAACAAGCCCAAACAAGCCGGAGCCTCTAAATGAGGCCTGAGATAATACTCTCAGACCAAACTCCTGATAATTTTCCAGTTCAGAAAGTTGCTGAGGGTCTTCTGTCAGGGCGAGCTCATGGTTTATGATTTTTGAGCCTGTGTGACGCTCCTTTCTATTTCATCTTGACTTAATGTCATTAGTTTTCCTTCACAGAAACCTGAGTGTTCATTTTCTAATCTATCTAGATGATACGCTGACAGTATTTCCCCTGATCGAGACTTTACCATTTATGTCTCTGCCTCTGTTAATCATTTTCAGAAATGAGATTTATAGTAAAAAGGATTAAATCAATTCTGACTACTTCCAAATTTCCAGGTTTTCGGGGATTCTTGATGAACACAGAAACCATGGCCCCTCAGAGATGCTTTACTAAGAAGATCTTTCTTACCTGTGTTAGTTGGCCTTTCAGAGCTGGCCGCCTCTCTATGGATTAGAGCAAGTCAACTTCTCTATGTTTTGTTTGCCAACCATACCACAGAGGCCGCCCTCTGAGCAACTCAAGCTATTTTTGATTGGAAATAGATTAGTGAGCTATCAATTCTCCTCTCCTTCATTCTCCATCTTTCTTTCTTTCCCTTCTTCCTAGTCCTAAAATGAGTACCCTTAGGAAACGTGTCAGCCTATTTCAATTAAGTGTTTATCTTTTGAGTTTCTCATCATGGGGTAAATTATGACATTTTTAACAGCCAGGGGTTGAAGAGAAAAATTGCACTGGTCCAAACTAAATCACAGCTTATTTTCTTCCTCTCTAATTTCTCTAATCTTCGGCGGACTTGAAATACCATTACTATTATGCATCAGGCCTTATGCAAGGCAAGGGACTTTCACAAATACAATCACTTTCTCTCCTTCTTTTCCTTCTTTTGTTCCTTCCTTCCCACAGCCCTTCCTTTTCTTTTTCCAGATTTACTCTCATTATTTTGCCTCATTGAAGAGATTTTTTACATTCTCTCTTAGCTTGGATTTCCTCCTTTCATATTCTTGATGATTAAGTACAGGGTTAGCATTCCCTGACTTTTTTTTTTCTTTCCTTCCCTAAATGCTGCCTATCCCATGAGGTCTGCTATCTCAGCAAAAGGACAGTGATCCTATCCTTGGTCGTGTGTCTAGGCCAGCAGACTCAGTGCCTTTAAATTCACTGAACCAGCTCTCCTCCAGCAGCAGTTGTTTAAACCATCTGCCCCATGTCATCCCATGGGCTGTCTGCCCTAATGTGGAACACACCTGGATTATAATCTTCCTGGGCTGGTTTTCTTTCTCTGGTCCTGTGCTCATCCCCTTGGTCCAGGGAGACGTTTTGGCTTCCCTGGCTTTTTCCCTCATTACTACATAGATTCTAGGTCCTAAGATACAACCTGAAAATCAACTGGACTCTCTCCTTTTTGGGTTACTCTGGGAAACTACTAGAGATATAATTAACTTATACCCCAAGAACCCTTCCCCAGTACCATTTTTCTTGGTTACTAAAGAGCTTGTCACAGTCCCCAGGTTTGAAGGCATGGAGGTGGGTAATGTGTCAAAACATTTTTGCCTCAATTCAGAATCTTTTTTGCCACGGTGAGCTGGCCCTTGCCTGTATATTCTAACATCATTGTGTCATCTCTCCGGTTTTCTGGTGATGGTTAAGTATTTGTACATATAAGATTTGTATCTTATACGAAGATTTCAGTGTCCAGGATCCTTGCCATGGATGCCTTCTACTGCTTCTCCATGGTGATTATTCTTGGAGGTGCTAGAAATACCCTATAGGTCTTTGGACTGAGATAGTATAGCTACCTGCACACTTACCATCACCATTTTCCTATGCTAGTATTCAGGGACTAAGAAAGAACCAGAAAGTGAATTTCTGGCAATTCTTCAGAATATTGTAGGTTACAAGGGACATGAAAAGCAATAGCATAAGCATCTTACTCCTTTGTTTGTTGATAATAAGGGATTTAGCAAGCAGGAGTAGAATAACAAATATTACTAATTCATAGCCTCAGGAATTCCATGAGCCACATCATGTAGGGTGCTCCCCACCATCACCACCCACAACAAGCACCTGATGTATACACAGGACCTTCTGATTCATGGACGATGCAAAATGTTCTAAAATAGAGCTATTTTTCCCCTAGGGTCTTAATGATGAATCTAAGCAAGACACCTGTACACTTTTAAAGGATAGACACTACCACATAACACTTGTTTGGACATTAGCACTGAAGGCGTTCCCAAGACAGTATAATGACTGGAACTGAAACAAAGTAAAATTTTACCTAGAGACATGGGTGGCTTCATGGGTGTGTGACCTGTGCAGTCTCCCGGGACTTCACACTTGGTTTAATTCTCTGCTGCCTCTATCTCAAAATTCTTCATAATTTAATCTTTGAATTTGTGTTTTGTAAGAGAAGTCCTGAGGGCCAGTGGATCATGTGCGTGGGGAGAGGGTAGATGTGCAACATGCACGTCCATCTTTCCTCGTTGCCCTGCTCACATGCGGAATTTAGTGTCCATTGAGCACGGGCTTGCGGATCCAAGCACTGTGCTGGAAGTGATGACACGGAAAGAAAGGAAATGATAGGATGACCTATGGTTCATTTTCCTGTCAGTCCTTCCTTATTCATCAGTACTGAAAGTAGCAGTTGGTAGAATGTGTATCAAGAAGTACAATAAAAACAGTTGAGTTCGTTTTATGCAGCATTGCCATTGGTTTGATAACAAAATACCTATGCGTGTACAAACTACCACAAAATAAAAATTGTGCAATTTCAGTAAATCTGCATGTAATTTAAATGCTTTATATTTAAAACTGTCATTGCACAGTATAAACAGTAAAATTCAGGCTAATAATTTAAAATTTCAATTTTATTTACTTAGAGGAACATTAAATAGCAAATAAAAACCATCATGGCAGTTCAAGAGAGAGACAACAGAAGAAAGGGAAAAAAAGTTTTATAATTTACTATGTCTAATGGCACTTGTTTCCTGTTCTTTGAGCAAGGATTTCTACATTTTCATTCATCACAGGGCACTACAGATTATGTAGTACCTCACTGAGAGTCCTGATAAAAAGATGAAACCAAGAGAAGCAAAGAGCTTCTATTGGAAGTGCTACCTGTGTGCCCTGAAATTGATTTCCCTGATTTGGGGGAATCATGAGTACCAAAATGAAAGTGTGAACGAACACTCAAAAACATCTGTTCTATTGATTCTAAGCTTGGAAAATTAAACCTACCCCCCTCCCATGCTTGGTAAATTCTCATTTTTTCTTTTCTTCTGCTTACTCTATGCTTTTTCATTTTTTATATATTCAACTCTTAAATCCTCATCTATGATTGACTTGGGGTAAGGTGCAGGACCAGGGCATTTAAATTTTTCTAAAAGTGCTAAATAGCTACTTGTGATCTTAATTGTGTCCTGAATTCTATGTAATTGCCTGATTTTTATTTCTAAGCTTCTTATAAACATTTCTTGCACCTTCCAGCCATTTCTATACATTTGCTGTCTGCACCCCTGAACACTGCCTGTGTTTCCACTACGCTTCTGTTGGGTTCTTGGTTCCAACCCAGCAACCATCTCAATATCCTCTTTATAGAATTTGCCTTTGCCACCTATTAAGTCATACCACCACTTCTGCCTGGAATAGTATTATACAACCATCTGATTACTCCTATTTATCCTTTCTCCAATTATGAAAAATGGAGATTTCTCAGTTTCCACCTCATCTTGGCTGCAGATTCACCAAAAAAGAGATGAAAGTACTTTATAGCTATAAAGCACTCTACAAAGATAGAGCATAATTGTTAAAGACATTTTAATTATATTGATAATAGTTAATACTTGCTTAGGGCTTATTAAATGCCGGGCAGGTAGTATTCAAAACCTATCCATGTATTAATTTCTTTATATTCTCACAACAGAGAGGTTAAGTAACTTGTTAAACAGCTAATCGGTGGGAACCCAGACACTCGCTTGTTCTACCTTCCTGAGGAGAGATTCTGGAAAGTCTTATAATATCGTTCATTAGTATGCAATAATACTGATCCATTAGCATGCATTTATGAAGACTCTATTTCTATATGCCCAAGAGGAAGGGGGAAGCAGAACTCCCAAATTTTCATATCAAGAATTGCCTGCCAGAAAATCTGCCCACTCTTTGCCTCTATGGTTTTGTCTTGTTCAGTTTTGTTTTGTTGGGTTTTTTTCCCCTTAGTTTTGGAGAACAGACCTTCTCTGGGAAGTTAGTTTTTACTTTGATTGTCCACCCAAGACCAGAGCGTGGAGAGCATACGTGCCTTTGCAGCCTCCCACGAATGCTTGCTAGAGCTGTGTGACCACCAGCCTACAAGCTTGCACTGCAATCCACTGGGAACTTCTTAGCGGGACCACCCAGAAGCTGCAGCTGGTGCTGAGTAAGGTGGCCGCCTGTTTACATGAGAATGTGAGCTGAAGGAAGTGGACAGTACCTGCTTTCTGTTGTCAGCCAGAGCCTGGATTCCTGTGGAAAGATCTGATGTGTAATCTAGAAATATTCATAGGTTTTTGGCTCTAACTATTTTCCAGACATAGGGTATTCCATTCCCAGAACTGGGGCAGAATGGAGCTTCTGTGGAGCCAGCTGCGGGTCTGGGAACGTGGGTCAGGCAGACTCCAAATGTACTGATCCACAGATAGGCCATGTTGAAAGAACCATTTTCTTGTACAAAGACTTTCCATTGAATCATATCCTATGCACTATCTCTGGCTTGTCTGAGAGAAACAACACTGAATTGTAGGGAAAAAAGAGGCATCCTCAAAAACCTGTATCTTTTGTGGACAGCCCCGTTCATGTCTAGCTGCTCCATGAGGGCATCTGGCAATAGCTGCAGAAGAACGTTTTTCTGCCCAATGAACACCAGTGTCTGGACAAGCTGACTTGTGGGTGGGGGATGGTGTATAGAAAAAAGGAAGAGTTTTTTTAGAGCTGTTAGCAATGCCTTTATAACACAATTTAGGTGATAGGCTTTCGCTGAACAGGTTATTGTACCTCTGTGTTTTTGTAAATCACACCCTTTGCAATTCTGTTTTGGCACTCTTTAGAGGGCTCACAAGTTAAGAATTTCTAACATCTGCTTCCAAAGTAAATTCAAATCTTCAAACATCAATTTGCCATGAGTTGAGGGGGATCTATGTTAAAAGCTCTGTCCCTTTGGCTTTGGCCTTTTAACGAGGCCACTCTGCACCCTCGGGGGCCATGCTGCCAACAGGCCCTGGGAAGGAGAACAGAGAAGGAAGGCCATCTAGAGACAAACACTGCGAGTAGGTGAGGCTTTTCCTCCCTTGTTAGCACAGAGTACATTCTTCTGAGGCTGAGCCTAGAGAGGAAAAACTCACTAAAAGCTATTGAATTGGTACTGTGTACCAGGCGTTTAATCATACAACAGCCCCATGAGAGAAGAAGAAAGTGAGATAACACTTAATGAGCACCCACTATCCAATGGGCATGGAGCTAGTAGCTTTATAATGTATTGTTTCATTTAGTCTTTACAATTAGGGTTGCCATAGTTAGCAAATTAAAATCTAGTTAACATCCAATTAAATTTGAATTTTAGATAAGCAGCAAATATTTCTCAGTATAAGTATGTCCCATACAATATTTGGGATATACTTATAGTAAAAAAAAAAAAAGTTATCTAAAATTCATATTTAAAAGGAGGTCTTGTGTTTTACTGGCAACCCTATTTATAGTGACCTTAAGAAGTAAGAATTATTATTTCTATCTTATAATCGAGAGAACTGAGACTTGAAAACATCAAGAAATTTGCCCAAGATGGTAAATAATGGCTGAGATGGAATACCAATCTGGTTTTGTTTGATTCTAAATCCTATAGATTTAGTGTCAGCAACTAGACCATACAGTCTCCTCATCCTAGATTATAAACAGGGTCAGTTTTTATTCAGTTAAATAAGCTGCCTCAAGAGAGCTAACTTCAATTGTATTTTTTATTTTTTCAATTTTGTTTTAATGTTTATTTTTGAGAGAGACAAAGAGCAAGAGCAGGAGAGGGACAGAGAGAGAGAGGGAGACACAGAATGTGAACCAGGCTCCAGGCCCTCAGCTGTCAGCACAGAGCCCAAAGTGGGGCTTGAGCTCATGAACCATGAGATCATGACCTGAGCTGAAGTCGGACGCTTAGAGGACGGAGCCACCCAGGCACCCCACTAACTTCAGTTTTAAATACTAGGTATTTATTAATGGTCTACCTGGCCCCAAACCTTGTGTTAGAACTGGAGAGAAGAAGGGATGCATGACCAAGATAATTAAAGACCCAGGGCCTGCTGTCACAGGAAAGTATAATGTAGTCAAGAAACTAAGAGGGAGAGAAATGCCAAATGTGTTACAAGTCAGCTTCAAGTTTTTAAACAGGTACATTGGTGTTACAGAATTTAACATTTGCGTTAAAATCTAGCACTAATGGCGAGCTCCTCCGTAGAAAGTCTGGGGTGCATGTTGCTGACTGAGGAAAATTGATGAACATCCTCAGTGACCCCCAAGGAGCAAGATTCCCCTTGTAGGAGATCAGCAGCTACGTCTTCGTGGTCTCCTCAATGCCTTTGGTCCACGGCTCCAGGTTATATAGTGACATTCAGGGTTTGCCAGTGGTGTGGCTGCACCATGGCTTGCTTCACTGATGACCAGGACGACTGTGGCAAATCCGTCCAGCGTGGAGGCTGCCCCTTCCCTCCTTCAGCACTTAATGTGAAACCTGCCTATCGTTGTCAGCTTGAGTGAAGAAGATGATCAAGAAAGACTCAAAAGCACGCAGAATCCAAGATAGCAAGTATTAGCAGCTCAAAGACATTAGAATCTTCATAAAATAACCCTTGAGGACCTCCTTTGTATCAAGCACCATGTCAAATACTTTTTATAAGTATTATTGCTAAACATTGCAAGCAAACAGTAAGATGACAATTTCTATCTCTAGCTTACAGATGAGAATACGGAAGCTCAAAGATATAGGGGACATGCTGAAGTTCATACAGCTAATATGAAGGTCTGTCTGCTCTGAACCCTGCTTTTCATATAGTCATGGAGTCCCTTCCTTGAAACAGAGGGAGCTGAACCTTCTTCCCTTCAGACAGGCAGGAAAATTCACCACTGAACAGCAAACAAAAAGAGATGCTTTTTAGGGCCTTAGTGAAAAGAAGCAGGGCTGAGGCTAATACCATTCACTCTTATCTCTTAATTGAAGCCAGGGGTACACAGGACCGTTTTTGTAGCTAACATCAAAAATAGAAATCAACACTGTGCAAATGTATATCTAATAGTATAGCTTATGGTGTGATTCCTTTTCCCCATATCATTTTACAAAATAGAAAAGATTCGGGCAGAGAAACTTAGAAGTGGACATAGAAAAAGCTTATATTTTGATAGTAAGGTGCTTTTTAAAGTTGAAGTTCTGTTTTTGATAAGAAAAAGCTTTTAAGAATGCTTTTTATATAGTATTGTATATCTGTATTTATACTCCATTTCTTCCTTGAGCTTCTTCTATGCTCAATGCTAAGTTCCCCTCCATATTTTCCCAATGGCTAACGTTCTGCTTCTGAAAATTATCCATTAAAATTTTATCCATTTTGTATTTTGGTGAGACAGTATGAGGAAATGCCATTGTGAAATTAGATTTTCCTTTGACATCAGGCGCCCAGTCAGCAATCCAATCCCATGTGTTTCTATTGAGACATTAGGGTTTGATATAATTTTGGGCAGAAAACATTTTAAAAATGAAACAATTGAATTTTCTAGATGGTCTTGGGGACCACTTAGCTTAAGAGAATACACTTCCAAATCAAAAGCCTTTCAATCATTTTAAATATTATTTGGATGATATTTGCTCTGCGTGTAGTAGCAGTTTGAATTTGTATTGAATGTTTGACCGGCTCATGCACACATAGATGATGTATGAAATTATTATTTCATATTTTTCTAGTGTTTGCATTGCAAGTGACATCTGGCTGACAGGAACTTGGAGAAATGGGATACGAAGTGAATGCTGCAGTTACCACAAGCATCATATTTATCAAAAGGTTTAAGGTTGGTCTGTCTTTGTTTAACATATGAAACTTGGAGCAAGGACCAAGAAGCACTGTGTTTTTGTGTTGTGTGCGTTTTCTTAACTGAGTTGTTTACTAAAAGAGTAGTCAAAGAATAAACACTAATTGTATTATTTGTTCTGCTCATGAAACTAAATATCATACACCCTAAGTTTAAGAAAACACACTTAAATTGGATTTGATATAATTTCCATACATTTTGCCTGTGTTCAGAGAATTTACAGATTTCATGTTAGAAAAGCATGCATGTTGAACACTGTTCATCATTACTTAGAAAAGGCAATGTGGGAGAAAAAAAAAGCTCATCTGCATTTTTAGTTTTATTTTTTAATTTGTGAATGTGCAAAATATAAGCAAGACACATGAAAACATGAAGTATGGTGTTTGTAAGCTCTGATGCTATTGAAATATACACCTACAAATATAAACATTGGCTTATCATCCTTTTCGGGAAGGTCACGGTGCAAACTATTAATTCAGTCATGAGAATTATCATTCATTTAACAAAAATGTATGAGTCTACTAGGGGACTGCAGACTAGCCAAGTGCTGGAATTCTGCAGAGAAGTCAGACAATCCCAGCTCTTAATAAACTCATAGGCAGCAGAGAAGGTCAGTATGAAACAACTAAGTGTAATACAGGAGTACAGATGTCATGATAAGGTTTAGGATCATTCAAAAAGTAGGAACAAAATGGTGACAGTGGTCCATCTCTCAAAGTAGGTTGGTAAACAAAAAAGGCAGGCTGGCCATGGTGAAAACCTTTCAGTGAGTGCATCAAAGTGAGCCATGTGCATTTTTTTTGAAACTTGAAAATTTCAGGAAAACAGAAGGATGGCAAAAGTCATCCTTGTTCTTAACATCTAAAAATAAATACTGCCAACCCCCTTCTAACATGTCCTTTGTATCGTTTCTCAATAACTATTTTTTGAAAGCATTGCGATCGCACTGCAAATAAACTGCATGTATTAAAAAAATAGTTTGCTGTTTAAAAAAAAAACAGTGTCATTGTTGAATGCATTTCCCTGTTGTTTTAAACTCTTCCATACATAGTTATTAATGACTCTATAATAGTTCGATTGATATTCCTTGCCATACATTAAGATATCCGGGTTGTTTTTCATCTCCCTTAACCAATAATAAATTTCTAACTTGTAAGAAAAAAGGAATGTAGGAGAAGAGAGGTAAATCTCCAATGGTGGGATTCCCAGCACCAGAATAAAACATGAAAAAGGTAAGTAACATTTATTCAGCATCTGTTACTGTGCTGCATACTTTACATATGCTACTTTTTTTATTGCCATGGGAATCCTGATTCAAGGGTGCTGTAGAATAGACTGGATTCACCCAGAGCTGGGCTCAAATTTAATTGCCAGCTTTGTCCAGCTGTGTGGTTTCCAGAAAATTAGTTCATCTCTCTGACTCTCAGCTTCCTCATTTCTGAATCGGGGCAGTATTATCATCCATTCACTTAACAATAGTATATTAAGCTTATTTTATGCATAAGGCATCTTGCCAGGCATTAGAGACCAGAGATAAGTGTGGTGTGCCTCATGTCTTTGAGGAGTTTAAAGCCTAGTGGCAGAATCAGACATGGAAAGAAACAGGCCTGACAGGTCCCAGGAGAACTCAGATGAGAAAGGAATACATTCTTCCTGGTGGAGTAACATTTGGTCTGGGTCCTAAGGAACGAGGAGCAGGTTCTAACTTGCCGTTCCCGACAAGAGCATTCATCTTCTGCTAATCAAGTAACTCTATGGCTGCGTTGTGCATTTTTGCCCTTGTCCCTGCCCTGAAGAAGCTTACCAGCTACTTTCAGTCCTGCCAGAAGAATGTGGCTTCTTGTTTTATAGACTAGCACACTAATTTATTTAACAAATGATTATACTGGTTTGGAGGTGATTGGTTTCTTCCAGTGTCCTTCCTTCTAAGAGATGTGTCTAACTGTGAAATGATAGAAAAATATATATTGGTCTGTGCCCCAGTTCCTGACACAGAGCTCATGAACTGACAAAGGTTTGGGGGGGGGGGGTTGTCTTTTGTTTAAGGAGGGGACTCTGGGTGGGCTCTGGACTCCTGGATGACACCTGGATGAGGGCCAGTCACCAGAAAGGCCAGGCCATGATGAGAAGCTTGGAAGTTTTAGTCTCACCCTTCCATCTTCCAGTGAGGGGAGAAGGGCTGAAAATGGAGTTAATGGATGGATATGCTTATGGGACAAAGCCTCCGCGAAAGTCCTAGAAGTATGGGGTTCAGGGAGTATCCAGGTTGGTAAAAAGGTAGCCATGCTGCGGGAGTAGCAAGCTCAAAGAGGGCGTGGAAGCCCCATGCCTTGCCCTGTGCGTCTCTTCCATCTGTATGGTCATCTGTATCCTTTTATAATAAACTGGTAAATTCAAGTAAATGTTTCTCTGAGTTCTGTGAGCTGCTCTGGCAAATTAATGGAACCCAAGGAGGGGATCATTGGGACCTTTGATCCAATGGTATCTGAAGTGGGTGAGGGGCAGTCGTGTGGAGCTGGCTTTAAACCTTATGGGATTTGACACTGTCTCGTGGTAGACAGTATCAGAATTCAGTTCAGTGTAGGATGCCCAGCTAGTGTTACAGAGAATTTCTTGTGATGGGGAAAAAAACCTCCATGCATTTGGTGACCAGAAGTGTGAGTCCCATGTGAGTAGACAAGGAGACTCAAAGGAGGGAGACGCAGCAGGGAAGAACTGGGGTTTTTCCCTACACAGAAGGTGGAAAGTGAATTTCTTCTTTATGCTAACCTTGTAAACAAAGGGTCCTGTTGACCCAAGGGTCACCTTTTGACACTGTTATTTTAAAGCCTCGTTAATGTGAATAAAACTGTTACTAAAATGTGTAAGTTTTACAAAAGGACAATGGCATGAAACAACATACAGACGTGCTCAGTAATCAGATTTGGGCCTGTGTGTATTAAGTCCCTCTCTACTAAAAGTTCCCAAATCTTAAATTAAAGCTTGAATACTCAGACCTAACGGCAAGTTTTCAAACATTCATAATTTAGCAAATTAAAATGTTTCAGACAGCATTAAAGTTGTCATTTGAACCAGAAAGATAATTTTAGTAATTTTTTTTCTCCTTCCAAAATTTTATCTAGAAGTATATCTGAATGTTTGCCAATATATGGGAAGGTAAATATATTTGCAAATTTTACTAATGAACTCCAATTTTAAAATAAAACAATCTTCATCTCCTGTCCTCTGTTATAAACCAAAGGGTGGCTCAGTCAGTTGAGTGTCCGACTTCAGCTCGGGTCATGATCTTGCGGTCTGTGAGTTCGAGGCCTGCATTGGACTCTGTGCTGACAGCTCAGAGCCTGGAGCCTTCTTCGGATTCTGTGTGTGTCTCCCCCTCTCTCTGCCCCTCCCCTGCTCACACTCTATCTCTCTGTCTCTGAAAAATGAATAAATGTCAAAAAAAGAAATTTAAACCAATGGTGCATCAGTTAGCTGTGGCTATCAAACTACAGCATGATAATCCACTCCACAATTCAGTGGCTCTAAACAGTCATTCATTTAGCTTCTGAGGGTTGAGTTAACCGGGATTTGACTGACCTTGACTGGTCATGCCTAGTGGTGGCTCTGTTCCATGTGCCGTCGTTTTCTTAGGACCTTTGGGTTAGTTTAGGCCTATCCTTCTCATGACAATGGCAGAGTCACAAAAAGCAGTCTGAATGCTTTTCATACCTCTGCTTGCAGCCTTTCTGCCAATATCCTACTGGCCAGACAAGTCACTTAGCTGAGTCAAGGTTTGGGAGAGCCCTGCAGAGTTACACCAAACAGCACAGATACAGCAAGGAATGGGGGCTGTTAGCACGCTCTACCCCAAATGGCCATAGCACTGTTCTACAAAGAAGAACGGGCTTTAAGTAGGTTTATTATTTTTTAATTACCGTTTATTTAAAGCCTTCTATAATTTGGGCACTGACTTATTCTCTCATTATTGTCCTGCAGGCCTACAAAATACATTTTACCATCCCTGTTTGCAGATGAAGCAATTGAGGCTCAGAGATGCCGCGTAACACGCTTAGGCTTTCATGGCTGGTCAGTGGCAGAGTCTGGACTTAAATCCCGCCTGCCTGTGGGCTCTGGGCTTTGCGTTCTGTTCCTTCTCCTGTGTAACACTGCCTCTATGTAAAATTTCACTTGTGAAATTTAAGAACAGGAAGGAATTTTGGAACTCCTCTCTCATCTAATCTTTTTTTGTTTTGTAGAGGAAACAACTGAGCCCCAGAGGGAGGATTTCCACATTTTTGTCATATTAATTAATAGAAAACCAAGGGACCAGACACTGACTTTTTTGCTTCCTTATTTTCTCCATCGTTTCATACCTTTTTTATTATTATTATCGTACACAAATTTTCTGAATGCCTGCTATGTGTCAGGCATTGTGTCAATTCAATTCTCTATTGCTAACATCATATTCTTATTATGGAAATAAAGAGAAGAGAAGCTCGTTTGAGTGTCTACTGTGTGACCCAATGGATGACCATGTTTTCCTGAAATTTACCGTAAACTGGAAGTCCGAACTGCTGCATCAGTCTGTTTCCTCCAAAGCGCAGGACAGATTTTCTCTCTGGCACTCACCCACTGCACATTCCCCAGTGGCCAGGTGGGCCTGGGAGGCTGAGAACTGTGCAGGCAGCCTGGTGCTCCCTGCTCATGGCGAAGCTGAGCACCTAGCTCAACGTTGGCAGCGGTGTAACAACGCTGAAATCATACAGCTGCCAGGCCCCAACTTAATTAGAGCTGACCTTAAGATGAATTTTGCAAGCCACTTAAATAGATCTCTCTTTTTGGAAAGTTTTCAGAGTGAAAAGGAGAAAACAATAAAATGCCTCCAATTTGCAGTCCCTCCCTCTGAGATCTGCTTCATGCGCCCCCATGCTCTCCCCGGCACTGAGTCATTATCCCCGGTGGGTCCTGCAAGCCTAAGACTGATGGAAAACAAGGTTTAGAGTGGTTTGCATGGGGTCAAAGCCGCCCTCCCCATGTGTCTGGGCCCATTGTATTAGCTGTGGGGGACAAAGAGGGTGGGGAGGAAAGTTGGAGGCAAGCCTGCCTGTGTATGGGAGGTGCTGGGGTGAGTCCCCATAGCCTTTCCTCTCTTGAAAAAGAAAGTGCCACCTGTACCCAGGCTGGGGCCTGGCACATAGTACGTGCTCCATAACATTTGGTGAATGAATGATGACGGAGTGAACGACTCTCCCTAGTGCTGTTGCTTTCTGGTTGTGTTTCACTTGATTTGGGGGAAAGTCTCTTTGCTCAGGGCCTGGGTACTGCATAGAGGATAATGGTTTAGGCTGTGTCTTCAATCATTCAACCGTCACGTATGAGAGTTTACTGTGATCTGGGCACTGAGGATGTGACAGTTCACAAATCTATGCAGTTGCTACTCTTGAAGAAATTGCAGCCTGATGAGATCAATTAGACCTGAGTTTTTAACCCCGACCTTGCCACTTACCAGTTCTTTGTGGGCACGTTATTTATATCTTTGTGCCTCAGGGTCCTCCTATGTAAAAAAATAAAAAAACAAAAGTGTAGTAATAGTACCTAATTCAATTTCAATTAATGTATATATAAAGCATTGAGAATATTGTCTGATGTCCAAAAAGCACTAAGTAAATGTTTGTGACCGCTTCATATATCGCTGTGAGGATTCCATGTGAAAATGCATGTGAAGAGCTGCTGACCATGATGCTGGCATATAGATTAAGAACTTCATAAACCATAGATATTATTATTACCTGTTACGAGTAACTTTATTTTTTTTAATTTTATTTTTTTATTTTTTTAAATTTACATCCAAATTAGTTAGCATATAGTGCAACAATGATTTCAGGAGTAGATTCCTTAGTGCCCCTTACCCATTTAGCCCATCCCCCCTCCCACAACCCCTTCAGTAACCCTCAGTTTGTTCTCCATATTTATGAGTTTCTTCTGTGTTGTTCTCCTCCCTGTTTTTATATTATTTTTGTTTCCCTTCCCTTATGTTCATCTGTTTTATCTCTTAAAGTCCTCATATGAGTGAAGTCATGATTTTTGTCTTTCTCTGACTAATTTCGCTTAGCATAATACCCTCCAGTTCCATCCACGTAATTGCAAATGGCAAGATTTCATTCTTTTTGATTGCCGAGTAATACTCCATTGTATATATATATACCACATCTTCTTTATCCATTCATCCATCGATGGACATTTGGGCTCTTTCCATACTTTGGCTATTGTTGATAGTGCTGCTATAAACATGGGGGTGCAACCTGTTACAAGTAACTTTAAACCCTATAGCCATTCTAACTTGATGTGGAGGAGGTGGGAAGTGGTAGGGGTGTAGATTAGGAGGAGAGTGAAGCTGGGTCTCAGGCAACTAAAATTTGACCTGTTCTCAGATTCTCAGGCAAATATTTTGAAATTTACAGCACTTTTAAGGTTATATTTTAGAGGAGGAGTGCCTGTTTCTCTAACTTAAATCTTCCTAAAAGTTGAAATCCCTTATTCTGGAGTCACTCCCATCTTAAGGACCATTATTCTACTTGGACACTTATTCTAGAATGCAGCTTCAGGGAATTTCCCAGCAAGACCAGAAGAAGCCAGTCCAGCCAGGGTACATTTGTGTGTGTGTGTGTGGAGGAGGGGGGAGGGCAGCTCCTTTCTGTTCTTGAGGGATTCTTCCCCATCCTCAGAGACTGTCAGCATCTGTAGAATGATGTATTTTCCTCAACACTTATGCCCCTTTCCTGCATCAAGTGTTTCTTACGTGGTATTGCCCTGTTCCTTTGGATCCAATGAAACCATTAGAGACCCGCCATTAATCATTCTTAATTTTATCCCCTTCTTCCTTTCCCCCCAGACTTCCACTAGGGCCTCTCCTCCTGTACATAATCACTCCAACCTGTTATTTTTTCCTTCTCTGAGGGTTTCTCCCTCCATTTGAATAGCTCACTCATAAACAGCATCATTGAGACTCAACATAAGTAGATGTACAAGTGCCTCTGTACTTGAGGCTTCCCATCTGGGCAAATCCTCATCCTCCACTGAAGCATGTCTACGACTTAAGTTTCCACAGCCCTCTTCATCAGCAGCGGAACGTCTGCTCTCTCTTCTTCCTTCTCATCGCACACCCACAAACGTGGCACCCACAGAATCATGCCCAGCCCTCCAAACAGCCCCAACCCAGCGTACACCTGTGTCAGCAAAGCAGGAGAGTGGTGACCATGGTTATCGGCATAGGAGGAGGAGAAAGGGACATGAGGACGTTAGAACACACATCTCAGAGGCCACAGCATAGAGTGACTTAGGAAGAGTCCGCGGGAATAAGAGAAGTTATTATAAGCAGGATTCCCAACGAGTTGCTCTGTGCTCTCACAGGAAATAGAAGAAGAGAAACATGGCCTTATATTGCAGCAGGAGAGAGTTTTGCTAAACATAAAGAAGAGCCACTTGACATTAGAGGTGAATAATCCCGAAACAAGCAACCAAGTAAGTTCCTGAAAGCTGTGTTACAAAATGAAAGATAATCATGTATTTTGAGTAGTTTAGAAAGAGATTTTCCTGGAGGTGAGGTTGGGAGTGGGGTGGGATTGCACTAGACAAATACATATCATCTTAGAACTAGAAAGGGCATTAAGGGCCCACACCATCTGCTTCACAGAAAAGGCACAGAATACATTTACCCAAGGTTTCAAGGCTAGCTACTGTTTGATCCTCCAGGCTTTCTGACTCCTGGTCCAGTGCTCTCTCTGGAGCCCCAATTTAACTTAGAGACTGCATCCACTTTCAGGTTTTTTTTTTTTCCTTTTGTAAAAGGAAGAGAAGGAAGAAGCGGAAGATAAAGAGAAACAAAAATGACGGGTGCTTGGTTTACCATTATGGATCCTGGTCGGTTCAGGATGTGTAAAGGGTGATCCCCCCTTCCCAGGGAGAAACAACAATTAACAGTAACAGTAACCATTAACCCCGAAGCTGAATACTAAACCCGTGCCTGTGAAGATGTGCAGTTATGTCTTCATTTTGTTGTTTAAAGGACTGGGTTCCATAGGCAGAGAAGGAGCTGTGCTGAATAGCGACACTTACCATTTGCTCCTCCAAACACATTCTGTAGGAGGGCGTGGGATTTCACAGCAGTGAGAGCAAAACTATTCACAGCAGTACCATATGCTCCCCACCATCAGGAGCGGCGGTACTGGTCACTGGACTTGGCAGGCGAACCAACTGAATGGAAATTCTGGAGACCACAGTAGGAGTTTTCTCTTTGTGGGTTTTGGATGGTAAAATCTTCAATCTGTTCCACAGGCAGAAATCAGAGTGAAGAATAATTCTACACAAATTGTGTGCGCGTGTACGTGTGTGTGTGCGTGTGTGTGTGTGTGTGAAAGAACATGACTACGTGTTATTTCTAGAAAAGTTAAAGGAGAAGCAGAGGCTCAGGATTTATCTTGTGCTATCCTACAGAGGTAGGAGACCGAACCTTGTATGCAAAAGGAGAGAAGATTGAGAAAGATGGAGAAGGATTATTTTTAGTATAAACTCCATGTTTTCTGTTTTTTTGTCTAAGAAAAAAAGTAAGATTGAGAAGAATTTCCCAAATGCCAAGACCGTTTAATAGCAGAATTACAACTGACGATAAATGCAGCACTTTTTAAAGCTTGTCCTTTCTCTGTTATTAACTTTGTTCTTTCGGTTGTGCCAGAGAAAGCACAAGAGACAGAAATTGGCAGAAATATGGGTCTGAAGAACAGAAATTCAACTCAAATGAAAATACCGTGAAAACCTCTAGTAAAAAAAAAGTCTTTAGTTTAATAGCACAACTTTCATCATCAGGAAAAGGTTTATTTGAATTAAAAGTAAAATTTAGGACGCTCTATTATCTAATCATTAGTAATTCTGTACACGTATGGGCTATTTTCTGTTTCCAAAGTGGTTTGCAATCATTAGTTAATCCACTCAGCATGCTTAGTCTAAATTGTGTTATATGCATATAATAGATAAGGACGGTTGTTGGGGAGCGGCCGCATGACACGGCAGGCTGAGGAGCACACTGCTAAGTCAGGGGCTGTGACTTCTCGTCTGAACCACCCCGTTCGTCCGCCATGGGAGCCAGGCCTCTACCGCGGGAGGTCAAAACAAGGATTCAACTTGTCTGAAAAATAAATGCGTATATTCTAGAGAATATCTTTTCCAACAGTCATTGGAATGGCCTGCAGTTTTCATTTCCCTTTGGTGTCATGTGGGCCCTGTCTCAGCTGTCCTCATAGGTAAGAGAGATTTTAAAGGGCCAGTCTCTGAAGTCTCTCCCTTGAGGGACCGCTCAGCGGTTCCCAAGGATACATGTAGATGCTGACCAATACCCTTTTCCACATGAGGACACAGTCCTGAGAGTTTAAATGCATTGGAACGAGTCAGTGGGATAATGTGACGTTCTTTTCTTTTTGGCCATCAATAATGCTAGTCTGTATTGTTATCTGAGGCTTGCCAACTTCAATTTTTCTCTTGATAAGAAGAATGCTCTAAGCAAGATGTTGCTTTTAAGTGTTCTAAAGTAAGTGTATCGAAGATGGACCAAGGCTTGTGCCCAGCACAGCTTGTCCACATCGTGTTTAGCTTACAACTGCATGGCTTCCCTTTATTTTCATTTGTTTGCTCCCACCCGAACCAAACACATGAATGTGTGGCTCCGATAATGTATTCGGTATGTTTAATTAGCCGTTACATAACATGTAGGAAGGTGTGGCTTTTGAAACATGTTCTTCATTTTCTCCCAGTTTTTTTCTAATTCACAGTGTCTGGTGGCTTTTTTGCTTGTTTTTCTTGTTTGTTTGCTTCTTTGTTTTCATTCTTTCCAGAGTAAGAGTCTGTCCAGACTAAACTTACCTAACTGCTTCGGGGTTTAGATTTTCTTTAGTTTAATGGGTCGATAAACCCATTAAATTCTGTCCTGGGGTGCCTGAGTGTCTCAGCCGGTTAAGCATCCAACTTCGGCTCAGGTCATGATCTAATGGATTGTGAGTTCAAGCCCCACGTAGGGCTCTGTGCTGACAGCTCAGAGCCTGGACCCTGCTTCAGAATCTGTGACTCCCTTCTCCCTGCCCCGCTCCCACTCACACCCTGTCTCTCTCTGTCTCTCAAAAAATAAGTGTTAAAAAATTTTTTACAAAAATTAATTCTGCCTACCTTGCATTATGTGTATAATGCAGTCACCACTCGATAAGTGGATATGCATGATAAAATATTACTTAAGCTTGTGTTAAGGAGTTCCCTTTTGTGAAGTTTCAGGATTTTAAACTTGCATTTCAATGTCCATAATTTCACGATTTCTTTCTGAGTAGTTCGCTTGGTAAGAGTTTAAGTTTTTGAAAGATATCTAATAAGTCTTAACTGTGTCCTGATAATGAAAAAAAAATGACCAGCACTTCATCATTTCATTTAGAGACTATTGAAAAACTCTTTTACTTGTATGAACTGATTCCCAGTGACAACTGCCCCCAAAACACCCCCACAGAGTGCACGGCCAGCCGTGGGTGATTCACTATGGCGTCACTGGGAGAGATCGCGAAACCCACGGCTGTGATGGTGCCAGTCCATGCCTTTTCAGTGAGAAAGCATTCAGGCTCCACAGAGTGTTAATCTGGCCACAAAATGGGAGACGGCTAAGTCTGCCTGGAATGTCTGGCTGCTGGTTGGCAGACGCAGCCCTTTCTTCACCTTGGATCTGCTGGGCTAAGGATGCTTTCATAGTAATTTTCCAATGTCTTCCTTGATCAGTAGACTGCAGCATTTTATCATTTTGCAGATTTTGTTTTCTTCATGGGTTATTACTTCCACTGAACTGCACTTAACATCTATTAGCTTAGGTCTCCAGAAGATCAAAGTCCCTCTGTATCTGATTATTCTGCTCTTTGCAATTTGTGTCTCCCCCTCACTCCATCCCCTCCCCACCAATCCAGGAGCCTTGCACGTTTACAGATTTGGTTTCAGTGTCTTCCCCTAAGTCGTTTATAGACATAAAAGCATCATAAAGAGGGCATTGTGTCTTTAGCAAGAGGATAGGAGAGAAAAAAAGTGAAGACAGCAGTAGTAATTCCTGTATTATTTCTATCTCAATATGCATCATTGAAAATTCATGTGTAAAATCTCTTAAAACTCATGTTTAAATATTTTTCTTTTTGAAACGGGGTGGGCGAGGGAGGGAGAAAGAAGTGCTAATGTCATAGAATTATGCTAATGTTATAAAAGTTAAATTCCTGTGAGGTTTTTTCTTTTTCTAAGTCACTCACTGTACTCCCCTCCTTTTTTTCCAAAGCTCTGTCCAGTCTCCCCACGTTTTAGTTAAAAACATTTGTGTTGTCTTTTTTAGGAACCTGTCCACAGGGCCAACATTCCATTCATTTTATGGTTTACTGTTAACCTTAATGACTGGGTTCTAATGGAGGATTTTATTTCCTTTCTGAACGTTTAGTAAATAAGAATCATCCTCTAAATTTGGTCTCTTAGCTGTGATGTACCAAAGATCCTCTATCATATGTCAACCCAGTCTCAACAATAGACCAAAGTTGGCCCGGTCAGGGCATTTGCACTAGCCCTAAAAAAGAATATTTTTAGAAACAACGTAAGAGGACCGGTACAAACCCATCCGCAGACATGAAGTGGGTGCTTGTGAGTTGACACAGGTATTAAAAACTCAAACTACATCTGGCAGCCAAAAAAATAGCTCTAAGGAGATTTGAATCTGAAGAAATTATTGAAACAAAGACCAGGAACTTTTTTTGTAAGGATATTTCCTTGTCAGAAATGCTTAACACTATTCTCCATCATGAATAAAAGAAGCCAAAGCAAGAGGGACAAGAAACAGTGTGAGCTAGAGCAGGGCTTTTCTTGAATGTGTTTACAGAACATAGGAGGACCTTGTTAAAATGAAGACTCTAATCCAATAGGATTGGAATGGGACCTGGGGGTTTAACATGTCTCCAAGTGATTCAGCTACTGCTGATCCAGGGACCCCTCGTTGGCAGAGGTAGAAGGTTTCTCCGTGCCCCATAGCTAGTCTGACACTTTTCCTCTCACTTTTTTGTTTAATATTTATTTATTTTGGAGAAAGCGTAAGCAGGGGAGGGGCAGAGAGAGAGAGAGAGAGACAGAGGATCTGAAGCAGGCTCCGTGCTGACAGACTGACTGACAGCAGCAAGCCTGATGTGGGGCTCAAACCCACGCACCATGAGATCATAACCTGAGCAGAAGTTGGATGCTTAACCTACTGAGCCATGAAGGTGCCCCTCCTCTCACTTTACCTAGCACAGGAGACCATCTCCTTGTGAGACATTAGTCTCTGAGGATGGATGCTTAGAAGTCCTAGATCAGTGAATCTCAGATTTGTCTATGTATTTCAATTCTCTAGGGTCTTTAAAAACCCTAATGCTATGGCCACACCCCTTATCAATTAACCAGAATCTCTGTGAATAGAACCCAGGCATCAGTATTTTTAAAAATTCTCCAGATGATCCCAGTGCACAGCCAAGTTTGAGAAGCAGTAGCTTAAACAAAGTACGTTAACTAGAATAATAACAGCAGCTAACATGTGTTGTCTGCTTTTATACAAATACCAGGTATTATGATAAATATATACATTTTTAAAATTGAATCATCAGATAAACCCCTTTTGCAGATCGGGAAACGGGCAGAGGTTATGTAGCTGAATAGTTGGTGGTACTGATACTAGAAGGCAAAAAGAGCAATGTCAACTGGAAGTAAGCATTTGATGTAGGAGGAGAGAACTTGCTCATTAATGAACATTTGCGCCTGAATCTAAGGTTTTCTTTTACTTGTATTTTTGACTTTTACGTAACAGTTGGTAGCTCCATGTTTAAATTTCCATCCCCCTCTCTTGCTGCACACCCATCCTCAAAGACCCAAGCCTGTCCTAGACTCTTGACCTGAGATAAATTGCCTTCTGGAGCCTTGACTCCCAGTAGGCTTTGTTTTTGTCTCATTTCACATTACTGTGGCCTCTCTTACCCCTAACTGGGCAGCAGGGGGAGCTATGGCTACCAGAAAAAAAAAAAGCCTGTATAACTGCCCCCAAAGGATACGCCTAGAAGAAAAATTTCCTAGCAGTTCTTCATCCAAAAGCTAATACCTACTGCCCCAAACCCCAGAGTATAGACAAATAGCTTGTGTGGGCGTGTTGTCAGCAGAAGAGTCTCAGGACTTCTCATGCGGCCCAGGAGAAGAGGCTGCACCAGTACAATAGTCAGTGTAGTCAAGATGGCTGATAAGTCCAGAAAGGGGCCATAAATAAGCAACTGACCTTTCCTGAATGATGTTCCTCATTCAGGGAGTACCGAATAACTATAATAAAATGTGTAAAATGTAAACGTGAGCATTCTTTTTGAACTCTGATCAATGATTTGAATAGAAAGTTTTGTATCAGTTTCCCTGACTTTAAATGGGTGTATATTAGGTCAATATATGTTCATTTAACTCAGGTCGTACCTCTGTTAGATGACATAGGGTTGGCAAGGAGTTGGAATCCCCAAAACAACACTATCAAAAAAAGTTTGAAGGAAATCTGAAAAATCCTAGAGAGAGATAATTCTCTCTCAGTTCACTGCAGAGCAGGGTACTGATTTACCCACAACCATAAATTCAGAAAGGCTGCTTCCCAAACCTGAGAACCTTTTTAGAATTGCTGTGGCTCAGACCCTTAGATGGTGATAGTCTCAGAGGAGATTAAGGCCTGATACTGTGAACACATTAGGATGTCTAAGTAGAACTAGAAGCTAAATAGATCAGCTCATTCCATAAGAAACCCCTGCTTTCTTAACTACTCTTTCTTTACCTGGCTTCCACTTCATCCTCCCTCCTTGACCCTGATATAGAAAATCACAAGGGAAATGGTGATGGGTATCCAATGCCATATTCCATTCACCAAGACAATCTCGTTAGAATTCCTGTTCTACCCTTAATTCTGAGGTATTCATGTGTCATCTCTGGAAGAATTTAAGGATAATGGAACTAGAACCTATACTGTCAAATAGATTTTGGCCAATATGATGTTAGGGGCCTTTAATATGCTGCCATGAGTTGATAAAGCTCTTGGAAATTGATATGTAAACTTCATGAAGGGCATCATTGTCTGTTCAATGGAGTTTCAGAGTGTGATCTCTCTGACTTCGAGTCACTGGAGCAATTGTTAGCAGAATGATATGAAAATGTATCCAGTTAGGTTAATGCTTATTAACCTTAATTTCACTCATTGTAGTCTTCACAAATGTGTCTTAATTATGTGTGAGCTTCCTTCTCTTCTCCTGGATATACTCAGTCTAGTAAAAGAACCGGGCTATTGCATTGCAGGCTGACAGATTAGTAGTGGCACAAATGCATGCAAAAATACACAGACAAGTCTTTGCTCTGTAGTGGAAGCCTCCCTGGTAATTCTCCTGGGTCCTTGAAATTAAGTTGCCAATTTACTTACACCAGCTAAGGAGTCTGCTTCTCCTCACTGAGCTCTGTCTGAGAGCCCCTCTGTTACTTGACTAGCATGTGAGAGTTACATGCTCTACCCCTGCCCTGCTGAATCTACTTGGGATCATGAGCCAGACCAGGGATATTTGGAAATACTCACAATCCCCTCTGCAGGAAAATATTTCACATGAAAAAAGGAGAAGTGACAATTTTATTAAGAAAGCTAACTCTTTAAACAGGATTTCTTTTTTTAATCTCACTGACTATGGAAGCTTACATGCTGGTAAAGGCTTAAAGGAAAGATGGTCTGTAGTTGGAGAGACTTCCCAGCCACAGTACAAATCAAGCTCACCAGATTGTGGGATCACAAACCAAGGAGAGAAGGAGGTATAGGTGGGTGGTCAGACCTGGGAACTGTCCCTTCTCTCTAGGAATAGAAATTGCAGTTCTGCATGTTTTGTTTCTGGGTGAAAAAAAAAAAAAAAAAAAAAAAAAAAACAGAAAAAAGAAAGTGGTGGGCAGTTTTTCCCTAATGTCCTAATAGACTGCCTGAGGCATATAAGCATGAACAATAAGCTTTGTTAAATGACCATCTGAAAAGGAAAATTGAGACTTTATTCAAAGTTGATGGAGAAAACACACTCATACACTCCCTGCCATCTTGTTATAAGCAGAGGAGGGCTCTCTCCAGGGAAACAGTGGAGGATCGATGCACCTCGGAAGGCCAACCGCTATGAGAATTGGGAACACGTTCAACTGTATTGACCCTTCAACCCCTGTGACCCCAAATGCTGGGTCAATAACTCTTTCAGGGGCATCACACAGGTGAGGGTTTTGATTTTTCTTTCCTTCTCTGCTATCACAGCCCACAATGAACAAATCTGAAGGGTCAGAGATAAACGAGGCTTCTTTAGGAATTGGCCCCCATCTAACTTTCATGGATACCACTTTCTTTCTTTTCCTTTCTCTACTTGTGCTTTTTATTCATTGTTGGGTCTACCTCCTCGATAAAGAATTCAGGTTTCCCTATAATTTGCCTTCTTGGGTGAGCCAGATTTTCACAAATTTGGACAAAAGAAATCACTAAAGTCCCACCAAATTTGAAGCAAGCTCCCAAGTAGGGGCTTCCCTTTGAAAGTCTCCTCTCTGGCTTAACCTTCGATACTTTTCTTCCTGAGAAATGATTCACTCTCCTGCTTTTGATGGTGCCCTGTTTAGCAGGTGTGACAGATGCTGTTGATTTGCTCACTCAACACCTCTTTCCAACCCCCTCCTTTCTTGCCCCCCTTCACTGTGGAAGCAGGAAAAGCTCCATAGTGCTTTCCCACTCACTTTCCCAGCCTCCTTTAGATCAGGCAGAGAGAGGGTGGGTGTGGGGTTTGCAGTTCTGTTAATGGGAGTCCGAGGCAATCATAGTGCTGCTTTTGGGAAAGTGGTTTTCTTCCTAACAAATGGCAGAAATAAAGCCAGCACCAACCATCTTACTTTTTCCACTGAATATAGGTGATGCTTGAAGGTACAGTCACTATCTGGCAATAAGAAATACGAAGGCTATCAGAGTGGAGATAAAGAAGGAACTCGGTTCTTGTTGACTTGGTTGAGTTACCATAGCTCCATCCATCTTGTATGGATATCCTAGATTATCTGTTTTCCAATTTCTTGTTAGGTTACAAAAAAAAAAAAAAATTGAAGTCAGAAATATCAGGTATTCTGTTACTTACAGATTATTATGTCCCTAAATAGAATAAATAACATAAAAACCAAACCCAAATTAACCTTCCCACCCCTCAAAAAGCCCTATCCCACTGAGTTCCAAGCCCTGTGTTAGAGGAAGTTATTAACATGATCAGTCATGTTGCCTTATTCTTATTTTTGCCATTTTACAGATATGGCAACTAAAGGCTAGGGATCTAAAGCAGCTTTACCAAGGTCACACAGTAAGCTGCTAAAAGCTGGGGAATAGAGCCAAGAGCTCTATAATCCCAGGCGAGGCCTCCTCTGCTCTGTCTCTCCCCCTCAGCTGGGAAAATGTCAAAGGATTTATCAAAAACAGCCTGAAGCTAGATTAGGTATTTTAATACCCAAAGCACTTAATTACTAATACAGTTTAAGGTACATTAACCTAATTGGAAACTTTCTACATATGGCATAGGTTTTTTTTTTTCCCCTGAAAAAATTAATAGTATTTTTTCCAACTTTTCTACTAGCCCGCCTCATCTTTATGTGTTACTACTGCTTTTCAAAGTTAGAAAAATATCACAGCCAAGACCTGAATTAATGTTATTTTCTCCTATAAAAGCACAAATAGTATAAAAAGAATAAAATGCGAGAAAAAGTAAGAAGGAAACTGTACCTGATGATTGCATATCTCACCTACTTAGCCTGCTGGGAAGCTGGCAGGACTCCATCATTGGAACCCAGAGGTCATCCTTGGCTGTGCTTCTCCCTCACATTCCCCCATTCCGTCCACACCACATCCTGTTGTGTCTAGCAATCCCCACCACCCTCTAGCAAGCCCCTTAGGCCAGGCCCTCCACATTCTCCTCTGGATTACTGTGATGGCCATCCAGCCAGTCTCTTAGATCATTCCACTCTCTTCCCCACACTGCAGTTGGAGAGATCCGTATAAAATGCAAACCAGATTGGTCAGTCCCCCATTTTAAACGCTTCGGTGATTCCCCATGGCCCTCAGGATAAGTTCAAACTCCTTGCCATGGCTCCTTCCTGTGGCCTTCATTGCCTGTTGTATGTCTCATTTCCCAGTCTTAATTCGATGCTCCAGCCATATTGAGCCATTTGCATTTCCTCAGGCTGGCTATGCTTTTCCTCCCTTCCAGGCTCTTGCAGAAGCTGACCACTGCTGGGAACATACACATCTTGCTCTTCCCTTCTCTTCCTCCCAACAATTCCCAAGCTAACTCCTAATCATCTGCTGCCCAAGCATCCTCTTCCTCCCAACAATTCCCAAGCTAACTCCTAATCATCTGCTGCCCAAGCATCACTATCTTTGGAATCTTACCTGGACCACCTCCTCCCCAGACTGGGGTAAAGGCCTCTCTAATGTGTTCCCATAGCAACCTGGCATAAAACACACTGAGATAATGCTGAAATTATTTGCTTGTGTGTCTGTCTTCCCGGGGGGGCATCCTGAGTGCAGGGACTCTATTTTGTTCACCTTTGCTTCATCAGCACCTAGCACAGTGACGCTTACAAAATAGATACTCAGTAAAAATAATTGTTCAGTGAACGGAAGAAAAAGCAAACTCACCTTGCATCAAGGACTGTGCAAAAGACTAGTAAACAGGTGGGCAGGAAGGATGATTTTACTGTTTGTGAAGTCACAGAGAGCTTATTCACCCTGCACTTAGGAAAGTATCCATCCTTGATGAAGGACTGGCATCCAACACACTGGGTCATGGGTTGTTTAAAAAAAATCCAAATGGAGAAAGCTGGCAGGTCGAGAAGCTGACCACACTCTGAGAGGGAATGGATGTAGGGGATTCTTGCAGACCCTTACAAGCGTCATGGAGGTTGAATGTGGGGCAGAGGGATTTGGGGCTTCTAACTGTACATGCAAAGTTATAGACTCTCTTCTCTCTTGACCCCTTCCTCACCTCCCCACCACTCCTTTCTGCTGATGCCATTATCCTGGTGTTTTCAGCCACAAAACCAGAGGTGCCTCCAGAATCCACTTTTCTTTTTAAGGCAGATCACTTCATAAATTATCCACACACAGATAACCTGTAGAAGCTAAAGCTGACATTTCACACTAGAACATTATGTATGAAGAAGCGCTAAGTGGGGAACTGATGGCATTTCCCTGCACTCTCTCTTAATGCACCTTGTTACCTCTAAGTAACAGAGTAGTCCATGTAGTCTGCACTGATGTCAGCCTGCAGCCCAAAGTGTAGCTGAAGTGTAGCCCAAAGTGTAGCCACAAATGGGTGGCCTGTGTGGAAATGCCACGCCTCTTAGGACCTTCAGGGTCTGTGGCCTTTATTCATCACATAAGCACAACAGCTGATGAGACCACCCTTGTTTCTTTCCATGCCTGTGGGTATGGCAGCTCATGGGCATGGTAGCCTGTGGTCATCATACTTCTGAGAGGTCAACCCCAATGTCAGGAAAGCTATGCATGGAACTTCCAAAGAGAAAAGGCAAACCACCTTTGAGAGATCTACTATCTGGAGCTGGCTCTGCACCTAAGGGAAGTACCCATGTAAGAGTGAGTCAATGAACACAAGAAGCAGGCCACCTATGTGTTTGGGGCAGCCATCTTCTGTGTGTGCCCAAATTAGCCACAGTGGCTCCTGACTTGAGTTGCCACAGCAGAGCTGGGACCATAGTTGGGGTTGTGGGTAGGTCATCTCCTACAAATGTCCCAAAAGACTGTGACATGATCAAAAGGACTAGAAGGCCTTTAAAAGCAATGGGGGAAAAAGGGACAGGAGTGAGAGCTTCAGGGGTGCACAAAGTCCTCTTGTCTGGAACTTTGTGAGGTCTTAAATTTCCATTGGATAAATAAATATTGAGGGTTTAATATATGTAGGACAGGACACTGTGCTGTGGATGCTATGACATAAATAACACAGTTCCTGTCTTCAAGGAGCTGTCCCTTTAATATGGGGAATAAGAAATTGACTTAATAAGCTCATATACTGAGTGAAAAAATGGCATCAGTGAAACAAATAAAAAAGGAGTCAGGAAAAGGGGAAATTGCTGCCAGCCAGGATTACCTAGAAGGCTCCCTGGAAGCCTAGCCAGTTGACCAGATGTTGCTGGAGTGATAGGGTTATCAGGAGACTTATCTGTTCACTGCCTGACACCCACGCCACCCTCCACACACTTAGGACTGAGGTCTGAGTGGCTGTCATGTTGAAAATCCCCTGGTAGACACTAAAGAACATGTGGAAACAATAACCAACTTTTACTAACTTACTTAGTGGGATTTGGGGCCTCTGGGAACTCTGTCTTTTATTTTCCTATAGGACCAAAACATTACCATTCCCCACTCCCACCTGAGGAAGAGTTTCAGTCTTCTGTCACATGAGGCTTTTCTGTCTCCCTGAAAATGGTTTCTCAAAGGACACCTAGACACTCAGATGCTTCTTCCAAAGGACACTTGTAGCACTTGCATGCACAAAGGATAAATTGATAGATCCTCATCATAACCATCGATCAGCCTCATGTGAGTCCTTTTCCCATTACCTTCTCCCTCCTCTTAGCTCTAAGATGAAGATAACTTCTTCTCCTTCCTTTTCTGACTGCGGAAGCATTTAAACTTTTGACCAACCTGGGAACCCTTTGTACCCAAATCCTAAGGCTTTGTTCTTCCTCCCTGGCTTGTAACACAGCCTCCTAAAAACCTGTTCGCATGTGAGCCTCCCTGCCTTCAAATCCCTTCCCACTCTCCTCTTCATTCCGCAGCCCAATTATTTTAAAAGTTTTGCCCCATGGCAGAGGATTTTAACCTCCTGAATTTTACTGTAATACTCATGTGTGTATAAGAACGAGAGCTTAAGGCCACCTTTTGACTGTTATTATTTTAACCAGGATGAAGGACAGGCAAACAAGGTGCAGGAGTAAAGGAGAAGAAACTGCTTTTTGGCATTTTATGCAAATTGGCTTTTTTTCTAGGCTTGTGTTGGCAGGATTCTTATACTCTGTCTTTCCCGCCACTGCAGTGAGTGGGTACGTGTTGGACATACGCATTTATACACACACACCCTCATGTACACATGCGTGTGCATACACACACACACACAGGCAAACAGCCTTGACAAGGTCGGAAGTTGAACTAGAATCAATGCCGAAATGCCCTTATTAAGAGACATAGATGGGAACCAAGGGGAAGTACTAAACTAGCAGAGCATAACACTGAAGAATATTTCCTTTGTTGTTTCTTATCTCCTAGATCTCTTAATTTCTTCTCCATTAAAAGGGGGCTAACAGTCTCGCCTGCCTCATCAGTGACATGAATGAACATCTGTAAAGCACTAAGAACAGGGCTTGGCATACTGTGAGTACCTTAAGTGTTCAGTAAATACATAAAATGAACATGTAAGTCCAGAGCCCAGCATACAGTACATCCTCTATATGTTATTGAAGAAGCTCGGTTCTTAACTATTGCTTTAAATTTCCCCCAACCACCTTAGAGGAGCCATCCATGCAGGTTTCTTTCCATGAAGAGCTGCTAGGTAGTTCTGGGTCCCCACTTACCAACTTATCCACTTATACCAACTTACAACGTATGGTGTAGCTTTAAGAAAACTTTAAGGGATTACATATATTGAAGCAAGTTTAATCTGCATCAAAAATGGGTAGCATTTTTTCTAACCTGAAGTTGGGTTAAGACTTGAATGGGTCTAGCCTATGAAAGTATAGACATCCGCCTTTTTCCTGAAGCCAATAGACCAGTGGTTGCAAACTTTTTTTTAAATAGTGACCTATAGTAATACAAACATTTTCTGTTGTGACCCAGTACAGAGGCATGTATGTTGATGGCTGAAACAAAAGCTCCTTAAAGCGATACTCTTGCTATATACAACACACTTGGATATTTTCTCTTCCTCATATTTCATTTTTTAAAATACTGTTTATGACTACTAAATTGATTTCAGAACCCACCAATGGGTCATGATCTGTAGTTTGACAAACATCAAGTCAGACCAAAAGTATCTTTAGGAACAGGCTAATGATAAGAAATGGAATCCTATAAACGACTCTAAAAGTTCTTTAGTGGAAGAAAGATGACTATTGATTTGGGTCTGTGTACCCATGTTTCTTTCTCCTTGAGAATTTAAATTGCAAAGATAAATTCTCAGCTTCAGGTGTGTTTCTTTAAAAAATGGCGTTGCTTTACAAAGCAGAAGTAATAGCACACCAGGTGGCATTCTGGGACACATAGGTTTCTCTAGGACTAGTAATTATGCTGAGCGTTATCCAATTGAACTCTGAAGAATTGAACCACGTAATAGAGTGTGGTAGAAACAGGGATATCAACTAGTTCTCTTTGTCCCTGATTTACAAAAATCTTTGACATACGCTGATACCTTAAAATCTGCAAGTTCTTTTGGCAACTGATATCAAAATAAATTGAGATGAGATCCCATTCCTTCTGGACAAATTGCCATGGCATTCTGCTTTCCTACATAACAAACATCAGTAATGCCTTTACTTCTGCATAGTACTTGACAATTTGCAAAGTGTTTAAATGCATATTACCTCCACCTCATAACATTTCTGTGAGGTATACTGGCCAGGTGCATATATATATATATATATATATATATATATATACACACACACACATATATATATATACACACACACATATATATATATACACACATACATACATATCTATATATACCTATATATACCTATATATATATGTATATATACATATATATATACACATATATATATACACACACACACACATTGTATTTGAGACTGCAGTGGCATTTAAGAGTTAATGGTTTACATTTTCATCATAAAGAGGAAGCATTTTGAAACGTGTTGTTTGCTAATAACAAGAGGCAGTGCAATGTGGAAAGAACACTAGATTGGGCCTCAAAGACATGTGTTAAGATTCACAGTGTGCCACTTACCAGGTGTGTGCTCTGGGGAAGGTCTCCTAAGTGCTAGCCTAGTGTTACATTTAGCAAGTAGAGAGGCAGGAGTCATGCCAAGTGGGATTGATGTGGTGGAAAGTAACATGAACTTGAGTGTCAGACCTGAATTCAGATCTTTGAATTTGACTCAAGCTATGTCAACTTAGGCAAGCAGTGTCTCTAAACTTTAGTTTCTTCAGCTGTAAAATAGGCATTACAGTGAAATATCACTGGCCAGTTAAAATGTCCTTCTAATTAATAGAACATACCTGCTTCCAAGTGCCTCCAATTTTTTTATTCCATGTAAGTGTCAATTTAAAAAAGCAAATCTAAGTCATTGCTTAACAACTTTCCATGGTTTTCCATTACACTTCAAATAGACCAAAACCTTTGCCCTGCACCACAAGGCACCACATGATATGATCTTAGACCATCTCTCCAACCTTACTCTGTTCCTTTCTTTCCTTCTGTTAAACACATTTAGCCAAAAATGATACTGTACTGGTCTTCACTGAATTCTTTATGGCTCCAGGCATTATGTTGTTTATAGCCTGCGCCCCCTGCTCTTTCTTCTGTCTGAAATGATCTCCCCCCATCCTGACCCCCATTCCACTCATTCTCATCCTTTATGTTTCAATGTAAATGCCACCATGTTGAGGAAGACTTCCTCAACTCCATCAGGTCAGGTCCTTATGTTCTATACCATCATGGGAGCCTGTTCTTGGTCTTTAGAGCCCACAGATGTAATCCAATAATTGTTGATATAATTATTTGCATAATATGGGCTCCTCCTGCTGGAGTTTAAATTCCAGGAAGGCAGGAACTATGACTATCTTGTTCATTACTATTACCTCAGGGCATGGCCTTTGGAATTACACTCCCTTCATTTGAATCCCTCTAGCTGGGTAATCTTGAAAAGCTACTTGCTGTCTCCATAAAGGGTGAGGGTGGAGAATTAATAGTATTTATTCCCATAGAACTATGTGCAGGTAAAATGAGAAAACATGATAAAATGCTATAGTACACTGCTCAACACAGAATATGTAACAGATGTTAGCTACTGTAGGTAATAAATATTAGTTGAATTAACAAACAAATTAGTTAATTAAATGAGATAAAGCTTGTAAAGAAGCACATACAAAGCCTGGAATAATAGTATACCATAATTTTTAGAACCATCCTTCCTTCAGTATTGAGGGGATCCCCAGTGGGAGCTATCATCAAAAGAGTTGAAGGAAATACTGAGTGGACAAAGCTACAAGAAAAAGATATAGAAATATGTTATGATCTAAGTAGCCAACTCCTAAGCTGCTTGTTGGTCATTTCTGAAGGAGATGATTCTATGGACTCTTACCACTGAGTGTAAATTCTGGCAATAGATTGGGAAGGGAAGGGAGCATGTGGTGAGCGGAGGGTTTAGGGCCAGGTTCTTGGAACAGCAGTGGAAGAGGGACTCTGTGTGAAGGCGTGAAGGGCCACTGGAGCTTCATTACTGATGCAAATGAGGACTTAGGACAAAAATAGTAGGAAGACTTCAGGAGACCTCGGAAGACTGCAGGTAGGATGCAGGAAGAAGAGAAGCAAGTTCCTAAGGGAGTTTGAAGAGTAAGAAGTAGAGGAAATGGAAAGTCTTTCTCTCTGGCAGGATCCATAAAAGGGAAAATCTTGTGACAAAACGCACAGAATGAGGAATGAAACCAGTTTTGCCTGGGCTACTGGAGACCTTGCTTTGCAACGTGAACTAGCAGCCAGTGTGTGCAGGAATTAAAAGAAAATTGGATGACTTTCACAGGTGTTAAGATGCTCTGAGTTTGCCTGGTGTATTGACATGGATAGGGTTTGACAGCAGGACTCATTGGGGGTTTGAGCTGAAGATCATGAAAGATCATAGCTCATCAAGGCAAGATAGAAACGTGAAGGTGGAGCTGAAGAATTGCCAGTAGGGACTGAATACAGATAACAGCTTTAAGGAGGCAGTTGATGCCTAAGTAAATAAAGAAATAAATGTTTAAAAATCAGTTGAGAATACATACGAGATCAAGGGAAAAGATCTTTGATGTTGTTGCCCAAGATTGAAGATAAAAATGCTCATGTTTGCCTCAACCTTAGAGACTGGAACAGAGGTGTTTCTATGACATGGCTTTGGATCTGGTTAAGATTCACGTGTTCTCTTGCGAATCAAATCTCCCCACCTGCAATTAGTTCTCATTGCTACCAAAAGCCCACACTGGGAGCTTGATTTCTCAAAGACAGAACACCATTTGGCAGCCAGGAAGGAAGGGGTTAAAGAAGCATGGTTGTGGCACAGCTGGGAGCCATTAACAATTAAGTTCTTGGACAGAAACCCAGCAGGAAGCTGACAAGGGGCTGCAGAGACACAATGGCCTCTAAAAAGTAAAAACTTGATTCAGAAATGAATGAGCTGCCTTTACCAGTGAACCTTCAGCAAAACCTAAATCCCCTAATTAAAAATGAAAAGTAGATATTGGTTAAAGGTTTTATATTATGCCCAGCCATAAATCAGCGTTTTTAATAAGGAAGATAATGAGTAAGTTCATAACATCTAGAGATATATTTTTAAACTACATGAGATACAGGAGTGATCCTGACCTGACGTCAAAATTGGTAAGTGGACATAAGGTCCCTAGTACCTTCATTCATTTGCCTCTCAGTTCTGTTTCTCTTTTGATGGCAAGAGGTTTGATTTTGGAGATATAGTAATAAATCCAGTAGTTCAGGGTTATATTATCTCAAACAGAGTTCCCAGGCCCCATGCTTTTCAGTTTACTTTCTCCCTGCCTCTGATCACCTCAAGACCCCATCTTCCTACTGATTTCTCTTATTTCTCTTATAAATATAAATCCATCAAAATCCATGCCAGACATTCATGGTTCCCTAATATCCTCTGATAAACTGAAATGCACCAATTCATGACAAATTGGCAGAAACCTATGGGTTATTTTATGTAGTGCCCCACAATATTCTGTGAGAATCTTTTGAAAACTTCCAGCCAATCACCATTTCTTCCTTCCCCTTGCTTTTATATTCCATCTCCACCATCCCTATTGATCCAATCTGATCATATTCAGTTTGGCACTTTATTTCATGTTGTCTTTGAGCCATTCAGTTGTCTAATGTATAAAGTGTTACCTTCTACCAAAGATTACAAACCGCTTGACAAGCAGGGGCATGCCTCGTGATTCATTTTCTTCGCTACTGCTTCGTACGGTGCTATTTACACAATAAAACTTAAAGGGTAATAAGGCCTTTTAGAGCTGAACAGAGCATCTCCATGTCACTGAAAACTGCCCAGGATGCTTCAGAAGGTACTGGTAGAGAGGGAGGCGGAAGAGTGTGTTGATGCACAAAATAGGCCTAGTCACAAAGCCTTCTCTGCATAGGACGTTTAAGGAGCATATAATATAAAAGTCAATATAAAAAGTCAGATGGAGGGGTATACAGCCAACATAATTGATACTGTTTGTATAAGTGTTGAGACAAATCGAAGCTGAGAGAGAATCATTTCCTTACTTGATCACCATCGTTTTGGCTAGCCCAAAACCCAACACAGTAGAGGAACTCAATCATATGTGCTGAATGAATAAACAGATGAAAAAGGTTAGGCAGGAATCAGTGATAATATTAGTAATTGGCTAGATTAATGAGGGAATATTTCCCAGATAAATTGGGAACTATATTGATTTAATTGTAAGAAGGGATATAGTTTGAGGTTTCACAGGGAAGGAGACTGCTTAGGCAAAAGCTATAAGAAATCGTAGGGAAGAGAAAGCAGTAGAATGCTTTTTATTTTTAAGAGAGAGGGTTAAGAGATAATGCAGGAAGGGAGATCATGTGCCCCCCAGAGAGTGGTGAGCATGGGAGAAGTGAGTATGAAAAGAGGTTGGGTAGAGAATAATTTAAATTGGTGGTGTTAGAAATTTGAGAGGCCATCAGGAAGTTATGGCAGTTCGGAGGGATTAACCCAAACAGAGTATTTGAATAGTCTATCATGAACAGGAAGATATGGGGGGAAACTGCAAGGGGGTGGGGGCTTGCTTTGGCTACATGTTATCAAGGAGTATCATCTTCTGGGACCCAGTCATACAGACTTCTGTGATGTTAAACTCAAGCTGATAAGTCCCTGGAGGACTTAGAAGGCATTTTACTGGCCTCATTTGGAAGGTGAAGCCATTGAACTCAAATCCTAGGAATGTGTTACTTTGTTCTGTTAATAACAATAATGAATTTTCCCAGAACTAGCAATATACAAATTCAAGATGCCTGGACTGAGTTGAAAGTGTCCTGCAAAATGGACCGTTCAAATGATGATTGGACTCAGAAATGTGTGCCAATGAGACCAGCTTCTACAAGCCCAATGAAGTCATCTGACCAGTTTTCACAGCTGAGTAAGAGCTGAAAAGTTCAGACACATGGTTCCCTGATGATTAGGTTGCATATGAGCAAAAACCTAGATAAGGAGCCACATTTCATTGGTGCCGAGAATCACCCTCACCCTTTACCTCTTTGAAATGTCAGGTGGAATTTTGTAAGTGGACATAAGGGAGGAGGCAGCTATGCCAGGCACCATCAAGTGATGATCAATGGTCAAGATACTCTGGAAGAGGTGTAAGTAGTGCTGATACACACTACTTCTGTGATAAGATTTTTATCTTTTTTTGAGAGATAGTCCCCAATTTTAGCAGAATCCTTGGCTAGAAGGAAAATACAACCTCACATCTCTATCAATTTTGATTTATATTCGTTTTTCTGTGTGAATATGACACACATTTGTCAAGGAAAAAATATTTCATAGGAGCGTTTTTTTTAATGCTGTAGGTAGAAATTGCCTGTGCTTTCTAATTAGACCCTATAAAAAGCCAGTTCCCACGTGCACAAAAGTTCCCTTGGGTTACCAATAGCAAGCCTCGTAGGAATGTCGGGAAATTCAGGCAGAATCGTTGGGGCCAATCTCATGCCATCTGCTCAGCATCCTCAAAAATGCTATTCCAGAAGGCAGTTCTTCGAGTTCTTAAGCGTCTTTTTGACTTGACTCAGTGTGGCTGATAAAAATAACCTTCATATTTTGAATCACAATCCCATGCACACTTTCCTAAAAAAATTGGGCAAAAATTTGTCAGTCTCTCTAGTCTCACTCATTGTCTGTCTCACAAACTGTGCTTAGCTCTAAGAACCACTCTCCTTTCTTAATGGCTGTATGTTAAGAGATGTTGTCATCTTGTTAAAGAGTGTGCCAAGCGGATGTCTCCTTTTGATCACCTGTCCTCTGTTTCTGTGGACTTCGCATTTAAGCAGCCTCTATTGTTTGAGTGATAAGCCCGTATCTGGTGAACAGAGTCTTGCTAGTAGGGTGAGAGGAATGTCTTTAACTATTTATTATCACTTTCTGTAAACTCAACTCAAATATAGAAGGAGGCAAGCAGAAACCAAAAAAGATGTCTCCTTAAGATTCATAGTGTTTCCTCTGAAAAGAGCATTTTCTTTATCAAGGACTGAGAAAGTGTCTTTTTCCCTTTTTCCTTCAGCATATGAAATATTTACTTGTTAGGCTGCCTCTGAAATAACCGTTTTCCATAGAGCTATACTGGCCCAGCCCATCAGTGTGCTGGTTAATTAAGTGTGACCTAAACCAACTTGACTTGAGCTCTGCATTAAATGCACAAAACCCATTTGAGCTGACCAGCAGCAGAAGTGGTACTCAGAGAAATTGGAAAGGATTTCTCCCAAATGCTTTCTACTTACTTACAGCACTCAAGTAATGGTTGAAGATTAGCATATGACATGACAGATTACATTAAGTCATGTCTTTCCAGTGCTTTATGACAGCACTATCACATTAGCTTCTTAGCACTGGCACATCGAGGCATGCAAATGTTTTCAGACCCTCTTATTCAAATCTACAAGCTGACATGGCAGCCCTGATATGATTATTAGTCATTTGAGAGACTTTAATTCACGTCATCAGATAACAGGTTCTGCTAAAAGGTTAGAGAAACTGTCTGCTTTTAATGAAGCTCTCAAAAAAGACCCTCAAAAACCCTGTTACACACCAAGAGCCTGGTTTGACTTTATTGACAAGACCCCCGCCCCCCAAGAATGAACTTGAGTGGAATAACTAAATAGGCATCCAGACATCAGAAATATTGTCTACTTTTCAGAGAAGACCATGTTGGATGATTGTGATTTGCTCCTTCCTCACTACACCCCCCTCAGCCCATGCTAATTTGACTCAGGTGGCCTCCAGTGCATGGCATGGATGACCCTAAGACATTTTTAGAAGCTGATATGTGATATGAGTCTAAAAGGCATAAGGATAATTATTCCTAGAACATTCATTACACTTCGGGCATAAGCATTGTTGTAGCTCACAGTAATGGGTTAATGGTGTCTGGCCAAGCATGGCATGACTAAGTGGTGATGTGATTGAAGATCATTGGAGTTTGTAAGCCATAGTTTGTTTGCTGTAAATCGGTTTTGTAGTCAAATATTTTGTTTTATAATGCGGTGATCTGCACTTAGACCCCCATAGAAACCGTCTTTTCAGAATGTTTCTGCATAGATCAATGGAGTCTGGCACCAATGAAGATCTTGTTAGAATAAAGGAAGATGGCACTAGGAAGCTGAGCTGGTGTACTGTGACGAGCAGAGAGCCAGGCAGATACCTCTGCATGTGGAAGAGGTTTTTGATGAAAGAGCAGAGTGAAAACCCAACATTCTCTGAAACATGGAAAAGTGAACGCAAATGCACTGCTTTTTCTTTCCTTGTTTTGTTTTGTTTTGCTTTGCTTTGCGTTGTTTTGTTTTTAAGGTACAAAATAGTAGATACTAGAAAACCATTGCTGGAGAGCTTCGAAAGAGCAGACAGTGAAAGTGTTGAGCAGTCTCGAAAACCTATCTTTTGTTCTTTGGTATTTTTTTTTAAATGTTCAGTGTCAACTTGTTCACTCAGATTTCTGAAGGAAAGAAAGATATATTTACAGTTCATAATACAGTTTATAATAAAAATTTACAATCATTCTATTACTTATGAAAATATGCAAAATGACTTGATTTGTGGTTGATTTCATTTCTTTCTATGCACGGGTGTTAACATAGATTGCCTTAAGTGAATTATGGACTTAGTGCAATTCATCTTACCTTTTTCTCCAACTTTCTTTCCATTCTTTCTCATCAATTTGACCACTGTGTTTGAGACCTTCTTTTATATGCTCTATCTGTGTCCTTCTTTGTAGCTTTTCTTCCAACCTAATTTATAATTTTTTCTGAAATAATCTTGGCTGAAAGGGTGAGTAAGCTACTAAATATGGGGAACACAATGGGGCATTGATAAACTATAGCGTGAACAAGTTCTGATTTAACTGAGAGCTGCTCTAAAGAAATGGTCCAACAAGAGCAAAGAAATAAAGGAAAAGGCATTAGATTATATAAGTTAGACCATTCCCTTCCCTTTTTTTCCCCATCATCCTCTTTTGCCCCTTTTGCACCTTTATCCTGTCAGTGTGAACCTACCCACTAGCAGAAGATATAAATGCATACCGTGCATCTGACAGAAGATGTCTCTCTGGAGAATTTCGGTGGCCATCAGAAAAATGCTTCTGACCCTCCCCTCCTCACCCATTGCCTCCTGCCACTCTGACCTACAAAGCAAGATCTAGGTGGACATTTCAGTTGTGCAGCATGTAGTGAGTATCTGCCCTAAGCTATACTCCGTTCAATGCTAGAAACTCAAATGCTGTGCATTTGGCCCCTATTATACCCTTCCACGTAGATGGCTAAGCAGGGAAGGTGAGCAGCTCTTTTTTTCTGCAGGCTGATTCAATTTTGTGAACATTCTGCTTTCTCCATATAATAAAAGCAATAGCAGGCCCATCCTCAGGACCCCTAAATTCACTTTCCATTTTGGTCGATGTCTCCGCCTGCCTTTTAAGGTTTTCAAAACCCATTTTATTTTTCTTCTTTCAATTAGAGCTGACCTCCCTTCATTTTCAAGCACACCATTAAAAAAAAAAAAGCCTTCCTTTCCTCCTTTTCATGCTTTTCTCCTGAAAATAACTCCTCTAAATTCTGAGTCTCCCAAGGATGGTGGCCCCTTATTCATCTTTGTGTGCCCACTCCCTAACACAGTGCCGGATATGTGGCAGATGAGCAATAAGTATTTAGTGGCTGAATGAATGAGTAAATGGAGAAATAACTTTGGAAACTGTCATAAGTATGAGACAGAGAGCTCTAGTATGATTTCTGGCACAGTTCTCCTTTGCCCCCGCAACAGGACAGTGTTTCTCTGATCACAGCCCTCCTGCCTCCCTGTGATCCTCACTTTATGCGTGTGTGTATTATGTGTGTATGCACGTATGTGCGTACGACATATTTGACTTCACTTTTAATGCTTCTCCATATCACAGGTTAGGAATTTAGTAATATATTGGTTCATAGACACTTGCCCAAGAATTGTAGTACAATTATCAGCCATGCCTCCTTGGTGTAACAGCCCCTGCTGAAACTTAGAGCTGGTCACCTGCACAAACTCCCCTTTGATACTGGTGCCTGATACTCCCAATATTTTTTAAATAAAGCATTTAACAAATGTCCTGAGTGTGTTCTTGGCTCACCTGCCTGTTCTGGAGGCCCCAAAAACCAAATCCTGGCTCTCTGGTCTCTAAAACATATAAAGAGTATACAAATAATTTAAGAATATCATTTGGACGCCAACATTTAACATCCCACAAAATTTGCACTGGCTTAAGCCAATTTCCCAGCACAGCGTTCTCCCATTTCTATTCCTCTCCATCTCAGGGTTTTAAAAGAAAACAAACATCTGCATGCATAGATTAGAACCCTCCCATAAACACATGTTCCTATCAAAACCAATCAAAATGGAAAAAAGAAAGAACAGAATATTATACATTTTTCTTTAGATCTGATGTCTGATTTTCATTAGGTTTAACCTTATTTCTTTTAGATCCTAGGCAGTGACCCAGTATTTATTTTCCTGGCTGGGCCCTGTTCTTGCCAATATTTCACTCTGGCTCCTGGAGGCCTTGCTGGGGAGTTCAAGGCTCTCACACTCCCTTTTCTCTTCTGCTGCCCCTCGGAGACACACATTTGTCACGTGTATCCTTCGTTTCATCTCTGAGTTAATTCCAAGCCCTTTCTTTCCCCCTATTCACTGCTTCTTAATTTCTCCCTTTCTTATTGGATTTATGACTGAATACTTTAATTTATTCATCATATAATGTCTTTGTAACTCGTTTTTTCTAGTAATTTACACTGGACCATATGCTTTCTGCTGCTGCGTCCTATTATATTGATCTGTAAAGCTTCTGGGGGCAGTGATTAGCATGAAAGAAGCTCTGGAAATGAAAGTTATATTGTATCTTATTTGTTCTCTTTTGAACAAAATATATTTCAGAGTTCTCCAAGTGGTATCAGATGTTCTCTAATTTTGCTGGGCTTTATATGATGTTAGTGATATATGTATGTGTGTGTGTGTGCGTGTATACATTATGTATGCATGTTATTTCTGAAAAAATTATATATATACCTTTTCCGCAACTCAAAACAAGCATTATTTTTTTAAGTTGGACATTGACTTGAAATTAATACAGTCTTCAGATTTCAGATCACTAGTTATATTTTGTAGACAGTGCTGATCTGGGAAGTCAAAACTTCTAAAATTTCTTATAAAAGGAGTCTGAACCACACAGCAATTAGCTTGTGTGCAGAGGGCATTCTCTGTTTGATATGCCTGATCTGTTTGCACAGGTCACATGAGATAACATAAAGGCTAGTACTTAGTTAATTGTAAAGAGAGTGCAAATACCAACATAGAAATTGTTCCCCAGAGGTGGCACTTACCTCTTTGAGTCGTGATCTCCTCATGCATACAACAAAGGTGACATCCCTAGCAGTGTCCTGACCATCAAGGGAGAAATGTATGTGAAAATATTTTGTCAATACAAAAGAATTTTATGAATATTGATAAATATTATTTAAAAGGCAAATATTCATATTCTTTGTTCTTTGTTCATATTCTTTGTTCTTCAAGTTTCATTGGGACTAAAGCATGTTCATTTGAATTCTATAAACAAAGCTTTGACCAAGGGTATTTGTGCTAACAAGTAGCAAGACATGACAACTTAAAGATGTCAATCAACCCAAATTACACAGTGCCATTATTTCTAAACAAAATCTTAAAAAAAAAAATCTGTGACTTTCCATAATCAGTAAGATGATACAATCAGTAAGTAGTCATGCAGGCCCTAAGAGGTCTTCCATGGGCCACGACATACTGAGTGCTGGGAATTGTGCATTTCCTGCTCCTTGTAGGAATTTACCAAGGCTCAATCCATAAATCTGAGGATTCACTTACTCAAACCAGAGGGGAGCCAGAAACATTAAGCCCTGAAGAAGCTTGGGACACCAGTTTAACTGGGCCTCTGAGACCAGCTTTCAACATTACCTTGAGCCAGTTTCCACCATGAATCTGAGAGAGTTGGGCTGGGCCATAGCATCTAAGTCTTTATCTGAGTTCAAAGGCAGTGTACCTGGAAGCCCATTTTACACAACAGATACTGATGGAACTGTTGGAATTGAAATGTGGATAGGTGTCCAAAGCTCCACTTGCCTGACTTCTGTGCATCCTATGTCACCCCCCTCCTTCTGAATCCACAGGCACCTCAGAAAACCATTGGTTGAAATGACTTGCCCTACTCCTTCCAGCTTCTTCCTAGGAAGGTTTTTATCCTCTGTCTTCTGTCACCCAAGGTCTTGCCCAGAGTTTTTTCTGTTGTGTTTCCTCCAGTCTCCTCCATTCTTTTTTATTTTGAGAAATTTCAGAGATATTAAAAAAAAAGAAAAACAATAAAACAAATGCTCATATTCATAACACCTAATATTGGTAACATTTTGTCTTATTTGTTTTTAATATTTTTAAGAAATAGAACTTTACTGGGGTACCTGGGTGGCTCAGTCAGTTAAGTGTCCGACTTCGGCTCAGGTCATGATCTCACAGTTTGTGGGTTCTAGCCCCACATGGAGGCCTGGAGCCTGCTTTGGATTCTGTGTCTCCCTCTCTCTCTGCTCCTCCATGCTTACTCTCTCTCTCTCTCTCCCCCCCACCACTTCCCTCTCTCAAAAATAAATAAACATTAAAAATTTTCAAAAAAAGAAACAAAACTCTACTTATACAGTATATATTTGAAGATATATATTGCACAAAAATATATAATATTGTACATATTTATTAAGCAATAAATTATTTAATTAAATATTTAATATTATTTATTTATTTATTTCTCTCTTCCCAGAGGCAGTCATTATCATGAATTTGTTGTGCATCCTTTTCATCTATATTTTAAGACAAAAATGAAACAAAACGTACATATGCTTCCATAAATAATGTATGGCATTTTTTGCTATGATTTTGTAATAGATGTAATGTTCTGTTTCTTGGAGTTTTTTGTCTGTTTGTTTGTTTTAATTTCTGCTTAGGATCATGTAAATGAGATGTGGCCAGGTTGATTTTTTTTTTAACTGTTGTATAGTTTTTCTTCATATGAAGAGTCCACATTTTATTTGTTTCCCTATTTATGAGCTTTTAGGCAGTTTTTTCCCTCCATAAAATGTATACTTGTATCGCTTTTCATAGTTGGGTCTCCACCTGTCTGTAGCTGTAAGCCCCTCTCTAAATGTGCATCTAAAAGTGGCCTGGGGCGCCTGGGTGGCGCAGTCGGTTAAGCGTCCGACTTCAGCCAGGTCACGATCTCGCGGTCCGTGAGTTCGAGCCCCGCGTCGGGCTCTGGGCTGATGGCTCGGAGCCTGGAGCCTGTTTCCGATTCTGTGTCTCCCTCTCTCTCTGCCCCTCCCCCGTTCATGCTCTGTCTCTCTCTGTCCCAAAAATAAATTTAAAAAGTTGAAAAAATAATTAAAAAAAAAATAAATAAAAGTGGCTTGTTGGACCCTAAGGCATTTAAACAGTTTACTGTAGAATGCCAAATTCTGTCCAAAATGATGGTAACAACTCATCTCTTAGCGCTCTCGTTGTCAGTATTTCATATTCCTGAATTTTTAAATTGTTAAACATTTTGATTTTAAAAAACTACAAAAGAGTTCCTAATATTGGTGGGTTACCACTTTTTGGGGGGGATAATAATTTGTATTTCCTTATCACTGAGTTTGAGCATTTTAGGGCCATTAGAATTTTCTGTGAATTGCAATTCAATATCTTGACTATTTTCTGATTTGTTGTTGTTGTTTTTTTCCTCACTGTTTTAAAAAGTTCTTTGTATGTATTCTGGAAGTTAATTGTTAATCAGTTATCTACTGCATGTTGCAAATATCTCCTACGGTGTGTCATCATTACTTTATTTCTGTATTATCATCATGTTCATTTTACAGGCGAAAGTATGGGATACAGAAAACTTGAAAATGAATTCTAAAAATTCATGTGGGAGAGTAAAAGTATATGAATAACAGAGAAAATTGAAAATAGATGAGCAAAGAGGTGGTGTGGCTGTGGCAGCTTCTCGTAGCTGTAGTACTGAGGTCCCCGTATTTTTGGTGGCTATCAGACCCAGGGGCTAAACTCAGTGTCTAGAAGACACCCATGCATGGTCCTCACTACATAGCCACATCCAGGTTCAAAGACAGTAATGGAGACTCTACCTTGCATCAAATTCTCCTCACTTCAAATCTCTGACTTCCAGAATTGCCCAGTCCCTTTTAAAAGTTCACCTGATTAGGTCAGGTCCATACAGAAAATCTCCCTATTTTAAGGTCAACTGATTTGAAACCTTAATTACATCTGCAAATCCCTTCAACAATACCTAGATTAGTGTTTGACTAAATGACAGGGAAAAGACGTATGTATAGCAAGGGGCCAGAATCTTTGGTCACCTTTGAATTCTGTCCACTATAGAAGGTCCTTTTTTCCCTCCCTTTCAGTACACTTCCCTTTAAATCTGTGGTTGTCTGACGGAGATAAATTTACTTCCTGGGGATATTTGGCAATGTCTAAAAACGTTTTAAGTTGTCAGGACTAGGGAAGATGGTGGAACTGGTATCTAGTGACATAGATACCACAATTCACTGGACAGCCTCCCACAACAAAGAACATCTCCCTAAAATGTCACGAGTGCTGAGGTGGAGAAACCCTGTTTTATGTTTGCATTGCTTTGCTAGTAGGCTTTTTGATGATATTTACCTGATCCGTCTTCTTCCATACCTTTGTTTTCTCTGTCATTTGCTTTCAGACTCATCTCTTCAAAATAGCTATATCTAGCTATTATTTTATCTAATCTGGGAGTCTCTGTCTCTATCCTATGAGTTTGCTGCTCACATGAGTTGTTATTACTTATAAATTTGTTCTCTCACAATCTTGGCTTCTCACCCCTTTGTTCTTGTTTTCTAGTGGGTAATAAGCTTTGCTTGTTTCTTTTTTTCCCTCTTGCCTCCTTTGAAAGTTAGATATTCCAAGCTTATTCTTTTACTGATAAACTTTTACTTAAATTGATGTGTTTTAGGTAAGTTAGAATTAATCAGTATTTTTCTTTTCTTCCTGAGTAAAATTCCAGCATATTTCAAACTTTCCTCTAAATTAGCATCATTTTGATGCGCACGTTGTTACTTATTGTTTCTTATTTTCTAACGAATGTTATTAACTCTTGTTTTAAAATATTAACTCCGGTTTTATCATGATTATCATGCCTGATTATTTACAAATATTAGTAGTAAAGGTATGTTTAATATATTTATAGTCATTTCTGCTGTAGATTTACCACCTCACAATACCAATGTCCTGGTTCATCTTTTTCTTGCATCCCACACTTTCCTTTTAATGTATTTTTATCTCACGGAAGCAATTTTAAAGTAGTTCCTTGAATGAGGCCCTGTGGGTAGAAAACTTTATAATCTCTAGGATGTCTGTTAATACATCTGTTTTAATCTCATCTGAAGCAATAGCTTGGCTTGTTTTTGAATTCTAGGCTAATGGCAAATTTTGCTCAAATTTTCAAATATATTTTCAATTATTTTCAGACATACATGTTTGCTGATGATGTGTCTGTTGCTAAATTTGTTGTCATTCCTTTGGGATAATCTCTCTTTTCACTAGTGGTTTTTATGATTTTTTTTCTTTATCCATGATATTCTATAAATTCCCTACAGTGTTTCTAAGTGTGGTCTTATTTTTAATTCTACCAAGCACTCAATGTGTCTTTTCCATTTAAATTCCTGTTTTTGTCATATCTGAAATGTTCTCAACTATTTCTCATCAAACGTCATCTACCGACCATTCTTTCTGTGCTCTACTTTCAAAACTCTTATCAGAAATAGATGCACCTAGGGCTCCTGGGTGGCTCAATCTGTTGAGCGTCCGACGTTGGCTCAGGTCATAATCTCACGGCTCATGAGTTCGAGCCCCGCGTTGGGCTCTATGCTGGCAGCTCAGAGCCTGGAGCCTGCTTCGGATTCTGTGTCTCCCTCTCTCTCTGCCCCTCCCTCGCTTGCACTCTGTCTCTTTCTATCTCTCTCAAAAATAAATAAACAGTAAAAAAATTTTTTTTAAAAGAAATAGATGCACCTCTACTTGTTTCTCCTACTAAGTACAGCTAAGAAATCTTGGACATCACATATAAAATAAACAGTGAGAAGAACAAAAGGCAATGAGAAACAGGCAGACTGTTTAGGAACCACAGAACCTTCGACAACATGGTGGTGAATCCCATGGGCCTTATTTTTACCACATATATCCCAGAGTGGGTCCTGGAGGGGGCAGCAACCCAGAAACACCTAGGGCATAAACAGAAAAAGCCCAAGAAAAGCTGACTCTTTCTATCCAAAAGACAAGGAAAAGAGAAAGCTAGAAAAACAGAAAACTTACAAAAAGTAACTACTCCAGCCAGACACCATGGAAAAAATCTATGGTCCCACCCACACCTTTCCCAGCAAAGGCCTAGTGAGGAGTCCAGACTTCCATCCCTGCCTGTTTAGAATTTAGTGTTTCCAGCCCCCACCCACCAGGGTGATAGCAGAGAAGCCTGAGTGGGAAGCCAGGATTTTTAACCCAGGGAAAGTAACAAGAAAACTCCCTCCTCTGTGATTTCAGTGGAGACCATTGGAGAGCCTAGACTTCCCCTACTACCTGATGGTGGTGTCAGAGGAAACCTAGTGGAGAGCCAGGGCTTCCACCACCTGTCAAAGATAACAAAGTATCCCCACCACTACGGTGTCAGCAGAAGTGATGTGGGGAGTCTGAACACTTACCCCTTACTGGCAGTAATGAGAACCCCTACACCTCAGAGGCCCAGCAGGGAACCTGGACCCACACCCTAATCTGGCAGTAATAACATGGTGGTGCTTATGCGGCATCAGAAAAGCTCTGCCAAAACAGAAGATTTAGATAAAATCTAGAGTCACGAAACATAATACCTTAAATTTCCAGGGTACAATTGAAAATCATTCATCATACCAGGAATGAGGGAAATCTCAATTTGAATGAGAAAAGAGAATCAACAGATGCCAACACTGGGATGATACAGATATTAAAATTATCTGACAAGGATTTTAAAGCAGTCATCATAAAAATGCTTTGAGTGAGCAATTACAAAGAAGCTTGACACAAATGAAAAAAATAGAAATTCTCAGAAATAGAAGATATGAAGAAGAACCAAAGGGAAATTTTTTAATTGAAATATGCAAAACTAAAAAAAACTCTGTGGATGATCTCAGCAGAAGAATGGCGAGGACAAAGGAAAAAAAGAGTGAACTTGAAGATATAACAATAGAAATCACCCAATCTAAACACAGAGAAATAGACTGGGGGCAGGGTGGGGAAGAGAGGGAGAAAACATTAGAACCTCAGGAACTATAATCTAACATATGTATAATCCAAATCCAAAGGATGGAGATAAGACAGGATTGAAAAAAAATTTGAGAAAATAGATGAAAATTTCCCAGATTTAGAAAAACAAACAAGAAACCATAAATCTATAGATTCAAGAATCCAACAAAATTCAGAATAAACTCAAGGAAATCTACTCTAAGACATATAATAATCAATCTTCTGAAAACTAAAGGCAAAGAAAGAATCCTGAAAGCAGCAAGAAATGGCAGTTTACCTACAGGGGGGAAACTATTTGGATGGCAGTGATTTTAGATCAGCCAAATGATCAAGGTCAAAATCAACAGGGAGAAGTCATATTGATAGTATGTACCCTTAATATGATGTGATGAAATGGCACTTTACTTCTGTGGATTTCTTCCTAAAATTCACAATCCCAGTCTAATCATGAGAAAAAGAATAGACAAATCCCAAGAAGGGGACATTCTATAAAATACCTGACCATTACTTCTCAAAACTGTTAAGAACATGAAAAACAAGGAAAGCCTGATATACTGTCATAGCCAAGAGGAGCCGTGACAGGTAATGTAATGTAGTATCCTGTATAAGATCCTGGAATAGAGAAAGGATATTAGATAAAAACCAAGAAAATATGAATGAAGTGTGGACTTTAGTTAGTAATAATGCCTCAATATTGATTAATTAATTACAACAAATGTACCATCCAGTTTAAGATGTTAATAATAGGGGAAAATGAGTATGTAGTAGATAGGCACTCTCCTGTACTGCCTTTGCAATTTTTCTGTAACTCCAGAATTGTTCTAAAAACTAAAGTTTATTTCAGAAATAAGTAAATGATCTAAATATACCAATTAAAAGACAACTTGACAAAGTGGGTTAAAAACATAACTCCAAAAAAAAAAAAAAAAAACATAAGTACATGCTGCTGTGAGAAACTCATTTCAAACACAGGTTTCCTTCGCTATCCAAAAATAGAAGATTCCTCTGAAACCTTTTGTAAGCTGAAAGGTACAAAGGGAAAAATATCCTGTTTTCTGAAAGTTCACATTACACCACTTTGCTTTTATGAAAGGTTTAAATTAGTATAGATAGTATTGACATTTTTCATAGAAGCAAAAATCCTCCTCAGATTTCTTTCACATAATGAAAACAGGCATTAATGTAGATCTTTCATAAAAGCAAAGTGGTGTAATGTGAACTTTTGGAAAGCAGGGGATACCTGTGTATATATTTAGGCAAGCTGAAACTAAAAGATTGGAAAAATATAAGACATGCAAATATTAATCCAAAAAAAGCAGGTGTGGCTATTTTATTATCAGAATAAGTAGACTTCAGAGCAAAGAAAATGATGAGGAGCAAGGAGACATTCACACAATTATACATACATATTGTACCAATGTTAATTTCTTAGTAATTATATTAAATGTAATGTGTCAGATGTAACCATTGGAGAAAACTGGGTAAAGGGGTATGAGACCTCAGTTTACTATTTTTACAAATTCCTGTGAATATATAACTATTCTAAAATAAAACATTTTTTAAAATGATTGGATATTTATTGGAGCTTTGCATGCTATTTTTCATATTTCTTGCCTTTCATTGCTTCCATTTCTAATTTCTTTGTGTTCTTTTAGGGGCGATTTCCTCTGTTCTTTCTTCCAATTCTCTCTTTAGCTGTATCTTTTTACCTATTTAGATTTTTTCTTTTCTTTTCCAGTTTTTCTTTTAAGTTTATTTATTTATTTTGAGAGAGAGAGAATGTGAATGGGAAAGGGGCAGAGAAAGAGGGAGAATCTCAGTCAGGCTCCGCCCTGTCAGCACAGAATCCATGTGGGGCTCGAACTCATAAAACCATGAGATCATGACCTGAAGCCAAAATCAAGAGTAAAACACTTAATCAACTGAGCCACACAGATGCCCCTTCTTTTTCCAGTTTTATTGAGAAACAATTGACATGCAATACTATATAAGTTTAAGTTGAACAGCAAATGGTTTCATTTACATATATTGTGAAATGATTGCCACAATAGGTTCAGCTAACATCTGTCTTCTCATATAGATACAATAAAATACAACATCCTCCTTATGATGAGAACTGTTGGGATTAACGCTCTTAACTTTCCTATATGTCACACAGCAGTGCTAAGTATAGTTATTCTGTTGTACATTATATCCCTAGTGATTATTTATCTTATAACTGGAAATTTGTACCTTTGACCACCTTTCTCCAATTCCCCTCCCCCATCCTTCACCTCTGGTACCACCAGTCTAATAATCTCTTTTCCTATGAGGTTTTTTTTGTTGTTCATTTTATTTTGTCTTAGATTCCACATATAAGTGAGATCATGCAGTGTTTGTCTTTCTCTGACTTATTTCACTTAGCATAATGCCTCCAAGGTCCATCCATTCTACTGCAGTTGGTAGGATTTCTTCATTTTTTAGGGCTGAATACTATTTCATTGTATGTATATAGAACAATTTCTTTATCCGTTCATCTACTGATGGACATCTTTTTGCTTCTCTGGGTAGTTTCCAATATCCCATACTCCAGGTGGCTGATTATTTCTTCTGCATGGTCAAGTCTATTTTTGAAGCTCTTTTGAATATTTTAGTTCAGTTATTATGTTTTCCCACTCTAGGATTTCTGTTTTTTATTTGTTTGTTTTTGATGGTTGCCATTTTCTTGTTGAGCTTCACCTTTTGTTCAAGCATTGCTCTAATTTTGTTTAGTTGTCTATATTTTCTTGTAGCTCACTAATCTTAAGAGGATTATTCTGAATTCTTTGGCAGTTCACAAAACTCATTTCTTTAGGGGTCAGTTATTAGACCTTTATTAGTTTTCATTGGTGGTATCATCATTACTCAAAATTTTGTGATCCTTGATTCCTTATGTTGGTATCTGTGCATTTGAGTAATAGGGCTCCTCTGTGAGACTTTGCAGGTTTGCTTCGACAAAGGCAGTTTTTCACCAGTCAGCTCAGTTTGGGTTTTTGGGTGTGTCGGCTGGCACTATCCTAGGACAGGTGGGGTTTGGGGGTGAGGCAACTATTCAAGCTCTGAGGATGGAGTTATTCCACCGCTAAGAACAGTTGGATAGGACTGCTGACTTGGTTTCCTACCCATGTGAGGCTGTGGGATGGGCTCCGTGGTTGCCTGGATTCACGGGTCAGGCTTACTAGATGGTTGGAACTGAGTACTATATTCACTAGTAAACAGGGCCATGAATTAGCTTCCCATCCCCGACACCGCAGTAGGATAGGACCCAGGACCTGTAGAATTCGTTGTTTGTGGACCTGAATCAGGCCAGAGTGTGCACTGTGTTCCCTGGTCAGATTAGGACACCGATTTTGCTCTGCAGACAAGGAAGCCACAGTCTGTGCTCTCTCTCTTTTCAAGTGTCACTATACAGAGGGCTGTTGAATGGGCTATGCTGCCTCCCATGTGCTCTGGTTAGGTTCCCTGGTCAGACAGGCTGAAGGCTGTCTTCAGCAATGAGCGGGGCTATGAATTAGACACCCTACCAAAGGGTGAAGCAGCTCTAAAGCTGGTAAAGCTCTTTGTCTTAACTCAAGCCGATCCACACCCTGGGTTCCCTGACTGAACAAGGCCACTGGCTTTGTTCTGCAAACTATCAGCTCTGCCTGCCAGCCTTTGGCTCAAGTGCTGCTGGGCTCTGAGGAATTTTCTTTAGCTTTTCTAGTCAGATGAGGGAGGCACTGATTAGATGAGAAGACACTCCACAGCAGGTGGGGCTAGGTATCAATTCTTTTGCCTGGGTGGGAAAGGGAGGGGCTGCTCCAGGCTTTACTCAGTTTCCCATGAGGCGCAGGGAGCTTCAGCTTTGGCTATGAACTAATCACCCTGGCTGCATATATCATGGGGATATTCTACACCTGGTCCTGGTTTTGCTCTGGGGGGTGATCAGCTGTTCCTGCTTACCTTTCAAGTAGAGCAGCACTGGGCCCACTGCTTCCAGAAGTTGTTACCAACAATTCTGGTCAGATTGGAGCAGAAGACCCCTCCACAGTAAGGGGGCTGTGATGCAGCTCCTGGCCTGGGCTTGGGCAAACTGGGCTCTAGGGCTAGTAAAATTCCTTGTTTGAGGATCTGAATTGGGCAGATCTGCACCTCACCTGGTTTCCTGGTCAAAGTGCGCCCCCGACTTGCTTCTGCAAGTGAGCAAAGCCACTTGTTTAGGCACTACAGGTATGAACTTGGTCTGCCAAGACCCGTGTCCTGGTTGTTGCAAGCCTGTCCTCCTTCTTCGTCATAGATCCCCTGTGGTTGATCCCCACAGATTCCCTTGCAATCCCTGTGGTATGAGTAAGGGGTCTTGCAAAATAATCCACAATGCAGGGGTGGGGGGGTGGCTCGTTGTTTCCCTTGGGTTCCCAACTGGAAGAACTGGAGGCTTGGGGGAGACCGCTTCACGTGGTGCTGTGCTGGCGTGGGGGAAGGTCAATGTCATTAATGTGCAGCAGCTTCTCTTGCCCTCCTAATGCAGCCTGTGTTGGTCTCTGTGGTACAGGGGGAGTGCTTCAACCTCATCCCCGTGTTTTTGGATTCTCTCCGTGGTGTCTTGTTCTTGAATATTTGTTAGTCATTCTTCTTATGAGAGGCAGCAAATTGAGGAATGACCTATGCTGCCATCTTGGTGACCTAAGGTTTTTTTTTAAGCTGGCCACATTTCTTTTTGGCTTTTTCATGTCTGCCTAATTGCATATGCTTACTTCATAACCTCATGGTAATCATATATCTCTCTTATCTCTCATTCCCTAGGAGTAGATTTTTCCTTTCGTTGCTCATTGTCTCCCACTGATAGCAGAATTCCTCATTTTCCATGCTTGCTTTCTTCCACGTGTGGCCTAGCTGTGGTGGCCCGCTATAAGGGGGTTTTGTAGTTGTTATGTAATTAAGCTCTACGGTTTTCTAATTAATGTCTCTGCTCTTTACATTCCCACACCACATGGCTCAAATTCAAACCCAGTCCCTGAACATGGATTTCCATCCATCACAGATTATTATTTATATTTGTGGGCCAAGGTGGGCTGCTGGCTTTAAGCTTCAACCCTGCCAGCGGGCATATCTATTCCAGTTCCCTTTTATGGAAGTCATCTTGTTCTTGATTCCCAACTTTAAGCAGTGATCCCACTTTCACTTCCTTTTATACACAGTTTGCATTTTAAACTATTATCACCATGTGGTTGTTAAAACTCTACTCCTAAGATTTTCTTTCATAAGTCATAAATCATCCCAGTTACTACCATGGATTTTTTTTAATGTTTTATTTATTTTGGGGAGACAGCACACCAGTGGGGGAGGAGCAGAGAGGGATGTACAGAGGATCCAAAGCTGGCTCTATGCTGACAGCAGTGAGCCCGCTGTGGGGCTTAAACTCAGGAACCATGAGATCATGGCCTGAGCCAAAGTCAGATGTTCAACTGACCGAGCCACCCAGGTGTCTCTGGACTTTTTTTTTTTTTTTAATGTATCTGGTACCTAAAGTTTTCTCTTTCTTGCATTCAAGATCAGCTATATATTTGGGGGGGGGGGGGAGACAACAGTTTTATCTGGTATTTCTAAGCACTTAGAACTGAAGAGGTGGATGTTAAATATATTCTTAATATCACTGGTTTACCCCAGAATGCTTCTATATACATTATTACCTTCTACCATGTATTCCTGGGTTTATGTGAGGGTCTCTTTCCTATTTTAAGGAAGGAACCATAGCTCATCAAAATTTGTGTCCTTATGACACCTATAATATTTCCTGGCCCAGAGTAAATCCTTGTTGAATAAATGCATTAATTAAGGGATAAGATGACTGGACAAGCATTTTCTTGCCACACCCTACTTTTGATGAATACCTCTGTTTAGACATAAAGCTCATACAAGATTTATTATCACTAGATGTCTGAGATTCTGTTAATCAACTTGTCTAAGATCACAGAGGGATAGAGCTGAATAAAAAGAACACAACAAAACATTCACAAAGTCATTAATTCTATCCACTCACAAGTTTATACCATGGTTCAAACTGGCTCCATGCTTTCCACCTGACAGCAGCCTAGAGAAAATTGTCCTTACCTAAATGGCAGAGGGACATTAGGTTTCACAATTAGGAAGGGACCTCCAGACTCAGGAAGAGGCACCTGAAAAAAATAAAGGAGACACGGAAAGCAATAAAACAAAGAACTAATTCTGTTTATTTTTAGCAGTTGTGAAATATAATTTGAACAGATATCTGTCAATATGCTAGATTCCCTGTAACCTTCTTTTCTCCTCTCAAATATTCATTGTCAGGAATTTTACTAAAACCCAGGAATTTGGTTTTGACAGCATGCTGAGATCCTCATCCCCTTCAGTCATTTTATTACATAAAATAATTCTTAGTTGGCTCAAGATTATTCTGGCCTGTACAAGGCTGTCCTCACCTGACTCAGGTCCTTTCCAGCCTCATCTGCCATTATAAAATATACTCTGTTCTCACATCTGACTCCTCAGAATTGGCTGGACAAGTCAGGCATCCTTCATGTCTCTGTCCTCAAGCATTTCACTCTGGAAAAAGAGATGGCCTCCCCCTTGTCTGCCTGGCAAGTACCTACCCAAATTTCAAAGCCAGGCTCTAAACCTGTCCTTTGTTGCTTCCTTCTTAGGCAAAGTTAAATATTCCTTAGAAATCCTCCCATTTGACCTTTATTAAAAACTCTAATTTTATAATGTGAAATAACATTATGAGTCTTTCTTGGGCAGTAGAATAGATAGACATTAAAAAAATTTTTTAATGTTTATTTATTTTTGAGAGACAGAGTATGAGCAGGGAGGGGCAGAGAGAGAGGGAGACACAGAATCTGAAGCGGGCTCCAGGCTCTGAGCTGTCAGCATAGAGCCTGATGCAGGGCTCAAACATGAGCTGTGAGATCATGACCTGAGCTGAAGTCAGACGTTTAACCGGCTGAGCCACTCAGGTGCCTCAGGAATAGACACTTTTAAAAGACAGATACTCTTAAGGTAATACTCGGCACCTAGTGTCAACCCAACAATATTTGGTAAAACAAAAGATTTCCAAAAATCTGTATGCATAAGGACATTTTCTCCCTGGAATCTGACTGTCTAATGAATAAGTGACCTAGGTTGAGAGCTCAACAGCAGATCCCCTTGGTTTGCTAGGACCCCTCTGTTCTTTCATTAGGACTCTTGGTTGCCTCATTCCTGCACCTGCTCATTTCTGCCTTAGCTGACCAGTGAATACTTGGCCCATTACCAGAATAACCATATTATCTGTCACAGAATGAAAGGAAGCACTGTTAATAATTATACCAAGACAACAGGTATAAACTGGGATTGTCCTGAGCAAGCTGGAATGTATGACCAGTCTACTGTTGACTGCTTAACTTTGTGTTTGCCAGAGATTTACAGACCAGTATTTTTTTTAATGTTTGTTTATTCCTGAGAGAGAGCGAGCACATGAGCACACTTATGCAGAGAGAGAGAGAGAGAGAGAGAGTATGAGCATACTTGAGCAGAGAGACAGAGAATCCCAAGCAGGCTCCTCACTGTCAGCACAGAGCCCAACACGGGACTCAAGCCCATGAACCATGAGATCATGAACTGGCCAGAATCAAGAGTCAGATGCTTAACCAACTGAGACACCCAGGTGCTCTTGGCTCAGTATTTTTCTAACTGAAGGTCATATTCTTTTATAATAACCACTACTTCTAGTACACCCATTAGAGACTAGACTGTGCATAAACTACTTCTTTTTGACAGATGAGGAAATTAAGGCTGTAGACTAAGTGATTTGGCCAAGACCACCCAGATATGAATTGGTAGATACACGATTTGAACATGGGTCTGTCTGACCCCAACACACCTTTCCTCTTTGCCATGCAGTCCTTATTTTATACCACACCAAAGGCTCATATAAATTCCATTGCTGTAGGCAATTTTTACTGTGTAAAATCTCCCTTAACATAAGTGAGGCATTTGCTAGGACTTGGGAACATTTGGAGGATTGAACATTTTCTTTGTTATGGTAAGACTTAACTTGAATAGTTTAGATTTTCATTTCTCACCATGCCATTTTCTAGGGGCTCCACACCTGTCTCTCCCTTCTTTCTCTCTCTGTCATCTGAACACCTTTAATCCTTTATCCACTTTTGTTCACCCCTCACTATTAAAAGTCCTTTGCATGACTGAGATTCCATGAATTTCTTATTCAGAGAAACAAGCTTAGGTGTTGGTTCAGCTCTTCAGTATGTTAATATATGGAGCTCACAGCAATTTGACACTCCAAACCCCGATGAACTAGAGGTTGGGTGAATTGTAGTTGTTATGTTTCCCTAGGTTGTTATAAGGTTTAACACTTGCAGACAAGAGTGCAGCTCCAGGGATAAGACCAGTTTTTCCAAGGGTTAGAGAACCCCTGGGCTTAGTTTAGATTAATCCCCCCCCTGTTAGCAGCACTTCTTACTCTTACAGCCAGGACAGCCTCAGTGCCAGAGCCTCCCACCCACAATGAAAAGCTCCGGGGCCTGACTCAGTGACCACAAATTCCAGGTGTGATGTGGGAGAATGTCTGCGATAAGAGACAATAAAAGTAGTAGGAACTGTGAAAAATCTATTGTACAGGAGGTGAAAGGGGAGAGATTAACTCAGTAAGTTGTCAGCTCATTTTCTTACTGTGCTATCATGAGCTTTAACTAAAAATAAAAAAAAAATCTGTTTGATCTCCTGTATTGGAGATGTATTTCAAGGCCTGTATCTGTCACTGAAATCTACAAAGTGTGCTTCAGCTATAAATCTCTATCCTTGAATGTACACATGCAATTATCTTAGAGAGATCTGGCTTCCATAAAAATGACAATTGTCATTCCTGGTCTTGCTTTCCTTCATACAAATATAATGTTTATGTTTAAAAAATAACCTTCAATTGATAGGTAACAGAGAAATTTATGCCATTATCATATTAAATGCTGTATCCTTAAACGTCTTTTAGTAGACAGGAAAAAAAATCCTTTTACTTAAACTTTATTTCTTCCAGTGGGCCAGTACTAAAAAGTCATCAGTAAAATTACTTTACAAATTAAATGTTGTGGGATTCCATAGGTTAGAAACAGTTTGGATTTGCATGCATCCTGACTGTGATGTTTCTAATTATGAATATAATACTCGTTTCAGACAATGAGCTGTTTCCTCCAAGCTGCCATGCTGTTGTCCAAAAATTGTATAAACTCTGTCATTGCCAGACTCAGTTTTCCAAAGCACCCCAAGTCCTTACTGACTAATATCTGTGTTCTGTATTTGAGAACTGTTCGTGCCTTCAAATATAAGAGCTTAAACTAAAAATAAACTTAAGAAAAATAAAGTGTAAGTCAATATGGTAGGAATGAATAGTCATTCAAACTCTCATGAGGTTTGCACTCATATAAGTCAGGCCGTCATTCTGTGAGGCAGGGATTGTGCCTAGCAGACTATGTGGCACATTGTAGGTATTAATAGACATTTGTTAAGGAGATAAGAATGTTATAACAGGGGGACTTGGGTGGCTCAGTTGGTTGATTGTCTGACTCTTGATTTCAGTGCAGGTCATGATCTCATGTTCATGAGATTGAGCCCCGGGTCGGCTCCATGCTGAGCGTGGAGCCTGATTCAGATTCTCTCCCTCTCTCTCTGCTGCTCCACTGCTTATGCTCACTCACTCTACCTCTGTCTCAAAATATATAAATACAGACTTTAAAGAAAAGCATATTATAACAGTAATAATGATAGGTTGCATATACTGAGAGATTCCAAGACACAGAACCCGGTTCTCATTGTTGCACATATATCATCTTGGCTTTTTTTCTCATTAAAACTATGAGAGGGGGCGCTTGGGTAGCCCAGTTGATTAAGCATCTGCCTCTTGATTTCAGCCTAGGTAATGATCCCAGCGTCATTGGATCGAGCTCCTTGTCAGGCTCTGCACTGGGCATGGAGCCTAAGATTCATTCTCTCTCTCTCTCTCTCTCTCTCTCTCTCTGTCTCTCTCTCTGTCTCTCTCAAAAACAAAACAAAAAGAAAAAAAACAAAAACAAAAAAACCCCACCACTCTATGAGACAGATTTTACAAATGAGAAGCTAGGAGCACAGAGAAGTGTAGAAACCAGCCCAGAACATCCAGTGACATAGAGTAGAGCAAACACACAGACACCGTGGCTTAAATCCAAAGCCCATGGTCTCAGTTACTACATTATGCTGAATGCAGTTTTGATGTTTCTATGTGAACTAACTTCCAGCTCAATAGATTTTGTCCCAGTGTTAAAGGTAAAATAATACGTGTTTGAAGTTGTTATTCAGCGTCAAACTCAGTACAATATACTTGCCATCCTTTATCCCACTTTAATCCTTCACCGGCTCCAAGGCTGTTACTATTCTGATGATACTGACAGAAGTAATGAACTGTTGAAGAAGTCCAGAACTAGCCCCAGGTCATATAGCATAAATGCCAAACAGAGGGTCTGATATATATAATAACATATATATAATTTTATTTGTAATATTTTAACATTATTTAGAAGTATATATATCATATATATGTGAATATATCATAATATTATTTATGATAAGTGTATATATCACATATATATTATACACTTATAAATAATATGATATATTCACATATATATGATATATATACTTATCATAAATAATATTAAAATATTACAAATAAAAGTATATATATTAGAATTTATTTTAAGGAATGAATTGTCTCATTGCTGTTATGGGGTTGGCAAATCCAGAACCTGTGAGGCAGGGAGGCAGGCAGGCTGGAGACTCAGCAGGGGCTGATGCTGCAGTCCTGAGGCATAGACGATGGGATTGGTTGTGATGAACTACCTTTGATGTCCACTGAATATCCTACCTGAAGGCAACAGAGCCTTCAGACCGAGGTTCTGCTCTTCAGAGCACCTTGCCTTGGTGTTTGTAACCTTCCCCATGAATTACAACCTGGGGTCTGTGGGGCTGATGGGAATGTCCCTCCAGGACCTTATTCCTGCTGTCTAGACCATGGTCTAGGTACCCCAGACTTTGGATTTATTTGCTCTGATGACCTGAACTTGAACAGTTGTCTCCTCCAAGCTTTACCATCTAAGGATGTACCACAGGCAAATTTGTGTAGGCTGTGGACAGGGTGTCTGGTTGTGGGCTTGGTGCTCCCAGAGTTCATGTGAAGTCCTCCTGTAGGAGATGCAACTAGGAATGGTAAGAAACTGTGAGCAGACTATATAGGCTGAGTACCAGGGGCAGAGAGCCAGGAGTTGGCCTAACTTCATTCTAGAAGTTTTCATCACAAACTCAGAAGTCCAAGAATTCTAGATTGGATCATGTTCTTCTCAATCCTTATGAATATATATTTGACAAAGTAAAAGGATAGAATGTGTTTTATTTGGTGATCATTTAGTTTTATTTATAATGGTTCATTTAAAATATTTAGATGTATGTTCTCCATTTATACTCTTGTCCTGGGCTCCACAAATGTCAAGGATGAGTTTTTCCTTAGGACCCCTTGATGATCCCTCAGGGTTTCCTTAGGAGATAAAGAGGCTGAGCATGTAGGGTTTGGGCTTCCCAATCCCATCTTTAGTCAGAATAGTGCTTTTATTTGTTTCTCATGTCAGATTTTATTGGAAAAAAAAAATTCTGCTGGCTTACAGTAAATGTTTAAGAACACATAAGCAATTATAGTATTAACATGTAAATTGACTTTGGAAGTCTTCTACTAAAATTGCCTGATTTTACTAACAAGAAAACCAAGAATTACAGATGGTGAGAAAACTCTCGAGTCCTTGCCTAGTGCTCTTTGCTCTCTTGGTTATGGTTATGTCTCTGCTTTGCCAGGCTTGTTGAAGATGCAGTCTGGGATCAAATATAGCACAGCTCAGTTTTCTTTAAGATACCCAGCACACCTTGTCAGGTATCCCCTATTTTAGTAGCTTGGTTGTCTAGAGTTCTCTCCCCTTGCACCAATATTTATTGAAATATAAACACAACAAGGCTCAACCATTTAGTAAGAATGAACATTTTATGGTACTGTTCCCAAGGGCAATGGCATTTTAAACCCATTTTCTAATTGTAAAATGAAGTATTTCATAGAAAATAAGGGAGGCATTTTGTGTATACACTGGACTTAAATCAGGAGGAGCTTTAGGGTTTGAGATCTTATATAATATTTGTACCCATTGGGCTTCTTCTGGAGGTAAAGGGTTATTAATAATATAGGCTACCTAGAAGGAGTTAACGTTTCTCACTTCTTTCTCTCTCTTCAGGTTGTAGAGAGAATCTAAGGGCAATAATCCCACCTAGCAGTGATCTCAGATTTACCATCCCTCTACCCATGAAACAGTAGAATATCCTTGGAAGATTTCTGGAGACTAGGGGTGGACCTGTTCTGCAATAGGAGAACCTTCAGCTTCCTGCTAGAGAGACCAAACACTCTTGAGTTCATCCTCCCTGGACTGAGCATACTTGCACAGGTACTACTTTTCTCAGTCCTCCCAGCCCACCTCCCTTTCTGATGCCAGATATTGTTTCTCCTAGTCCTGCTCCCTTCCATAGCTTTCAGCTCCCCTCTCCTCCCACTGCCAACCTCCACAGGTGGCTGAGGTCTACCTTCAGCAAGGCTCTGGGGCACTCATTCCCACGGCGTCCACCCTATCAAGTTTCCATCATCACACATGCAGTAACTCAGTTCACAGTCCCTCAGGATGGTGACTGAGCTATGGTGGTGGGTGCTGCTGGCATGGTCTAAAGCTTCCATCTCTATACCTATAGTTCAGAATCCCCCTGTCCTGAGGCTTAGGGGGACACAGAGCCCTCAGTGGATGACTTTTACAATCCAGGCAGGAAGCCACTCCATATTTGGCTCTAGACAGCACGCAATGTGAGGCCTAGAAGGACAGTGGGCAGAGCAATGTGCCCAGAGAACGTGGACATGAACCCTAGATACTAGTTTGTGAGGTTCGGGACATCATCTTCGAATATGTATGTCAGTGTGAGTAGGTAACCAGGCTCTCATGAGATATGCTAAAAAATCTGCTGCTGCTGATACTTATAGATTGATTGATTACATACTATTTTCTCTTTATGTTCAGGTTTCAGAGTTTGTTGCTTGAGTATTATAATTTTTTTTAAAGGAGGAGCGTGATTAATTGTCCTCAACTTTCAAAACAATTAACAAAACCTGAATACATACCCAAAGCGTAGTAGTAATGAAAGATATTCTTAACAAAACCACATATGTATTTTATATACATACTTTGAAACTCTATGATATTTTGCCTACATGTATTATAAAATATATAATATTAATAATATATGATTTGAAATAATGCATAATTTATTAAATAGAGTATAGGTTTGCTCTCTGAATTTGAAGTAAGGTTAAGAATAAGCTAGGGGACAATAAAGCTACCAAATAATTGGATTTTTCCCCACATTTCAGGTAGAAGAGAATAGAACACTGCTCCCTCCTAGAGAATCACCTGGCTTGTTAGAGAGGTTTTAAATGTTGTGGTAAAGAACCTGGACTCTGCAGCCCTATTGTATGGGTTCATTTCTCAGATCTATTACCTACTGAACAAATTACTTAACCTTTCTGGGCCTTAGTCTCCTCAAGTGTAAAATGGGAATAACAACAGGGGTGCCTGGGTGGCTCAGTCAGTTGAGCATTTGACTCTTTGTTTTGGCTCAGGTCATGATCTCATAGTTTGTGAGTTTGAGCCCCTCTCGGGCTCTGCGATGATAGCGCAGAGTCTGCTTGGGATTCTCTCTTTCTCTGTCTGCCCCTCTCCTGATCACACACTCTAAATAAATAAATAAATAAATAAATAAATAAATAAGCAAGCAAAACCTTAAAAAAAGGGGGGGGGAATAACAACAAACCTGTAAAGCTAAATCTCTTACATATTTTTTACTAAATCAGTTTTCCCTTTCTCAAAATGATAGCAGAGTTGGGAACTCAGATCATAAGAAAGTTGTTTGAAGTTTTTGCCAGGGAATGCCATATCTTATTTGTGATGAGTTATGAACAGAGATCATTGAAAGCCCATGGAAATATTAAATATCGTTAACTGAAGACTTGCAGATTCTAGACTCAGTAGTTGTCTATTTACCCCAGTTGACTTTCAGATTAAGTTCAAAGTTATTGTAAATATTGTTTTCTATTTGAACCGAAAGTCAAGATTGGATTTAGCTGGGACTGTTAACATGTGAAGATTGTATTTATTCGTACCTAAAGCATGATGTTTAAGTTTCACATTATATATTTATATTTATATTTATATTTATATTTATACTTATATTTATATTTTTATGTATTTATATTTATATATAAACTTAAACATCATATATATACACACACACGTAGTAAGTGTTAAAAAGGTTAAAATAGTAAAAGTGGGGTGTGTGTGTGTGTGTGTGTGTGTGTGTGTGTGTGTGTATAAATGGAAGCAAGTAGTAAAATTGAATACTCAGTCTATCTGGGAAAACTGAAAAGTGAAAACTTCTACAGAAGACTGCAGCCTGGGCACCATTATTCACCTGGTGACAGGTACCCGAGCTGTAGATATGGTATCTGAAAGGAAATAAACAGTCTTACACATGCAAACCTTGCAAACAAAATACTAAAAGTGATAGCTCTTGTCACTTCTCTAGCAACTTTAACAAAATTCTTGCATTCCACTGAACTAAGTGGGAAGAACACTGGGAATTCTAGATTCTAACCCTGCCTTTGCCTCTAAGCATCTTTGTGGCTTTAGGCTGGTTACTTCATCTGTTGAAGCCTCAGTTTCCTTATGGAGAGATTTGACTAGATGATTTACAAAGTATCTTCTATCTCTAATATTATGTGACTCTGAATTCCATACATGTGAGGTGTTTGAAGGAAGATGGAGACAAATCAATTTTAATAGGAAATAGAATGTGTATGACTTTGAAATAAAAGTGCCAAAAGAATTGAAATAAAAATATAAACTCCAGATAAAATTTCTTAGAAATATGTAATTATGTAACATCTTTTTTAGGATGCTATGTACTCTTGCCCAGTAATTTCTAGTTTTATACGTATTTTTCAGCAACACCTGAAAAATTTTGAGAGCTTTGCTAACCACTAACAATTGTCACTTCTCATATCATGTTTCCACTTCTCTCTCTTTTTGAATGTGAATATAAAGTGGAGAGAGAGGGACGTTCCTTTTCATGGGGTGCTGTGGTTTGACAACAAGTCCCAGGATATGTCACAAAAAAAAAGCAAAATTTATGGTTTGGGTTAATCTTTAAACTTGGCATTTATTGTTTGAATCTCTAAAGTTTCTAGAATTTTGATGTTTTTAGAATCTTATTTCTTGATAACTAGACAAGATATTGAAATTTTATGGCTAAAAATGCTTTATGGCCTCCTAATTGAAAAAAATAATCTCCATATTATTGCATGATCACTATATGTCAGACACTGTGCTAAGCACTTCCTTAGTCCTTACAACTGTAGGAAGTGCTGTAAAAACCCATTTTTACAGAGGAGGAAATGAGAATGTAGAAATTTTCATCACATAAATTGTAAATGTGAGAATTGGAAATCAAAACCTTTGTCGCTTTGGCTTTAATAAAACTCTATCAATGTCTTTAACATCATTAACAAGGCTGCGAATGCTTAGTTTCCTAAAGTTTATTTTAATTTAAATATGTGCCATGTTACTGCAGTGCTTTATAGCTGATAGATGTAGTTCTTCTGAGAAGTATATGTATTCTTTCCTTTTATGGTGCTAAATCAGACAAGGAAATATCTCCCGATCAATGACTACATCTTGATAATACAGTCTTCCATTTAACAAATAGTACATAAATGCACTTACTGTGTACCAAGCACCAACATTTTACAGATAGCAACTTAACTAATTTTCATTCTAATAAGATGACTAAATACTATTATTATACCCAGTGTTACAGATGAGGAAAAAAAAACTAAGCCACACAAAAGTCAGGACACTGGCCCAACATCATACAGCCAATAAATGGCCAGAACTGAAACTCAAGCAGTCTGGCTCCAGTCTGGGATTCTAACTAGTTTATTGCACTTGATCATTTAAACAGTTTTCAATACTGTCTTCTCACTACACAGTTTTAAATGTTTAAGCTTAAATTAACTGCTCTGGCTACGGACAGCACTCATAGGACTGAGTAGTGAGCTCACGCAGGAATAACCAGAAACAATCCCCAGCACTTGAGAATCTGCTGCGTACCAGGTACTGGACAAATACCACAGGCAGCACAAGTTACAGAAAACAAATACAGCTCTACCGGTCTTTTATTACATCTGATTAACACCACAGCCAGTTTGGTGGTGATCTTTTTCAATAGTTCTGCAGTGACAAGAATTTGGGGGAGGAAGATGGCAGTGGAATAGAGTTCACCACTGAAATTTGTCTGTGCTTGTTATTAAGAGTTCATTTTCTCCACCATGGCAGCCTTTCCCAAAGGCTTATACTTCAAGTTTGAGTTCTTGGCTCCAATCTATAGATGAGCTTCTGATTTTAGAAAGTTCAGCAAATGTGAAGGCCATTGGCTCACTGTTGGGTGGGGGGTCCTGAAAGGTGGGTAAATTTGGCAATGTACCAACTATATCAATTGCACACCCCCACTTTTTCTTCCCTCTACGTTCCTTATTCCCCACAGGGTGCCTAAGAAAACAATCATGTTATATTAGCTTAGCTTTATGGAAAAACTCAACTAACATATTTAACACACTGGCTACAGATTCATTAAAAACTGCCTTGCAAAGTTGGCCCCGATACTAAGCAATATGAAGAGGAAGAAGCAAATTGTATTGAAAATCAGGAATTTCCAGCTGTTAGAATGAAACACCCCAAAGGCTGCGGAAGATATAATGCCTCAAGAATGGAAGGAAAGTGCTGACGATTTTGCATTTCTGATGGCACCCACAGTTGGTAGATATGCAGGTGATCCTGATGAGCTAAGGCTTCCTTTGCAGTTGGGGGACAGATGCTGTAACTGTAGTAATAGTGGGTGCGTAAAGAGACCCCAGCAAGAGGGTACGTGACAGGGATGGAGCTTTCCCAAAGACATGAATATCAAAGGCGGATGCTGGTAGAGGACGTAGTCAATCAGCTTAGCTGGTGATGGCAGGCTCCTGCTGTGATAAAAAATATGAGGCAAAATATGAGGAAAATCTGATAAAAAGCATATTTTTAAACTGCTGTGTCTGAGACAGCATGGTTTAGTGCTCGCACTCTCTCCATAGCTCAGTTGCAAACTGAGCTGGCTCTGAGTACCTCTCCCTGCTTGGGAAGCCTGCTCCTCCAAGTCGGGGCTGACATTTTTGGCGCGGTCGTCTGCAGAAGTTTGCGTTGGCACCCTCTGGATTGAAACTGGACTCTGGATAAACAAAGTTCTGCCGTTCCCAGTGCTGCCAGACCCTTAAACTCCATAAACATCAGTATTCATCCCCCCCCCCCACCCCCACCTCCCGTGAAAATGAAAAGAAAATGAAACTGTATTGGAGATTGTTTCCCTTGAATAAACACCAAACATACTCTAAAAACCAAAGCTGCTCTCCTCTCTGATATTAAACCCGGTAATTACACTATGAAACCTAAGCCTATAAATTCAAGCTTGGGAAGGTAAAATTGTGGAGAGGGAGAAAGCCAGTAAAATGTGTCCACTCTGCACATGTATAGACCTTTTTTTTCTTTCAGATGCTCATCAGTATGATATAAACCTTACTCTAGTGCCGTGAAAATCATTACACCCCACTGTTTTGACGATGTACCTTCCTTGTGTACTCAGAATGCTGTACTCAAAAGCGTAAGCATTCTAGATACAAGGAAATCGATGCCCTTCGATACATTTAGAGTTTGTGTGTCTGGGAATGTGTGTTCTCTCCATATCTGAATTGATGAAATCTTTTAAAATAGATGCTGAAGCTGTGGCATCCTGTCTAACATGTAGCTGGCTTAGCAAGAGGCTAAGTGTGTGAAGAGAAGCGATGTTGTTTTAAATCAGGCCCAGTTTTTGGTTGGTTTGCTCAGATGGCCACCATCCTCCACAATGAAATAATATCACTCAGGCCTCCTTAGCACTCTGGTTACAGTGACATTCCTCCTCGGGCTATGCAGGATGGCATTCGGGCAACAGTGCTTTAGAACAATTAGCTGGAAACACAGGGAAGAAGATTTTTTGGTCCTAATGCTTTATCTTTACTCTGCCTCATTCTGAAAGTGGCATTACTTGCTAATGATAAGACCCTTGACTTTCAGTTCAGAATCCATTTAATTTATTTAATGTTTTTTTTTTTGTTTTCAATTTTTAGGTTTATTTATTTTGAGAGAGCACAAGCAAGGGAGGGGTAGAGAGAGAGGGAGAGAGAGAATCTGAAGTAGGCTCCGTGCCCTTTCGCACAGAGCCCAATGTGGGGCTCAAACCCACAGAACTGTGAGATCCTGACCTGAGCTGAAATCAAGAGTCTGACACTCAACCGACTGAGCCACCCAGGTGCCCCTTAATTCATTTAATGTTTTCATATAGAGACAGGTTTGGAATAGTTTGGACCATTAAAAGTAAACTTTTTAAGATAAAATTTTTCTTGTGCTCAAAACAGGAAAGACCTCATCCTCTTTAGTGGCATGTTTGATATACCAGAGAGGATAAAGCTAATATAGCAGCAAAATAAATGTACTCTTGGCCCACTTGGCCAGATTTATCCTTTAGAACTAGATTCCTCAATTTTGTATTTGAAGGGAATTTGTCTACTCGTCAGGATATTTCTTTGTACTTTTGTCCTTTCTCCCCAATCTATTCTATTAACAATATCTTTCGCTCTCTTTCCAGAAAGATGCGATTAGGTTCTTATCTTGCTTTTTTTAATGTGGCTTTCTGCTTCCTTAATTTAGGTCACAGCTGCATTTGTGCCAACCAGGGCCTTGTACTGGACCATCTTGCCACGTCTACAGCTGCACTTGGTGGATTACAAGGTCAATGCCTCCCAGCTCTATATGGGGCATACCCCTTCTGCTGACCCAAATTGGAAACAATTTAAACTTTGCTTGTGGCCTTTTCTTTCTCTTCCATGTTCTATTTCTATGTGTTCTCAAGCCTTCTTATCCTCAGGCAAAGATAGATGAGAGTCACCACTTTTTATTGTCATGGTGCCACAGGGTGTTTTATTCTGCAGATGATAGTCTTTCACACACCTGTGAACACACAGATAAGCAGGATGGTGCATAAAAACTCTTTTATTAAAGGCTAAGATATGCCAGAGATGCAGCTATGTGGGGCTGTGGGCTCCCATGCCAGGAAGGCTTCCTTCACTCTTTCCTCCAACTTCTTGTGTAGTAAAGCATTACTTTAATGTTTAATTTTGACAATTGTCTGTTAAATCCTCTGCCAAAATGACATACTACAGGATCTATCCTAAGAGCAAATGTAGAGCAAAATTATAAGCCCAAGCAGATATAAACCACATTTCTGAGTCGAATGGTAAAAATAGGGTCCCAACTTTCAGGCGGGAAGCTGTTTATAAATTGATTAACAATTAAAACAAGAGCTTGTCATGCAAGAGTGGAACAATAGTGATGTGAGGTGCAATTTTCAAAAACTATGCCAGCCAAATGACAATTTCACATTCAGGTAATGGCAGGGGGTGAGTTTATCACAGAGAACAGGAATTGGGTAAAACAGGAAGATGAGGCAGAAAATGAATTATTAGAAAGGCCCACAGGCTAGCTAAGGCTTTGGGGTCTCTATGTCACAGTGTAGGCAGTCAGAAAATGAATCCTGAAAAATTAGATGATTATTTGATGGGGTTAATAGGTATGTTGGGTCTCAGACACAACCAAGAACACAGTATAATCAGTTCACTTACATATTTTAATTAGATTGGGCAGAGCAAAATAGGAATGAGCCCTAATTATTGTCATCCACATTCACAATGGATAGATTAGTATATCAGAATGCTCGCTCATCTGTTAATCTAAAACAGCAGATATATCTGATAAAAAAATGCCTCTATTAGCTGTATGGAATTGTCTGCATCATAAAAACATCTATTCGGGAAATAAAGAAATGAGGAAATAAAGGAACGAACATTCTACGTTCCAATGAGGAGTGGATTTAGATTATCTTAAAGGTTATTGTCACCAAGTACTGATCAGGTGACATATGTTTTCCAACAGAATCCTAAACAAGTAGAACAGACCATAACAATGAGTCACTAACTAGAGGCAGAATGTACTCACGCTAATGGATGATGCTGGATCACGATGCATCTACATTTACGAAACTTTGCAGTGTTGAAATGACTATAGCACGGGTTATAGTTAGATTTTTAAAGTATTTTATATTATTACTCTTTAATTTCTTTATTAAGACTTAGGAGTCACCTTGGAATCATTAATGGACAATTAACAAATTACAGAGGAATATCTTCTAACAACCTGTTTCCAGAACTCTATTTGTACATGTTGGTTTTGTTAAGATAAATTAAAGGGTGAATACAGACTTGTAAACTATGAATTCGTGAAAAAGTAATTGTTAAGAATCAAAGGAAGAATTAGAGAAACATTACAACAAAATCCTTCTTCCCTTGCTTCACAGAGAAAGTAGTGGGGAAGAGGCACAATTTGCTCAGTTACTCTGAATCTTTCTTCAACTCATTCCCCTGACGTTGACCCCTCCCACTCACCTGCTCTTAAAATATATGACCCTAAACTTGGACACTTTTTTAGATGAAAAGGCCTACTCTTATTTCTAGTATTTCAAGCTGTGGATTTCCCTCTAATACTTTACTGGTCAGTCCAACACCATCTTATGTCTAATTTCCTGACTTTTCTCAGTTGTTTTTTTTTTTTTTTTTTCTGATCTATTTCTGCTCCCTTTTTATGTTTTACTATCGCTTTGTGGTATATGTGTATATACCTCTTCTACACTAAGGGGAACCATGCGAGGGAAGGTAGATTCACAGACTAAGTCTGCCATTTTGAAACAGGTTCTTGTAAGAAAGATCCCTTGGACAAAGATAATCTCAGTGTTGGGATAAAATGTGGCAAAGAGATTAAAGGACAGTGTTGTACATTTTCTGAGAAGTTCTATATATTTTCTATTTTAACCTTTTTTTCTGTTTTTCTTATATTAAACCATTTTCTGATTTTTACACCTTTCTTTTACTCTTTCTTATCTGCTAATACAAGTTCCTTTCATTCTCCTTCTTTATTTTTGACTTAATAGTGGTTATTTTTTCTCTAAATGATCTTGATCTTTCTTTTTCCATCGATACAATTTTATTAACTCTGGGTACACATGTAACTGGTCTTTGACATGTAAAGATAGCGATTAAATAATTTTATCATCATTTCAAGTCATCCATATTTTAAGTTAATAAACTAGTTTTATAAGAGATACAATAATATTCCACAGCCTTGGGAAGACACAGTCATGGTACTTAATTATAAGGAGGGATAGAGGATATGTTAGAGAGATTTTTCAAACTTACAAAAGACATATCAAAATTCATACTGTATAATAAAGATTATAATAAATTTAATAAATATGACAAATCACTTTATGCATTCAAGGCTTCTTGTATCTTTTAGTAAAATTTTGTATTTCTGGGGTTTCCATATACACTTATATTTTGATAAGCTTATTTCTAGGTATTTTATATTTTTTGTTCCTATTAAGAATTAGATATTTGTTTCACAATAATTTTCAACTAGTTTTTATTAAAATATATAAAGTTGCTATTTATATATTTATTTTGTAAATGATCCATTTACTAAAGTAGAATCATATTACTTTGAATATGCTTCATTGATTCTTTTGGGCTTTCTAAGTAGGAAATTATAGGTAAGAAATTGTATCACAGGTAACTAATTTCCTCATCTCAATATTTATATCTCTCATTTCTTTTCATTGCTTTTTTCAGAAGCTGGAATTTCCATTGGTGGTAGTTTTCATTCTTGTCTTGGTCATTACTCAATAATATTGCCTTTTGTATTTAACAATTAAGCATGCATTGGCAGGATTGATTGATAATTGATTGAATGATTTTATTCTTCTTCTTTGTCAACATAGCTAAGACTTAAGAATTATAGAGATACAGAAAGTAAAACAAAGACCAGTGATAAATCTAATGGAATGCCAATAAAAATAATTGGTGGTATAAGTAATTCTGAAATTTATGCAGGAATGCGAATTCTTAAAAATATCCAAAAAAAAACTTCTACAAAAGAAGAATAATGACAAGAAATTTCTCCTGCCTCATAATAAATATATTTACAAAATAGAATAGTAAATATAATTATAAAATTATGATAAAGCGTTCATTCATTCACTCAGTACCTACTGAGTATAGATTTGCTAGATTTAGTAGATAAAAATATAGGACACCAGTTAAATTTGTATTTCAGATAAACAGTGAATAACTTTGTAGTGTAAGTATGTTCAATACAATACTTGGAACACAGTTATACAAAAAAAAATACCTTGTTTTTTTGAAATTCAAACTTAATTGGAAGTCCTATGTTTTATATAGCACCTCAACTCAATACCTGTATTTATGTAGATGTATTATAGGCAAATAACTTACCTGTCCCAATATTTATATTTCCTATTCCTTTAACTTTTTTTTTTTTTACAAAAGCTAGATTTCCAGTGGTGATAGTTTTCATCCTTGCCTTGTACTTTATTCAATGATAATGCCTTTAGTATTTAACTATTAAGTGTTTAACCATATATATGTAGTATATTTAACCATATATATGTGGCATATATTTATAAATAAATATGCATATATTTTTTACACGCATATATACATATATGGGGAACAAAACAGAGAAATGGACAAAATTTCGGTCCTCATAGAACTCTTAGAAATAGAAAAAATAGATCAATGATATGCAATTCAAAACAGATCCGAGCGAATTCAAGCACCTAGTACATAATACAGATAGTATTTCATGTTAGTGGAAAAGCAAATTATTTTTAAAATATCAATGGAATAATTGGGTTTCCATTGGAAAGAGACTTAATACATCCAGACTGCAAACTTATACTACATGCAAAATTTAAATTCTGACAGCTAAAAAAAAAAAAAAATTGAAAAACATCTAAGAAAATATTTTCATTGTTTTAGGATGAGCAAGGTATTTCTAAGCAAGATGCAAAACTGAAAATACACAGAGAAAAATATTGGTAGATTTTACATTAATTACAGCTTCTTTCAACAAGTCTATTAAAGACAAGTAATACATTGATGAGTAGGAAATATTTGTAGCATATGTAAGAATAAAATATTAAATATTAATATTAATTTATGAATAATCCCAACAAATCAAGAAGAAAGGTAAAAAAAAAAAATGAACTTTGGAGAAACTACATAAATAGTAATTTTTTTTCTTTTTAAAAATTTTTTTAATGTTTTATTTATTTTTGAGACAGAGAGAGACAGAGCATGAGCAGGGGAGGGACAGAGAGACAGGGAGACACAGAATCCGAAGCAGGCTCTAGGCTCTGAGCTGTCAGTACATAGCCCGACGTGGGCCTCGAACCCACAAACCGTGAGACCATGACCTGAGCCAAAGTCAGACACTCAACCAACCAAGCCACCCAGGCACCCCTAAATAGGAATTTTTAAATCTATTAATAATGAAGAAAATTCAAATCAACAATGACAGGTTGCCAATTTTCACTTTTCAAATGGATAAGAACAAAGATGAAGTATGTGACATTGACAAAAATGTGGGAAAATGTACACTGCGAGAGCTATTTTGGATAATATACAGTGTTGTGGCACATTTATTCTAGAGAATACTTGGCCATTATTTAACAATATTTTGCTACATGTTCTCTTTGGCTCTGAAATTTTACTTTGAGAAATCTCACCTATTGAAATATTTACACATACACATGAATGTAAATTTCAGTGGTCATAATTGCCACATTGTTTCTATTAAAACATAGAAACAACCTACATATCCCCTGTAGTAGGCTGGACAATGGCCTCCAAAGTGATCCAGTTCTAATGTCTGGAACCTGGGATTGTTACTTTCTGTGACAAAAAGAGGTCTATAACCTAGTTATAAATGTAACTCATAACTTATAAAATGAAGTGTCATTTAAGTTAAAGATCTTGCGATGAGGAGATTCTCTCAGATTATCCAGATGGGCCGGCCCTTTTCAATCCCAAGTATCCTTAGAAAAAGGAGACAGGGAAAGATCTGACCCACACAGAGAAGGCCATATGAAGATGGAGCAGAGAGACCTTTGATGCTGCTGGTCTCAGGGGTTGGAGTGATGTGGCCGAGTCGAAGGATGCCAGCGGCCACGAGAAGCTGGAGGAGGCAGGGGAATAGATTCTCCCCTAGTGCCTCTGGAGGGAGGGTAGCCCTGCTGACAATGATTTCAGCCCAGTGATGCTGACCTCAGATTTCTAGTCTCCAGAACTATGAAAGAATGAATTGTTTTAAGTCATCTAGTTTGTGCTAACTTGTTATAGTGGCCACAGGAAAATAATATCCCACGAAAAGAAAGACAGTTATATAAATCGTTATGTCCAGAGATGGGAATTTAATTGTTGCACCAACGGGTGTGTCTATTATTTACATGGAAACTTTTCTAAGACATAAACTGCTGTTGCATACTATTTATAGCCTAAACTAACCTCATATATGTGAAAAAAGTAAATCCGTATGTGTATACATATAAATATGTAGATAGGTACTAGTGTAGATATTATTTTTAACTACAAGTGGCAGAGATTACCCATAGGAGGAGTGTAAGTTACAGGAGAAAAAGGGGAATTTTCATAGTATTATGTTATTTAGGTATTTTGTAACATGTGTTTATATGTATATTATTTGTATCGTTTTTATATATGAAAATGTGATAGATGTTTCCCCCAAACTACATTTTGACAGATTTCCAATATGCAATCTCTTTCAATGCCTATTTAATGTTTGTCTCCTTCACTAGACTTAAAGTTGCTTGAGAGTAGGAACTTCACCTGTCTTGTTCACTTTTGTCTCCAGCACCTAGTGCATTGCTGTCACATGTTATACTCTAAAAATATGCATATATATGTGGAATGAATGACAGGCTGTAACATCTATCAGTAGCAGCCAAAGGTGAGCACAGTCATGAACAGACAGCAAAGGCAGGCAGAGCCGTAAGGAATGACAGCATAGACCTTCGTTTCTTTAGACCTTCCCTCCAAAAATACAACAGCAGCAGCAGCTTAAGCACACACCCAAATGTCCCACCTCTGTTTCCATCAGATAACTAGCCCACTGTCAGAAGCTTGGAATATTCTGAGGGGATCCCAGCTGGCCTGCTCTGCTTGTCATGCTGAGGACAGAACCCTGTCATTCAGAAGCAGTATGGTGAGTCAGTGCTTGCAGACACAGGGCAAATCCAGAATGGCATTTGTAGAAACAAGTATGACTCCTTTCCTGCAGAAGTTTCCAGGGCAGATGCCAATGTCGTTGCCATTCATTCACCCTTGAGGAGAAGGGCTTGCTTGGCTGAAGCACAGTAGGCGATCGAGCCAGTTGATCTCCTTGGGTGGTTAGTGTCGCCTGCTCCACTGTGCCTGGCGTGGACAGGGTCTCTGGTACATGAAGGCTCTGGTGCATAATGAGTTTAAGGAAAAATTAGCCTGAAAAAAAAAAAATCACTTCGCTCTCAAATGTCTAGTGATATTTATAGAAGTTGTGGGTTAAGTTTCACTTCAGTGACTTTGTCCTTTACATTGACAAGCTAGATAAGATGATCTCGTCTTAAATAATCTTTTGTGTTTAGGTATTTCTCTGGCAGTTTTGTATTACAATTTAAAAATAGACTACCCTATGCCTATACTCATGTTGGCTATGGTATTTTGAACTTGATTTCTGAGGCTGCTGACAGCTTTTGAAAGATTTAACAACTGGCAGCAAGAAAAACTCCCTTAGAATGTGTTCTATGAAATTTTTTCTCCTGGAAAAAAAAAAAAGAGACATCATTTAGCAGGTAATATATTGCAATAAAAATATGGTTATGCAATAATGGTTCATTAATATGACAAATCATAACATAACCTTTTCTATTAAATGTAAAAAGCAATTTATTGAAATGAAGGCATCCTTCCTATGGTGCATTTCCATAGTCATTGGTTTGAAAGGTTTCTTTTTTATTATTATTCAAAACAGTCATTTTGATTTGCACAGGAGATAACAGTTGTTCATGACATTTTTATTTCTGCATAAACAGATTTCCATTTTGGCGAAGGTTAATACAGTAGGAATTTGTTTTTACTTTTGGATATACTGTGATACCACTAAAGCACTTTGTTTAGTATGGAACCGCTAATTTATCCTTTATGCCTTTACGATCTTGTCAGTGCCGCATGTCTCCCTTAGTTTTTCTAATCTAAAATAATCCCAGTGAAATCCTTTGATTGTCTGTTTGGACCTGCTCCATTCCTAAAGCAGGAATGTAATGGGCTTTATGGCACTTACTTGGGAGTAATTTATCCAGCAGTGTGACTATAGATACTTGTTTTAATAAGAATATGCTTTATGGTAAGTGGGGACTGCTATTTAATTAGCCAAAGGGAAAGTAGTTCATGATACAATCTGTTCCAATCATCTTGGACATTAAACAAAAAGTCAGGCTAAGTTATTTATGTACATGCACTTTATTTGTAGTTGCTTTGAGCAAACCTCTTCTCTGAAACTTTATAGCATTCTCTAAGTGAGCTGAATTGTGGTGTGGGAGGAATCGGGTAAGAAAAGGACATGAGAGCATCCTATAAAATTCTTGAAAAAGAAACAGAAGGTTTACTTATTGCTATCAAGGTTGTGAGTACAGGCATACCAAATGGAAAACAGAGAACTATGACTTATTCTCTGCCATTTGGTGCATTTGGTAGAAAACTGCCATCCTTAGTGCATAGTTGGAAGAATGTCGTGGGGGTGTTAGTAAGGCATTTGTGTGTGTGTGCGTGTGCGTGCGTGTGTGTTTCCCTTAGATTTCCCCTGCTTCTAACAGGAACGTGTTTCTGAAAATTCACAATTATAGTCCTATATAGTATAAAAAATAAAGGAAATTTAAGACATTCAATGAAGACCCAACCACTTGAATTCTTAGAACGAAGTTTAGCACATGGACATGTTTTAAGAAATCTTCCCTTCCTAATAAAACTATAATAGGGACGCCTGGGTGGCTCAGTCGGTTAAGCGTCCGACTTCGGCTCAGGTCATGATCTCACGGTCTGTGAGTTCGAGCCCCGCGTCAGGCTCTGTGCTGACAGCTCAGAGCCTGGAGCCTGTTTCAGATTCTGTGTCTCCCTCTCTCTCTCCCCCTCCCCTGTTCACACTCTGTCTCTCTCTGTCTCAAAAATAAATAAATGTTTAAAAAAAAATTAAAAAAAAAACTATAATAGTGATATAATAGATATAGTGGTATAGCTATCACTTATAGTGATATAAGTGGTATCCATTTCTAATTGGCCAACATGTAACTTACTGTTCAAAGGATTGCCATAACAGTATCTATGGATGGATGAAAAAAAACAAACAAAAAAAAGGAAACAAAATATGAGACTGTATTGCTAGGATATTATCTCCTAGGTTATGGTTTGCTCGATAGTTTTATACCTTTTCTCTCTTCCCTGTGTAAAGCGTTGTAAGCACAAAGAAGTCACCTATTGTAAGCACAAAGAACACAGGAGTTAGAATCTGATGACCAATATGGCTCTGCTATATTTTACCCCCATGGCCTTGGGGAATGCACTTAAACTAGTAAAGTTTATTTCCCTATGTGCACTCTCAACTTTGCAGCACTGCAGAGAGAATCACATGAGCTGATATTTGTGAGTGTCTTTTGTAAAGTGAAGGTCTAGTGTAAGTTAGAACTTGCTTATAAAACTGCTTGGGCATCAGGTTTGGGTTATAGTCATGTATGCACATCCTGTACAGGGTCTTTTACACTGTCAGGGCTCAGAACTGATCCTGAGTACTCTCTAAATGGTCTTTCGTTTTCTGTACCTGTTTCTACACCACCATTATTTTGTCCATAACATATATGTTGTTCTTTTCAAAATGACTTTAAAAACTACAACTCAAAAAAGGGCTCTAAATCGCAGTTTGTCTCTGTCATCTAAGCAACCAAAGCACTGTCTTCACAATTGGCCTGTCAGTGGCAGTGCAAAGATGTGGCGCCCACGCTAGGGTCTTTAGGGGAACACGGTGGGCAAAGGACTCTGGTGACCATGAAGTAAGTCAATGTTAAGGGCTACCCTACCTGTACCATTGTGTAATTTTCACATCATTTTTATTTTATACCATTAGTTTCTATTTACCATCAGCAGGTTTTCTCCTTCTCTCTCTCTCCCCCCAGTTCCCCTGGGGAAATCTTTTCAGCTGCCTAAACAAAACCCCCAAAGATGGCTGCATATATTGAGTCATCTCCTAGACAGCTTGGGGAGGTTACAAAAGGTTTTGGAGTCATTACTGGTTCAACAATTGACTGCCACATGGTCCCAGTCATCAGGAAACAGAGGCGGTGCAGTCGCGCCTTGAAAGGAGAACCCGACTGACTCTGTGGATAGTACTCCTAACATAAGGAGACAGAAAAGGAAATACTAAAGACCGAACTTTCCTTCAACTCTGTGGTCTCACACATCCCTCAGTGACTTGGAAAGTTTTCTGACATGAGACAGTGTGCAGAGCGAGCTAGTCACTCCCTTTCCTCCTCCTGAAGACGTGTAAACAGCTGGTACATGCAATCTCCCTGGCTGGAGAGAAGTAAATGCATGACTGATGTTAAACAAATATAGGCTTGTACCAGGAACTCAGAAGTATTACATATACAACATGACAAAGGGCCCGGCGTGGTTCATGGTCATTTCAGGTGTTAAGTGTCAAGCATTGGAGTATCAGAGTCGATAACTTTTTTAAAAAGGCTGTTACTTGTTTCTTCTTTGGAATTCTTTAGGTCCTTTTGCTACAGTTTTCTTGGCATGGCATCATACAATTGTGAAAATTGTTGATAACCATAATGCTAGTGTTCCTCAATTTTTGTTGGTTTTAATTGCAAAATTTGATTCATGTTATTTTTAATCTTATCTTGAGAAATCAATGAGATACCATTTTTCTCTCAAGCCATGGTTGCAACTCAATGGTACCAATGTGAGTTCAGGGGGCGAGGAGGGTGGTAAAAGTGAGTGTGGGCTCAGCTTCTGTTAACTACATTTTTCTCCTAGTAAGTAGTTGGTGTCCAAAGGTCTTGACTATATAATAGGAAGCTTGGATACGTGGTTTAGACTTAAATGTAGACATCTGATTCATCAAGTAACACTTATGAAATGAGTCTGTGTGTCACTGATCTAAGTGGTAAGTGGAGGGAATTAAATGCACTGTCCCTGTCCTCTAGGACAGTTTCAGCCTGGCTGACACTGAGGCTTAATAAGCCATGGTTGTCTTCATCTTGTTTTGTAGTAGCTACTCAACCAATCTGTTGACAAAAATGAGAAATATAAAATGCACTGAAAATCAAGCAAACATAGAACATAATAGGAATCCATTCAATGGGCTAATTTCTCTTTTATCACCAACTCTGTAATGCTGAAATTTGTGGAATCCTTAGGGTTTAGAAAGAATGAGGTAAATGTCTATCTCTATACTAAGATTTATGCTTGTATTTACCATTATGGCATTTTTCCATATTTTGTGCCTTACTTTTGTCTTTCTCGCTAGACAAGTTCCTTGCAGAATGTCTTCCTTTCATGTCATTGCATCTTTTATTTTTTTTATCCACACCAGCTTCTATAACTTCTATAACAGGATAGCTGCTTAATAACTCTTCTACACTGTAGGAGTAATGGATGAATTAGTGAATGAATGAATGACCATATCTTAGTCCAGAATAGAACCTGTGTGCATCAAATCCTTGTTGCTCTTTCCACCTTACTGGGGTTATTTCATACCCCATATTCTCCTCTTTTCTATATGAGTAAACTTCCAGAAAAGAAAATTAGGTTATAATCACATTCAAAATGGAGGTCAGTCTGAAATTGCTGTGTTAAAATGATTATCTTTCATGAGCCTATGTGTCTTGAGAATAATTAATGTCCTACGTCAGTTAGTGCTTCTGTTCTTTCTGTTTGAGGCCCCTTCTTATAGATTTCCTAACATTTTTTAATGGGAAAAAGAAAAGTATAAATTATGGAAATTAAAAATACAAATTAAAAATACAAAATGATTGTTCATAATCATAATCCAATTCTTAAGGTTCTGTGCTAAGAGCTAAGTATATAATCTGAACTCTAATCTATTTGATTTGATAAAGCATTTTACTATTTCTTATTCTGAAAGAACAACAAACATATGTCACTTTACCTGTTTGAGAAGCTGTTAGAAACAATATTTAAAAACTCTTTCCCTTCAAAGCACTCTTGCATCAGTTCCTTTCTCTCACATCAGCCATGAGAAGTGGACAGGACAGATAGTATTATCTCCATTTTGCAGAGAAAATGGAGATTCATTAATATATGTTCATTTGGTCCTTAAAAAGGACACTACCTATGCTTGACCCACAGGAGTTGCTAGATCTACAAAACTAACCGTAACTTCCTCTGAAGTAGCTGACAGCCTAGTTGAGGCAACATTGCCCTTAGACTGAGGTAGCCAGGGCCCCCCATACTAGACTCTAAGCTTTAGAGGACCCTAAATCCCTCTTCTGACTGTTCTCTCCATGGGGCCAAGGAGATGTGCTTACCCAGAATTTGAGCCACCCTTCCTTCTAGACCACACACCAGAGACCCAGAATTCCTTGCCCAATGATGAACCCCTACTTTCTGGGCTTGTGCATAGCCTCTTCCCCAGGTTCACCCTCCCGAGGGCACACCACTCATCTCTAGACCCAATAGGATTCCAGCCTCAAGGGCCCACAAGGTACAGATAAGGATGAAAAGAGAAGAGTGGACAGCTCAAGACAAACAAACATTAGGGAAAGGCCCGAGAAGGGGAAGTAGGGAAATCAGCAATTCCAGCACTACCCATGATTAAGTGGTACGATGGAAGTGAACAGAAAATGCTATGGAAAAACTGAAGGACGACACCAACTCAGCTAGGGAATGAGAGTGGAAGAGGGATGTTGGCAAGGCTCTTAGAGAAGAAATTGAGCTGTGGAGGCTGGCTTAAAATTATGTTATGAGGGCAGAAGAGGAACGAAGGGCTTTTTAGTAGAGGGAAAGATGTGTAGAGGCACAGAGGAGTGAGATCATGTGGAAATTCATGGACCTGAAAGTTCTTCCATATGGTTGAAGAAACAGAGAAAGAGGGGCAAAAAGTTGTAGAGGAGAGATGGACAGTTATTGTTATTTTCTGCCAGCATTCGTTCCCCTTTTCTTGGGTAATATGAACCTGATTTTATTTAGATTCTCCCCATTGGCTACTGTTGGGCAGGGCTAGGAGGATGCCCTCCTTTCTGTTAGACTGAAGGCAAAAAAGAGTGACAAAATGCTGGAAATCACTGAGGTCCTTTTGTTTACAGAGCATTTCCATATGGAACAGTCAAGCAGCTTCTAACTTAGAGGCCTTTTGGAACAGCATGGTTTCTCCCTGCACCTAATCTCTGCAGCGTTCCTTTCCAACCTGCAAACACTGCAGAGCCTTCTAACAAATTTGATTTTTGATTAAGGAAGTCATAGTTGGTGTCATTTGATGGGAATCAAAGAGTCCTAGTTGATATTAGAAGAAAGCAAAGTCTGATTATTAGAGGCCTTGAATTCCATGCTGTGGAGTTTGGACTTTATTTGAAGGCAATGAAGAATTATGAAAAAAAATATAGTAACATGAATGAAATGGTTAAATCATTTGCCAAAATGTCTGGCTGCTCCAACTGACCAACTTCATAAGGATCTGGAATTCTCCATAGAGGGTAATACGTTAAACAGGTGGCTCCCACTAAGACAACAACAAAACAGAACAAAACAAAAACATGGTAGATTTTATTATTATTCCTATTCTTAAAATAAATGTAACGTTTCAAACTACTTAATTTTGCTCATAAATGAATAAATATTGAGCTCATAGCACTCTCTGTACTTCTTCTTTTTAGTATTTAGATCATGAAATAATAATTGCTACCTAGATTGTTTATAAATACATAGGAGTAGCATTATATATATGTTTTCTTTGTGATTTTCATACACTTTTGTACATTCTGAGCATAAATATTAAGAATAGATTCTTTAAGGGGTGCCTGGGTGGCACAGTCAGTTAAGTGTCTGACTCTTGATCTCAGCTCAGGTCATGATCTCACAGTTCATGAGTTCGAGCCCCTCACTGGGCTCTGTGCTGATGGTGCAGAGCCTGCTTGGGATTCTGTCTTTCTCTCTGCCCCTCCTTCTGCTTATGTGCGTGCGCTCTCTCTCTCTCTCTCTCTCTCTGTCTCTCAAGTAAATAAAAACTTTTTTAAAAGATGCTTTAAGAATTAGTTAAGTGAGAATAAACTTGTCCATTCTGAAAGCATGCGTTTAGTATGATTTATCTGTCTACCTTAATCAAAAATTATTTTTATACGCTTTAAAGAGGAAAGACAATTTTGGTATGTTTTACTCTTAAAGTAACTTATTCATTCATTTAGCAACTGTATTAAGGTATTTTAATGCAAGGTGCTATACTAGACATATTTTATGATGACTCACTAAAGTAGTTCTTAAACATCCAGTGAGAGACAAAGCAACTGTGCATTCTGCATTGTTTTACAGTTACTCTGACAATTCTAAGATTAGTCTTCTTAAATAAAATCTCTTCAAACTTTGCAAATACAAATGTTCCAGTGATCTGGCAAATCCAGGAGATTGCATGTGACTGTCAGGGAGTGTTTGTGTGTATCTTTGCAGTTTTTGCAAGTTGGGGGCCTACAAGGTAAGAACGAGACCTTGAGGCCCTTATGACTTTATTAGCTATTGTACTCTGAAGACAACAAGCCTACACATTTTGAAATTTACAGCTTCCTGGAGCTTTTCCACAAACAGTTTTGACGTAGTATAGAATACTTGATCAACTGTCACCCAAGGCGATTTGAAGGAAATGCGAGAAATAGAAGGGTCTATTTGAACCTTGAAAATGCAAGGTCTTCCTTTTTGCCATGATGAAGAAAAATAAACCCTTATAGAGAAGATCTATGGAACACCGAGGTTGAAATCCCAAGCTCTGCATTACTAAAATTTCTGGACATCGTCACAAAACTGCTAAGCAGTATTTGCAGCTCTTTGCAAAGCTTGCCAGAAGACAACTTTAGTGAGAACTGGAATTTTACGATCATAGATATTACACCTGACGCTATATCATGGTTAAAAATGAATTTGGAAAGATACAGGGACTCAATTAGCAAGGCAATGACGAATAAGCAGCATTCCAGAATTCCTCACTCTGTGATACTTTGACATTTATAGCTGTGTGACTTTAAGGAGGATGCCTAATCTAATTCAGTCCCAGTCATCTCATCTTCAGACATAGCTAAGAATACCTACTTCTTAAGATTACTGGGACAATTTCATGAGATAACGTATATAAAGTGCAAAATGAAATTCCTGGCATATACTAGGAGCTGAATAGATGCCGTGTCCTTTCTGTTCTTGTTAGTGCTGTATGTGATTTACTCCCAGGAGAAGGTAAAGCTGTTGTTAAAATGGCATTCATTTTACTGATACTAGAATTAAAAAGTTATCTGCCAATTATTGAGGACCAACTTTGTTCCAGATGAATAATATATTATGTTTATATCGCACAATTACATGAAGGAAGCCTTATTACTTCCATTTTGCATATAAAGAAAATAAGACCCAGAGAGGTTAGATGACTCGATCAGGGACATATAACTAGTAAGGGAAGCTGCATGTGATTCTAGGCCTGATTCTAAAGCCCATACCCTTTCTATCTATGCACACATATCAGTCAGGAGGTGATGATTAAAAGCTGATCAGTCATTTACAGAAATCATTGTAAGAGTGGATATAGCATCAAAAGCACTTCACTATGAGAGACATCTTAGCATTGTCTGGGCATATTTTCTTATGCCTCTGATGTTTATTAATTACAAACTTTTATTTCTTAATTTTCTTAAAATTCCTTGGTTGAAACTTTTCAATATAAATGCTGATATTTACAAATACATCCACTTGAATTTTCTAAGGAGTTAATTTTCCCATGATGTCTCATTTGCTAATGCACACATACTATCCCTGTAAGCACAGAGTATTGCAAGGCTTTCTGGTCAAATAGGAGCAGGTTGGGGGATGGATTGAAGCTAGTATTTATACCTTAATTCCCTGGGTTGGAGTGTTAATGTATGAATATCACTAGGCCTCAGGGTGCAGTCATAGGAGACGTTCCCAGTTAATTTCACTATTTCATAAAGAAAGAGTCAAGAATCTTATCCCAGGTCCCTCCACAGGGATTCGTCTTCCACTTCATACTGTCAACAGCCTTTACAAGAAGGCTTGATAAGTTCTCAATGATTATGATCTATTGTACTTGTATTTTACTGTCAATAATTGTATATGTGAATAGATACATGGATCCACACCTGCACCAAATGACAAGGGCTACATGTTTATTCCCCCCACCTCCATGATTTTTCTGAAAAACTATTTTTTCCACATTGGAGTCATTCTGAAGAGCAGGAAGCTATCTTGTTCCCCTGCTGTTCTCTGTTTCTGCCCAGCTTGTGGGAGAGAGTACCATGGTGTCAGTGGGTACCCTACGCAACGTCAGCACAAAGCACATTGGTATGTTGTTGTAACTTGCCATTTTCTCCTCTTAAAAGTTTTTCTAAAAAAAAACAAACTTCATCTTTCTATACTGCATTATAAATACCAATCAAATGTTAATAGAAAAAAACACATAAATTTTTGTTACTTTGTTTTTAAAGGCTTTATAGGAGGTTGAGATTTGGGGTGGGGGGGAAGGGGACAAGGAGGAGTATTGTTTTCACTTAATTTCACGTTGACCAATATTTTTACTGTGAGTAAAATGAAAATATACTTTTTCCTGAGTCTTTACCAAGATATATGTTTATTAATGTTGGGTATTCTAAGGTATATATGCAACTTCTTCCAAGGACCAGATCAACGAACAGATCATTTTTGCCTGAAGGTACAGTTCTCCCACCATCATCCATTAGCACTTGCTCATGATGACAAATTCAGGTTTAGGTCTCCATGATTTCTCTTCACTTTTCTTCTTCTCTGGGGAGAGAAAATGAATTTTCTTCTAGAGATCTGAGAAATGTATATGGAACCCAATCACTGGGCCTACTGCAGTGGGTGATAATGTCATAAGTCAACTAAAAGAAATGCAGTGAATAGTGAGATTCTTTCTTTCTTCCTGCTTTTTTTTAAATGGTGAGATTCTTAAGTATATTGAAGAGATTGACTGGATATATTAATGCATAAAGTCTAATTAGGAATGCGACAGGGTTTGATTCTTACATCAAAGAAATCAGTGTGATCCCACTCATGGCAACCTTATTCTGTTTCTTATTAGAAACAATCATTATGCCAATCCTAAAATGGAAGTAATGTGAGAATACAGTATTGCCTCAGAATGGAATGGTTACTACTTGAATGCAGAAAATCTCATTCTTTGAAAATTCATGAAAAAAAAATGTTGAACGACAAATTTTTTGAGTTATTCAAGATACTTTTTAGACTAGAATATGTTAGATGATTTTTTTTAAATATATGAACATACTGTGCTTAAAAAATTAGAACATTATAGCATAAGCTAGAGTTTCTGTAATCCCAGAGGTAACCACTATTCTGAGTTTGATGTGTATTCTTCTAATCCTTTTATTTTTGCTCCCTAATCCCTCTGATTGTGTGTTGTGCTTTTTTGACTAAAAGTGCAAGTATGATTATGGCAATAGCATTGATTTTCAGGTGTGGCTGTAGAATTAGTCTCATTACTTTAAAGTCATAGCTTGTATAATTCATTTTTATAATTCTGTTTAGTATTTCCCCAGGCCTTCCAATACTTAAAAAGAAACACACAACAGGAGAATAACTCCTGAGGCAGCACTCAGATGGCGGGAATTCTACAATCACTTATTAAATTGGCCTCCTAAATCCTGAGCGGATTTAGTAAGATGGAATTTCAAAGGGCGTTACAATGTATTGAATACCATTTTACTTAAAAGAAAACTGGAGCTCAGAAAATTAGATCTAGTGGGGCTCCTATGGGAAGCTTCCTTTTTCTTCCACCCTCCAACCCCCCCCCCCCCACCCCTCTCTCAATATCTTACAGAGAAAGACAAGAAGAGCCACACATCAAACTAAAGAAATCATCCAAACCTTTGTTCTTGCTTATTCCACTTTAGCCACTCTACTCTTTTATGATGCTGCTTGGTCTGAGTTATTATTAGGATTTATAAGCAGTCCCATGATAGACTTAGATTTTTTAGGTGTTTATAACTGTCATAAAAATTTAGTGTGGCATGCAAGGTCTCAACCTGGCAGTAAATTTTTCAGTAATACTTCTCCATATTGTAAGAAAGTTGTTTGTCCATCTTCAAGGAGTTGGGGAAAAGGTGGAACAGAACAAGAATTTCATTGTACTAAGAAAATTTTGTCATGGGGAGGAAGAAGCTACTCTGTTTTTCAGAAACAAAGTGTTCCAAGTGCCTTGAAGAACAGTACCCTGTGTCAGAGTAGATTAGAACACAGAGCAGCCTCTGAAGTTACCAGCTTCTTCACTTTGGGCAAATTATTTAACCTCTCTGTCCCTGAAAATTCCTCATGTGCACAATGAGGATAATAATAGTATCCACCTTATAAGGTTTGGAGGAGCGCTGTATTAGTTAATATATGACAAACGTTTAGAATAGTGCCAGACACATAAAAGAACTGTGTGTTTCTATTTAATCTTATCTTAGAGAGCTGGCTAAATCTTCTAAATTCTCATCCAGACATACTCACTGATAATGAAGCAGTGTTTTGAGGTATCTAGAGGTTAACATAAAACATAATTATTATAGTCATTATGTATCATGCATAGTCAGAGAGCAACTGTAAGTAGGATATTCCACGTTTATCTTTTTGCTTAGACACAGTCTAGGGACAAGAAACAGAACTCTGTGAAATGCTGTCATACTTACAGAAAGGGAGATAGATGCAGACAGAGCTGAACCCTTAAGTGGGAGAGAGGGTGTATGCTGGACTGAGGGCAGCATGTCCAGCAAAAGTCATGGTTTTGATCTTGGTTAACTTGAGTCTCAAGCAGATATTAGTCTCAGATCTTATTTCCCAAAAGGTCTTATCATTTAAGATTATGTATGGTTGACTCTAAAGAAAATCTGAAGGTTCTTCTAAACAACTTTTCCCAAAGATAAGAATCAGCTTAGTGGGTAGACGGGGTACTTTCCTAGCAGACCCTTGGTAGTCTGACTTTTGTAAGAAGCTGCTTTTTGAGCTCTGACTGTTGAATAACAATCTCTTTTTTAAAGGTTGCTGTAAATTTTAGCATGACATTTGGGAAGAAACAGGGTCAGAGCATAATCTTTCTATTTTCCACATTCGAATTGTGGCTGTTTCCATTTTTTCTCCTTTAAGCCAGTGAGGGGTGTGTGTGAGTGTGCATGTGTGAATCTAACTATTCATAGATGGCACGTTCACTTTTGTAGTGAAATTACCAAGTGAGAAGAAGGAGAATTGAAACTTTACTAGCTCGTAGCCATGCACTGGGGACATCATACGTGAGCCGTTTGATCCTTACAATAATTTTGGGAGATATTCTTATTCCCATTTGAAAGAAGAGAAAGCCAAGGTTCAGATGAGATGAGCTTGCAGAATAGTAAGAAATGGAACCCAGATTTGAGTATAGGTCTGCCTCCAAGGCACATTTTCTGGCTCATCATACAGAACCCACTCGTGAGGTGGACCTACCTTTAGGAGTTCATAAGTTGCTACATCGTGGAAATAGCCACACAGAATAGAATACATAGGTGAAGTTTGTTCCTGGCTCTCCCTTCATCCATCTCCCTGTCATCATCCTTCCCGATCTTTCACTGTGATATCTGTTTTTTCTCATTCTGTCCTCAACTCACCAAATCCAAATCCAATACTCTTTCAAAAGCTGATTGCCTAAGTCCCAGTTACCAGGATCATGCTTGGTAACTAGAGCTAACCCAATAGACCAGTTTATCCTGAATCTACTCATCTCAACTTGCAGTGATGCATTTCTGGTCCTTCTGTCCAGCCTACTCTGCTGCTTCCAGATACCTTCAGGACACCGTAACATTGAGCACACCAGCACAGATTTAAAACTGACGTGAAGCAGAGGCAGAAAGTAGCTCTCATGTATTTTTCTCATAAACAGTTTTCACATTGGTGTGGTACTACTTCCTCTTGATTCTTTCTGAGCCAATGACATGTTCTTGTTTGAAAATCTTTGAGGTTGAAGACCAGTAGCCTCCGTGTTCAGGTCACATCTTTCCCCTCTTCTCTTCCCCATTTCCCCCCTTTACTGTGTGTACTTTGTGCATATCCCTCAATCCCAGGAGATAACAGATATGTTTGCAGACAGGGTTTGGTGATTTCATTAACCATTGAGTCCTGTCCTTCAGGATCAGTGCCCTGCAGGAGTTGCAGGGAGGCAGAGGTTAAAGCCAGGGCATGTGAAGGCCAAAATCCCTGAGTTCAAAATCTTGCTCTGTTATTTATTAACATTGTGAGAATAGGCGGATCGTTCAGCATCACTGAATCTCAGCTTCCTTATCTGTAAAATGGAAAGAATAATAGAATCTAGTTCGTGGGGTTGTTGTAAAGACTCAACAAGACAGTTTATGCAAAGCACTTCATACATTATGTCAATTATATAGCAATAAAACTGGGAAGAAAATACTTCATATAGGATCTGGCCCATAGTAATTTATCATTATTATATGTGGCAAAATTTTGAAGTTGGTTCAAAGACAGAAGCATCAGGCCTATGGATCAGTGATTTGTAAAGATTAGAGTAGAACATTGAGCATCATATGAATTGCATATGGTGAAATTAACATTAGCTCCAGCTCATTCAACTTTTAATCTAGTTTTATTCCTTAAAGGGAACTTATAAAAATCATGTTGATTCTTGACCCAAATTAATTAGTTATCATTATTTAGTTATATTCACAAATAACTATCGAATACTGACTACTTAGCAGGTATTATTTACCAGATAAATTATGCTCAAAAGATGTAGCTTAGTAGACATTATCAAAAACAGACATTTAAAAGGTAATGCACTTCATTTTATATAAATATTTCCATTTTTACTTTAAAAATGTAATGCCATAAAAATTGCATTCAGGGAATAAGAGCTTGTGATCTGATTATAAGATAGAAATTTTCTTGTTGGATGCAGAGTTAATTTTCAGTCTGTGGTCAGCTTGGTGATTCCAAAGTGATTTTTACCACTTGGGACAATTCTCTTAAATCCGTGTAATGTGAACTATACAGTATTGTTACCTAGATTATAAAATATGGTAACATTCTTTGTAGCTTAATGTGTGCTGCAAGAACCCTTTTTGTACACTCCTGAACCCTTAGCACCTAGACCAGCTCCTGATACACATTGATAATGAAATCTTTTGCTGCTACATACTGGATTTTGTGCCAGATTCTATTAACATAGGTAAGAAATGGCTCCTGCTAAGATCGCACTTACCACACACTGGAAGAGAAAATATGTAAATCAATTGAAATGAAGTGAAAGGTACATGCTTGGTGTAGAATAATGGCAATCCTGCCTGCAGAATTTGGGGATGAAAAATTTAAGTTTCCAAGTCAGTAGGAGTGTTCCAGATCAGCATAAATTGAAGTTGGAGGATGTTCAGACAGAGGGACAGTCTAGGAATGATTGGCTTTATGGAAGACCAAAGCACTTGTCAGTATTTTCAAACAGTTTGAAATGATCAGAGCCCATGGTGTGAAAGAATAGTCACAAGGAGTAAGCAAGGAGATGAGGCAGTACTGCCCTGTCATGGGAAGTCTTCGTGCCCTTAAAAGGCAAACTCTTTTATGCTATGAGCAAAGGGGATCCATTAATATAGAGTTATCAAAATGGAGTAACATAGTTTTTGTCTCTTAAAAAGATCAATCTAGCAATAGTATGAGAATTTGCTGGAAGGTAAAAAGACTGGAGGAAATAGGAAATGTCTCATAATTTAAGTAGAAATAATGAAAATATTAATTAAAGCAGGGTAGTAGGGTGGCAACTTGGAGAGATTGTAAGGCTAAAATAAAAGGAATCTACTGACATGAATGAGGCAAGCAAAGAAGGAAAGGTCAAGGTTTCTTACTTGGGTAAAGGGCGGATGGTAAAGCCAGTAATCAAAAATGTAAATTCAGTTTTAAAAAAGTTCGATTTTCATGTGGAGATGTCTAGGAGGTAGTTATTACATATATGGGTTTAGCTCAGAAGAGAAGTTTAGGTGGTAATATATCTGGTGTCTTCAGGGTTTATAAAATCATCCAGAGAAATTATTTAAAAATAGAAGAGAAAAAGTATGAGACTCTAAAGAGTTTGAGTTCTCTGAGCAATTGTCCTAAAGGAGAGGCCTTCAGTGGACAAACCCTGTCCATATGCCCTGAGCTCTCAAATAGCTTCTCATACTGTCATTCTAAAAAGGTGAAAGGAGACCTTAACATCAAGATCACTTAAAAAAAAAAAAAAAAAAAAAAAAAAAAAGAATGAATGAAAAAGAAGCAGAAGCAGAAACAAAGGTATGAGCCTGAACTTCAGATTTATCAATTAAGACAGGAATCTCCAGACTTGGAATATGTAGATATGACCCTCTGTGCAAGATGATCCATTGGAGTAGGAAAAGAAAATACTGTGGCTTCCATGTATGTTTGTTGTCCATATAAATAATAATGAAATTAACCTTTGCTAAGATTTAATAACAGATTAAAATAGTCCTCACTCACCCCATGTTTGAGAGGACCACGTGTCATCTAAGCGTCGTTGGAAGAAGGCTAGCAGTTCTGTAAGGTGAAATGGTGAAATAGAGTCACCTTCAATTCATCTGTTTATTTTACCCATATTGTGCTATCTTCTGGTTTATGTAGGGCCAGGCATGTGAATTTATAGATTGTGTTATTGGATTTTAACTAAAAAAACCCTGCTAAAATGGACAAGTGGTTCACAAATTTTCCAGCAAAGAAATAACACTGATTGAAGATAGTACCCGTAATGCAAGCACAGATGAATATAGGGAAGGTATAAAGCTGACAAGTCCATTCACAGAATAAACTCTTTCTGTGAGCTAAAAGCAATTAAGATTTATTTGGATCTTCCAACATCCTTCCAAATGAGTAAAAAATATTAAAAAATAAACTCAACATATGGGTTTATCATTCACTATCATGACAATAAACCTCAAATGGAACATATGCACTGAGATATCAGCTAATGATCTTGAAAAATAGTGTTTATTTGACTTTATTCTTATAAATTTATATTCTGTGCATATATTTTCATCTATTGAGAGAATACGTGGTAACACAATTGATAAATAAAGTATGTATATAGAAGTTTAGTTTGGTATCTTGAATTTTTTAAAGGTGGGAACAAACAAGCAATAAGATCTGGGGAGCAGTGAGTTACAGAGTGGAGGGATATTTGAGCAGAGTTCAGGAAAGTCAAAATGGATGTCCATTGCTTACATCCTCTTTCGTACAGGCTGAGAAAGGGGTTCTCTGTGTTTCTTTGTGTAATACATTTCTGAAAAGAAACCCACAATCTCCTCATCACACTGTTGATTACTGTATTGAAATTAAATCTCTGAGCCATAACAAGGTGCAGAGGCAAGAGGAGGAGAAATTTTAGCAATGTGATGATTTTATTAAATGTTTGAGAGCCTCAGTGCCAGAAATTACAAGTGCAATCATCAGTCCTAGTTTCACAGACCATTAAGCAAACAACCTGTTTCTGTTTGGACTATTTTATTTGATTCAGGTAACATAAAAGACTTTCATAACAAGAAATCCATGAAGAAAAGTTTACTTATCAATATGCTTCCATTTAATCATGCAAACTTCCATGTGAATAATATGGCTATATATTGCAAGCTGTGGCATCGATACTGGAATATTGGCCATCCTTAAGACTCATGAATTTTTCCATAGCCACTGTTGGTTCTGGGTGATCAAAGAGTACAATCTTCACTAGAAATCTTAGTTAAAGGCTTATAGAAGTAAATCCAACATGGAAAGTGTTGTGTGAACCCCATTTACTGTCAATACTTGAATTGCTTTGATGCATTACAATTCCCAGAATGTTAAGAGCTAAAGGAAAATAATATCAGTACATTCAGTAAAGCCAAAAATTAGACTTTCAATGATGGTTACATACATATACTAATATCTAGGAATTAGATGATTGTTGATAAATGAAATTGACAAAATTTAAAAACAAAAATTTTGAATATAATAAATTTAGGTTTCTTTTAAGGAAATGAGTATTTTTCATAACTTGGGAGGAAAATAATACAAACTCTACAAATCTGGAGATATAAATGAATAACATTTGTTGGGTAGGTAAAATATTACAAGAATTAGTATTTGACGTCTAAGATTCTTGGAGCAAAGACCAGGTAAATCCCAATGTGAAGAAGAATACGGCAGTGATGGAGTGTAGTGATAGGAGAGATTAAGAAGCTGAATAACGCTTATAAAAAGCGTAGTGTAAGAATATTAAGCCACCTTCATGGACCCATTCTAATTACCTTCCATCAGTGACACATGCAAGTAATTATAGAAAAAATTTTACAGTCATCACAGGGATTCAGAATTTTATCTAACCATAGTATTTCCCAACTTGTTTCCAAGTTGGCTCAAGAAGTTGGGGTAAACAGTCTCTCTCACAAAGATAAATAGTAAGCCTACAGTTTGTACATTTGTCCTAGGATCCAAATTCTCTGGGTACATCCAACACTGAGCAATGACGATCAAAAGAAATGATCGTTCAGGAAGAATCTTAACCACTGAACCAAAAATGGGGTCCACATTACAAACACTTATTTTCACCAAGGGGAAGAAAAATGGTTTGCTGAATTAGAAACACTTTCAGGAAACTAAGGAGGTGATATGGGAGCAAAATAGAGTAAGAGTATTAAAACTGTAATCTTCTGATTAGAGGAGGACTTCAAAAATAAGAGAAGAGGTGCCAAAGTCTCAGCAAAAACTGCCCATGGAGAGATTCCAGATAGAACATGGCTTTGGCATCTTGTGTTTATCTAAGCAGGAATTCATGTACATCTGGGGGCAGTTTTGTGAGTCTATTGCAAAATTTGTATTATGTACAAATCAATTGTAATCAAATAGCAATCAATCTTATCTTCAATATATATTGACCAATTTTTTAGTGGTAATTGGCTGAGATTTTCGTTGGGCTTAAAAGTGGACTATTTCCCTCATCTTTGTTACTGGTTTGTACCCCTACCAACAGTCCCTACCCCAGTGAAATATATTAAAACGAAACCACCTGCACTTGGCCTCCTTACTTCATGCTGAGTCACTGACTAGTTCTCCTTTTGCTGGCTTTTGATCCCAGGTGTTAAGTCCAAGCCTCTGGTCCCCCTTGGCTACTCATCTTTCTTGAGGCTAAGCTTTTCATCTTCTTGACATTTATGCTTCCTCTTCTTCTGCCTTCTGTTCTCACCAGCATAAGAGATCTTCTGGAATTTTTCCAGTTTTCTTAGATTTTCCTCCCTCTTATACCTTTCTTCCTTCTGCAGCTCATATTTGCATGTCTTGGACACATTTCACTTGGTCTGTCCTTTAGATGATATCGAGAGGTCTCCTCACACTAAGATTTCATAAGCCAGTTCTTCTTGCCCTTCAAATACCAATATCAAACTTTCTTCTAAGACATCACTGAAGCTTCATCTTTGAACATACTCCAGAATTCACGTGTTAAGAACTACAGAGATTGGCAGGCAATTCTCTTAACTAGACACTTAAGAAAGGGCCTCCATTTTGCTGAAAATGAAATGTAGCATGCAATTAGTATTTACAGAGGCAGTTGTGGAGAAGTTAATATCAGGAAGCAGATGGGTAGGGGATGGGGAAAAGGGAATGAAATGTTGCTGTCTTTTGTGGATGACCAAGGGGGAAAAAAGAAAAGAAAAAACTGCCACCATTCTAACAGTCCTTGTATAAATGCACAAAAATAACCAACTAGGATATATCCAATTGCAAGCTCCTCCCACCTCTGGATAGTTTGTCTTTAAATCTGCCACCTTTAGGGGCTCCTGGGTGGCTCAGTCGGTTAAGCGTCCAACTTCGGCTCAGGTCATGATCTCATAGTTCTCATAGCTCGTGAGTTTGAGCCCCGCGTCGGGCTCTGTGCTGACAGCTCAGAGCTCAGAGCCTAGAGCCTGCTTCGGATGCTGTGTCTCCCTCTCTCTCTGCCCCTCCCCTGCTCTTGCTCTGTCTCAAAAATAAATAAAACATTAAAAAAAAGTTTTTTTAATCTGCCACCTCTGTTGTGAGTGTGAAGTGGTAGTAAGAGTGACAAGGGCTACTAGGCATGAATCTTCCCAGAAAGCAAATGGCCAGCATATTCTTGATGCCAACAGCAACAAGGGGGTGACAAAGGCTGCAAAAGAAAAGTTTACTGTGGAATAATAATAACATCTAATACAAACAGAAGCCAGAGAGGACGTGCCTCTTGTCTGTCCAAGGACTGCTCTTGATGTTATGTATAGCCGTTCCTGAACTTGGTGGTAGAGAACACACATCTCTGGGAATCAAAGCAGAATATAATTTTGAATGAAGTCCCATGGATTTCCGCCACATGCCAGGTCCCCTTATTATTGTCAATGGCTGCTTCTTGCAATCTATGAAGACTTTGGGGGGCCAGCTGCATAATAAGGGCCTTTTGAGCTCCAAAAAGTCTAAGGTATTTGGCATGTGTACACCTACATCTTCCTGTAACAATGTATTTTATTGTTTGGTAAAAGAAGTAAATCCATATGAAGCAAAAGTGGCGAAAGCTTTTAGTGATTTTTATGGTTATATGTGAAGATACATTTGGCACATTCCGTTTCTGAAAGGTTTTTTTTTTCTGTAGGTAGTAACGGCTCCCCCTCCACCCCAACTGTCCTTCTCATGTTCGCTCTTCTTGCTCTGATTGGCGATGCCCTTCCTTTTCTAAACTCTTCACTCCTCCCTCTGAAGAATAGGACAGAAACACAGAGTGACCGCTCAGTTCCTTGGGAGAAGGCGACTACAGAAACAACAAAGGGGTGTGCTACCCACTCATTTTCCGTTATCTCTGCATATGGATAGCTATTTTCAAAGGTGATCTTGTAAGAAGCCCCACATTGGCAGTTTGCTAGCATCAAGCAACTAATATCTAATCTGGCCAGCCTCAGAAGGATGTTGGATTACGCTGCTGAGAAATCATCAAAAAACTGAGGCTTCTATTTACTCCAAGCCTGTTTCTGTTTCCAGTCAGGGTGAGGTAGACCACACAACAAAACCCAGGACAGCAGTGTTGTTGCACTAAAATCAACAGGCCCCCCAATTTAACTCAAAGCTTCAAATCCAAGTGTGTATTCTAGAAGCAAATGGAAGTACCTGCTGCTTAGAGTTTGCCACAGTGCCTGGTCATAACAGGTATAAATGAAGAAGTTATTAACCCGTGAGTTTTCTGATGTTCATGAGCTAAAACGCAGGTCCTGGGTGCTACAATTCTAATATGAGTGGTGGTAGTGTGTGTGTGTGTGTGTGTGTGTGTGTGTGTGTGTGAATATTTATTACAAACTTAGTCTTCACTTAGTCTTCACCTAGGAAGTTCTTGGCAGGAATTTAAAATGTAAGGGTTATAAACTAATAAATGTGCTTTGAACGGTGCCAGGTTTACAGTCAAGAGAGGGCAGTACATGGCACTATTAAGGATAACAAGAAGAATTCTCTGATGGGAACTCTAATAAATGTAGTAGCATGCTGTAATAAAGAGCACTAGAAAATGGATGAGGTATAACAAAATTATTCATAAAGAGAAATGGAAAAGGATGTCATGCTGAGTGGTTACATGCAGTTATATAGACACTAACAAGGTTATCACGAGAAGCTGAGTGCTAGTACGTTCACATATGTTTTCTAACCAGCACAAAGAGAGACTGTTTTTATCTTGAAGAACAGTAGAGCCCGGAGTTAGAGGTGTGCTAAATCTTGCTACTGATTTTTAATAATTCAGAGCCAAATAGCAATAATGGTTCATGTAGGTCAGTTTAATGAACAAAGCAACCTCACTTCAGGTTGTTTGATGGAAGGTTCTCTGCCGAGTTGCTAACTGGTATACTTTACAGCTATCTCCAGGGTTCTTTTTGATATGATATTATCCTCCTCACACACTGCGCTTTCTGTACACCAAAATATAATGTGATGCCACGAGCGAGGATGAAAACACTGAAAGAATTTTCAAATGAGCCCATGAGCTCTTGCTCTGAAGCCACAGTAATGCTGGAAAAACAGAGGCAGCTGTCCTGCTCACAAACCGCTCAAATAAAGTTTTCTAGGAACCACAGCAATTCAAAGAGCTGGCTAGGGAGTCTTCCGACGATCCTTGGAACTGAGGAGAGAGGTTTACCCACGATATTTTCATTCTCTGATGCTTAACCGTCACAAAACAGCAACAGACTGATGCAATATTAGGCTGATTGTAACCGATTCGTTAAATACAATGGTAAGCAATCATTTTATTGACATGTGGGACATGCGGGGTCCTCTATTCCTGCGAATTTCCATTTGTGCTAAGTATAAATAGTACAGTTATCTCAGTGTGATTTAAATTTAACCCATAGAAAGGAGTTTTAACCTAGAGATATGAGGCATTTAGATTTCTTTTTAGACCAAAATCAGATCAAGACGTGGCTGGGAGTATCAGCAGCAATGTCTCAAGCCAATAAAAATCACTGAAAGTATTTTTCCTACTGAATTTGGCCTTTGAGGATTTTTCTTTGAGATTCCATTTTAATTGAAGCCCTGAGTCAATTCTGTATGAGGGGAAACCAGCAAACCCACTAATACTAGAATCCTACAGCTTTGGCCACGTAACCTTCTTCACTGACCTGAGCCTCAGAACGAAAGCTTGTCTCAATTTCTATCCTTTTCAGAAACCTAACGTGGTATTTGGTGTGCTAGTTAGCAGTACTGATGTAAAGACTGGGCAATGTGTGTGTTTTTCAGTGGATGAGCTTTTAGAATATTTCTCCTTTCTCTGCCCTTCTCCAGCATGGCACAATGTATGCTTAGACATTTTGGAAACACTTGGCTCAGATACTGAAGGGTAGGCTCCCTCCCCTCCCCCCCCCTCGAGAACTTCCTATGAAGAGGATCCCTTGACGACTAGCTCCACCTAGACATCACACCTTGCCAGGCAATATTCAGTTACAGTTGACTTCTCTTGCCAGAGATTCCTAATGAGTCAGAAGTATATTCCATCCCTCTCAAGTACCACTTGCCCTGTATTTAGTTAGTGGGGCTACAGGCCTGGAACAGAGGCAAGGTTCTTACTCTCAGGTTATAAATGCTATCATTGTGTGCACCCTGATTCTCCACGGTAAGCCACCTGCCCGGGGAGGGTTGTGTTTCTCAGAGGCGTTTCTCACTGAAGGTTCGGTGGGGCTCCAGCATTTATGAACGGAAAAGATTGAGGGTAGGGGGTTGGGTGTGGGGTTCAAATTGAGAAATGGAGTACTTGTTTCTTAGCTCAGGAAAACAAAGTATCCTCTGCTCTCCAGGAAGAGCCCAGCTCACTGGTGGAGCAGGTGATAACTTTCACAACTGAGAGTCAAGGAGGATGAAATCCCCACCCCCGTATCATTAATTAAAACAATATTGTACAGTTGCAAAACTTACAGTAGGCAAGCAATCACCTCCTTCACCTAGTTTGAGCCTCATGACAGTGTAGGATATGTATTGTCCACCCCATTTGATAGGTGAGAAAACCAAGGTTTATAAACTATGAGATTTGCCACTCAGATCCTAATAGGGAGTGTTGAAGGGAATTGCGGTCCTCTGTAAGTCTATTGATTTCTGCCTCCAAAAACAGCTTTAGGTCATTTGTCAGATATTAATACCCTTACTTAGTTCTTTTCATAGCTACCACAGGGAAACAAGAAGCAGAGATCTTACTGCTGAAGAAAGAGGCAGGTGAACTTGGAGGAGGCCGGATAGATTTGTACCCTGACATCACACCATGGGGGGAAACCCTAGGGAGATTTGTGTGTGTGTGTGGGGGGGGGGGGTTGGTGCATGGGGACCTCAGGGAAGAAACAGTAAGTGTTCCTAATAGAGACAGCAAGGGAGCTGGGATAAACTCTAAAGACCAACTTCTTCTAGTTCCCAAGATTGCCTTGGGGAGCAATACATCGGAAAGTGATTAGTGAAGGCCTTAATGCTTTGTATGTGCAAGTGAGTAACATTCATTGAGGGGAGGCAAATGCAAGCAGAACCTTCATTTCCAAGGAATGACTAAAATTCTCCTTCTAAAGGCTTCTGATTCCCTACCTCCCTGGGTCACACTGGCCAGTCCTTAGTGTGGTAACACCCAGGAACAAATTCTCCTGGAAGGAATGTGTTAAAGAAATGAGCATTACAGAAAGAAGGAAAAATGAGAAGTACCAGGAAATGTTTAGAAGATACTGTATCATTGTTACCGGGAGGAAGTGTCACACGTAACTTCAGACTAACTGTTTATGTGGTGGAAAATCAATTTTGAAAAATGTAAGCAGTGGCCGCAGTGGGGCCCTAGCTAGGATTTGAAATAAACCTCCCTTAAGTAGGACATAATTATTTTCTTTGGTTTCTAAAATATTGGCTTTCATAAGCAATGACAATATTTATTTAATGCTACTGACCCTAACCTGTTTAGCAAATAGAACCAGAGTCCCAGGCATTATCCTGGCACCGGCTCACCAACGTGTGGGTGATGTCTGCTGTAGGGGGAGGTCGTCTCTTGCTGGGACACACTGGAGAGGGGGGTCGCAGTGATAAAAATGCCAGAAGCATGTACCATCTCATTCTCCATGCTGAATCCCCACCAACCTCGCCAGCCACATTTTATCTATGAAACAGATTTATGGTTCTGAAAAGCAGAACACACTCATCAAATGAATTTATTTTAAATACTGAAGCCAAATTGGAATGTTTCATTGCATCTGTGACTTTTTACAATGAATCTGGATATAGTTTTGTACCCACTTCCAGTCTGGAACAAGTTCTATCTTACTAAGTATTTGGTCTACCCACCTTCCTCTGTGAACCACAGTTAAGGCTTCAATTCCCTCACCCAAGTGGGTGTTTCCCAAATTGACCTGAGAAGGACCTGAGAAGTTAGGCTACTTGGTCTGATGTTTTTGATACCCACTGGCCTGTGGGGAATTGCCATATTCTAAAGAATGTTATGCCCTTTAACCTTTTACTTGGTAAAACCTAAACAGAGTCACCACTCAATAATACTTTCGGTTAGACATTTTGCTACCTAGGTTAAGCTTTGACAGCACAAAATGTAGAGATTTTATTCAATGCTTTTTGACATTGGCAATTAAGAACCAGTTGGTGTAGCCAGCAAATAAATAATTTAATGTGATTTTAAGCTTAAAAGAAGCTGGGGATTTTTTTTTTACTTTCTTTGTCGTGAAGGATAATGTAACCAGGAAAACCCCACAAGTCACAAAAATGTGCAGCTCAATGATTTATCACAAGACAAACACCTCTGTGCCCACCATCCAGGCCTAAAAATGTACTGGGTGTTAAAGTGTTCCTTCTATTCATTAATTAATTCGGATATTTTCTGTGTCCCTGATGTGCCAAGCACTGTCCTAGGCATACTTACTGTATAGCTGAAAATACAAACAATGTGCAAATAAAGATGTAACACTTTAGGCAGAGATGTGCTCTGCAGGATAAGGTACACAGAGGGTGAGGGCATAGGAGGGGGACAGCTACTGTATCTGTGGGGTTAACAGGAGGGACATTGTAGTTTTTGGTTGTGTCCCTGGTGCCTAGCCTAAAGTGTGAATTAATAACTGTGTTGAGTAAATTGGACAGTGATAGAATCCAATATTCGTGACAGAACGAAGCAAGCACAAAACCAAACAGAAAACAGCAAAAGACAATTGCAAGCTAGTTGTTTTTGTGAACCACAAGGCTAGGCAAATGGCATTTGTCAGGGCAGAAGAAACAATTGGTCATTAAACTTCAATGTGTAGCATCAGGGCAGGACATGTGATTCTTTTTTAGGCACTTCCTTCTGAACTGTTGCACTCAGCTGAGATTTTACAAGTTCAAGAGAGCTCTAAATGTAGACACCAGACTATTACACTTGGACCAAACGGTGTTCGACCATCCGTGGCTGGCCTTCACCTTCCTAAATGTTTCCCAAATTGGTGACTGTGTATTTTGAAATGTCAGTGAAAGACAAAAGGAGTGAGGACAAAGTATTATAAAAGACAAAAAGCTCAAGAAATGAAATACTCTTCAATTTTAATACTGGCATTGCTAAGCAACCCACCAAATGTCACTTTTGGCCTCTGAAGATCAGAGGAACTAACTGGAGAGGGAAAGATGCCTCCTTCAATCCTGAGACCCAAGCCAGTCAGGAATGTTATTTGGCCAAAGCTGCAGAACCCACATATAGAATTGGCTCAGTTTCAATTAAAATGAGATCTAGGGTCGCCTGGGTGGCTCAGTCGGTTAAGCATCCGACTTCGGCTCAGGTCACGATCTCGCGGTATGTGAGTTCGAGCCCCGCGTGGGGCTCTGTGCTGACTGCTCAGAGCCTGGAGCCTGTTTCAGATTCTGTGTCTCCCTCTCTCTCTGACCCTCCCCCGTTCATGCTCTGTCTCTCTCTGTCTCAAAAATAAATAAACGTTAAAAAAAAAATTAAAAAAAAAAATTAAAATGAGATCTAAATGGAAAATTTCAAGGGCCAATTTCAACAGGAAAATCTTTCCAGGGCTTTATTTTCCCCCCTTCTTCTTCTTCTTCGGATGTAGCCTTTAAGGACACTGAGGGATGGGGGGGGGGTGGTCAGGGAGGGAGGGAGGGAGAGAGAGAGAGAGAATAGGGGTAAAGGGAGAGGGAAGGAGAAAAGGAGGAAGGGAAAAAGGGAAGAGAGAGAGAGAGAAAGAAGTCAGGAAAAGGAGGAAGAAGGAGAGACCCTTGATACTGACATTTTGAGGAATATTAGAAATTTGCAAAAAAAAAAAAAAGAATTAAAATGTCTGTGAGATTCTCACATGCCTTCTTTATTTTGCCAGTTAGAAAATTATCTTTATAATAAGCTACCTCTGTATTTTGATTCTTTTTTATATCCATTGAAAATTGATATTCCTAGCATTGTGCCCTACACATAGTAGTCCTTCAATAAATGTATCCTGATGATATTGATTTTACTAAATCCATTTTCCACTTTCTCTTTAATGACCCCTAATAATCCTCATAATTAAGTTAAATCAATAGTAACACAAGTGTGGAATTCAGCATTAAAAAACTCATGTAGTCGTTCATTCCATCAATCAATAAATATTAATTGCACTTCAGGCAGTGTTCTTAGATGCTGGGGTTTTCACTATAAAAAAAGCACATATGGCCCTTGGTCCAGAGATTATAAAATCTAGCCAGAATGACATTTGAAAACCATCATCATTATCATCACCACCATCATCACTAACACATAACTCAGTGACAGGCATCCTTACAGCATTTTACATATATTAACTCACTTAATCTTCATAGCAACATTTGAAATAGATAATAATGTTAGCATCATTTATTTTTCATGGGGAAACAAAGGCTCCAGAAAATGAGGTTCTCTAAAAAGTGAATTTCAGTACAGTGCTGAAGTTGTATGAATCATAATGTGACGGTTAAAATGATGCCTCAAAGCAGCTATTGGCATCGATAGAAAAAGAGGATTAAGATTCCTCTTCCTCCACATATCCTCCCTCTGCTTATAGAAAAAAAAAAAAACACAAATCCAAAAGGCTTTAAATATTTTTAATTTAAATTTTATCTTTTACTTTTCTAACTTTTTAAGAAGAGCATCACTGGTGATAATGGTTACAGTGCTTTATATACTTGATGTTTTGGAAGTTATTTGCTAAGATAGAGAAGGTAATACGGATTATATGATGTGATCCAGAGCCTTCCAAAACGAGGGGAAAGGGCAGTCCAATTGAGATGTAAGCAAAGGCACTCTCCTTGGGAATTTAGAGCCCTGTGCTTCATTTTCTGACCTTACCACATAGACTTCCACACCATCCAGGCCTGCCATTGGATAATAACTGTGTCCAGCAACCCCTGGGACCCAACCAATTTATCATCTACTCTGCTGGAGAGATTTTTGGTTGCTTGCATCCTGTCCTGTGCTGTGGGGTCTAGCAAAGCCAAAGGGTTGCTAATTGCCATGTTAAATTCTCCTGGCCTCAGCTATTCTCTCCCTTGAGTCTCTCAATCTCCCAGTCCAATTGGGGACATCCGGAGGAATTTATCTGCACGCCAGGAGCTCAAAAAGCATTTACTGCTAGTTTGTCTGTATCAGCAGAGGAGAAAGGTAGTTTTAGTCAGGGTGGCTGTGCTCTGCATTTTATGATGCTGTTTCATAATAGGAGGTTGCAATCTTCTGCCTACTATAAGATAAAAGGGAAAGGAATTCACAACAACTCGTGTTTGGGGAAACATTTTCTTGAATTTAAGGTTATCCATCAAGATAACAGTTATTACTAATGCCCTTATCTGATGTTGTCTAAATAAAGTCCATTAACTGACTTTACATTCCGGGTCCAGTTGCGATAACTTTATTATAGCTGTCAATACCCTGTTGAAAATCATAATTCTAGCATTGATTTCTACTTCTTCTTTGCTTAAAGACCCTTTGGCATCTCCACCAAATTTCTGGAGTTTAAAAATTTGTGGCATTGGGTGGAGAATTTAAAAAGTCATCATGTGAACAGGAGTCCCCAGGTGATCTTCCTTATGTGATATTTTAGACAATTTAATTCTGTTCCACAAAATATAGAATCAGTGACTCAGGGTGAATTTTTTTTTCTCTCCACTTTCAAGTTTAAAAATATTTTTAGACAGCATGAAATGCATTTGCATCATTTTCACAAACACTGTATAAACATGGATGTGCCTGCTTCATCATGGCTAACCAGGACACCATCCCTGAGGTGACCCATACGTTTTTATGTTGACCTGAAAAACTCTTTCTGCAGTTGACTCACATGTGATATTTTATACTGTCTCTTAGTGAGAATATGCTTGACATATATATGATGCCGAATGGGCTTTGTTTCTCAAAAATTACAGAGAAGAACAATGTGATTTGCATCACAAACGAAAGGCAAAGATGAACAGCAGAAGTAGGAGATGTGGTATGGTGGGTGGTGTCAGGTGTATATGAATATTGCATTACTGACTTAGGAGGTGGAAGATGTGATGCAGGTACTATAGTACAGACCACAGTGAAGGTCTCTTCCAAAGGAATATGGATTTGAAGGACCTGTCATTGCCCTTGACAAGCACTTTTTCTAGCCTTCCCGCTTTGTATGCTGCATTTTCTTCCCAAACCAAATGATGGGGGCTAATGTCCACAGTCACTGAGCAAGAGGATTTATAGATCTGGATTTATCCCTGGCCCGGCCACACCTTGTTCTCTTTTCTAGTTACATTTTGTTTTTGGTTTTGTTTTTTGGTCTTTTTGCTCCTTCAGTTAGAACTCCAGCCCATGGTCTTTTTAGAGGCTACCTAACATGATAGAAGCAACAGCAGCTTTAGAGTCCGTGAAACCTGAGCCGTGGTCCTGACTCTGCCACAAATAACATGTAGGACCTTGGGCAAATTATTTAATCTTTTGATTAATATTCAGATTCCTTATCTGCAAAGTGGAAATAGGATTGCCTACCTTGCAGAGTGGTTTGTGAGAATTTAATTAACCGTTATAAACATAGTGACCAACACAGGGTACGTTACATTGTAGGGACCCAATTATAATAATAATGGAACATAAACAGATAAGTGAAAATATAGGGTATTGTGATCTGGTGTCTTTGCCTTTTTTTCAGTAGATGCAATGTCATTTCTGGGGAAATACTCTTTGTCCAGCAAAAGAAGAATTTGTTTTCAGGTACTTTCTCCCTTTACTAAATGACAAAGAAATTTACATTTATTTCTCAGTTTCTTTGATGCAAACATTGGGTAGGACAGTAAGAGAATTAAATTGTTAGGTGAGTCCAATTGAAAAGCCTAAAAAATAATTGCTTTATAGGCAGTTTCAGAAATGAAGTAATTTGATTTTAATTTTCTTGTTTAAAGGACATTCTGAACACCCATCAGCTCTTTGGATTGTTGGACCACATGTTCAGTTTCTGTAATATGAAGGGTTAGGTCAGGGTAAGGTCCAAGGTCCCTTCAGTTCATGAAGGCAGTATGATTCTGTGATATACAAATAGGGAAATGTGATCCTGTGCTCCCTGAACTCAGGAAAGGACCCTTTGTTCATATACCTAAGTCAGGATCATTTCAGGATCACAGAAATCACCTGTGATATTTTATAACATATGTATTATATATTACATATATTACACAATATGTGTATAAAAACACAATATTTTGCAATTGAACGGTCAACGTTCAATAATAAAACAGGTGGTTATACGATGTACCATACTTCCACAGAAGTTTTAGAGTTTTAGACTTTTTAGTGACTCTGATTTCCTCAGTGTCTTAACCTCTCTATTCTGATCTTTCATCTATAAAAGAAGGGGCTTCAACTGGGTAACGCTGGATTTGTCTTCAATTATGACAGTCATAACAATAATTATAAAAATGAAAAGAATAGCAGCTCCCTGACTTAATCCAGTATTGTGATTATAGGTGAGTCCCTGGAGTTTGCCTGAGTTCAAAGAACTGACAATGTGACCTTGGGCACTTTAATTTCCTCACCTGTAAAATGGGAGCAGGAGTAATATGAACCTCAGAGGGCTGTTGTGAGGGTTAATTGAATAATATGCGTGAGATGTTTGCCACGGCTCAAGAATGAATGTCAGCCGGTGGTAGCAATGGGATAGCGGTGGTGACCAGGAGCTTGCTCCTTAATTTAATTCTTACAGCCGGCAACCTTGTAAGTATTAATATCCATATTTTATAGAAGAAGTAACTGAAGTTCAGGGAGGTTAAGCAATTTTGGAAATGTCATGTGGCTGGGAAGTAACAGCCTGATGTTGAAACCAGGTCTGTTTAATTCTAACCATAGGAAGGCTACTTTCTAGCTTTATAATTCTATAAAAATTCTACTTGGAGTAGAATTACAGAATGGCACTTATGAGTTAGTTGTTCCATCTTTTCACTCTCAAAGCACTTTGTACATTTAACCAGCAAAGCATTCATCATGTCTTTTACTTTGTTTTTTCACTTGTCTGACCAACAGCAGCCAGTGAGCTTTTTGAGGATAAGAATCATGGTTTCAAAGGCCAAGGGACATGGATCCTGGCACATAGTAGACATATAAGAAATGTCTTTCTTTTTTTTTAAATGTTTATTAAGAGAGAGAACCCACCAGCAAGAGCAGAGGAAGGACAGAGAGAGAGGGAGAGAGGGAGACACAGAATCCAAAGCAGGCTCTAGGCTCTGAGCTGTCAGCACAGAACCGGATGTGGGGCTTGAACCCATGAACTGTGAGATCATGACCTGAGCCGAAGTCTGATGCTTAACAGACTGAGCCACCCAGGAGGCCCAAGAAGTGTCTTTTTAACAAAATAGATTTTAAGAAAATACAGAGTCTATGGCAAAATAAAGCAGAACAGAACAAAAATAATTTTGGGGGGTTAATTCAGCGTTATGGAATAAAGACAGAAATACAGAGACTAGGGAAGTAATATTTTATCAGGGCAGGAGGATAAATAGACATTGGAGGTAACATACTTTTTAACCTTGAGGCAGGAAATGGGATTCATTTTCAGGAACTTCTTCCTGAAACAATTGTTCCAAACTAAGATTTCACTGATTCTTGCAATGAGTAGAATTAAAATTAATCAAAATGTTTATATCCAGAGAAATTTTAAACTTAAGAGCTTTGACTATTAAATTTGGACCAAACAGAGGCAGTTAAGTTTCAAAGACATTCTAGGAGAAATTCACTACGGTTGGTGTTTCCCATTAAAATTTATACCATCCATCATCCTAATAGATTATCCATATGATTTGTCCATCACATTATGAGAACAAAATGCTGTCTTGTCTCCTTGATACAATGTCTTAAAAAAAAATATATATATATATATATATATATATATATATATATATATATATATGAGAGAAAGAAAGAAACACCACACTGTTCCTTTTCTAGTTTTTTCTTTGAAGTTGTTCATAGCACACAAGGTCTGGCATCAGGAGTAATTAGAGTAAACCATGCAGAAATCCCAAAGGAAACAGGCAGGTAGGATAATGTTTGCTGAATTAAAAACTTAAAAAGAAAGCTCAGTGTTTTAGAGGACAAGAAGGTGAATAATGCTTACCAGGATGATTAAATTACTGAATCGGTTTTACCTGTCTAAATTAGATTCCCATGGCCATATTCTAAGGTGTAATCATAATTATGGGAAAAATTTGAGAGGGAATTTTTAGTAATTGACAACACTGTACACATGATAGGCAAAGTTTTTTGAAGATCACGACCAACAGTAATTGTGCACTAGAATCCCCCCAAGTGATGGTCTCCATCTCAGGCCCAAGGAAGCTACAGTCCAATCTGTAGGGATGGGTTCAGGCCCCTGCCCCTAACAGGCTTCTGGAGAGACTGTATGGCTGTATCAGCAATGTGAAGACTCCTGACAGATAAAGACCCTTGCAGAGAAAGTCTTCATTTTCCTCAAATGCATTTTAATTTTTTTGGTTAATTTAGTTTGTGTCACATGCATAGTGCTTTTATATTTCCTTTCCTTTTGAAGATATAATGATGCAAAATATCAAAAACCAAAATAGTGTGAAAATAGGGGCTTTGGATTCAGCAGGGAAAAATGTCCCAGACATTACTGGAGACATATTTATACTAAAAAAAATGATTCATTCTTTACCTCGAATTCAAATTTAACTAGGCATCTTAAATTTTATCTGGCTACTCTATACAAAATGGCAGGAGTTATAGCGCGAAGGCAGCTAGTAAGTAATACCATTTGCAGATGACCTCACATGTGAACTGGTGCAGAGACAATTACATTTGTCACCTCAAATAACATAATTAGTCTAAGTCTTACAAATGTTCCTTTGGGAAACAAGGATTCAAAAGTGGCCTTGATAATGTAGTGGCCTCTGTTGTAAACTTTTTCATGACTTTTCTTAATTCACTTTTAATTCAATGCATTGTTGTTGTCGTTTTTGAAAAACAAAATTATTATTCAGTAAAAATAGCCTGAAAGAAACGTAACTGTCTCCCAAACTCAAAGTTGTACTTAAAAAAGGTACCAATACTAAAATGTACATAGCCACCAAGACCTTCAGGAAGTCTATACGAAGTAGGCAATGATGATAAGCATCTCTCCAGCATTTTGATCTGTCCCTGTGTTCTAAACAGGGCAACAGGTGTGGCCGCAAGTGGAACAGATGTTTCCACATGTGGGAGTTGGGGTTTGAGTCTATTTGCTGCCTCTGCCTTTTCTTTTCTATCATTCATGGTGAGGATGTGTGTTTTCATGCTGTCGAGCTCCTTTGCCTTACTTTATGCCTCTATTTGGTAAGGCTGTGGGCTGTGGTGTGCTATTTCTTTCTTGCATATTTTTATATGATTGTTAAGAACTCTTTTTTTTTTTTTTTTTTAATTTTAGTCTTGCTGTTTTGAGACTCCTGAATCAGACTTTCTGGTCACTGTTTTAGGGTATGATTTTATAGCAGATAGAGAGGGAAAGAGAGAGAGAAAGAGAAAAACAGTAGAAACATTATTCTTAAGGGGAGAAAAACGCCTCAGCCAAAGGCAGATGACTGTGCCCTTGTTCTGCCTTGACCTGGGAGTTGAACTGCCCCAGGAAGTCATTAACACATCAGTAGTGACTGTTTTGTCAGGTCTTATTGTTTAATTAGATCACAACTTAGATCCTGATTCTAAAATCCTTTTGGCACATGCCATAATTCTCAGCACTTAGTATCAAATACTTCCTAACAGCTGCCTATGTAAAGTCAAAAGCAGGCAAATTCAATATTTGAACTAATTTAATTTCTTTTTTAAATAACAGACTCTTAGAGTGAAAGTTTCTAGTGATCAATCACTCAAACTTTTTTGAGTTATTGCTCCCTGTGGCTCCCAAAGGTTGCCATGCTCAATTTGGCTACAAGGCTTCCCTCCAATCACATGAAGTGCTCTTCACCATGTCTGGAGAGTGACAAGTCTTCAGTCCTTTCAACAATATATGCTGGTGTGACGATGCTTCCTCTGTGTTCATGGACTATGACAACCTCTCCAGACATAAAGCTGAATCAAAGTTCTAGACCCAGGAAATGAGATTTGTGGCATATTTCAGGTATTTGGCCCAAATAGACATGGGATTTCTGGGGATGCATCACAGAAATTAATGCCTCCAAGAATTAGAAAGAGGAAACATTTGTAAAATCCTAGAAATCTCAGTCCATAAGAGGTTTTTTCCCCTCTCGCTCAGTTTATGTTTTTAGTGCTAGATATTTTCAGTATCAAATGCCTAAATGTTGGGGCTTATTACTCTATCTCTAAGGAGACCATACCACAGACCAATGGATCTGATTATTGAGATTGTTTTTCCCCTAGAGAAGCTGCCTGCATTGCATTTGGCTTAATTTCATTCTACAGCTACTAGTGATGCTAATATAAACAAGTGTTCCCTTCATTTTTCTTCCTTTCATGTGTGCGCGTGCACGTGTGTGTGTGTGTGTGTGTGTGTGTGTGTGTGTTAAAATCCATCAAACAGTTTTGTAGCTAGTATCTTCCTCTATCGTCTCCATTTAACCAAGTTTGACATGTTGAGCTCTGTTCACGTTTCCTTTCACACTTGTCTATTTCCTATGTCTGTAGAGTTGTGACTTTGCTTTTCCAAATTTCATTATTTGTTTTAACTATTTTTTCCATAGTGTAAGAAGCACCATTCAAGTTGTCATAAGAGGGTGATATAGGAGCACTTAGAAGAGACACCATCTCAAATTGCTGAGGTGCAAGGAAGGGGTAGGGGAAAGTTTTCTTGGCTGAGAAGTCATTGTGCGTGGAGAACTCAAGAGGAGTGGGCAGAGAGGAAAAAATGAATAAAACCTCAAGCTATGAGTTCATTGTGAAAAGAAGGTAAATGGTGAAGATTGAGCAAAAGGTGATTAGACAAGAGAGAAAAGCAAGAATCAAATTGTAAAGACATTGCCTACTTCAGTAGGGTTAGGTCTTTATCCTAATGGTAAAGAGAAGTAATAAAGCGTTTTAAGAAGGAGAACAGTTGGATTTTTGTTTTTGAAAGATCACTCTGGCAACATGTGCAAAATGGATTAAGGTAGGAGAAAAGTTAAGAGTGATAGGAGGATATTTTAGAAAATGAAGCAGAAAACAGTGCCCCAAATGCAGGTGGCAATAATGCAAAAAGCCAGCCAGGTAGAATCCATAGTTTGGTGACTTGTTAAGTGATGGTGAGAGTAAGTGTAAAGCAGTGAAGGATGGCTCTTGGTGTTTAAGCTTGAGAAAACAAGGGAATTATAGAGATGATTCACTCCTTGAGAAAGAAAATACAACGATGAAAGGTCCAGTCTGGATAGGAAATAGATTCCGTTTGGCACATGTTGAATTTGTGGTGTGTGTTGTGCACTCAGGTACAGATATACAGCTGGCTGATTGAGTCATAATTACAGGATCCATCAGTTTAGAAAGGGTAGTGAAGTCTTAAGAATAAATGAGACCACCCCCAGAGATATTTTAGAGTGAGATTAGGGAGTCTGTGACATTTGAGATATACATGAAAGAAAATTAAGCATGGAGGATAATGATAAAAAATGGCCATAGAGGGAGGTGTCTGGGTGGCTCAGTTTGTTAAGCGCCGACTCTTGGTTTCAGCTTAGGTCATGACCTCACAGTTTGTGAGTTTGAGCTTCGCATCAGTCTCAGGCTGGTGGCATGGAGCCTGCTTGGGATTTTCTCTTTCCCTCTCCTTCTGCCCCTCTCCCACTTGCTATCTGTCTTTCTCCCAAAATAATAAATAAACTTTAAAAAAAAAGAAGAAGAAGAAGAATAGAGGTAGGAATAAATCAAAAGAGAGCATCGTGTCACCAAAAAGGGGAAGAAAACACATCAAGAAGTGCTTAATACTATCAAATACAGAAGTGGATACTGAAAGACTCATTGCATTCAGTAGCAGGGCAGACATCAGTGTCTTTGTCAAAAAGTGATTTCATGGGAGTAATTGTTGTAGAGCCAATTGCAATGGGATTTGTTTAGTCAGTTTTGGTAATTCACATTCTTCAAAGAATTTATCCATTTAATCTAAGTTGTTTATTGATACAAAATTTTCATAATTTCTAATTACCAGCATATTCCCTATAGGATTTATACCGATGTCCTTTATTTCATCCTGGATGTTGGTAGTTTGTCTCCTCTCTCTTTATATCTTCATTAGTCTAGTTAGACATGTGTCAATTTTGTTGACTTTTTCAGTGGAACATCATTTGGTTTTATTGGCTCACTCTGTTCTCTTTCTATTTTATCAACTTCTTCTCTTCTTTATTATTTCCTTCCTTCTGCTTATTCTGAGTTTAATTTTCTCTTCCTTCTTTAGTTTCTTAATGTAGGAGGTTAGATCATTTGAGTTCAGAATTTTTATCTTTTCCAATATAAGCAATTGAAGCTATAAAATTTGCTTCAAGCAAGTTTAGCTGCACCCATGTTTTTGATACGTTGTTTTTTTTTTGTTTTGTTTTTTTTTTAAATTTTTTTTTTTCAACGTTTTTTATTTTTTTATGTTTGGGACAGAGAGAGACAGAGCATGAACGGGGGAGGGGCAGAGAGAGAGGGAGACACAGAATCGGAAACAGGCTCCAGGCTCCGAGCCATCAGCCCAGAGCCTGATGCGGGGCTCGAACTCACGGACCGCGAGATCGTGACCTGGCTGAAGTCGGACGCTTAACCGACTGCGCCACCCAGGCGCCCCAATACGTTGTTTTTTTTAATGTTTGTTCATTTCAATATATTTTCTAATTTTCCTCATGATTTCTTCTTTCTTCTATGGGTTATTTAATTTTTTTTTATGTTTATTCGCTTTTGAGAGAGAGAAAAAGAGGGCAAGCAGGGGAGGGGCAGAGAGAGGGGTGGGGAGACACAGAATCCAAAGCAGGCTGTCAGCACAGAGCCCAATGCAGGGCTCAAACCCACAAACCATGAGATCATGACCTAAGCTGAAGTCAGATGCTTAACTGACTGAGCCACCCAGGAACCCATCTTCCATGGGTTATTTACAAGCATCTTGCTTTTTTTTGCCAAATATTTGAGGAGTTTAGAGATAAATTTCTGTTGTTCGTTTCTAAGTTAATTTTTATGGTTAGATAACATACACTATATAATTTCAATTTTATTTTAAGTTTACTTAAATTTGTTTTTGACTTCCTACATGGTCTAGGTAAATGTTTGTGTACACTTGGAAGAACATATATTCTGCTTGTGTTAGTTGGAGCATTCCATAACTGTCAATTATATCAAGTTGTTTAGTGTAGCTCAACTCTTCTATATTCTTACTGACTTTCTGTCAGTTGCTCTATGAATATTTGTCTTTTCAATTTATTTATATTTTGCTCTATGTACTTTGAAACCCTTTTATCAGGAGCATATGTACTTAGGATTTTTTTGTCTCCTTGATGGATCGATTCCTCTAACATGAAACTCCAGGCACTAGACCTTGTTCCAAAATCTATTTTATGTGGTATTACTTAGAGCCACTCCAGTTGTTTTATGCTTTGAGTTATTATGGTATAACTTTTCCTTCTTTCTGCTTTTAACCTAGCTGTGTTTTTATATTTAAAATGAGTTTCTTGTTAACAACATAGAATTGGGTGTTTCACTATCTAGTCTGACAATTTCTGCCTTTTATCTGGAGGGTTCAGACCATTTACATTTAATATAATTATTGATATGGTCAAGTTTAAATTATCAACTTGCTGTTTTTTGTTTCTACTTATGACGTCTGTTCTTTGTTTCTTCTACACTCTTTTCGTGCCTTTTTGTGAATTATGTATTTTTGAATTCCATTTTACCTCTGGTATTGACTTATTAAGTTTCTTTGGGGTATTTTCGTGATTGCCCTAGGGCTTCCAGAATATAATTTTATTTATCACAATTGCTTTTCCATTTAGGATAGCTAACCATGCCTATTTGCCAAGTCTGAGGAGTTTCCTAAGATATAACTCTTATAGTACTTAAACCAGAAAAGTCCCAGGCACTGAGGAAGAAGATGGATCACCCTACTTTTTATGAATAATAAAAAAATACATGATAATATGTATATAATAACATAATACTACTACTAATAATAATAGTATGTTATAAACCCCACAACACATTACTACTTATGTTTTCTTTAAGCAGTCAATTATCTTTTAAAGAATTTTAAAATGTAAGAATGCTTGTTATGTTTATTCACATACTTACAATTCTTCATATTGTTTATTCCTTTGTGAGATCCAAGTTTCCATTTGGTATCATTTTCTTTGATAAAATATTTTTGTTGAACTTTGTTTAGCATTAGTTACAGTTCATGTCTGAGGGGAACAAATACTCTCCAATTTATCTTAAATTTAAATTTAAATTTTACTAAGACATTATTTTCTTAGGGCAGTTTAAGTCAACAAAATTGAGAGGAAGGTGCAAAGATTTCCTAAAAGTCTCTAGCCCTTATGCATGCATAGCATCCCCCATTATCAACATCCCCAAATAAAGTGGTACGTTGCTTATAATTGACAAACGTGCACTTACACATCATAATCACCCTAAATCTATATTTTACAGTAGAATTTTCTCTTGGTGTAGGTTTGGACAATACCTGGAAACCACTTATATTTTACTGTCTCCATAATTGTTCCTTTTCCAGAATGTCATATAGTTGTAATCACACACTGTATAGTCTTTACAGATTGGCTTCTTTCACTTAATAACATTTAGAGTTAGTTCATGTCTCCTTATGGCTTGATAGCTCATTTCCTTTTAGCACTAAGAATGTACTATAGTTTATCCATTCACATACTGAAGGATATCTTAGTTGCTTCCAAGTTTTGTCAATTATGAATAAAGCTGCTGTAATCATCTATGTACAGGTTTTTGTGTGAACATAATTTTTCAACTCCTTTGGATAAATACCAAGGAGTTCAACCGCTGTATTGTATGGTAAAAGGGTGTTTAGTTTGGTGAGAAGCTGCCAAACTGTCTTCCAAAGTGGCTGTACCATTTTGTATTCTCAGCAGCAATGAATGAGATTTCTTTTTGCTCCACATCCTAGACAACATTTGGTGTTGTTACTGTTCTAGATTTGGGCCTTTCTTATAGGTATTGGCATTGTTTTAATTTGCATATTTCTAATGACATGTCCAGTGGACATCTTTTCATATGCTTATTTTCCATTGGTATATCTTCTTCGGTGAGCTGTCTCTGAAGGTCTTGGCCCATCTTTTAATCATTTGTTTTCTTTGTCGAGTTTTAATTTCTCTCTGTTTTTATTTTCTGCAAGAACTTTTATTTTGCCCCCTTCTTTTCAAAGATATTTTCATATGTATAGAATTCTAAGTGGAAACTGGTTTCAGCACTTTAAAGATGCCATTCCATTTTCTCCTGACTTTCATATTTCTCACAATGTCTTTAGTTTCATATCTTTGTACTCTATGTAATGTATCTTTTTCCTCTAAGATTTTATCCCTAGCAGTACTTTCCTCAATATAGTTCTCCTTTGCTTTGCGTGTACATGCATGTATTTATCTTGCTTTGGACTTATGTTGAGATCTTTTAGAATCTAGCTTTATAGCTTTCAGCCATTTTGGGAAAGTTTTGGCCATTATTTCTTCAAATATTTTTCTGCTCCCCCTCTAGGACCTAATGACACATATTTGAAACCACTTTATCATGTTCTGTAGATTACTGACATTCTGTTCTCTCTCTCTTTTTAGTCTTTTTTTCACTTTTTGCTTTATTCTATTGGTATAACTCAGAAGTTACTGAACATACCGTTTCATCTGCAGTGTCCGATTTATTACTAACCTCACCAAGCAAAATTTCCATTTCTGATTTTTATTTTTTATTTTTAGAAGTTTTAATTATTTCTCTCATATTTTTCACTTCTCTTCCTTTGTTACCGTAATTTACATAGTATAATAGTCATTTCAACATCCTTGTCTGCTAGTGCTATCATCTCCGGGTATGTTTCCATTGACTGATTTTCTGGGCTGTGTTTAGTTCCCTTCTCTGTATCCTTGGGCCAGAAATTGACTCCAGGTAAAAATCTAGGGGAATTGTAGGGCTCATCTCTTTTGTGTCCCTTTTCTCGGGGATTACAGTTCTGCACTGCCTGTTGTCCAATATCTGAAAACAGTTACTTCGTATGTTTTGTCAAATCTTCTAATAATTATGATGGCAATTTAAGTGTGGTCCTTGTTTCTCCATCATGGCAAGAAGCAGATGTGCAGCCACTAAAATTTGGGTTGTCACATGGAATTATTATGACAATAATTGAATAATACAAAAAAAAACATTCTGTGTGCCAGGCTTGTCACTAAGGGTATAAAAATGGACAATAAACAGTACCTGCCCTCAAAGAACTCAGGGAGTCAGACATAGATGATAAGCCAGTGTGTTCGATACCATAGTAATAGTATGTTCCAGATATTTAGGAGTTCTCAACTTTACCTTTGGGAACCACTGTATACTTGTAGTATGAAAGTCAAAGCTGAATCCTAAAGGATTAAAAAGGATGATTTTAAATCACATCTAATATAGGGAAAAGATGTTCCATGCAGAAGAGACAGCATGGGCAAAAGCATAAGGAAAAGAAATAGCAGGATGTGGTTAGGAGACTAGAGAAATTTGGCATTCCTAGTGCATAAGAGGGGAGTAGCCAGTGAGAGTCAGAGGCTAGAGAAGAAGGTAGAGATTAGTCACAGAGGGCCTTGTCAGCCACATTAATGAGTTGGGCTTTATCCAAGGTTATGCAAAGACACTGGGGTGTTTTAGGAAAAGGACCAATGTGTAAACAATATATACAGTGGATGAGGGAATAAATTACAAGACCAAGGCCAGGGGTATTTCAGTGGTCCAGAAAGGAGACACTGGCTGAACTGGAGTTGTGATCCCTGGAATGAGGAGAAAAACAAGATTTGGTAAATAATAATGCCTCCCACTTTTTGAGTGTTTACTGCATTCTAGGCCCTGTTCTAAGTATTCTGCATTAACACATTTATAACCCTTATAACAACCCTATAAAGTAGATGCTTTTGATATCCTAATTTAATGATCAGAAACTGAACACCACATAATTAAGTAACCTACGTTTCATAGCCAGTAACCGGGAAAACGAAGACAATCCCTTACAGCCTGGCTGCGGAATCTATATTTTTAATAATGGTATGCACTGCTTCGGGATGACTGCTCAGTATTATAATTACTTGCTTACTTGTCCGATTTCTCTTCCTGACTGGAAACTCTTAGAAAGTAAAGACTATTCTTGATCTTTGTAATATCCCCCAGGAGATACTGCAAAATCTGGATAGACAAGCAAGTTACTATCCTGGAGGATCAACAAGTAGAGAAGTAGATTTAAAAAAAAAATTAGAGAGTGCTATGAATAAGTAAAGTAAAGTAAAACAGGCTAAGGAGTTTCTTTGAAAAGTGTGTTGGAGGAGTCCTCTCTGAGGAGGCAACATTGAGCTGAGGTCACCCAGGTGTCTGAAATTGCCTTGCTCTAAGAAGAGAAGAAAAGCCTGTGTTGCAGGAATAGTGAGGGAGGGAGAAGACAGTGTGTGTAATAGCAGAGAGGGATATAAAGACAGATCCATTCCTAGAACCAGTCTTGTGAGAAATTTGCATTTTATTTCAAGTGCAATGAACAGTCTGTGGAGAGTTTTAGTGGGGGTGGGGTGGAGAAGGATGATAAGATCTAATTTACATTTGAAAAGAAACTTTGAAAAATGGAAAGGAAGGAAGTGAAAATTAGACAAGGGAAGCTTAGTATTTGAGGTATGGAGTTGAATAATTCTGTAAAAATACAATCTAAGATATGGCTGTCTTTGGGGATCATTGGAGTTTAGGAACAGAAGAAATTTGAGGTTAGGCTATAATCTGTTTAGATGTTTAAATCTTTGAGAATGATAACTGTTGATGACGGAGAGATGTGCTATGTCATCCAAAAAAAGGGAAAGAGTATCTTGATAGAAACTTAGTAATGGAGAAAATTGCATAGGCCTATGATGTGGTTGTTAAGAAAGAAAAGAAAGGGACACCTGGGTGGCTCAGTTGGTTAACTGTCTGACTCTTGATTTCAGCTCAGGTCATGATCCCATGGATATGGGATCAAGTCCTGCATTGAGCTCCATGCTAGGTGTGAAACCTGCTTAAGATTCTCTCTCTCTCTCTCTCTCTCTCTCTCTCTCTCTCTCTCTCTCCCTCTCCCTCTCCCTCTCCCTCTCTCTCCCTCTCTCTCCCTCCCTCCCTCCCTCCCTCTGTCTCCCTCCCTCCCTCTCTCTCCCTCTCTCTCCCTCTCTCTCCCTCTCTCTCCCTCTCTCTCCCTCTCTCTCTCTCCCTCCCTCCCTCTCTCTCCCTCTCTCTCCCTCTGACCCTCTCCCTGCTCTCTCATGAAAGAGAAGGAAGGAAGGAAGGAAGGAAGGAAGGAAGGAAGGAAGGAAGGAGAGGCTGGTGGGTGAGGACCATGGGAAAATAGTTGAGCAAATTAGTGAAGGGCTAGTGAAGGGGAGCATTTTTGCCATGCCAAAATATGCCTCTGGCATAAGGATTATTTTCAGCTAAAGGCAATCAAAATCCAGCAGATTCAGGAAAAACTCCCCCTCAACTATCTAAATTTATATTGGAAAGAGGGCCTGTATCAGGAAGACAGCTATTACCAGAGATAACTTTTTACCTAAGAAACTTATCTGCATAACAAGGCAAGCTTTGTTTTCCAAACATCTCTGCCTTCCTGTGAATGACCTTTCTCTCCATTTGTATCCCCAGACTCCTAACCCCTTAGCTCAGGATGTTATATAAGCCTCAATTACCTGGTTGCCCTTTGGGTCTTATATTTTTATAGGGCTTCCATATGTACAAAATTTGTTTGTTTTTCTCCCATTAATCTGTCTTATATCAATTTAATTATTAGACCAGACAAAGAACCTAGAAGCGAAGAAGGGAAATTTTTTCACCCTACACTTGTAATGAATAGAATGATGGACTCTGATGAGCATCTGGAAAATAAAGTTTGGTTTCAGTCAAAGTCAGGAAATAGAATGTTTGTGGAAAATGGTGAGTACCGGAGAGCCGCTAATAGGAGAGCAGGTGTTCCACAGTTCACGATACAAGAGTATCACAGAGAGGGTGGACAAGCGAGATAAGAAATCCTCTCTGCCTTCACCCACTCCAGGTCTGTCCCAGCTTTCAGGTATAACTTCCTGAGTCCATTTGATTTGAAATGAGCCCATCTGGCAGTTTTGGACAAAGTAAATATTCCCACCCCATTTATAAAAATATAGTGGAGGCTCAGTGTAAGTGACCCAAAATGGAGGGGTGGTGGGGAAGACAAAGCATCTTAATTAGCTCAGAGTATACAATGCTAATGTGGTGCAGAGGGTAAGTGGTGGAAAGTGAGAGCCAGAGATAAATACACAAGGAAACAAAGAAAGAATGAAATTAGAGAAGGATGGTAAAACTTACAAAAGAAAGAAAGAAAGAAGGAAATAAAGAAAGAAAAAGAATAAGGGGCCAGGCAGAGAAACCAGAATAGGATGTTGGTTTTTTTGATGTATTAAGATATCAAAATACAACTGGACTTCAGTGAAAGAATGGAATATATTTCCTTGTCCATTAATTTGGTAATCTTATCAAAAAGCATATGGGTTTGTGAAAAGATAATAGATAACAGAGCAAAAAGAATTAGGGTAATTTTCTTTTTTTTTTTTTATATCATCTAACTTCTATACATATGAAAAGTAAATGTTTCCACTAGGGAATAAAACACTCAGCAAACCCTGTTTAGCATCTATGAGCAGGTTTTTCATATGGTTACTAAAGTGAGTTATATTCAATCTTCAGTCTGTATGTTCATTCTGTATGTCCCCAGGCCCTGGCCTTAGGGACTCCACACATCTGCTGGAAGTCACATATACTCTATGAGAATCAGAATTAAAAATTATAGCTGCTTCTTCTAATAAGACAATAGGGAATCCCAACTATTACAACCCTGTAGGAACACTGTTCCCAATAATGTGTCAATCACATTCCATGGGAAGATATCGGGTGCTATTGTTTTAACAAGTGTGTTGGTTCATTGCTTCACAAATGGTGGGCACACTGCAGGACTTCAGGGGTGGTGGCATATTCCCTTAACCCATGTTGGGCAGTATTAACCCTGAACCCCCAGCCAGACATCCATCACTTGACCCTCCTGGGGCCGTCATTATTCACTAACATGCTTCTTTGCTCTAATCAAGCCACCCTGCTTACTATTCTCTGTATATGACTTGCTAATTTTAGTACATACTGCTCTGAATCATAGCATGTCAGAGTTGAAAAGGCTCTTAGAGATTTAGGCCAGCCCTCCTCAATTTACACCTGAGGAAACACATTTCAGTAGTCCTTCAAATCCTAGCTCAGAACTTACTTCCCACAGATCACTTTCCCTGTTAAGTTGGAGCCAGTTCTGGAAACCACTCCTTTTCTTTGTGCTTCTTTTGCTAATACAATTTCTGTTTCTCCAAGAAGGAAGACTTGGATAAGTCAATGTGCTTCTCCTGGCACCTGTTTCCTTTGTTACAATAGGAAAGGGCTGGATTTGGTGATCTCTAAAGTCCCTTTTTCCTATATTTTGGTTCTACAAATTTATCTTTGAAGTCTCATATTCTTTATAATTGTTCTTGGTCATATATATGGGCGGCCCTTGCTTTGCATGGTATCTTAGCTGAAACCGGTACCTGCCTGTGCCTGTTCCTCACTGTGACATTCCTTGGTGTCTGAGCTCAAAAGCCACGTAGTACAAAACTGTGCAGAGTCAAGAATCATTGCCAGTTTGCCTGTGTTTCAGCTAATGCTGCACAGTGCAAAGCAAGGATTGCCTGCATTTTTCTACTCTTCAGCAGTTTTGTGCCCATTGGAATTCATTCTCCAGATTTTCTTTGAGGAACTAACCTTCCCTTAGTAGATAAACTATAATTAAAGACATTGAACTTCTCTGGCTAAGGATGATGACATGACCAGAACTAGGCCACTCAGATGTTCTCCCTAGAATTTACAACTCGAGCCAGAGCAACCCAAAGACTGAAAAGTGCTGAAATATAGTCGCCCGATGTCGTTCTGCAGGGATTGTTCACTCGTTTTTATTTACCAGTTCCTATTAGAACTGATCTGGTCCCTATACCTTCCAACGTCTGATTCTTTGGATTCTGAGGATTACCCTCTGTCATTGTTTAACATCCCTCTTTTGCTTTTGCTATGCAGAATTAATTTGCATTGTAAGCAACAGAAACACCTTAACTGATACAGTGTTTCTGGTTTTTCTTGAACCAGAATATTTATTATCTCCTAAAACTCCAGAAACCAATAGTATCCACCCATTGCCCCTTCAGTTTCTGAGCACCTACTTGTTTCTTGCCCTTTTACAATCTCTCGTCTCGTTTAAACCGCACCTTTGAAAATACCTTATTGCAGAATATAAAGACGTTTCTGTAATTTCTTGACCTTCTGGATATTTCCTTGCAGTGTTTGACCGTATGGAAATTGCCTTCTGCTTTTTTCTCTGATGTGCCGTGGTAAGCCAGTTTGGCCCCCACTTGTTGAACAACTGTCCCATTCCTCTTTCAAGCCCTCCTCCTTTTTATGTCCTAAATATTGACGTGTGTAGGCTGTGTCCCTAGCCCTCTCTGTGCTACTCTGGCCTGTTTCTCAGCTGGGATCTCTTTCCTCCCCCAACCCCAGAGCATAGGGTAGTCTGCTGAGTAAAGGCAACAGTTACATAGGGCATATCTCCTCGTAGATTTTACTTGACACTAGGGAGAAGAAAACATTATTTTTATATTAATTCGATATTAAAATAGATTTTTAAGATAAGAATTTTCTTTGTTCAGTGTGTTACTTGAGAGACAGTTGTCCACTTAACATCCAACCATTCTCACTCAGGCACAAGTAGAACAGGCTGGAACTCCTCTCTGTCACAGGATGTGATCTGCCCAGGATGATCACATTTACTCTTATGATAGTTTAGCAAAGTGATTAAGAGTATGGGCTTTGAAATCAGAAGGGTATGGCTTCACGTTCCACCACTTTCTTAGATATGTGACCATGACCAAGTTATCTAACTTCTCTTAGCCTAAGTCTTCTCATCTATGAAATGGGACAAGAATGTCTACTTTATAGAAGTGGTGTAAGAATCAAATGAGATAGTGCCTATAAGATGAAATGTGTCCAGTGAAAGCTAATTGCTGCAGAAAATTGCTACTCATATATATAAATAACAGTCAGCTCTGTATCACTAGCCCTAGGCATCAAGTTCTAGTTCATAACTTACAATGATTATTTAGTTGTTTTGCTTAAATTCCATTTATCTAAACTGAGCTTTCCTCTGTCTCTCCCTCTCCCTCTCCCTCTCCCTCTCCCTCTCCCTCTCCCTCTCCCTCTCCCTCTCCCTCTCCCTCTCCCTCTCAGACTTCTCTATTTTTACCAATGGCACCACCACTCTGTCCAGGCATAAACCTCTGACGCATTCATCCAAATTGCCACAATATGTCCTGTCTCTTGACTAGACTAAAACTCAGAATCTTGCCTCTGCATTGTCTCATTTAAATCTCTTTTACTATTTGTTTGTTTGTTTACAATCAATGAACATACCTGACACATCGTTATCACCTGAAGTCCACAGCTTACACAAGAGCTCACCCTTGGTGGTGTACATTCTGTGAGTTTTGATAAATGTGTAGTGACATCCATTCATCATAGTAGCATACAAAATAGTTTCACTGCTCTATCTATCCCTACCTTCCTCCCCACTGACACCTGATGAGCTGTCTTTGGTTCTTTTGCTCATTTTTTATTGGGTTGTTTCCATATTGTTGAATTTTAAGGGTTCTTTGTACAGTTTGCCTAACAATCCCCTATCACCTCTGCCTTTTGCAAATATTTTCTCCCAGTCTGTGAAGAAATAATTTCGCCTCAGTATTTCCAATATTTAACTAAAGGTTTGTCTTCATCTCTTTTCTTCCATTGGTTCAAGTTCCTTCTGCCAGAATTTATAGGATGAGATCAGTCTATCTAGGGACGACTTAGGACCACAGTCTCTGAAGCTTCAAATATCAGCTCTATAACTTACTAGCTGTGTAATTTTTAACAATTAACTTAACCACCAATAATCATGAAAATTTCTCATGGAGTTGCTAAAAAAATTAAATGAGTTAATACTTGTAAAGAAGCTTAGAACACCTCTTGGCACATACAAGCTCTAAATATGTGTTAGCTATCATTATTAGTCATTTTCTCACGTGATGGCTCTTTCAGATATTTGGAAATAATCCTGATATCTCTCTCTGCCTGTTTTTTATTTTTCTCTGTCAAGTTTACCACACCTAGTTTCTCCATTATACATAAACATTTATTTTGGAGTCAGAAAGACTTGGGTTTGAGTACCAGCCTTGCTACTTCCTGCGTGTATAAATTTGGGCACATTACTTAACCCATTAAAGCTTTTTTGTCACAAGTGAAAAGAAAGAGAACTATTGTGCTATGCTGAATAGTAACCCCAAGGATATTCATTCAGGTCCTCGTTCCTGAAAACTGTGAACATTACTTCCTATGGAAAAAGATGCAATTAAATTAAGATGAAGAGATTATTCTAGATTATCTAGGCAGACCCTAACTGCAATCACAAGTGTTCTTGTTAGAGAGAGGTGAAGGAAGAGACTTGACTACAGAAGCAGAGAAAGCAATGACAATGTAGCAAAGGATGAACACATACGACTACAAACCAAAGAATGCTGACATCCACCAAAGGCTGGAAGAGGTAAGGAACTGATCACCCTTTAGAGCCTCTAAAAGGAAAGAGCCCTATGACCGACACCTTGTTTTAACTCCATAGACTCATTTCTGACTTCTGGCCTCCAGAACCGAAAGAGAATCAATTTTTGTGTGTTGAGGGGGAAGATCCAGCTACCAATCCCAGGTGAGGTTTCCCACCGTGTAGGCATTGGCAAAGAGAATTACACTGCCAACCACCAGAAGTTGGAGCCCGCAGATATTGGCTGCTGCATCCCCAGTGAGCTCAGAATCACCAAGGAGAACTCAGCTCACGAGGTGTGTGGTTGGAAGAACAGTTAATCACAGGATGGAGAAAAGGCACAGCAAGATAAGGGTCTGCATTGTGTGCCTGTCTCCCATGTCAGCAGGACCTTCCTGATAGCCCACATGGGGTGATGGACCGCACAGACCCCACTTGTCCTGCAGGTGAAAACTCTGTTTCCACCCTCTCAAAAGGCAGAGACACTAGTGCACTGGCCAGGTGCATGTGATACATACTGAACCAGTACGAGGAAGTTCACTGTGTACCCAGAATAAGGAAAGATTTATCCTAATAAGGAAAGAGAATCTGAACTATTGCTTGACACTAGCCTCCAAATAAGGGAATGTTCCAGATCCAAGGCACTGATTAGGTAATCCCAGGGCCTGGCAATAGGTAGCACTCTGGATATTTCCCTAACACTATTGTTTTAAGCCACTAAACTCATCTTGTTTTTACCGATACAATAGGAAATTAATACAATTATATTAATCAAATACAGTTTTTAAGAAGGTCAAATGAGGAATATAAAGTGCTTACCACAGTGCCTTGCACAGTGCCTTACCCAAAAGAAATATACCATGTCTAGAAACTTAAAAAATGACTCAGACCACAGAGAGGCGAATGGATTGAAAAGATTAAATATGCATAGAAAGCAAATTACATGTTTACTGCACATCCTACGTAAGAAATGAATGTGATCGCAGACTAGAGAAGTGGAAATATTTCAAGTATTTTTGGAGGGTAGAGAGAATATGGCCAGGCATGACAGGGACAAGAGGAGAGGTAAAGAAGACTAAAGAATCAAGATGGACTTCCAGCTTGCTGGCCTGAGCAATCTTACCATCTGTTCTTCCCTTTTCCCTCTGGGGACCTAAGGCTCACATTCCCTAAAGGTGAAGTGTTCGGTGGTGGGAATGGAACAAAATAATTGGCCTACTTTTCCACTGGTCTACTATTAACTTGCCCCAGACACCATCACAGCCTGCAAATAACCAGAGCCATGTTTCACATCTGATTTTTTTTTGTTTTAAATCAGCATTTTTTCCATAACATAAATACTTATGGCACTTGCAACTTTGTTCTCTGACTTCCAAATGACCTAAAGTCTGCCACAATGACAGTAATCCCAGGACCTTCCAAAGTACTGCGCTATATAGAACTATTCCCTTGAAGAGAACAGTCAGAAATCAGGGACCTGATTCCGGAAGCAAGGTAAAGCTTTCAGAAACATTTGGCAACAGTATGGCTGTACTGCCTTGCCCCTGGATAATTTAATCAAGTGACAAATGTGTCCAGTGGGTCTCCATTTAGTATGTGGGGTAGCCAGGAAAAAATGAAATGGGAAGAAAAAAGCCATACAGCAATTGTGTTTGCCTGGGTCCACAGTTCATGTGATTGATATCAGATGTAGAATTCTTTCTCTTTAGACACAATCAATTACACTGACAATTTTTTTCTAATCTCAGATCTGTGCATACCTGCGAATTGCAGTGTTTCCAGAAGACTCATTATAATCATCACTGAATATTTATTGAGAACCCACTGGGCACAGAGAACTGTACTAGGCATGTGATCAAGAGAGAGCCTATTTCCAGCTAAGTCCTTTTGTTTCCATCTTGTTCTGGGAGTAATAACATACCTAAGGAAAGTGAAATTCTACACATAATCAAACTTATTATCTGATTTGATCATTATTTTGATTGCTACTTATGATTTATAATAGAGGTCATTATTTTATTACATACTTTCTGTATATAATTAAGTTACTTAAAATAAAGACTTTCATTCAGCTCGAGTTAGTAAGAATAATGTATTTCTGATTTTCTCATCATCAGCTGAAGAGAAACTGAGCCACAAAAAAGGTATTATACTATTGAACAATTTTTTTTTCAAAAATTTAGAATGCATTGTATATATAAATGGGAAGATTGATGGCATTTACTATGAGATAAATTTCATTGTTTCAAAAAATTATCACAAGTCTGTCAAGGAAACTAAGTACCTCACATTCTATGTGGGACTTGAATTCTCTGATCATATTACAAGTTTCAAGTTTTAACAGGTAAAAAAGATCACATTGTTATAGTTGCACATACATTTTGTAAAAGACAAAAGGGCCGAATTGATAAAGGAAAAAAGAAAAATCAGTGCCTTTCAAAACAGAATTTCATGCTTTTCATTGTTAGTGAGTTGGTTTATGTGTCAGGTAAACTTTGATCTTAAAATATCTTTCACGGGCATGATTTCCTCCAGAGACTATTTTCTGTCTTGATATCCTCATAAGCGAAACAAGAATAAATATTTTGTTCCATAAAATATTCCTCCCATGACTATTCGTATCTCTCAAACTTGTCTTTGTGTGAAGGAAGTTGTAGCCAATTTTTTTGGAAATGTTTTTAGCTTTTCAGAAAGCTTCTCTCTGAAATGGAAATCATTTTCTAAACATCCTAAACCTTGAGGAGGAGGGGAGGAATATTCCCGTATCACGTCACCTTGCTTTAATATCCACTGTCCATAGAAAATTTTGTCTTGGTTTCTATCCCTGTATTTCCTTGCTCTCTCCTTTCATTTTTCCCATCCGCTCTCCCTGCACCTTTCCTCTCCTCTGCTACCCTTAGCAGGATGCCTGTGTCAGGGCAGAAAATGAGAGAATGTCAGCAGTTCCGCACAGTGCCTTCCAGCTCTGCTGTGGCAGGTGGGGGTGCCTCACCCTTCTGCCTGAGCCATTTAGCACTAAGCCATTTAGGTACATTCTGTGCGCCCCCTCAGACAATGTCTTCCTTATTGTGCCAGAATCTTCTGGGAAACCTAAGCCAGATGAGTTAGTCAAAAGCATATTCTCTGTGATCGCAAAAAGTAATCTGGACTGTGTTTGGGCTATATTTAAACTGAATTTAAAATGATAAGGTCTGCGTGTGTTTCCCTCTCTGATAGAGGAGAGGTAATTTATTTTCCCACTGGCTCCTATTTCTGTTAGCAGGATTTTTAAATTAGTTGTGTCCTAATTAATTCATTCATCAATGTAAATTTGGATGTTTTTGCATTCTTAGCTCTTCCTTAACTTTTTTGCAGTGTTTATAAAGACATCACAACTGCCACTGGCAATCAGGTTTGTTAGGGTACCCCTGATTTATTCACCCCAGGGGTCCCGTTCATCTTCTCATTGCTCAGAACTCTACTGCAAAAGTGGGGACCTAGCACCCATCTAGGACCAAACTTTCTCATTTTGTGAAAGAGTTCGTTTTCCTCTAGTCAGCCCAAAAGAGAGTCAATAAATTGCAGCACTTTTGTGAAGGGTTTATTATCAAGAACAGGGCCACTGCACATGAAAAGCTCATGATTCCTTATTAAAGTTTTTATATACTAACCCTGATGGTGATTTCCACCCATTTTATTGTGGTATTTAAGTGTCGTGTGACTTTCCGCACAGCAAGTCCCAAACTTGTGAATCTAGGACTTAGTAATAACCTGAGAATATGAATAAGCAGTGGTAGCCGCAACTTTGCTTCCCCTTCACCTTCCTCCTGTCCCTTGCCACCCCACCACCCACTCTACCCCTGTGGGGATAATGAACTAGACTTTGTTTCAAAAGTCAGAGTACCAGGCCTAGAGAATTACCTCTCCTCATGCAAACATACACAGATAAGTTATTACTGGTCTGGATTTATCTCACCCAACTTCAGAGTTCTCCTTCCACCAAAAGATCCCAGAGTGTTTCTCCTCCTCTGATTGGAAGAGAGAGATTATTTCCCTTTGTTGAAGTTAAAGTTCATTCACTAGGGAAATGTGTATTACATTTCTACCATGTTGACTATGTCCAAAAGAAATATTCTATAGACAGTATCTGACTTGTCAGTAGTTCTAATATGTGCTCACACTTCATTTCTAAGTCATATGTTTAGAATTTCCTGTAGAAATATCGTGACAACTGGTGATTTGTTCCTCCACCTTCCCACCCCCCCCAACACACACACAACTACTGTGCTCTGGAACATATTTACTCTGGACTATAATACTGGTGGTATCAGTTCACCTATGTCTAAATACCGTGTATCACACAGAGTCCACGAGAAAACACATGTGTATATCTGGAACGTATTTCCCCTTCCTTTTCATGTTAGAACATGACAGGAAAAAGTAGGTACTTTGGGGGTATGAGTTGACATTTATTAGCTCCTTAAATGCAATCAACTCTTCACCTACTCAAACTGAAGAATTGAGGACAGAAAGTTTATGGGGACAGAGGCACTAGGCTTAGTCTACACGTAAACCTGTTGGATTGATGTCATCAAGATTAAAGACAGAGTATAGCTGTTGTAGCCAGAAAAAGCAGACTCTAGATCTTGTCTCCATCACTTATTGATTTTTTCCCTTTGAAATCTCAAATGTTTATAGTTAAAATGAGAATAATAGTAGTATCTATTACAATAGACTTTCTTGGAAATTATTTGAGATGATGCGTGAAAAGTGCTTTGTACAATGCCTAACCCAGAGAATGCTAGTTGTGGTTGCAGAAGATACCTTTTGCTAACTACCCTATTGAGATTTCCCCTTCTCCAGAAATTGCCCCATACCCCCCAACACCAGGACTGGGTCTCAACAGCAATGCCAATAATATTTGACTATGTCAACTTAATCATAGCTAGTTGTAATGGGTAGTGACTCAAGCGAGTAAGATTTGCTTTCCAAAAATTTTGGGTTCAAGAGCTTTAAGAATGGGAGCTGGAAGTGATTTCACTTTAGTGGCAGCAATCAAGAGACAAGGTTCAAATATTTTTGCAGTTCAGGTTCCCAAATATATAGCTTCATGGAACCTATATGATATTGCAGAGAGAAGTCATTCATTAAATATATGTTGAACAAATGGAGGTACTTGTGAAGGACGTAAAGCTTGATTAGCTGTATAAGAATCTAAAGTGTATAGTGAAAAATAAGTACTTTAAAGCAGACATTTTCATGGGCAATGGTCAAAACATGTGCATCTCATGGTGCCGAGCTACAGACTGAACCTAGACTAATAAATAAATCATTTTCTTTCTTTAAGCAATATACTAATCATTAGGAAAGGTAAAATTTTAAAGTTATCCTTTAAAAACACCCCTAAAAGTCATTAATGTAAAAAGAATCTTCATAAAAGCAGATCTTTCTCTGTTTGCCGTAACACAGCTATTCCCTTCAGCCTCCATAACACTAGCTATTATAAGGGTCCTATCTCACCGTGACTTCTGATGATATAGTCTTTTGTTTGAGAATTTGAGGTAAAGGCTGTTGTGCACAGCTTTTGAAAGCTTTTGAGTTGAGTTGGCTTCTAGAATTTATAGACTTAGCCAGGAGGTACTGGTTACTTGACGAAAGTTCTGACTTTGGAGGCTAGTTACTTGAAAAGTCAAAATATTAGAATGATGAGAAGTTGGAAAAACACCTGTAGAAACAACTTTTCTAAAAATTCTTCTTGCCCAAGAAATTAGAAGCCTTGGGAGGGTGTCTGGGTAAAAATACCCAGCAGACTTCTGTCCTCCTAGACTTTCTACGTGGAACTATCTGGCAGAAATTTAACATGGCCTTGCTCCTGTTCTATTGTTTGAAAAGGGCAGAGATTCTTTTATGGGGAAATGGGAGGAGAAGAGAAATGTATTTTAATTTACTTTTATGATAAATATCATTAAATCAAAATTTAAAGCTATATATTTTTATTTTCAGTTTGATGCTCATAATGCAAGAAGGAGTCATTTAATAAGAGATTGAAATAAGCATTTGCTAACAATGAAGTCATTATTTTAATGAAACCTGATCAACTTTCCTGAATAATTTGGGATTTTTTTAAACAACATATTTCAAGGCAGAAAGAAAAAAAAAAGGAAAAGACCATACGTTTGGCAGAAATGAAAAATGGTTACTATGGCAGCTTGATTTGGACACGGAAAACCTGTTTCAAGCTATTCATAAACCCAACTCTTGCAAACTATTTATTATGTACAATAAATTATATGAAACATGTAATGAAAAAATGAGAGTGACTTGTTTTAGAACTCGGAGAGTTAATGAAAACTATTTGAGAGGGAAGGACTGGGTAAGATGTGGATCCTGGTGTTCCCTGCTGAACTAGCTTAATGAATTTTTATCCATACCAAGAGGACCCCCCACTCTTCACCGGTTGACACAAATGTCACGTTCATTAAGGGAGAAAAAAAAATGTGGAATGTGCCCTAACCACATAAAGCGCACCATTTTCACAATCCAAACGCAATTCATTTAGCCTCTATTCTTCATGCCTGAGTGGACGTTTCTCGTTACATACCCAAGACAAAACTTGGAGATAGTGATGGGGGGAGAGATGTATTGCCAACTCTCATATTCCTTGCTGCTTATTCTCTATGAGGGCTTTAAACAGACAATGTGATATTTTCAAGTGGAGCATGTATGGTTCTGTAAGTCCAGAGGGGCTGGCAATTCTGTGTCAAATATATGTATTTCTGCATATTCATGACACAAAATAAGGACTTGGTTTCTGATGTGAAAGACACAGGATATAATTGTCAAAAACATTTACATTCTTTTTCATTTTTTAAATTAATTTATTTATTTTGAGAGAGAGAGAGAGAGAGAGAGAGAGAGAGAGAATGCCAAGCAGGCTCCCCACTGTCAGCACAGAGCCTGATGTGGAGCTCAAACTCACAAACCATGAGATCATGCCCTGAGACAAAGACGCTTAACTAACTGACTGACCCACCTAGGTGCCCCAACATTCTTTTTTTTTTTAAGTTTATTTATTTATTTTGAGAAAGAGAGCATGAGATGGGGAGGGGCTGAAGGAGATGGACAGAGAGAGAATCCCAAGCAAGCTCCGTGCTCCACACTGAGCCCAAGGCGGGGCTTGATCTCATGACTGCAAGATCATGTCCTGAGCCCAAATCAAGAGTCTGACACTTAATCGACTGAGCCACCCAGGCACTGCCCTCCCCAAATTTATATTCTTAAAACATGAATCATTAGAAGCAAAATGAATCAAGTGTTCAGTGGTTTCATATGGATAATAAATGCCATAGAAATTTTACAATGGGGCAAATGGATTTGGGTGGGAATGAAGATAGGTGATGTATTGCTATATTTATCTCAAAATCTGAAAGACTGTGCTTTATAGAATGGAAGCAGTTTGGAAAAGAAGTGAGGAATAGGGAGACAGGAAGGTTTTAAGGTAGAGGTCTGGTGGGCAGTACAGTACATGTTAATGAAAGCAGTACTTAGTGTTAAAGTGTTATCTTATAAAAAGGCAGTAAATAGTCCAACCTGTATGCATAAAAGCTATTCAAGAAATGTGAGCGGTAAGAAAATGAAAGTAAAATCCTATACAGTTCCTGACTTTGTAAAGTAGTCAAAATAAACTCTGTCCTTATAAGCAAGATTAAACAGGGCTATATTATATCCCTGAAGCCAGACCACCGAGTAAATCTGAGCTTCACATTTACAAATTATGTCACTCTTAATGGCTCAGTTTCTTCATATATAAGATGGGTATGGATAATGCCATACCTAAGGAATAGAATTATCACAGGGACTAAAGTTAATGTTTATAAAGCACTTAGACTAATACCTGGCGCAATGTAAGCATTTTATCAGTGGTTATTAAATTTAAAATTTAAATTTTAAAAATTATTTGCCTAATATTTTAATGCTCCAAAATGTCTCTCACCAAGTAAATTTAAGAATTAACTTCCTTATTAGCATCTTTACATTAATTTACTTTTTTAAATAGTTGTATTGAGGTAAAACTGACTCATAACTGACAATAAAGTGCATATATTTAAAGTGTAAAATGTGACCAGTTTTCACACATGCAAACACACACACACACACACACACACACACACACACACACACACACACACAAACTCCAAAATAATCTACACAGTCAAAATCACGAACATATATAACACCCTCAAAAATGTCTTCCTGTTCCAGTCCCTCACATCCATTTCTCTTTTCTACCCCTCTGTCCTCTGGAAAACACTTAAAAGCTTTCCTCATTGTACATTACTTTGCATTTTCTACAGTTCTATATGAATGGAATCGTACAATTTCTACTCTTTTGGTTAGGGCAGTGGTCTGGCTTCTTCAACACAGCATAATTGTGTTGATATTAGTCCACATTTTCTGCATGCATTACTAGCTTATTCATTTTTACTGCCAAGTAATATTCTTCAGCAATACAACTTGTATGGATATACCACAATTTGGATATTCATTCACCTCTTGATAGACATTTGGTTTGTTTCCAGTTTTTGTCTGGAAATAAATATAAATAAACCTGCTATGAACATTTATATGTGTTTTATATGGATGGCCACATGTGCTTTCTCTTGTCTTGGGTTAATACATAGAGATAGAATGGCTGGGTCATTTATAACTTTGTTGAACTTTTTAAGAAACCACCAAACTATTCTCCAATGAACAGTAGGTTTTACATTCCTACCAGCAGTGTCCTGTTTTCTCACATGCTCATCAACACTGGGTAGATCAATGTTTTAATGTTAGACACTCTAAAAGGTGTTTAGAATTATATTATCTTAATTGTAAGTTTATTTACCCCAGTGATTTATAATGTTGAACATAGTTTCATGTTCTTTTTTACAAACATATAATTTCTTTGGTGAAATATCTAAATCTGTTGGTGTATTGTTTTTTTCCTTATTATTGAGTTTCATTTTCTCAGTCTGTGTCTAATTTTTTATCTCTTTCAAGTAAGATAAGTTTTTAATTTTGATTAAATTTGATTTATCATTTTTTTGTGGATTGTTAATTTAATATATCTAAGAAATTTTTACATAACCCAGGAGCAGAAAGATTTTCTCCTTTTGTTTTTAGAACTACGAAATTTCTAAATCTATGGCCCATTTTCAGTTAGGCTCATAATATGAGGTATAGATTGAAGTTTATTTTTTGACATATAGATGCCAATTATTTCAGTTCTATTTGTTGAAAAGACTATCTTCTCACCACTGAATTACCTTGTACCTTTGTCAAAAATCATTTGACCATATATGTGTGGGTCTATTTCCGAATTCTATTCTGTTTCATTGATATGTTTATCTATATCTTGATTTTTATATCTTTATAAAAAATTCTTGATAACACATAAATCCTCCAATTTTATTCATCTTCAAAATTGTTCTACCTTTTCTAGCTTAATTGAACTTCTACATGAATTTTAGAATCAACCTGTTAATTTCAACATTAAAAAATAATTTTACAATTCTGATTAGGGTTGTATTGTATCTCTAGGTCAAGTTAATGATATATCTTAATGAACATAATGAATATCTTAATACTGAGTATTCTGATCTATGAATTCCTATTTCTCCATTTATTTTGTAGTCTTCTATGACAGTATTTTCAATTTGTAGGTTATATATAATATATATACTATATATAAATATTTCATATTTTTATGCTCTTATAAATGAAACTGATTTTTTAATTTCAATTTCAGTTGTTTGTGAATCAGTGTAAAAATACACTGATTTTGTATATTGATTGTCTGTCCTGCAACTTTGCTAACTTAACTCATGCTTCCATAAAATTTTATGATAGACACTTGTGATTATATGTAAATAAAGACAGTTTTACTGTTTTCTATTCAATCTAGATACTTCTTTCTTCTTGTCTTATTTTGCCATCTAGAGCTTCCAGTACAATTTTGAATAGAAGTAAGGGTAGTATAAATTCTGTCCTTCTTCCTCATCTTATGGGGAAAGCATTCAATCTTCCACCATTATCAATGATTATAATGATGTAGGTTTTTTAATAGATGCCATTTAACAATTTAAGTAAGTTCCCATATATTCCTAGTTTGCAGATATATTTAAAGTTTATTTTTATGTATTTTGAGAGAGAGAAATAGAGAGCAAGTGGTGGAGTGGCAGAGAGAGAGAGAGAGAGAGAGAGAGAGAGAGAGAGAATCCCAAGAAGGTTCTGCACTGTCAGCACTGACCCCGATGTGGGGCTTGAACTCAGGAACCATGAGATCGTGACCTGAGCGGAAATCAAGAGTCAGACGCTTAACCAACTGAGCCAACCAGGCACCCCTGGTTTATTAGAAATGGATATTGGATTTTGTTTAATGCTTTCTTTCCTCTCCTGAGATGATGATATGATTTTGCTTATTTTTAGTCTGCTAATATGGTGAATTATATTGATTGATTTGCAGATGTTAAACCCATCTTGTATCCATGGCATGAACCTCACTTGGTTATGATGTATTTGCTTTTTACATATTGTTGGATTGAAAAGCTAAAATTTTTAAAGAATTTTTGTATCTATGTTTATGAAGGTATTGGTCTATAATTGATTTTTAGTTTTCTTCTTTTAAAAATATTTATTTTGGGGAGTGTGCAAGCAGGGGAGGGCCAGAGAGAGGGGGACAAAGGATCTAAAGTGGGCTCTGCACTGACAGGCCCACAGCTGTGAGCCCACTATGGGACTCGAACTCATGAACTCCGAGACCATGACCTGAGCTGAAGTGGTATGTTCAACTGACTGAGCCACTCAGGTGCCCCAGTTTATTTGTTTTCTTTTGTTTTCCTGGTATCTGCTGTTAGTATTGGAGTAATGCTGGCTTCACAAAATGAGTAGGAAGTATTCTCTTCAGTTTTCTGAAAGAGTTTGTGTTGAATTTGTGTTATTTCTTCCCTAAAAGTGGCAGTGAAGCCTTCTGTGCTTGTAGTTTTCTTTGTGGGAAGGTTTTTAACTATATAACAATTTATTTACTATATATGGGATGATTAGGGTTATCTATTCCTGTTGGAGTGAACTTTCAGTAGTTTGTGATTTCTTGGAAAAGATTTATCAACTCCATCTGTCAGATTTATTGATACTAAGCTGTCATATCCTCTTATAATCCTTTTAGTATATGTGGTATCTGTAGTGATGTCACCTCTTTCATTCGTGATAACACTAATTTGTATCTCCTCCCTCTACTTTTTTCTCTGATCACCTAAAGATCCGTCAGTTTTAATGATCTGTTGAAACAACCAGATTTTGGCTTCATGGGTTTTCTCTACTTAATTTTTTTTTTTTTTTTTTTTTTTTGAGAGAGAGAGAGAGAGAGAGAGAGCGAGCATAAGCATGGTAGAGTAGCAGAAGGAGAGAGAGAGGGAATCTGAAGCAAGCTCCACACTCATCACAGAGCTCCACACAGGGATTGATCCCATGACCCTGGGACCATGACCTGAGGTAAAATCAAAAGTTGGACACAACCAACTGAGCCATATGGTCACCCCAATTTTCTCTATTAAAAAAAACTTTTACTGATTTCTGCTCTGATTTTTATGTTATTTCTTTTATTCTGCTTACTTTGGTTTAATTAGCCTTTTAAAAAAAATCTATTAAACTGAGGCTACTAATTTAGACATTTATTTATTTCTAATCTAGATGTTTAGTGATATTTTCCCCCTCAAATGTGACTTTCCCTGCATCCCACAAATTTGGATATGTTTTGTTTTCATGTTCATTGATTTTAAAACGTTTTCTAATTTCCATTTTTATTTCTTACCTGACCCATTGGTTCTTTTGAATTCTGTTAATTGGTTTCAAATGTTTGGGGATTTCTCAGATATCCTTCTGCTTTTGACTTCTATTTACATTACATTGCAATTACATTGTAGTTAGAAAATATTCCTTGTATGTCTTGAATTTTTCAAGCTTATTGAGACTTGTTTCATTGCCTAAAACATGACGTATCTTGGTATATGCCATATGTAGACTAGAAAAAATATTCTTCTCTCTTGGGTGAGTGGGTTTTTTAAATATCAACTAGATCTAGATGGTTGATGCGTTCTTATTTTCTTATCAATTATTGAATGAGGAGTGTTAAAATCCCAATTTATAATTATGTAGTTGTCTGTTTATCCTTGGAGTTTTTCTTTAAATATAATTTATTGTCAAGATAGCTAGCATACAGTGTATACAATGTGCTTTTGGCTTCAGGAGTAGATTCCCATGATTCAGTGCTTCCATACAACACCCAGTGCTCATCCCAACAAGTGCCCTCCTCAATGCCCATCACCCATTTTCCCCTGTCTCCTGCCCTCCATCAACCCTGTTTGTTCTCTGTATTTAAGAGTCTCTTATGGTTTGCCTCCGTGTCTGTTTGAAACTAATTTTCCCCTTCCCTTCCACCATGGTCTTTTTTTAAGCTTCTTAAATTCTACATATGAGTGAAAATATGTATCTGTCTTTCTCTGACTGACTTATTTCACTTAGCATAATACCTTCCAGTTCCATCCATGTTGTTGCAAATGACAATATTTCATTCTTTCTCATTGCCAAGTAATATTCGACTGTATATGTAAATCTTTATCTATTCACCAGTCAGTGGACATTTGGGCTCTTTTCATAATTTGGCTATTGTTGAAAGTGCTGCTGTAAGCATTGGGGTACATGTGCCCTTATGAATCAGTACTCCTGCATCCTTTGGATAAATTCCTAGAAGTGCTATTGTGGGTTGTAGGGTAATTCTATTTTTAATTTTTTGAGGAACCTCCATACTGTTTTCCAGAGTGGCTGCATCAGTTTGCATTCCCACCAACAGTGCAAGAGAGTTCCCATTTCTCCACATCCTCGCCAACATCTGTTGTTTCCTGAGCTGTTAATTTTAGCCATTCTGACAGGTATGAGGTGGTATCTCATTGTGGTTTTAATTCGTATTTCCCTGGTGATGAGTGATGTTGAGCATCTTTTCATGTGTCTGTTGGCCATCTGGATGTCTTCTTTGGGAAATTGTGTATTCATGTCTTCTGCCCATTTCTTCATTGGGTTGTTTTTCGTGTGCTGAGTTTGGTAAGTTCTTTATAGATTTTGGATACTAACCCTTTATCCAATATGTCATTTGCAAGTATCTTCTCCCAATCCATCGGTTGCCTTTTAGTTTTGTTAATTGTTTCCTTTTCAGTGCAGAAGCTTTTTTTATCTTGATGTCCCAATAGTTCATTTTTGTTTTTATTTCCCTTGCCTTTAGAGATGTGTCAAGTAAGAAGTTGCTGTGGTTGATGTCAAAGAGGTTGTTGCTTGTTTTCTCCATTAGGGTTTTGATTGTTTCCTGTCTCACATGTAGGTCTTTCATCCATTTTGAGTTTATTTTTGTGTATGATGTAGGAAAATGGTCAAGTTTCAATCTTTTGCATGTTGCTGTCCAGTTCTCCCAGTACCATTTGCTAAAAAAACTGTCCTTTTTCCACTGGATACTCTTTCCTGCTTTGTCAAAGATTAGTTGGCCATGCATTCGTGGGTCCAATTCTGGGTTCTCTCTTCTATTCCATTGGTCCATGTGTCTGTTTTTGTGCCAATGCCATACTGTCTTGATGATTACAGCTTTGTAGTAGAGGCTAAAGTCTGGGATTGTGATGCCTCCCACTTTGGTTTTCTTTTTCAACATTACTTTGGCTATTTGGGGTCTTTTGTGATTGCATACAAATTTTAAGTTTGTTTGTTCTAGCTCTGAGAAGAACACTGGTCCAGTTTTGATTGGATTGCATTAAATGTGTAGTATTGGGTGGTATTGACATATTAACAATATTTATTCTTCCAATCCATGAGCATGGAATTTTTTTTCTATTTTTTTGTGTCTTCTTCAATTTCTTTCATAAGTTTTCTATAGCTTTTAGCATACAGATATTTTACAGCTTTAGTTAGGTTTATTTCTAGGTATTTTATGGTTCTTGATGTAATTGTAAATGGGATCAATTTATTGATTTCTCTTTCTGTTGCTTAATTATTGGTGTATAGAAATGCAACCAATTTCTGTACATTGATTTTGTATCCTATGACTTTGCTGAATTCATGTATCAGTTCTAGCAGTTTTTTGGTGGAGTCTTTTGGGTTTTCTGTGTAGAGTATCATGTCATCTGCAAAAGGTGAAGTTTGACTTCTTCTTTTCCAATATGGATGCCATGCATTTCATTTTGTCTGATTGCTGAGGCTAGGACTTCCAACATTATGTTAAACAACAGTGGTGAGAGTGGGACATACCTGTTGTGTTCCTGATCTTAGGGGGAAAGCTCTCAGTTTTTCCACATTGAGGGTAATATTAGCTGTGAGCTTTTCAAATATGGCTTTTATTATGTTAAGGCGTGTTCCTTCTATCCCAACTTTCTTGAGGGTTATTATTAAGAAAGGATGTATTTTGTCAAACGCTTTTTCTGCATCTATTGACAGGATCATATGGTTCTAATCCTTTCTTCTATTAATGTGATGTATCACATTGATTGATTAGTGAACATCGAACCAGCCCTGCAGCCCAGGAATGATTCCCACTTGATCATGGTGAATAATTCTTTTTTTTAAAGTATTTTAAAAAATTTTTTAATGTTTATTTATTTTGAAAGACTGAGAGAGACAGAGCGTGAGCATCTGAGGGGCAGAGAGAGAAGGAGACACAGAATCCGAAGCAGGCTTCAGGCTCTGAGCTGTCAGCACAGAGCCCAACGTGGGGCTCGAACTCACAAACCGTGAGATCATGCCCTGAGCCGAAGTCGGATGCTTAACCGACTGAGCCACCCAGGAGCCCCTGAATAATTCTTTTAATATAGTGTTAAATTCGATTTGCTAGTATCTTGTTGAGAATTTTTGTATCCATGTTCATTGGGGATATTGGCCTGTAATTCTCCTTTTTTGTGGGATCTATTTCTGGTTTGGGAATCAAGGTAATGCTGGCTTCATAGAATGAGATCAGAAGCTTTCCTTGCAGTTCTATTTTTTGGAACAGCTTGAGAAAGATAAGTATTAACTCTGTCTTAAGTGTCTGGTAGAATTCCCCTGGAAAACCATCTGGCCTAGGGTTCTTAATTCGTTGGGAGATTTTTTTGATAACTGATTCAATTTCTTCACTGTTTGAGTCTGTTCAAGTTTTGTATTTCTTCCCATTTGAGTTTTGATAGTGTGTGGGTGTCTAGGAATCTGTCCATTTCTTCCAGATTGTCCAGTTTGTTGGCATATAGTATTCTCTAATAATAGTTTGTATTTCTGTGGTATTGGTCATGATCTCTCCTCTTTCATTCATGATTTTATCTATTTGGGTCCTCTCTTCTTTTTGAGAAGTCTGGGTAGGGGTTTATTAATTTTGTTTATTTTTTCAAAAAAATCAGCGTTAGATTCATTGATCTGTTCTACTGATTTTTTGGATTCTATATTGTTTATTTCTGCTTTGATCTTTATTATTTCTCTTCTTCTGCTGGTTTTGGGGTTTCTTTGCTGTTCTGCTTCTGGTTCCTTTAGGTGTGCTGTTAGGTTTTGTATTTGGGATTTTTCTTGTTTCCTGAGGTAGACCTAGATGCAATGTATTTTCCTCTTAGGACTGCCTTTGCTGCATCCCAAAGGGTTTGGATTGTCATATTTTCATTTTCACTTGCTTCCATATATTTTTTAATTTCTTCCTTAATTTCCTGGTTGACCCATTCATTCTTTAGCAGGATGTTCTTTAACCTCCATCCATTTGGAGACTTTCCAAAATTTTCCTTGTGGTTGATATCAAGTTTCACAGCATTGTGATCTGCAAATATGCATGGTATGATCTCAATTCTTTTATATATATTGAGGGCTGTTTTATGACCAGTATGTGATCTGTCTTGGAGAATGTTCCATGTGCACTTGAGAAGAATGTGCATTCTGCTGCTTTAGGATGAAAAGTTCTGAACATATCTGTCAAGTCCATCTGGTCCAGTGTATCATTCAGGGCCATTGTTTATTTTTTGATTTTCTGCCTAGTTTGTCCATTGTTGTAAGTGGAGTATTAAAGTCCCCTGCAATTACCACATTCTTACCAATAAGATTGCTTATGTTTGTGATTGTTTTATATATTTGGGTTCTTCCAAATTGGGTGCATAAACATTTATAATTGTTAGGTCTTCTTGATTGATAGACCCCTGAATTATGATATGATACCCTTCTTCATCTCCTGTTACAGCCTTTAGTTTAAAATAGTTTGTCTCATATAAGTATGGCTACTCCAGCTTTCTTTTGACTTCCAGTAGCATGATAGATGGTTCTCCATCCCCTCACTTTCAATCTGAAAGTGTCCTCAGTTCTAAAATGAGTCTCTTGTAGACAGCATATAGATTGATCTTGTTTTTTTGTCCATTCTGATACCCTATGTCTTTTGATTGGAGTTTGTAGTCCATTTACATTCAGAGTTATTAATGAAAGATATGGATTTAGTGTCATTTTGCTATCTGTAGGTTTCATGCTTGTGGTGATGTTTCTGGTCCTTTGTAGTCTTTGCAACATTCCACTCACAAAGTCCCCCTTGGGATCTCTTGTAGGCCTGGTTTAAAAACCTTCAGTTTTTGTTTGTCTGGGAAAACCTTTATCTCTCCTCCTATTCTGAAAGACAGCCTTGCTGGATAAAGGATTCTTGGGTGCATATTTTTCCTATTCAGCACATTGAACATTCCCTGCCACTCCTGTCTGGCCTGCTAAGTTTCAGTGGACAGGTATGCTACTGCCCTTATGTCTCTACACTTGTAGATCAAGGCCCATTTGTCCCTAGATGCTTTCAGAATTCTATCTTTGTATTTTTCCAGTTTCACTGTGATATGCCAGGGTGAACACGTATTCTTGTTGAATCTAAATGGAGTTCTCTGTGCCTCCTGGATTTGAATGTATGCTTCCTTCCCCAGATTAGGGAAGTTCTCAGCTATAATTTGTTCAAGTAAACCTGTCCCTTTCTCTCTTCTTCTTCTGGAACTCCTATGATACAGATATTATTATGTCTCATTGAATCACTTAGTTCTCTAATTCTCTCCTTCTGGTCTAGTATTTTCTTATCTCTCTTTTTCTTGGCTTCATCATTTTCCATAATTTTATCCTCCATTTCACTCATTCTCCCCTCTGCTTCCTCCATCCTTGCAACACTGCATCTAGTTTATTTTGCACCTTATTTACATTTCTTAATTCACTGTGGCTATTTCTTACTTCCTGAATCTCTGCAGCAATAGCTTATCTTCTGTCTTCTCTACTTTTTTTCAAGCCCAGCTGTTAATCTTCTGACTATTATTCTAACTTCTTGATCAGATATATTGTTTATATGCATTTTGAACAATTCTCTTGCTATAGTTTCTTCCTGGAATTTCTTTTGAGGAGAATTCTTCTGTTTCATCATTTTGGCTAGTTTTCTGACCTTTGTGTGTTTTGATGGCTTGCTGTGTGTCCTGCCATAACATGAGGGGTCATACACTTTCCAGGGCCTGGCCCTTCAGGAGGTTTTTTTGGAGTGTGTTGTGTTCTCTCTTGTGTTGTGACTCTGGTTGCTTTATCTCCCTACTTGTAATGGTGGTTTGGACCTTCTACTAGGTGTGCTTTGAGTTGTTCATTGAAGTTACCCTGGAAAAAAATTTAAAAGCAGGGGTGATGGTGGTGGAAGAAGCCTTATCCCATACAAAGAGAGAAGTGATAGGGGCAGGGGAAAAAAGAAGAGAAAAAAAAAATTGACCAGGCAGAAAATCAGAGAAACTATATAGCTTAATCCAGAGAGAGAGAGAGAGAGAGAGAGAAGAAAATAAAGGAGATACAGAAGAGTTATAAAAAGAGTAGATTAAAAATGTCTGCTTAAACAAACCAACAACCAGAATAGAGAAAGGAAGAAACGAGAGGAAGAAAAGGAAGAAAACAAATATATATATATATGTATATATACATATATACACATAACATATGTGTATATGGTAAGAATTGACCAAGAATCAAATCAGAAAACACAAAACCACTGGACCAATATCTGATGGTACCTTGGAACTGGTGGCTTCACTGGTCTGGAGGAGGGGCCATCTGTTTTGGTCAATGTCAATCTTGCTCCATTAAATATGCAGTTACCAGACACAGAGGAGCAGGGTTTGGTGTCTGTGGTCGCACCTCCACTGTGGGCCCGCTCTCTGTTCCCTGAAGACCCACCTTGTTGGTGATGGGGAGAAAAATGGAGACATCCCAGTCTCTCCTCCCCAGACCACGTGTCCCAGACCACTCTGTTCAGGCCATCCTCACAGTGCTGCACAGGCACAAGTGGGCTGGCTTGTCCCACTCCACAGTCTCCCGTGCCTCCCAGGCACTTAGCTCAGATTTAAACCTCGATGTCTTAAAGGATACCACTCTGTATGCCCCAGTTCCAGGGTAGTACCAATCTGCCCAGTCAGCCAACAAAGGGCCTCTGGCTGGCGGGCACCTGCAGGGTCTTTGTCCTTGGAGCAGCTATATACCTTCTTCCCACAGCACTCAAGGGAGGGGATTGCTCTCTCTGACTGTGCCTCTGAGCTCCCTACCGAGCCCAGGGCTGGCTCCCCTCCCCCCACAGGTGTGTGTACAGGGTGGCAGTCCTGGTCCAGAAAAAGCTCTGCAACCAAGGATCGAGTTAGAAATTAGTTCTTTCAGCATGTTTTCCTGGTCCATGGTTTTTCTCTTGTCCAAATACCATCCTACACTTCCATAACCCCTCTTCCTCTTCCTTTTGTCCCTCCACAAAAAGGGATCCCTCTCCTCCATGCCTATGGTGCCCATTTTATCTCTCCCAGTTCGCTATCATGCACCTATGACCTGCCAAGTTGTCCCTGTGGGTCCCTGGAGATGTTTCTGTCACTCTGTAGTCCAGATTCCTGGAATTCCAAGTATTCTGGCCCCAATACTGCTGTGTTTGATGGACAAGGGAACTTCAGGTCCCCCTGTTTCTCTGCCATGTTGACTCTAGTTCCTGCCATCCTTCTATGGATTTTGTGTTATGTATTTTGAAGTTCTGTTGTTAAATGCATAAGCGTTTAAGACTATTATATACATCTGATGAATGGATAAAGAAGAGTTAGTGTGTGTTTATGGATATATATATATATATTTATAAATATATATATATAAATACACACACACACACACACACACACACACACATAATGGAATACTACTCAGCCGTAAAAAAGAATGAAATCTTGCCATTTGCAACTATGTGGATGGAGCTGGAGAGTATTACACTAAGTGAAATAAGTCAGTCAGAGAGACATTTAATTTCACTCATATGTGGATTTTAAGAAACAAAACAATCATAGTAGAAAAAAGAGAGAAGCAAACCAAAACATGGACTCTCAACTATAAAGAACAAACTGATAGTTACCAGAGGGGAGGTAGGTAGGGGAATGGATTAAATAGGTAATGGAGATTAGGGAGTGCATTTGTTGTGATGAGCACCAGGTGTTGTAAGTATTGAATCACTAAATTGTACACCTGAAATTAATATTATGCTGTATGTTAACTAAATGGAATTTAAATAAAGACTAAAAAAACTATTATATCCTCTTGATAATTTCAACCATATCTCATTATGAAATATACTTATTTATCCATGGTAGTATTATTTGCTCTGAAATCTGCTTTGTCTCATTAATATGGCCACTCCAAATTTGTTCTTGATTGGTATTAGCATAGTACACATGTCTCTTTCCATCCTTTACTTGTAATTTGTTTATGTCTATACATGTAAAGTGTATTTTTTGCAGGCACAAGCAAGGTCTTGCTCTTTTATCCAATCTGAAAATCTTTGCCTTTTAATTGAGGCATTTGGACTATTTACCATTAATGTAATTGTTGATGTAGTTGGGTTAAAATCTACCATCGTTTTACTGATTTCTAATTATTCCATTTGTTTATTTCCCTTTTTAAAAATCTTTCTTTTCGGGGCGCCTGGGTGGCTCAGTCGGTTAAGTGGCCGACTTCGGCTCAGGTCATGATCTCGCGGTCCGTGAGTTCGAGCCCCACGTCGGGCTCTATGCTGACAGCTCAGAGCCTGGGGCCTGTTTCAGATTCTGTGTCTCCCTCTCTCTGACCCTCCCCTGTTCATGCTCTGTCTCTCTCTGTCTCAAAAATAAATAAAAACGTTAAAAAAAAAATTAAAAAAAAAATCTTTCTGTTCTAGTAATTGAATATTTTGGCTTATCATCTATAACTCTTTTTTGTGTGATTTCAGTAGTTTATAGTAATCATTGTTTACTTATCACACTCTATTTTTAAGTGCTATTGTGCCACTTCATGCATAAGAAACTTTTAACAGTATACTTCAGTTTATCCCCACCCAGCATATGTGTTATTATTTTCATACATTTTACTTCTACATATGTTACAGACCCCAAAATACATTTTTTAATTTTTTTCTTTCGTGAATTATCATTTAAAGGAATTTAAATAATAAGAAAATATATTTTTATGTACCTGTATAGTTACTGTTTTAGAATTTCTTCAGTTCTGGATGCAGATTTCGTTCTGGTATAATTTTCCTTTTGCTTGAAGAACTTCCTTTAGCATGTCTTATAATACTGATGAGCTAATAATTTCTTTCTACTTTTGTATGTCTTAAAGTCTTACGTTTGCTTCATTTTGGAAAGATATTTCATCTGGGTATAAAATTTTAGGTTACTTTTTTTTTTTCCTGTAATGCTTTAAAGATGTACCTCCATTGTCTTCTGGTTTGCATTTTTATTCCCTAGAAAGAAGTCTGGATAAATCCTCCTATATTTGTTCCTTTGAATAAAATGTGTCATTTGTTCTCTGACTGCTTTTAAATTTTTCTATAGGTCATCAGTTTTAAGCCATTTTATTATGAAGGTTGGTGTAGTTTCCTTCAAGTTTTCTAAGCTTGGGGTTCATTGAGTTTCTTCGATTTATAGTTTTAAAGATTTAACTAAACTTGAAAATGTTTCAGCAATTATTTTTTCAATTGTTTTGTCTTATACCTCCTGCCTTCCCTCCTCGCCTTCTTTGGGTAATCCAATTACATGTAGTTTACATTATTTTAAGTAGTCCTATGTCTCCTTAAAACTTGGCTATTTATTTGTTTATTTATTTTACTTTTTAGTCACTTTTCTCTCTGAGTTTTATTTTGAATAGTTTCTGTTTCTATATTTTCAAGTTCATTATTTTTTTCTTCTAAAATGTCTGATCTGCTATTAATCCAATTGAGTGTTGTTTTTCATTCCAGCATTACACTTTCTGCCTGATAAATTCTATTTGGATCTTTCTTAAATCTTCTTTCTAGTTAACAAGCTCAATTTCTCCCTAAGCTTCTTGAACAAATAGAATATGACTACAATAACTGTTTTAATGCCTTTGTTCTATTAATTGCATTATCTATGTCATTTCTTGATTAATTTATTTTTCTCCTAATTAAGAATTGTGTTTCCCTGCTTCTTAGCATGCCTCCTAATGCTTGATTGTATGGTAGGCAATGAAAAATTTGCCTTCCTGAGTACTGGATTTTCTTGTATCCCTGTAAATATTCCTGAATTATGACCTATAGTGCAGTAAAGTTACTTGGAAAAAGTTCAATCTTTTTGCGTCTTGCTTTTAAGCTTTCTTAGGTGGAGCTAGAGAAATGTTCAGTGTAGAATTAATTTTGGCCTAATACTGAGGCAAAGTCCTTGTGAGTATTCTCTCTGATGCCCCATGAATTATGAGGTTTTTCTACTCTGCTTGGTGAGAACAGAAACTATTCGTATCCATATGAGCTTTAGTCTCTCTTCCCTCTAATTTCTTCTGGAAGTTCCTTTTCCCAGTTGCAGATAATTTCTTCACACATTTGTATCAATCAGTACTGACCACAGGGGAAGACCCTCTAGCGATCTAGGGATCTTCCTCTCTATGTAGATCTCTCCTCTCTATTACTCTTCCCTGGAAACTCTTGCTTCCTTGGCTTCTCTAGAATCCCAGTTTTGTTTCCTCAACTCTTGGAAACTATCAGGCTTTGTCTAGGTTTCCCCCATCTGTGATACAACCTGGAAACTCTCAAGACTTTAAGTCAGGGAAAATGTATAATTCATTTTGTTTATTTCTTTTCTGTCAAGAATCAGTTTCTCATTATTGATGTGAAATATCTTGAAAGCTTTTATTTTAAGTATTCCATCCCATTTTTCAGTTGTTTCACATAGAAGGGTAACTCTGGTTCCTGTTACTCATTCCAGGCTGAAGTAACAGTACATATATTTTTTTTATTTCCACAGCTGCATACTTTCTGTTGCTCATTTTTATCTCCTTTCTCTGATATTCCATGGGTAGTGGGCTATGGACTATACTTCTAATATATTCAGAATACAACAACATCTTTGCATCTTTTTCATAAGTAACACCATGAAAGCCATCATCATGTCTTTCCTGGTTATTACAGTTGCTTTTTAATTGTTCTCCCTGATCTTTTCGTTATCCACCAACAGTCTATTCTCAATCCAGTAACAACAATGATCCCTTTAATAGCTGTGGCAAAAAAAAAGCCACCCTTCTGCTAAGAACCATGCAGTGGCTCCCCATTTTACCCATAGTGAAAGTTACACACACACACACACACACACATAATGGCCTAAGGTACTGTATAATCTTATATTTTGCTATGCCTTTAACATCATCTCCAACTACTTTCCCTGTGGGCTGCTTCTTTTTAGTTAACAGGTCTCCTTGCTGTTCTTTGAACCACTCAGACACACAATGCCTAGGGGCCTTTCCACTTGGTATTCCTTCTGCCTGGAAGGCTATTACCTCAAAAACCTGTATGGCTTGCTTCCTTGCCAACTTCAGTCTTTTCTCACTTGTGTCATCTTACCTTATATAAAGCTGCATCTTTTTTTTTTTTTTTTTTTTTTTTTTAATTTTTTTTTCAACGTTTTTTTATTTTATTTTTGGGACAGAGAGAGACAGAGCATGAACGGGGGAGGGGCAGAGAGAGAGGGAGACACAGAATCGGAAGCAGGCTCCAGGCTCCGAGCCATCAGCCCAGAGCCTGACGCGGGGCTCGAACTCACGGACCGTGAGATCGTGACCTGGCTGAAGTCGGACGCTTAACCGACTGCGCCACCCAGGCGCCCCTAAAGCTGCATCTTAATACCACCTATCACCCTAGTCCAGACACTCCTAATATCCTTTTGTGCTTGATTTTTGTCCTAGCTCTCATCACCATCTGATATAATTATTCTGTTCTAATCTCTGGGATGCTGTAATAGTCCATGAATACAACAGGTATTTTCTAGCTTCCTTTTGTATTTACTATTCCCTCTTCTTAACAGAGTCTGCCAACAAAATATATCTATAGTTGTCTCCTTTAAGTCTTTCTTCAGATGTCATCATCTCCATAGGTTGTCATTAATTATTGTAGTTAAAGTTAAATCTCCCCACTGACTCCCTGGCTTTATATATCACCTTTCCATATTTTTTTCTGTGGAAGACTTATAAAATGAGGCAGTATACATTTTATTATCTGTGTTTTATTTTCTACTCTCTCACTAAAATAGTGGGTACACATGGATACCTCCCTTCCTTCCTTCCTTCCTTCCTTCCTTCCTTCCTTCCTTCCTTCCTTCCTTGTTCCTCTGCTTTATCTCCAGAACCTAGACATGTAACCAGTATATGTTAGGTCCATAGTAAATATAGCTGATTAATTTTTTTAATGACAAGTTTTCTGGAAATGACCAAGTTCATAACCTAGAAGAGGATATGCAGACTGATTTGACAAATTTTCTCCATTAGGTATGGATTTCAAAATCCATGAATTTTGCATTTTCCCCTCCAAAACTCTATTTTATGCAGGCAGAAATGTTCTTACACAGTTAGTAGTTAAGAAATAACTAGTGTAGGGGCGCCTGGGTGGCTCAGTTGGTTAAGTGTCCAACTTCAGCTCAGGTCATGTTCTCATAGTTCGTGAGTTCGAGCCCCGTGTTGGGCTTTGTGCTGACAGCTCAGATCCTGGAGCCTGCTTCAGATTCTGTGTCTCCCTCTCTCTCTGCCCCTCCCCTGCTCATGCTCTGTCTCTCTGTCTCTCAATAATAAAATAAACATTAAAAAAATTTTTTTAAAAAGGAACTAGTGTAAGCACTAGTGTAAGCAACATTGATGTCACAACTTTCAACTCTACCATCCAGCTTTCAGTCCCGCAGCAGAATGGAAACTGCAAAATAATCAGGAAGAATGCTTTTTAATTAGTAAGTACCCTAATAGGGGACAGAAACTAACATTGGTTTATTTTCCACTATACCTAAGACCCGTTATCTAATCCTTATTACGTGTCTATTAGGTTCGTTACCATGAGCATTTTACAGATGAAGAATCAGCGATCAAAGAGTAACTGGCCATCAGACCAGGAACTGGGATTTGAACACAGCTTTTGTTCCTCCTAAGCCCACCTCTTTGCACCTACACTGTGCTGCTTCACAGTAAGGGAAGAATGTAACCTAGACACAAATATTCAAAAAGACTAAGAGGACCACAGGCTGTCCTGTATACCACAATCAGTGTTGAGGATGTCATCTCTGGATAGCACAGCACAGTCATTAATGTTCATAATGATAAAACCAAGTCATCAAAAAAAGATTAATTACATTCCATCCACTCTGTTTAAGAAGGCAGGGAAGTGTGAAATCCATTTTAGAAAGATTTCCATCAAAAATGATTAAAATTTTCAGCTATCCAGAATGATTCATTCCCTGGGGTTTCCACATAGCCAAATATGTAAATGAAAAAGCACAAATATTGCCCATTTCCCACAAAACAAACAAGAAAACTACATAAAAGAGGGACAGAAGGACCCAATCAAACTGAGGATTGGATAGTCCAACAGTATATACCAAAGTATATACTGACAAAGCTGATAGGCATCCAATTTTTATGGTATATCTCATTGGTCAGGTGTCCATTTGAATGGTTGGTACCCTTGCCAGAAATGTTTTCATTATTTTGATTATTTCTTCTGCTGTACAGTCTTTTAGGGCTGGATAAATTTATTCCCTATACTCTTGAGCACATAGTTGGAATCATTGAGTCTACTTTACCCGCAGCTCCCTCAAAAACCTAACTTTACTTCAAATTAAAAAGACAGGTTATCTTTATATTGTAAAAGTGAAGCTAAATATTACTTAATTTGTATTTACAAAAACAAGAAACAAATGTATTCCCTATCTCAGTCTGCACTAATCTGTGGTAACTGGTAGATAGTCAATAAATGTTGGTAGAAAGAATTTTTGCTGTCCACTAGTAGAAGAATAGTTATATTAATCGCGTTACATTATAGCACATCTAGATAATGGAATGATGTATACTTATTTCAAATAATGACCTGAAAGAGGCTGAGGTGGATATTTATTCACCCTTGTATCCTCATCTCCTAGAATTCTTGTCATCTAAAAAATATCAAGTAGATATTATTTGGAAGAATAAATAAATTAAATATAAAATTAATGAACAAGTGGTAAAACTCTGATTATTGATATAATAATATAAGTAATATATAATTTGGGGGAAGAGTATATGAATGTAACTGAATCAAGAAATAATCTGGAATGCTACACAGTAAATTATTACTAGTAGTTGCCCTGGTAAATGTGGGGGACTTGTGAGAGACTCGCTTTTTATTTTATTTATATATTATTTAACCATTCACAATAAATACATATATAATTAAAATAATTTATGTTATAGCAATAACATGAGTCTGGAATTTAAGTGTTCATTAGAGAAATTAAAAAAATGAGATCGTATCAACTGCCTATAATATAAAACCTTGAACAGAATAAATGCTGATGTAACCAGAAACAATCTCTCAGTATTAAAAAGACTTAATAGGCAAAGAGTGAGGAGGTGTAAAAAATTAAACGGAAAAGAAACTATCAAAAACACTCACAGAGTGGAGGATGGATGGGGAGTGACTGCTTAATGGGTATGGAGATTCCTTTTGGGGTTATGAAAATGTTTTGGAACTTAATAGAGGTGATAGTTGCACATTAAGAATGCACTAAATATCACTAAATTGTTCACTTTAAAATGGTTAATTTTATGTTATGTGAGCTTCATTTTAGTAAAGAAACATATATGTGTATGTATATGAATACGCACACACACACACACACACACACACACACACACGCATATTCATTGGATGAAAATAAAACAAACATGTGTAAAGACACTGCAAGTTATCCAGGTCAAGGATGTGGAGATGCTTAGTTGGGATCAAGTCCCAAAATAAAGAAGGAAAAGGATTGGTTCTAATCACTAGTGCCTAATTCTTAGAAAAATAAATCCTCGTATCTACTCTTATGAGAGGAATTTTCCAATTGGTATTACCTCCCAGAACAAGGTAACAGAAGAAAAGAAATCAAATTCTGATAACAGAAAAGGTCAACCGCTCTCAGTTATGTAGATCACAAAATACTGTGCCTAGCAATGAGCTCCTCACCAGCAGAGACCACATGTACTTCATCTTTGTGTTCTCAGAACCTGACATAGTGCCTGACACAATAAATGGTGAATGTTGAATGAATTATAGCTTAACAAGGAGAATAGTGATGAAATGAAGTGGCCCTCACATCATGTGTCATGTTGGCCAGTGGAGGACTGAATGTGTAAGCCCCTGTTGCAGTCTTCAAACCAAAGCAAACAACTAAGAATGGCTCGTTCCTTCCCAGCTGAGCCTTCTACCCCCCAGGGTGTCCAAGAATCAATTAAGAAGTTAGTGAAAAAATAATCCTAGGTTCCAATATTCTGGCTCAGGAGGTCTCAGGTGGAGGCCAGAAACCAATATTTCAAAAGAGGTTCTCTGGTTTTCATGCAGATAGTCTGTGGACCACACTTTTAAAAAAACAAATAGAAGATCAGGGCTGGGAATGGTCAATGTCTTTTTAAGGAAGTAGGGAATAAGTAGCCACTACATTCTTTTGTTTTCATTCACTAAAAGAATAACTTTATAACTACCGAAACTATTCAGAAAATGAAAATGCCTTCTGATGTCTTGAGCTTTAGAAATAGTCACACGGTTGAAAAGTCTCTCTCAGGGACGTTATGATATGTTCCTTTGCACTAAGCAGGATTTCCATTGGCTGGTTACTAGGGTTTCTTTCCACTCAATTTCTCTGATTCTATAATGAAAAGAGATTGAGGGAGGAGTAGAGGTACATGATTCATATATGTGCAACTGCTTTGAAAACTGTGGATTCCTATAAAAATATGAAATATTTTCCAAATATTCATGATCTGGGACAGTAATCTAACCTCATTTTTTGAAAGTTTCTGTACTTCATTTCTGTTTTTATGGAAATATTTAATAGAATTTTGTATACAAATGGATGAATTTGGGGAACTTGAATTTTATTTATAAAATATAACAGACATGATGTTTTCAGGACTTATTTTATCTTCAGTTTTAATAATTTTTACTTTTTTGTGATTTTTAAACTAGTGAATTTTCACAGTAGAAAATTTATAAAAGTTAAAAAGTTAAAGAAGAAAATAGGATAAAACCACATGGTATTTCACCACTAAGAGATAATCTCTGTTAGCATTTTGAACTATTTTTCTTCCCCTCCCTTCTAAATACACATACACTAACAGAAAATTTTATGGTGAGAATTTTACTGTTGCTTTACATAGGCTTTGAAAACATATTCTTAATCAATAGCCTACTATACTATTAGCAAATGGATTAATGCCAGCATGAAATGGTCCTTGGGTCAAATGTGATATTGACTAGTAGAGAACTGAACTCAACAGCCTATATGGCCATCTCCAAACTGAGGCAAGAAAAAAGAATTCTGTTTTTTATTTAATGTGTTTCTTATCTCTGGACATTTAGATGATTTCTATTTTTTCTAATAACAAGTATTTGATAAAAATGCATGCACATGGTTCATTGACTTACCTCTATATCTTTAGGTTAGATTGTCATGTATGAAGATTATAGTTCAAATCCTATCAATTTGTAGACATTCTATACATACCTTTAAAGTACTTTACAGAAAGATTGCACCAAATTCTGCTTCTACCAACCACGGATGAGAGTTCATCTCTTACTATACAGTGGCAAGAATGACTACTAGTAATAAAAACAAAACAGAAAACTTGTCCATCATATTTAATGGGAAAAAATTTGAATCATGTTTTTACTTATTCTCCTGTGATTACCAGTTAAGTTGAATATATTTGCAAATCCATGCGACTCATTCGTATCTTCTTTTAATGTTCCAGTTTACTTTTATAACATTTCTTCACCATAGGCCCAACTGTGGAGAAGTTTAATCTTCAAAATTCTTCATAGTTTTTTTTTTTTTGGAGTGGGGGCACAATGTAGATAGGGAGGGAGAATATTTTAAAGAGGATGCACTTACCAAGTTATTTTAATATTTATCTTATTAAAATTTAAAAAATTGTGGCATTACTTGATACCTATAGAGCTATGAAATGGAAATTTTTTTCTTAAGGAGAATAATATGACAATAAATATGAATGACTTTTTCAACAGCATTGAAAGGCACTATGCAATAAAAAATATACATTTTCCAGTAACTGTACCAAAATTTTGTTTTTATTTTCTTAAGTTTATTTATTTATCTGGGGTCGGGAAGGGCATAGAGGGGGAGAGAGAGAACTGCAAGCCGGCCCTGTGCCATCAGCACAGAGCCTGACTCAGGGCTTGAACTCATGAATCACAAGATCATGACTTAAGCCAAAACCAAGAGCTGGTCGCTCAACTGACTGAGCCACCCAGGTACCCCCAAATTTTGTTTTTAATAAACTGAAAGTTTCAGTCAGAAAAAGATAGTTTCAGGAAACCCTGGGTGGCTCAGTCGGTTAAGCATCCAACTTCAGCTCAGGCCATGATCTCACAGGTCATGAGTTAGAGCCCCGCATCGGGCTCTGTGCTGACAGCTGAGAGCCTGCAGCTTGCTTCAGATTCTGTGTCTGCCTCTCCCTCTGCCCCTCCTCCCCTCACACTCTGTCTCTGTCTCTCTCTCTCTCTCTCTCTCTCTCTCTCTCTCTCTGTCAAAAACAAATAAACATTAAAAAAGAAAAAGATAGTTTCGGGAAGATTTTATTTTTATATTAAAAAAAAACCCTCAAATTGACAAAGTTTCTTCAATTTGTACGATAATCAAGATTATCAACATCTCCTGTCTGGGTAACTGTCCACAGGTGTTTGGTGATGTCTTACATGTGAAAATAAGCCCATTCTACAAGATACTGTACAGTCATAAACTTACATATGTTTTATTCTCAATTAAGCTTTTTCCTATAAAACAAAACATTTGCTAAAATAAATAATATAAATACATCACTAAATTGTAACACCTCCACAGTCTATTAAAGGGACGCACTTTTAGAGCAATATTTAAATGAACACAACTTTATAGATATTTTGCCTTTGTCAATAAACTTTACCCTAATCAACTTTATTTAATCCTACTTTGTTTTAGAAAGCAAAATTTTTCATTTCATTTTTGATTCTTCAGATGTTGAAAATATGGATTGTGCTCAGGTTCCTAGCAGTGGCATTAGCCTTAATAGCTTGAATCCTGGGTTATGAGATTTTGCCTTGCTTTACTATTGGTATTCAGATCTCACTTCTTAGTCTCTCTACCTTCTTGTACAAAGGAAAAATTGCCTTCTCTTTGATTATTTTCTTTCTCTCCTTTTCACTTAAGATTAGAAATGGCCAAAAATATGACGGCAATTTAAAAATGGTTTCCCCCAAACCACATTTTCCAACATTGTTGTTACTCTCCTATTAGTTTGCATATCAAAATGTATAGTCTGTGGTTCAAAATGTGCAAGAAAGAAATGTTGCTATTCATTTGCCATGACTAATCTAAATGTTCAAGCCTTCCCTCCCATTGCATATTAGAGAATACAAACTTAAACTTGGTAATTAAAGGAATTCCAGACTTGCACCAGTCTTTCGGATAAATATTGGGTTAATTCAAAGTGTAGATTCTTCTTAATGATATTTCTCTCATTCCTTCTCTGTTCCTCAAAATGGTGTCTGGGTTCATAGAAAAGCTTCTGTGTCCTCCCTCCTTTCAAAGAAGAAGGAAGCCTGCATGCTGTCCTTCACATCTTTGCTGGTCTGTTATGTGACAAAGCCATTCAGGTCTTTTTAGTCACCAAGCATGTAGCACTAGTGCCCACTGAATTGTTAATACTGCTTTGGGGGGGGGGGGGTTGTTGGCATAATGCCATTGACATTTATGGCTGGTCAATTTCAAAAAAAAAAAATATCCAGCTCAGCTTTCACTGCTCTTTCAGCCCTACCTCGGCTCTTACTGATTCTGCAGAATCTCTGGTCAGCTTCCTTTCAACTGCTCCTAATCTCATTCTGGTGGTCTTTTTGTAAGTCCATTGTTTCTCAGTTCAGCTATCTTCTTGTGCCTCTTAGATTCATAAGGCGACTTCTAGATCTCCTCCTCACTCCCACCTTCTGTTTCAGTAGGTCAGACAGCCCTTTCTCCTCTATAGAGGTTAGCCTGATGTTGATATGAACCGTCCTGTGAAAGTTCTTCTCAGAACTTCCCTCTGATTGAATACTTCCAGGTCAGCAATTTCTAAATGACATCCTAGAAACATCTTAGGTGGCATCCTGTGGCTATCATCATGCTGAACTGAGGTATTTTCTCCAGAGGTCTGTAATTTTCCTGAGCTACACTTGCCTGAAACATCAAGTACTGAGAAGTTTTTCAAACCTTCTGTCTTTTCTCTTGCATCTTCCTGAGGGGAAATCCAGGACACTGAACTTTGATTCCTGCCTCCTTCCCTCAAATTCTTTTCAGAGCCACTGTCAGGACTACAACTTTTGCTTTCTTTTGGTGGAAACTGAGCTTTCCCTACATTAAATTCTTTTTCCTTTCTATACTGAAGCATATTTTCATACCGCCATGGTTTAATTTGTATATTGTGGGTACCTCTTGAAATTTAGAAACTCCTTTCTTTTGCCACAAATCCTGATTCACAAGACCTTTGTTTCACTACACACTGATAAAAAATAAACAGCAACCTTCTTTGAACAATGACTGTGTTCCTCTTTGTATTCCTGCTTTAATAATCCAAATCCTGCCTGAGATAATGGATGTCTCTGGCTGAATAGGGGGAGGGTCAATTAATTTATTTCAAAAAGTCTTATCCCTGTTATAGTTGAAACTGATGATATTGATAAATTACTTTTATCTTCCAGCTGTTTCCAAATTCATTTTAGAGGAACCATTCCTTTTCTCTAGAACCTACTTTTAAAAACAAAGTGTTTTTAAACAAAGATATACTATAGTTTATCTTCAGCTACACAACCGCTTCCATGTAGTAGTACCCATACATATTTCAATGAAAATATGTTTTTTAAACAAATCGCAATCCAATTCAACAAGCATCAGCTACCATTTTTAATCAGCCTATAATTATGCATCATATAGGGAAAAGAGGGTTATCAAAGGAAAAGACAAGGTTTATAAGTCCTCAAATGTAAGGAACCAGTTACCTACATGAAATAATCAGAATATAACACAAGACTAGGAATAATTGTGTCAACACACACGTACTGTTCATGATTGATGATAGATATTGTTCTTTATTATGTGTCCTATAGAGAACACAATGTAGGCTATCTGGGCAACTCGAAAATAATGCAAGTTAGGACATTAAGGAGGAAGTGAGATGGCTAGACCTCACATTTTAGAGTCTAGAAATGTGGAAATGAGGAAATCATCTGTTCCAGGCAAGAGGAAAACAACTTGAGGAGCAACTTGGGAAAGAATTGTGGGTTCGGAGGACAGTTCTATTATGTTAAGCTTTAAATTGGCTGAACAACACAAGTCATTCTAGAAGCATGTACTTTTTCAGATATTTGTTCTTGGCATTGCCTCCCTTGTTTTCTCCGCCTCCATATTTTTCATAGAGCAAATGCTTTGTCATACATATTCTTCCTCTTCATGGGATTCATGTTGCTCATTCCATTGCTCCTGTTTGCTTGGTCACAGCTGTCCGCGAGAATCTTTCTTCTCCCAAGTGGTCTAAGCGAGGCTCGTAGCAAATAATGGGCAGCCCCAGGGTCAGCCCCAATGGGGCTTGAAAGCTTTTACCTTTGGACTAAAGCCATTTTTGCTACTAGTGAGACTTAGGAGAGTTTGTTTTTCTCCTTACGTTGCAGCTAAATTTCCACTGAAATAATAATAGCTCAAAAAACAAAAAAAGAAAATATCCTACCTTTTCATCTTTTCTCATTCCTTTGACTGCCAAATATGTTGGGAAAAATGAGAAGACATACACTGCTAAAACTCTCTCCCCACCCACAACTCTGCTGAAACTACCTCCTCCGTAGTCCCAGGGGCCTAAAGAGACCCATCGCAAAGATTTGTATTTTCATTTACTTACCTTTGCCCTTGCCACCACCGTTGGCACTTTAGCCAAGCCCTCTTAAAATGATTTTTCTTGGTTTCTAGTATGAAACACTCTTCTGACTTGCCTCCTACCTCCCCTGACTATTCTTCTGCCTTCTCTTGCTTCCCAATACGATTATTTTTGAAGATTCTATCATTATCTCTTTTTCTCACTTTGAATTCTATACCTAGATAACCTTATTTACCTTTAATGCTGTTTCTGTGCAGACAACCCTTAAATATATATCATATATTCATATATAATTTAAATTAATATGTATTACATAGTAAATATGTATATGTCATATGTTTACATATTCATATTTATATATTTAAATGGTATAGTTATAAAAAATAGAGATATCTACAAATAGATATAGATCGATAGATATTTCCACCTGACTTATCCAAAGGGACTATAATCCAGCATTTCCAATGCTTGCTGAAATTGCCATTTAAATAGTCCTGCAAATATCACTTTAAATTCAGCGTGTCCAAAGCCAAAACTCCTAGCTCCCTTCTCGGGTCTCCTCCTCTTTACTCGGTATCCATCACTGGAAGTCACATGCTAGAGCTGGCTCTTACCAGCTTATGAGGGCTCACTGTGTGCACCTGTTCTCAACTCCATGTTGGCCATGGTGGGAGCATTTACACCACAGAATGGCAAATGCTACAAATTGCAGATTCGTTTTATTTTCCTCTTCTCTCTCTTCCTTCTTCCTTCCTTCCTTCCATTTTTCTTTCTTTCTTCCTCTCTCTCTTTCTCTCTCACTCTCTCTTTCTGAGAACATTTTCTGGCACACCACTCATTATTGTCATACCACTCTCTCAGTCACCCAAGCTTGACACTTGGGGGTAATGTTGGAGTATATTCTTTTCCTCGTTTCTTTTCCTCATACCCTGAAGCCATTCAACTATCAAGTCCTCTAATGCTTAGGTCACTCCAGACTTTATTATTTTTTATGTCTCCTGACCAATTTCTTGCCAGACTTTTCTCCCTTATCTCTAACCAACTTAGCAAAATGCTGCTAAGTTAATCTTATGAAGGAACAGCTGTGATCATAGTTAAAATTTGCCAGTGATGTTCTTTGCATACCAAAGTTGAGTCATTAATTTTCAGTCAAGCTCAGCCACAATCTGGCCCTCAGTCCCTCTCCAGCCTGTCACATCTCAGGATTCTGACTCCTAGTTTGTGCCTAGATCTTAAGTATTTGGGAAGCCCTGGATGATGAAATTGTCTAACTGACCAAATGAGGGAGACTTGTTGACTCTGTGCCTATTTTGTTCCTCCTGAATTCCCCCTTTGCCATTTCCACACACCTAAATCTTACCTATATGTCAAGGTTCATCCCAATGCTTGCTTTTTCATTAGAAATTATCTTTTTCCATTATCTGAGGACCCAACCTCTGAGCATTTTACTTTTGTAATCACATTATCATTAACATTCTTCACCTTTTATTAAGTGAATATACTACATTCTATTTTTTTAAGTGGGCATTACCATGGTGAGCTTTTTCTTAACTCTAATAGCATATAACCAAAATGTTTTGAATACATTGTTATGACTGAGCACACCTAGGACTTATGTAACATATTTTCTCTCAAAAATTATCTCATACTTTCTCATTTTTTACAAAATTATAATGCAGGAAGAAATTAGAAATTGATCTCATTTGTAATATTACTCATTTGGAAATTGAGGGCTACCACTAAGATGGATTTATGCCCAAGACTGCAGATTTCTTACCTCTCCAACATTATTTCTTACCACGCACACACTTTAAATTCTAGGCAGAGCTGAGATGTTTGGATGATGGCTTGGTTCATACCATCTTCCTTGGAGGTGAAAGGAAGGATATTAAGGACTTGAAGGAAATATTATACTGGACTCTAAGCTCTGTGGCGACAGAGACCCAGTCTGTTTTATTCTCCAGAATAACACCAGTACCCAGTTTGGCTCAACATTATTCTGTTAAATTAATGAACCCCACTGCCTGTGTTGTTTCAACACTATAAGTAGAAGGATGAATACCACTCCTAGTATTATCTCGCAAAAGTTTATTTTGCAAAGTCTTTTTTTTTCAAGCTACAAAATCACTGTGTTGTAGATTAAGGACTTTCCCCCCAAGGGTTTTATTGGTTTATTTATTTACAGAGTTTGACTATAGCTTGGCAGATAGCATCAGTAACTGAGCACAGAGGAAGAGTAATCGGGCACTGTTTTAAAATTTACTGATGACCTCCTACAGCAGTAATACTTTAACATAGGCAGTGTGAATAACATCTCTAAAAATTTTTTACCCTTACTTATCTATTAGTTGATGGCTGACATCCTTAAGTTCATAAGGTTCTAGTTAATGATCATTGAGCATATTTATCTTGTTCTAAATACATTTACCTTGCTCTAATTCTGGAGTTTAGGTTTTGTTTGTTTGCTTTTGTTTTGTTTGTTTATTTCTTAACAGTAGACGGTGAGGTTTCCCCTTTGTTTTCCTCTCTGATCTGGAAGTGGCTCCACTAGCAAAAGCGAAATAGCTCTTCAAAATGTGTGTACACAGACTAGTTGACAATACAAATTGGTAAACCATATGAGTAGATATTGCCATCTAAAGAATATCACCATAGGCCAAGATCCAAAATGACAAAAAGGAATTTCTGAAACTGTTGAAGGTAATAGATAACTTGCCAGGCCTAACCAGAATTGGTGAACCAGCTATTAATATTCTCTCCATATATACTAGTACATATTATTTGGCTTACCTATATCCTTCTCTCAATACAGCCTATGATTTTATAATATTAATATATTACCTGCAGTTCATTGTTTTAATTTTTGTTATATTACAGCCCCATAGCAATATTTATGATGAAAGCTCTAGTCTACTAAACATACCTCCCCCATGGAAAGTTTTAATGTTTTTTATGCCTCTTGTGTAGCTAACAATTATTGGATTATGGCTTATGGAAGCTTGTTTCAAAGTGTAGATTCCATAAACATTTTTTTTGTATTTAGTGTCAAAATGAAATAGTAAGGCCCATTAACCCATCTGACAACCTATTTCAAGATATCATGATTCTGAAATATGAATTTAAAAAGAAAGAGCATTATCTTAGCCTAGTCCCTTCCATTTCTGTCTCTGGGTAATATTTTCCCAGATTAGTTTGGTTGGTAGACTGTTGTTTAAACCCGTCAATGCAAATTAGCCTTGTAATTTCCTTTGTAATAAAAGTCTCTCGCTTACCTAATCTGTAGTTTAGTATTCACACTGTTGCTTTGTGTTTCTGTTAAAGACAGAGGAGTTAGAAGAATGGTAAATATAATCCATTATCATCTACTTCAGATATGAGTTTTAAATTATTTTTTTTTAGTTTAACATAAATTTTATAAGATGTTGGCTGTCATCTTTAAAATAGCTACACTCTACATTTACTTTAACAAATTTCTTGGAAAATAGTAAGTAATTGAAACTTCCAACACATATCATGGTAGGAAAGCTACTTTTTTAGTTATAGTAGAACCATGGCCAATGACCAAACACTAGCTAATGTTCATACTATCAATATAGGAAAAACATGTAAATCTATAAGTAATATGAATTGTATTTTCATTGCAAGGAAAATGATTATAAATTAAATAAGTCCTTTGGCCTTCTTAATGATGATTAATAATAATAGCCAATAATAATAGACACCATTTATTGAGTGCTACCCATCTGCTAAATTCTTAACATAAATTAACACTAATCCTCACAATGACCCTGAATATATCTTATTCCTATATTGCAGGTGAGGAAGTCAAAGGGAAGAAAGGCTATGTAACTTGCTCAATGCCTCATGTTGGATAATTACAGAGTTGGAACATTGAGCCCTGTCTTTCTGGTTTCAGTGTCCATCCTCTTTGAATATCTTGCCCCCCACCTCTAATCCCTATCCATATAGCCATCTCCCACAATTTGGAAAATGTAAACTTCTTAATGAGTTTATAGGCTCCGTGGCTGACTGATAAATAAGTCTTTTTCTTACAGATATTTATAAACAGGACCCCAAGTACCCATTTTTATGGGCTTTATTTCAGTCTCCCATGTTGCATCAAAGTATACCTTGACCTCTGACCCACCCCTCAAATTTCATAGTGAATACTGATGACCTTTTCCTCAGCTGGCCAGCTGTTTATATCTCTACCTGGGTTTGGAGAGGCAAATCCAGCCCTGAGCTCCTCTGGCCAAGCTGGAAGCTTGTCTCACTCATTCTTATCTGTACCATCTCTCACAATGCCTGGCACTAGATGAATGGGTGTTTTGTAGCTAATTGTTTCCCTACATAGACCTAGAGCTCCTGGAATATCAGGACCACATCTAAGGGTTTGAATGTGTCTGCCCTAGGGCCTAGAGGCCAGAGCCCAAACCCAGGTGGAAAAATGTAATGAAGGAGTGAGTTAATCACTCAATCAACTGAACTGCGTAGCAGAATCACAGCTCCCCTCCCCAAAATAGAAGGAGCATTGTAAACAAATTGGCAAAATGTCTTGCCACCAACTATTTTTTATGGGGTATTTTGGATAATGATAAATTAATACCAATAATAATAATTAGAGCTCTCACTGCCAGAAACTGTGCCAGATTCTTTACATATAAGTATTATCTCATTTATTTCTTAGGAAAAAATAGATAACAACTTTCTGTTTTAGAGGTGAGGAATTTGAAATTCAGAGAAGTCACTGCTATGAAGTACCAAGCCACAATCTCAAGATAGGTTTGTCTTCCTTTAGTTCATGCTTTTCCATGGTACCGAGTCTGGAATTTGTCCAGGAAAATAGAGGTTCCTACATCTTATAAAATACAACTGATTGTTTCACATACTTTGTGTAATTATAGACTTACAGCAGTTCAATGAGTTTCTATAAACTATATATTTAAAGATAGACTCTGCACCAAGTATATTGTTATTTCATGAAATTATTAAGCATACACCCAAGAATTGGAAGCCAAATAAGGTAAACACTGGCCACACTGATATTTTTAGGTCTGTTTTACGGAGGGGTAGGGGTGTGTGTGTGTGTGTGTGTGTGTGTGCGCGCGTGTGTGTGTGGTGTTAGCCACAATACTAAGAGAATTCAATTCTGGCGATGGGTGATTATTTCTCATTTACCTCCAGGGTCAACACAGGAGGAAAGTCCTCAAAACACATCATTTATATCATGAGGTAGCTTATGCCCTATCTGATGAAAGACAAGCTGGAAAACATTTGAAATATCATAGGCAGGCATCAGTTTGAGGTGATCTGTAGTAGACCTACATGTACCCTTATGTTGCTGTTATCCAAATAAAAGATGGATATAAAAAGGAAGAATAAAATACTAAGCAAATAGCTTGTTCTTTACCCAAGTTCACCCTAGAAGATGTCTCCTCTCTGGTTCTCCTTCTTATTTTAACCTCCTAATTTAGTTTGTGTTTATTTAATTATTTATCCATTTCAGAAAGAAATTTACCAGTAAAATGACTAATTTTTAAAAAGAAACCAAATATATTTCAGAGGCTCTGCCAATGTGTAATGTCTTCTAACGCTGGCCAAAAATAGCAGTACACTAATTTTGAAATAACTGTTTTCTCTGTAGAATTTTCAATGTTATTCTCATTTGCCCTCCTTTCTTGAATCCCCCACCTCCAAACTCCCACCCCGGAAAAAAGAAAAACAGATTACAGTAAATTTTGGCAAGGAGTTCTATTTGCATCATTTTCTTCGAAGTCACGTGCTTTGGATTTCCTCTTGTTTATGATATATTAAAATGCCTTCCAGATGTTTTTAATTATGAAAAAAAAAAGTTTTCAAGAAAGCAGAGTAATCCAAATAAAGTTTCCTCTTTTTTTAATGGCCAATAAATTAGTATATTCCAGCTTATCAAACTGCCCCATAATTCTGAGGGTGACCTCTTTAAAGAAGGTCAGGCATTGAGTGAGACAGCTACATTCAGGCAGAGGCCAGGTTTCACCAAGAACACTTTCAGTTCCTGTTTCCAATTGAGGCTGCTCCCTGCCTGGGGCCTAGCCTCATGTACAAGCCCATTGGCTAGAATTGCTTAAATGTCCCACACAAATATAAACACCTCTACAGTGTTGGGAAGATGAAAGGAATAGCTTATTGATATTGTATATGCTAACGTTTGGATGTGGGACAGGAAAGACAGCATTTAACTGCTGGTATGCAATGCTGAAGCTGGGCTGCATGAAGAGATTTTCATTTACTGATGTTGGATACGTGCCCAGACTGCCATAGTAGAATTCAGGGAGAAACACAGAAAGGAGGAGAACCACAGAATGGTTTTCGCGAACATCCATATGGGGCAGAAGAATAAATACATACGAAGACCGTGTCTCCAAAAATGAAAGAACTGGCCACTGGGGGACAATTGTGAGCACCCCTCCCCAAGTCTCAACTTAGCCCTCTTCGTTTGTACTCGAAGGTAACTGTCTGTTCATCCTAATTTTGATTCAGAGCATGAGTAAGACTATAATGTGGCTGAAAGAGAAAGACAGTCAGGACAGGGCAGGAAGAAACCTTAGCCTGCTTCGCCTGTTGTTGTTTTAAGCTTAGCAAGGAGAATAAATGTGTTTTTCTTTTACTAATGTTACCAAAAGAGAAAGAGCTTTGTGGATTATAGACATTGGTAGCTTTTTAAAATGTATCTGCCGAACATCTGTCGTGTGGGACAGACCAGGAACCTTTTAGGAAGTGCAGATTTTGTGACTCACAATGTGAATTCAAATTTAAATGGGACATTCATTGGCCTCACTTAATGGAGCATTTTCTGATAATTAACTCTCTCATCTCTCTACCCCATCCCATCTCTCTGTAACTTTAAGCATACTTGCCACATAAGAGTAAGTGTGTTAATGATGATAGTTTTGGAGAGATAGTTCATCAAAATAGATGTCTGCCAGGAAGTGGTGCTTGACAAAATTTTAAATAAAGCAAGGCAGTATGACACATAGAAACTAGTCACTCAATCTTTATTTACTGCATTCCAACAATATACAAAGAAGAAATGGAATCCTGTAGAAGGGAGAAATTTAAAAGTTTCACTAATTAAGAGTAGATGGGGCAACAGTGGAAAGTTACAGGGTATTCTGGAGACTTCCAGTTCAGAGATTAAGGGGATTGGAATTTAGAGGAATTGATAGGTATCTTGAGGAGAGAAAAGGAAGATCACCAATGGGACAAGGGCAGTTACCTGGTATAGGCATTCGGAACTTTGAATTTTGCAAGCAAGCATGTAATAAATACCAGATGGGGTCAAAATACTATTTGTTTCTGAAGTCAATGTGTACCTTATGGAAATGGGCAGAAGTCACCAGAACAAATGAACATAGTGGGGGTATCTATAAATAGCAGTGTCATGTGCAGTGATAACCGGGCGCAAGAACGGAATTAGATTAAAGAAAGCATCACTCGTGGCCATTCATGAAGACCACTTGATGCAATTTGAATTAAAAATTTGGAAGAGTCTCTGGGAAAGTGTTACACCTGGGAGAAGAGCGGTCAACAAATGAATCAAGTGAAATAGGGCCAGTCTTACCAAATTGATGAGACTTTTATCAACCTAATGAACAGAGGTAAAGAAACACAGATTGAGTGGTTTGACAGCCTAGTTTAGGAAACATTTGTTTCTCCCTTACTATGTGTTAGGCAGAATTCTGAGTACTCTTGAAACAAAGATTGCCAGTAACACTGAAGTAAGAATTCCCTTGGCTGCTCCAGCCAGAAGATGCACCTGCTGATACGGTTTCAACCAAAGGACATCTCCCTTAGCTGAAGGAAGCCCACTGTAATCATTCAAGCTTTCATCTTTAGGAGGAAAGCAAGTAGGACAGTGAGGGAAAGAAAAACAATTCCTGTCTCTTTCTCCTATCAATCAGAGCTGTAATCCACAGAGAGGGAAGTGCCCCGGGCGTATCACTCTCATATTCAAATAGTATTGCCCACATTCCCCCGATAGTCCTCTCCCTAAGAGTTTATTGTTTGGTATTCCAAGTATCACTTGCTCAGAAATAACCTGAATGCAATCCCAGGACCCCTCCTCCTTCTCTCTCTTCCTCCCCACCTTGCTCTCTCCATTCTAGGTATACTGGCTTTCTTGCCACTCACACTAAGCATACTCCCAACTCAGGTTGCTATCTTTGTGATTTTTTTTTTTTAATCTGAATGTTATTACCCTAGATATCTGCATGGCTTCTGCAAAATGGGACTTGATCAAAGTGGCCTTCCTTGACCGTCTTCTGTAGAATAGCTCTACTTACTCACCACTACCTCCATCCCCTTTATCCTGCTTTATTTGTGTTCAGATTATTTATCATCACATAAACTATATAATTTGGGGGTTATTTCTTGCTTTTTGCCACTTGAATGTAAACTCCATGAAAGCAGGCCCTTTGTCTTTATTTCTTACTAGTCTCATAAAACTAGAATAGCAGCTGGCTTATAGTAGGTATTCAATACACATTTGTTCAATATAGGAATTAGTGTCCAAGGAAAAGCACAAAATGCACTTGGACACAGACAAAATATAGAGTGATTCTAGATGGAAGTGTCATGAAGGTCTTAGGAAAGATGATTGATGTGTATCTACTATGTACCCAGGTCACTGGTGGTAGTGGAGAGGAGAGGGAAAGGAAAAGGGACAGAGAGAGGGAGAGAGGGAGAGGAAGAGAGAGAAAGAGAGAGAGAGAGAAAGAGAGATTCTTATCCAGTAATATTCTTCAAAGGTTCTACAATGTCAAATCATAATGATATTTGAGAATAATTACTAGAAATAGTAAAGGCTTTGAAAACTAAAGTCATTATGAAAGATGACTTAAGGAAATGGTAATTTTCTCAGCCTAAAGAAAACAAAGCACAGAGGAGATAGGAGTAGGAGTCAGAGAATGGAACAATATAGCTGTCTTTAAATATTCCGGAGATATCCTCTGAAATAGTGAGTAGACTTATTTTCTATTGTTATGACAGAAAATTTTAGGAAGATATGGTAATTTTAAAATTCTAATCATTAGAGCTGTCCCAAAGTGGAATAAAATCCATCAATGTATTAAATCAGAAATAATCTGAGAAGGCCATTGTAAACTAGACTCCTGTTTTAGATAAGAAGTTGTACCTGATGACTCATCGTTAAGTCTCTTTCAAACTAGTTTTCTACACATGTGCACGCACACATACACATAATCATTGGGTTTTAACTACAGATCATCTAGCTAGTTTCTAAAATAGAGGATACCCAGTTAAAGTTGAAGTTCAGATAAGCAATGAATTGTATTTTTTAATTATAAGCAGGTCTTATGCAATATTAAGAGGAAACTTGTATCAGTATTTCCTTTGTTGTTTATCTGAAACTCAAATTTAACTGGACATCCTATATTTTATGTGGCAGTCTTATGCTTTACGGAACAATATAACAAAACAAAGGCATGTAAGTCTTCAGAATTCAGAATTTTCATAATTAATGTAATAAATATAAAGCGGGGGGGGTTGCATGCCAGGATTTATTCAAACATCTATGGACATTATAGTTTTGGCACAGATTTGGGGGTATTGGTCTTAAAGCCATACTATCAGGAGAGATTTTTATCTCTTTTATTTCATTTTAATGTTTATTTATTTCTGAGACAGAGCATGAGTAGGGGAGGGGCAGAGAGAGGGAGACACAGAATCAGAAGCAGGCTCCAGTCTCTGAGCCATCAGCACAGAGCCAGATGCGGGGCTCGAACTCACGAACCGGGAGACCATGACCTGAGTGGAAGTCAGACGCTCAACCGACTGAGCCACCCAGGCGCCCCTCTTTTATTTCATTTTAAATCATATTTGACTATATTATTTCACAGTTTTTGAGAATTCTAAAATGTATTTGCTTTAATGTTGATTTGGGGGTGGGGGGAGGTACCATACTACCTCTAGAATTTCACAGGGGACTTTGTCCTAAATGATTCACAGCATATCGTGGTGGCAATTTGGCTTTCTTAGTATTTTCTTAACAATCTAATTTCCATTTAGGTTATTTGGCACACAGTCTTTAGTACAAATTATTAAGCATTAATGCTGACAAATGATTGGATTCACTTTTAATAGAATGTAATTTAAAAATTATAATTATATCAAAATTAAGATAACCACAGAATAGTTACCAAACAACTTACTAAAATTTTAGTTTGGATCAACAGAAGCATGGCTCAAATGACACTAACAGAAGGAGAGTATTTCTGTTTAGCAGCTGAAGAGAGGGGCAAAAAGCATAAAGGGCGAAAGCATAAAGCTTTGAAATTATAAAAATTCTTGGCAATTTTCTAAATCATAAATTCATTTTTAAACTATTTTGAGTTTTGTGCATCAAGTGAGGAGTGTCAATATTTTCAGTTGCACTATTTCCAGTCGACCACTTTCAATATTCATATGAAATGCCACGGCCTTGTATAAAAGTGTCTCTGACCTCAAAAGGCTTAGGCCTACTTTGGAAGGTAATATGAACAGACGTGAAGCAATTACAAGAAAATTTATTCAGTGTGCTATCAAGTTCTAAAACCAAAAATTTAAAGAATAGAGAAGTCATGCGATGGAGCCATTGAGAAAGTTTCTCAGAGAAATGGGGGCCTAATGTGTGCCTTGCAGAGTGGGCTGGGAATGCATTCTTGGAGAGGCAGGTGAATATAAGGCCAAGGAAGAAGTGATATGCACGAAACTTTGGGCAAGAAACCAAGAATGAGGGTAGGAGAAGCCAGTGGTGACACAGAAAGCAAGGAAAAAGTAGAATACTTCTCTTTGGAAGTCGTGGCCCATGTTCGTGAACAGGAAACAGAGCCCTATTGATCAGGACCTTAAAGGCCACACCACAGAATTTAGGCTCACTGTCACAGGCAATATGGAGCCATCATGTGTGCCTGCCCAAGCAATGGTGATCATGAGAGTGGCATTTTTGGTGGTAGTCACTGTTCAGGCAGCTCAGCGAAACTGACTCAGAGCACTTCTATACTATCCAACCAAAACTCAGAGGACAGAAATTGACATTATCATTCTTTGAGTACTTGTTCAAGAAAAGTTGTTTGTTTATTTGCAGATTTCCAAGCTTGTAGGGTTCCTTCTACTCAAGAATGAAGACACACAAACTTTTCTGTGTGGTTGCAAATCAATATTTAGGTCTCTGAGAATTCCACGTAGGTTGGTGGTTTGGTGAGCAGAAGGCGCGAGAATAGCTTGATCCTGCCTCCTTGCCACAGGCAGATCCCCTACTGACAGCCACAGGGGTTTGGCCTATGTCTGGGCTCTCAGATGCTGCCATTAAGATTACTTTCTGAGCATTAATCTCTTTGAGACCAGGCACACTGTTCAAAGAGATGTCACTTCCATGCCTTTCTCCCCCAACCAGAGGGGAAGGCATTTTTGTGAGATATATTTTTGCCAGCTCGTCCATCAGAGAATATTTATTTGTTCATTAATTTCTTTTATGAACATTGTACAAGTTACACAGTACAGTACCTTCTGATCATTTATTGCCCAGATTTATGCTCCGTGACTTGATGGAAAGAAAGTGCAGCCCCAGCATGGAGCTCCCTCATTCTCTGTGTAAGCAGTTGTGCCACGATTTACAGGGCAAAGGCATTCTTTTTAGACACTGTAATTAGCACTTGTCTTATTTATACATCTTCCTTAACATGGTGTCCCCTTTAAAAATATTTTTATTTTAAAATGGCATGCAAGGAAATAGCTCAGCATGCGTTAGGGAAAAAAGAAGAAGAAACAGCAAACCACTGATAAATCCATCTGTTAAAAACCACAGTACACAAATTAAAAGAGTAAGTTAACGTTATATGTCTTAATCCCCTAGCGCCATTGTTCGTGCTTACTATTTCTTGCAGATTTTCAAAAGATATTTTTTCCAGTAGACCAACTCCTTTTAGTTCACACCCTGGAAATGCTTTGCTTGTTTTAAACAGGTCCATTATGCTCTCCAACACCCACATATTTACTAAAGTCCAGCTTTAGTAAAGCTAGTTATCTGGTTTTCCTCTATTATTTATGTTGTCTTCTCCAACTCTCCTTTCAGACAATTCATAGTTACCCAAAGATGTATTAAATTCCTTACCAAAGTTTGCCTACTAAATGCAAACCGTGATTCTGCCTCTAGCAGAGCAAGACACAGTAACTCAACAGTTCTAAGATTTCTTTCTTAATTCTTAAAGGTTTCCCTTCCTCCATCCCTTGTGAGATAGGTGAGGAAAGCAATTGCCCCCACTGCTTAATGCATCACAACTCAGAAACTCACTCCATCCTTGTAATTCTGAATCCCAGCCCAGCTGGTGGTTCCTGGATTTCAGACTCTGAATATGAGTTCAGCACTTTTAAATCAATCACTCTGAACAGTATTTCTGTCAAATGGAAACCTTTTCTTCTTTGGCAGAAAGGCTTTCCTGGTTTTGACTGCAGCCCTGGAGAACTGAACAGTCTCATAAATGAAACCAGGATGTCGGAGAAAAATTAAACTAGATATAATTTTCTAGCGTTGTCATTGGAAGAGTCCTGTTCCATTTACTGTTCAGGAAGACGAAGGCACCTCTGTACCCTGTATGATTTTTGAAATAGTTTCCCCATTCCAGGTTAATGGCGTGTTGTAGTTTGACTAGCAGGGGGTTGCTTGAGTTAGGTGGAAATGGAGGAATGAAGTACTCCTTAGACTCGATTCCTCTAACTTAAAATTCTCCCTCCAATTATTAAAATGTTTTTAGAATTTAGTTACATCATAAATTTTGCTATTTATTGCTCTTAGCAGGTTATGTCCTCCTTTGTAAATCTTGTTGTTGGTGGGATTGACTGGGTAGTACAGAGGACTCTTGGCTTAGCCACACAGCGACTTCGGAAATAATGCTTCTTCCATGTTTCTCGGACGAGTTGAAATCTGAGGCCTTGAAAATAAAGAAATAGTGTTAAAGCCCTGAAAATGGTATAAGAGACCAACTCTTTTGGGGATTTAGATAATAATAACTCAACAAAATTCTTATAGTTTTTACTATGCACAGAGTAAACTCTTCTTGACTCTTTCCACGTACCCCCCGTTGAGTACCATATGTGATCCATTGTACGCAAACATCGAGGTAACGCAGAAACTAATGCTTCCTATATTCTCAGCTTCCTACTATGCTCTGTCTTTCATATATACCTGGGTCTCCCATCACCTAAAATAGCCTAAAATATATACAGAAATATAGACTGTAAGATTTATTAAGAAAAGTCCATGGAGAGGTGCTGATTTCCTCTGCCAGATTGCACTGTAGGATATTTACAAATGCCATTTCCTGCTGTTTTTCATACAATGACTATTTCTCATATCTTAATTTCTTCAAAATGCTCCAAATATTTCATATAATCCCTTAGCTACCTTGAAATGATTTTATCTCTAGACAGCCATTGATTTCTGGACACTCAACATGAGATTTTTAAGTTCTAAGATACACTGGGATTGGTAGTTATAGGTAAATATGAACAATGAGGAAGAAAGGTTTCAACATATATGAACATGACTACCAAATTTTATGGAAATAATTTTGCAATAAGTACATTCATTCATTCAATGTTTATCCAACACATATTTATTGAGTATTTACTATTATTGAATGCCAGGCCGTATGTTAGCTATTATAATTCAGAAGTAAGAGAAACAGATATGGTCCCTGACTTCATGAACTCTGGACATTGGGTTCTTTGAAACAGGAGGACCAAACTCTTGGATTCTTTAGAGAAACGTTGCTGGACTCAATTGCAATAGAATTCTGAAAGTTCAATTTAAATGTGCAGCAATAGGGGTGCCTGGGTGGCTCAGTCGGTTAAGTGTCTGACTTTGGCTTAGGTCATGATCTCACAGTTTATGGGTTTGAGCCCCACATCAGGCTCTGTGCTGATGGCTCAGAGCCTGGAACCTGCCTCAGATTCTGTGTCTCCCTCTCTCTCTGCCCCTGCCCCACTTGTGCTCTGTCTCTCTCTCCTTCAAAAATAAACATTAAAATTTAAAAAAATAATAAATGTTCAGCAATATGTAAAAAGAACTAAGAAAAAGCCATATAAGAGGTATGTTTCAGGGCACCTGGGTGGTAAGTTGAGCGTCCAACTCTTGATTTCAGCTCAGGTAATGAACCCAGAGTCATGGGATCAAGCCCCACATTGGGCTCCATGCAGGATGTGGAGCCTGCTTGGGAGCGTGCCTCTCTCTCTCTCTCTCTTTCTCTCTCTCGAAAAAACGAAACAAAACAAAAAGCAAACAAACAAACAAAAGAGATGTGTTTCAAATAGATGGCTAAGAAAATCATAGAGTGTTTGAGCTAAAAAGCACCTGAAAGATCTTATATCCCAGCCTCATTATTAACCCAAATGAAATTCTTGTTTGTGTTAACACAGTGGTTGATGACTGAGTTGAGTCCATAACACACATCTCTTGACATCCAGGAAAGCACCTAACCAACCAGTGCTCTTTGAATATTTGAATGATAAATTCAAATTCAAGTGTAATCATTGCACAATGAAATGTAGTGGGTTGAATTGTGTCACCACCCCCCAAATTCAAATGTTGAAATTCCACCCTCCAATATGTTAGAATGTGATCTTGTTTGGAAACAGAGTCATTGCTGATGTAATTCGCTAAATTAAGATGAAGTCATACTGGCATAGGGTGGACATCTCATCTAATATGGCTGGGGTCATTGTCAAAAGGAGAAACTTGGAAAATGACATGTACACTGGGAAGACGCCATGTAAAAATTGGTATTACGCTGTCACAAATCAGGGAACTACCAGGAAGCCAGAGGAGACGCTTGGAACAGATCTTACCTCTTGCCTTCAGAGAGAGCGTGAAAACTGCGGACACCTTGATTTCAGACTTCTAGCCTCCAGAATGGTGAGGCAATAAATTTCTGTTGTTCGAGTCACATACTTTCTGACAATTCCTCACAGTAATCCTAGGAAACTAATATAGAAGCCAATTGTATTTTAGGCTTACTCAGTTTGCTTTTCATTCACATATTTATTGAACACCTACTACGTGCCAAGCACTGCACAAAACATCGGAGATACAAAGATGAATAAGACCCGATCCCTCTCTTCAAAATATACATGAATATTCCAAAGCATTAAATAGTGATGTTGTTGGGTTCCTCCCACCCCAATCTGGGATCCGCTTCCATCTATGTGGTTCTGTCCCAATAAATATGATGTATTCCCCCAATCAACGCTGGAAGACTAGATTCCACTTCTATCTTGGGCCTAGCCTCTTCCCTGGAAATATGTGAAACTTGCTTCCCAGACATAGTAACCCTCTCCAATCAGTGAGTCATGGACTGGGGGTGGGATTCGGGCCAGTGGCAATCCCTTAGCGTGCTATTAAACCAAGCATCTCTAATCCACCCACCAGAAGAGTTCGGGGAGGCCTGCACTGAGTCCCTGTCATGCTTTACCAAGCCCATAAAGTGAGTATTTAAAATTTTAAAGTTTTCAAATGAAATATACAAAAGTTGATTATTTAGCAGTTTATCAACATTACCCCCCTTGTGGCAAAGGGAGCAGACAATAAAATTGTTCAAAAGAGGATTCAAAACTACTTTCTGCCGTTTTACTGCAACTTTAAAGAGGTCTAAAAACAAGTCTCCCAGAAGGCCCCTGGCTGGCTTTCCTGCTTCCACCCCTGAGAGCATGTGTGCATTCCTACAGCTGATGCTGCTGGAGTCAATCCCTGTCCATTCCCACAGGGACCCCTCGGTCGCGCCTTCCAGGGCTGTGCCTGTGACAACCAGAAGCCAGAGCAAATTGCGGGAACTCTGGCCCACAGAACCAACAGTGAGACAAATCGTGACTTACACTGTTCCTACTTCATCATGACCTCTTGCCTTTCTCTATTTCCCAGTGACCGTCTGCCCCACATCCTTCTGTCTCCCCTGCCACAATAGTCGCTTCCATGCAAAGAATAGCAAGAATGAAATTAAAGGAATACAAAATTAGGCACAGGTTATAATTGCCCTTCAGTAATTTCTCTTTATGGGGATGGTAGGATTACCATATATGCACTACAGGAAAGGAGGGAAACAAATCGTGTTTCTTCAAAGTTACAAGGAATGTGCAGCAGGCTATTTATGTTTCTAGAAATCCCACTGGTAGAGCCTGAAAGATGAACTTTTAAGTGAATTTATGATAGTCTAATTATCCATGGTTTTTAGTGCAGTTCCTATTTTTTTACTTGAGGCCAACTCTCTTTAAATCTTACCTTATCTAGAAAAATAAAATATATAGGCTCATAATGTCCAGAGCACCCCTTTTAAATGGCAGAGGATAAGCCAAAAGGTCTAGTACATACAGATCTCTTTAAGGCCTCTTGGCCCTTTTACATTTTTGTTTTATTGTCTCTTCTCAGCTGCAAGTGAACACAATGGGGGACCTTAATGTTCCTGCTGTGGATTTATACTGGACTTCCTGGAAGTAAGCCTCTGCCGGGGTGGGTACCATGCTCTCATGTCCACTGTCTAAGACAATGGGAGCAGGTACCATTGCACATATAGAGTGGGTGACCCAAGGTGAGATACAGAGAAAACCCAAGTTCCAGCAGATGGTTATGAGATCACAGAGAAGGAGAAAAAGTACAGGAACATATTATTAGAATTAGGTACTCAATCACTTAGTTGTTTACTCAAAACTATTTATTTATTGAGCTTCTAGTCTGTGTCGGGGACTGTGTTAACCTCCATGGATATGATGTTGTACAAATACTGACATGCCTACTATCCTCACAGAGCTCACAGTTTGATGACAGGGAGGCATCCCTCAAATCATGATACAAATGAATTAAAAATACAAGTGTAAGTGCTGCAAACAATGTGAAGTGTTTTGCGGGCATAAAATGAGCCAGTTTTGCCTAGTCTGAGGTGGAAGGAGTGGGAGGAGGACGTCAGAGGAGCCTTGCCTGAAAAAGTAACCAATGAGCAAAGATTTAAAGAAACTTTGGGAATCAATTATACAGCGAAAGTTGGAGGTGGGGATTGGAATGGGGTAGAGAACATTCCAGGCAGCGTATGGAAAGAGATCACGCGTCCTTTGTGGAAGGAAGAAGGGCCCATTGAAGGAGCTTGAAGACCTGTGTACCTGAACACCTGGAGGGAAAGGTGTGAAATGAAGCTGGCATGGTTAGTAGGAGGCAGCCGGTCCATGCAGGGCTTGGCAGACCCTATTAAAGCTTTGGAAGTGATCCAAAGAGCAATGGAGAGCTATTGAAAGGCTTAAAGGAAGGAGAGTAACATGAGGAGAAAACAATTGTCCTTTGGATCAGGTGGAATTAGCTACAGCCTGTGAAAACTTCATGCTCCCCACCCCCGAACTCTACTCCCAGACCAGAGCCACATCTGGAAACCCAAAGTAATCCCAGTTTACCAAGGGAGTTTTAAAGGCTCACGCTAATTTTCTTTTCTTGCACATTGACTGGAAATTTTCATATTCCCCAACAAAGGGGACAGCAAACTTTTACTTAAGATGTGGCCATTTGGACTGCACACCCAGTAAGATTAGCAACTAATGGTAGACTTAGAAGACAAAATATTCCATTTGGAGGATCTCAGCAAGCCACCTGCTAGGAGATCAAGTAAAACGTGCTGAGACTGTTTCTGGATCACCTTGAATTTACTTCAATATCCATAACCAACTTCTAACACACCACGTATTCCAGACTATCAAAGATTATCGAAAGTGATAGTAATGTAATGTAAGTTGTTTACCTTCAGAAATAATGAGCTGATTTATAATAACAGAGCAATAACCGCACTTCCATGTTACTGGCCAAGAAAACCTGGCTATTACCCAAATTTGGGTAAATCACACCACAAACACATGTTAATTTTGGCCGCCCCTCCTTACTTAACTAAATGTTTATTTCAAATTATCTGAGCTCCCCGCGTTCATTTGTATCCCCTCTTCCATACACTGTGGATGGAGGACTCTTTTCAAAACCTGAATTCGCTCGTGCCATTTTGGCGGCTGCAAAGCCTTAGCTGGCTTCCCAGTTACTGGGGGCTGTAGGCCAAACAGCAGCAAGGCCCCTAGCGGTCCTGCGGGCAGCCGCACCTATGTCTCCAATTCCATCTGGCCCTGTGCTCCCCACAACTTCCTGTGGGCAGAAACAATGCTGCAAACAAGATCCAGCCTCTGTCCTCAAGGCGCTTGTGGGCTGGTGAGAGATGTTACATGACGTTACATGGATTCCATTATTGCCACGTAAATGGGCAACTTCTGACACAGCAAATGCAGGCTGTTAACAGAGAACAAATTACCAACACTTAATCCAGGCTCATAGAATCAGGGAAGTTTTTCTGGATTCAGTGTCCTCTAACATGTAGCTCCAGTGGTGAAGACCACACAGTTTAAAACTTAATTGTACATGTTCTGATACAGGCCACTCTTTTTCTTTTTTTTTTTTTTTAATATGCTTATCTTATTTCCAAAATTGTATTGTAAACTCCTTGAAGGCAGACTATTTATTACTTACACTTCTATATCCTGAGCATTGTCCGTGTCGTGCTGACCACATGGTGTGTGCTTCTAAATCTATGTTGACCAATTAATAGGACAGTAAATTCTTGCCTCGGAGTGTGAGAGGCAAGGGAGGAATGGCAAAAGACCTGTACATACCAAATCAACAAGGAATGGAAAGCAACGGCCATGTGGAAAATGCTGGCACAAAGACAAAGTTTTATTGGTACTTTAATTTTTTTCAGTTTAACAGTGATAATGCTATAATGACTCTGTGATTTAATTGACAGGTAGGAGCCAGAACGAGACCTCACTAACTCACACTAATGAGAGGTAGGCCCATTGCAGTCCAATGGAGGCAGCTCTTAGTAATTGATTTTCTATTTTTAAAATATGTGCTTAGCTCGCTCTGGCCAACACACACACAAGTTGACTGCAACACAGAATACACTCTGTTCTTTCATTTTGTCAAGTGTAGTTGCATTTTAATTATTTATGATAATACTTAATAGTATATTAGTAAGTGTCCCGTCGTGTGGCATATAAAAATAATGAAGTCTCAGTAATACGAGAACACGATAGAGCTCTCAGCTATTAAATCTTTGCTGAGAAGTGAGGGGAGACTGGGGGGTTCTTTGTGAGAACTGGGGGTTTGCAGATTAGGGAAGTGAAAATTAGCAAAGTTTTTCTGAATTACATTTATGAAGTATATATATGGTGGTATTTTAAAATGCATTGAATATGACTACTATGTTTGAATATGACAAATATGTTAAGATACATGGTTCTTTTATGTGGGCTGCTTAGTAGATATTAAGACTTAAAAAAAATAGACCTCAGCTGCTTTTTTACTTCATGGCATCCTTTTATATACTTTATTTTTAATTCTGACTCCCACAAAACACATTCTACCTCCTGATTATTAAGAATAATTTGAGCATGTGAAGGTTTTTTAAATTTCAAATTAATCTTTCGTATGGTTATGGATGGAATTATAATCATTTCCTGGGGAAAAATAAGATTAATGTTTTAAAAGTTATATAAGACTTCATATTTTTGCTATTGGTATATTTTACATAGTTTTTTTTTTTTTACTTAAATATTCTGTTACATCCAACTTTCCAATTCTAAATTCCAGAAATAAATTTTACAAGATTCAGTTGAATAAATGTCTGCCAGAAGACTCCACCAAATTCTACCTCCAAACACCACCCCCCACCCTGGAAAAAAAATGGGGGGAACCACTCTTTCTCTGCAGTAGGGTCTTTGTTCTTTTCTACCCTTTGAGAAGTGTTTGTCTGGTTCCTTTGTCTTGGTAATTGAAAACGTCTCCCAATCTTTTCCAGCCTTCTCTGTAGACTGTTTCTTCTCTTTCTTTGAATAGCTCCTTCTGCATTTCCTTGCCATTTTGTCCTCGTCCCTGTGCTCTCTCAAAGCTCATCCCTCATTCTCTGAAAACCCTTGTTGGCACCATGTTCTTGTTCTAATTGGTTCTATTCCCTCACCCACTAATTTTATGAGTTCTCTTTCTCCCCCACATTCATTGAGAACTAAAACAAGAGTTTTGTTTCATTACTAAAATATTGAAAATATCTGCATTGAGGTTCTACGTTTCAAGTGGCCAGTTTTTATGGTACAGTTTGTATCATGACTTTAAGTTGTTGGGAGAATAAGAATTGAATGCTCATAATAAGAGCAGCCATTGAAGGCACAATCATCTTATAAAAATAAAAATTCAGAGAGAAAGAGGTCTTATTTCTACTTTGAGGATTGATAGCGAAGGCAAACCTGCAAATAAATATCAAAATTATTAGCCCAGATGAATACTTTGGCAGTGCATCTTCTGTTTATATGTTCTGTTTATAAAATGAAGAGAATATGTATAAATATATATTTAATCACTCTCAGGGATTACATTTTTATTTGCTTTATACAAGCACTGGATAACTTCTCTGGAAACTTGGTTATAAAGATTAATGATACCTCTCATGAATAGGGAAAAGATTTGCAAGATGTGGTGTCCAAGGAACATGGCTAGACAACTTAGAAACTTAGAAAATATTACATACTCTGTTTCCCAAGAGAAGACCCCATGGCTTCAGGTCAATTAGAAACTAAAGTGGGTAGAGAATCCAAGGTGAACTATACTTGGAAGAATCCTTCAAGAGGTTTGATGATGATGATGGTTGTAGTACCTCCATCATCATAACAGCAACTGAGGGCAGGTATTTTGTTCTCAAGGCAAGACGCTTGCCAGAATAAAGTGGAACAGAATCAGATTCAGACATAGGGTTTCCCAGAATAGGAATTTTCAAGACAGTGGCAGAAAAGAAAATGAAATGAAACAAAATCTGAGTCAAGGAACTTTGGGCACATGAGGATAAGACTCAGGAGCTCAATGGTCATTGCAGGCGCACTGGGCCTTTGGTATAATTAGTAGCACACAGAATGTAAGAGCACAGTGGTTAGGGCTGAGGTGATTAGATTCCACTGCACGTGGGTTGTGAGAAAAAAAAATATTGATGGCTTTGGGAACTCTGGTGAGTGTCACCCCTCAGGAGAAGTAATTAAGAAACACAGCTGGGTAAGACAGAATCAGAAGCTGACAAGCAGTGATTTCCAAAGTAAAATATCTATGGCTATATATGTATCCATTGAAGTACACAAATAAATATGCATTTATGATAAGTATGCACATATACCAACACAACATAGCTACTTTCCATCTTGCATCAGAGAAACTTGTTCCGTAAAGAGTCTAGGATAATGTGTAGAAATACCACTCCTTTACTCCAAAAGCATCCAGACACCTACACCTGTGAAATTTGACATGTTCCACATTCTAGTGCCTTCCAGTTTCAAAGTACACCAGGTACATACTAGAGAATGGAAGAAAGGAATGTTTTTTGATGACTTCCATTTCTAAGCAATGACAAACCAGATAGCTTGAAAACTCTCCCAGCAGTGAAACACCTAGAAATTTTAGAGAAACAGATATATAACATACATCCTTTTAAATGCATAGGCCAGATCACAGGAATATCAGGGAAAACCCCATGGTTCAAAAATATATAGGAAATTGGTTGACAAGCAGTGCCATGAGTAGGCACTGATACTTCAGTGCTTGTAGGAAGAGGTTACCAGGTTCAGGAACCAAGGAATAAGAGGCAAGGTATAGAAGCCATAGTAAGGGAGAGAGTAGCAACTGAGACCCTATTTCTAAATCTGAAACAAAAGCATAAATTTAAGAAAACTGCCCACTTATGTAGGAAAAAAGGATGCTTTTCTGTATAAACATGAGCTCTAAGTAGCAGGGAGGGAATTGCATACTTGAGAATTTATAATCTTTATAATCTTGTGCTTTCCTCTAGGCAGGTATAATTTCCAATCAGTATGAGCAAGAACCCCCTTAAACTAAGAAATTACATATCATGGGCCCAAGCTGGGATGATGTGTACAAGCAAACACACACACACACACACACACACAGAATGAAGGGATAGACACCCCCTAAGAGTCTGAATATAATTCTCACAGATAAACCTTTATTCAAAATCAACTCACACCTCCTCTCACATAAGTTTAAATACTCTAAAAGAATTACTTTTAAAATAACTACTTTGAAAGACAATGAGACCATGATATAGGAATAAGATACTATAAAAAAGACTAGTCAACTATTGAAATAGTGGAAATAGAACATGTAAAATTTTTAAATACAGCCATATAAAACTAATGATCTATTTAAACATAAGATTAGATCTAGCTAAAGAGAGAATTAGGAAACAAGAAGACAGATCTCTGGAAATATTCTTATGATATAGCATAGAAAGATAAAGAGAAGGATACAATGGAAGAAAGTTTAAGAGACATAGAGGATCAAATTAAAAAAAAAAAAGTCAAATACATATTCTGAAGAAGCCAAAAAGAAGAGAACAGGAAGAATGGAGAAGAGACAATATTGAAATGATAATTGAGAAATTGTTCCAAATTTATATGACTTGTTCCAAATTTATATAATCATGAATTATCAGATTCAAGCAGTACACATAATCTGAAATCTGCACCTAGACATATCATACTGAAACTCCAGAACCTCAAATTTTTAAAAAGTTTCTAAAAGTATCCAAAGAAAAGAAAGAACACTTTTGAAAGAATAAAAATATACTGTCAGCCACGTTATTAATGACAATACTAGCAATCAAAAGAGTGATGTCAGTATGTTGAACCCACATAGTCATCAACTGAAACCATGCTGTGTGATCACCCTGCAGATAAGGATGCAGTCTCCAGTCAAAATTCAGCTCAAATATCATGACTGATGGTGCCACACAAACACTAATAAGATATGAAAAGTTTCATTAATCACAGAATGAGGCTTTATGGAGAGAACAGATTCCAAAGCAGTTCTGAAAATATCTTGAGAGCATATGGAATGGAGACCCTCTTGTGATGGTTACACAGTCAAGGGCTGAGGTGAGGATTTCCTTGCATGATCCAGAGTTTTCATGGTTTAAACTTTTTGTATATGAGGACCACAGTGTTATGGTTGTAGTAATCCATCATGAGATGCCATTCATTCCTTCCAGGTTAAAAACAGACCAGTTTGGATTTTGAAATAAAGTAACAGTAGAGATAATTGCCTTTTCTAAAATAGGGTTCAATCCTTAAAAGCCTCATTTTACTTTATAACGGGCATATTGACAATTCTAACTTTGGACAGGGAGGTGAAAATATCTGTCAGATCTTTTTCCTAAGTCAATTGTATGTCCCAAAGAATTTAATTTTAATTTACCTATCATTGGGGCAGATTATTTGTGCCCATTATGGGGTATTTTAGGCCATTGGGTAATATGGCTATGGGAAATTTAAGCAAGACAATAGTTCCAGTGGTTAAGATGCATTTTATATCTCTGTGCTTTACATTAAGTTCAACAACTCCCCTAAGATTACAGGTGATATCTGTTTGAATTTAGTGGAATGTCCAAGTATAACTGTAATTTGAGCCCCAGTATTGATTAAGGCCATGAAGTTTCCCCATTGATATATCTCAGTGGATGTTAAATTCAGAACCTATGTTATAGAGGCACAAAAACCAATCAATGGTGTCTGTTTTGTAGTGTAATTTATCTTAGTAAATTTGGGTTTCCAATGGGGTCAATTTATGGACCTTGTGTTCATTTTTTGTTTCTCTTACCCTATATTCAGGGTTTTTAAAATTCAGGGTTTTGTTTGTTTGTTTGTTTGCTTGCTTACTTTTGCAGTTACTTAATTAGTTAAAGGAGGTCCTCTCCACCTTGCTTATATTTATACTTCTTCCTCTTTGAGTTTCATGTTAGTATCATCAGGGTTAAGGTCCTACCTCATAGCAATGGTTGAATTAATGACTTAGCTGTGCCACAGGCCTGCTGTGGTCATTTGCCCTATAATCCTGAGTACCAAGATATTTTTTAGGTGACAGAGGCATAGTTAGCAGCAGCAGCAAAGGCATTTTGTTGGGTCCCAGTGAGAAATCTGCTTGTAGGTGCATGGACATCAGCATGCCATATGGTAAGTGTTCTGCCTCCGTATGACTGACCACCCAATGGATCTATATGGTGTACAGGGTATCTGTCTTTCTCCTGAGAGCTCTGCAGGATGAGAACCAATACCAGAGTCAAAACCACGGGTCACAAAGTAAGAGTTGTTGCCATTGTACTAGCATCAGTCACAGCTTATGGCTTGATTCCATGGCTGGAATCAAGAAAAAACGTTCAATCTTGAGACATACAGATGGGCACACAACCCAGGTCCCCTTTAAAGAGGGCCTCAATCCTTAAGACCCTGTCCTTAAATGCCAATTATCAAAGCTTTCCACTTGGGTTTACTGAGACTCAGCAAATGCAGTATGAAGAAGCACAGTTCTAGGCACAAACTTTCCAGGAGGTACCAACACAGCTAAAGGAACATACCAGTCAGCAGGCAGCAGTGTCATTTAGTGAGGCAAAGCAAGACACGAAGTCACTGCCTAGATACCTTGCTCACTGTATCAATTGCTGTGGTCACCCCTCAAAGACAGAATGGATCCACCCTTGCCCAAAACATGGTTCAGATGTCGAAACTAATAATGCCACACATCTGTGTGGATGAGGATATGGAAAGGTTTTTCACATTCACGATGAAGCTTTCTGGGGAGAACAGAGCAGGTTCCCAAGTAGGTCCGATGTATGGTTTGACAGCAGAGAGGGGCAAATGGCTTGAGGTTGATGGTGAAGTTAGGAGCTGTATAGGGGATAAGAATTTCTCATGTGGACCATTTTTGTATGATTTGAATTTCCTTTTAACTCTGAAAGAGGGAGCACCCAGGGTTTCTTTTAAAAATTTTTTTTTTAATGTTTATTCTTTTTTGAGAGAGAGAGAGACAGAGCATGTTTGGGGAAGGGGCAACAAGAGAGGGAGACACAGAATCCTGAAGCAGGCTCCAGGCCCTGAGCTGTCAGCACAGAGCCTGATGTGGGGCTTGAACTCACAAACTGCGAGGTCATGACCTGAGCTAAGTGAAGTTGGACGCTTAACCGATTGAGCAACCCAGGAACCCCTCACTCAGGTTTTCTTTAAAAAAAATAATAATGTTTATTCATTTTTGAGAGACAGAGAGAGACAGAGTGCAAGTGAGGGAGGGGCAGAGAGAGAGAGAGAGGGAGACACAGAATCCGAAGTAGGCTCTAGGCTCTGAGCTGTCACCACAGAACCTGACCAGGGGCCCAAGCCCACAAACTGTGAGATCGTGACCTGAGTCAAAGTTGGACGCTCAACTGACTGAGCCACCCAGGCGCCCCGTCCCCCAGGCTTTCTTATTATCAGTTTTCCCAGATGAGTGGCAGAAGGAGATGGGCAAGTGATGAGACTCGAAAAGGACCAGCAGTCAAACATGAAATATAGAACCAGTCTGTTACATATATGATTAATTAACTATTATTCAAGAATGGGGGTAAAGTAGAATATTGTCTATAAAAAACCTGAGTTTATCACAAGTAGAATCTCAGTGAAATGCTGACTACTGGAGAACATATTTCCAATCAAAGAAACATAAACTCAGCAGGAAGGTCAGAGATGTAAGATGGAGTGGTGAGCAAAGATAGGGTAATGTTACCTGGTAGAACCCGTGATGAGGCCCATGCTAACGTTGCTTAAACTCATTAACTTATCTGGTTACATTCGCAGGGCACCATGTTAGTGGCTGACATGGTGGCAACGTGCAGGGTAAGGAACATCCCAGACCTCATAGAATTTACATTCTCACGGAGAAAGGAAGGCTGTGTGCACAGAAACTGGCTGCTCCTGCTGCCTCTGCAAATTCTTGTGGTCCCAACGCCACATTCTGTTGGTTTCTGTTCTTTGATTTTACAGGCTGTTCACCTCAGGTGCAAGTACACATCTATTGCTCTGCTACTTTCCACAAAAGAAAGTGTGCTGGGTATTATGGTCACAGAGCCTGAAGTTTTTACCCTGAATCGGAAAGGGGAGAGGGCACCTCAGGTCCTGAAACAATACCCAAACACCTTAAACTGACATTCAGTCACAGATCTTGAAGCCACTGACACAGTCACAGATCAACAGTACCTTTCTAATGAAGCCATTTAAAATTAAGTATTTCTTCCTTTGTTCTCTCAAACAGCTCTTTCCTAGCTCTTTTTTAGCCTTTATTCCAGTCTGCTTCTATTATTCTTCATTGTATCCTTGGTGAGCCACTATATCATAATGCTAGAGAACATGATCCCTGAGTTTAGGAGATCTGTGCTTGATTCCCAGATTGCCTCTTTATCAGTTGTATAATTTTAGGCAAGGTTTCTTAATTTTTCTGAGCCTTAGATTCCTAATCTACACAATGAGAATATTAACAGTACCTAATCGTATAGTATACGGAGGATCGAAAGTGATACAGCCTACCGTGTGTTTTGCTTAAAACTTGGCACAAATGACAAAAAATAATGTTAGCAAATATTATTGACCTGTTTCCCCCACTGAAAGGTAAGCCTTTGAAGGTGAGAGACTGCGTCACAATCTGCTTGATAAATACGCATCACCGAGCATTGTGACATACATAGAGTCGTGTACACACACACACACACACACACACACACACACACACACACGGCTCAGTAAAATTAACATTTATTCTTAAATTCATTAAGTTCAATTTCCTATCTAATCCTCCACTAGCTTTATGCTTCTCTCTGCTTCACATCCCTCTTTGTTTTATCTCGATTTTTTTTAATCTCTTTCGGTTTCTTTACCTTTTTGTCTTCTCAATCTCAGTAGTCATGAAAGTCCCAAGAGATAGGTGAGAAAAATAAGATTAAGAAAACCCTTTTCGTAAGGCAAAGCAGTCATGGAATATAAATGAAATTTAATTTAAGAATTGCACTGGAATAAGGATGGCTAGGCATCAACCCTGAACTCCTAGCAATGTAGTCACAGCCACAGGCCTGTCCACCAGCTCCCCAGCAGCGGGCCAGTGTGGGGCGGTGTCATGGCGCAAAGGTAGGGAACTGCAGCAATGGCTCAGGTCAGCTTAGCAGCCCTGTGTGTGGTTGTCCTCCCAGGGTCTGGCAAAGGTATGGGGAAGTTCTGTCTCCATGCTGATTTCTGGAGTATAAAACTCCCAACTCCATCACGGTGGCTGCCATTAACTGATGAAATCAATTAAGTAAGCAGCACTACCTGCTGAAAACTGACCTAGCAAAGACACAGAGGAAGGGATGGCGGTGTGGAAGCGATGAAACAAAGAGATACTGGACTAGGTTTTCTTCAGGCTGTGTTTTTAGAAACATAAGTTCCATCCGTGTGTTCTTTTACACTGCGTTGAGCAAGCACTTCCCCGGCAACTCGAAACAACCCCCTGCTTGGCCTCATTCCTTAACCTCACTAAGTTATTACAGTTAACACTGTGGTTAATGGTTTCTGGAAAGACGATATCTATCAGCATCTGAGTGTACACACTTTGGCCTAAATATTGAGAAATCATAGGTATGTAATGCAAAGCCTGGGTGTGCCTGCCTGTAGAAAGTAGCTTATTAGGATTAATCTTTTACAGAGTGACTAATGCACAGGGAATGAGGCCCTTTCCTCTCCGACTTGCAGAGGTTTGGTCCAAGCTTTCAAACAGGTCTCTTTGGAATGCAGCTGGTCGCTATTGAAAACTCTGCTCAAAGATATGGAATGTAAAAACCTTGCTTTTTTTTTAAACTTTTGTATATTCTAGCAAGTTCTTGAAAATCAAATGGCAGAATCTAAGCAGAAGACTGACTGCCAAAACGCATGCCCAGTTGGGGAAAAGTGTGTGGGGAATCATCCAGCATACTTCAAGAGCTACAAGTGCAGCCTGGTAGAACTCTGTATTACCTTCTGTTCTGATTCCTGAGCTCTGCCAGACTTTTGTTTGAAAAAGCATCTTGATGAAGCAGTACATTTGTTACGTTGTATCTGAGAATACTTTTCCTTCACCTTGGTTCCTGCTTTTAAGTTAAGGGCGCTGACTTGCTCTCTTGAACTGCTCTTACAGGAGAGACCAAAAGCACACAAGGCAGGTGACATTATGCTGAGGGTACCAGGCTGACCTTATTGGGGGGGGATATTTTTTCTGCTAAAATTAGTGCAAGACAATAAGAGTTTTTGTACTAGTGCTGTAGTCAGCTAATAAAAGTCAAATTCTTTTCCAGGGAAATGTAATTGTTACTCCTTGTAAAAAGGGGGAGGGGGGGAGGGATTGCTGTTTTATCAATAAAAGCATACAGAGCTGAATACCTACACAAAGAAATTTTCAGTGTAATTTATGGCATTTCATCACGTTGAACTGCATTCCAAGTAATTCACCCTGGCAGTTTTACTCTCAAAATGGAAATCTTTATATTTTTCTTGCCTTCATCAAATGAAATGAGTTTGTGTTCAACTGTAGTCCATATACTTGATAATTTGTCTGACTGGGTAAGGTTATTAGCAATTTAAGAAATAAACCCATTTGGATTTTCAGAGAGACTTAACAGAAATAGGAGATTGCTATGATGATCTCTTAAAAATTACCATGTAACACACAACAGTGAGATTTAAGTAACAAGATTTTCCATACACCAATAACACCAAGGAAATGCAAACTCAAACTCCCTCGATTAATTTCCAGGGATTAAGTGGTTGCTATTGAAGTCAACGAAAGATACACTTTACAAAGCAGAGAGGTCATTCAGTTCAGAAAAGCAGACCAAAGGCATACTATCTTTAGAGTTTCTGTGGTTGAAATGCACTCAGATCAATTGGGTGAAAGATTTTGTAAGATTCTCTAGTCTGGTCAGAATGAAGTGGAAGGAGGTGGTCACAGCTAGAGGATCCTCAAGGTCTCAACTGTTAAAATATGAGGCCTGTAAGGGCACTTGAAGATTATTTAGCACAAGCCCATAGTTTTATAAAGGAGGAAATTGAGGCTTGAAGAAATTAAATGACATGGCTAACACCACTCAGTGGGTCTGTATAGGTACTCACTGTCTTGCCTTTCAGATAGAGATCTTTTAACTCTCCCATCAAATTCTTTTAGGAATTAACGATTTTCTTGAATTTTATGTTGATTCCTTTTGCTTTTGTGTTTTGTAATGCAGATGATAACTCGGGTAAAATACTTATACAGAGGTTTATTTTCAAAATTGTTACTTACTATTTTTAACTTCCATTTAGCCTCTTGTGACATTACAAAAGAAATGCAGACAGTGTTTTACATTTGGATTCAACTTTTCAAATTACAAAACACTTGAATGTCTAAGACTTGCCAACAATATAAGCTACTTACTATGTAACCAAATGAGGATGAACAAGGTTAAATGAATTTGCCAAGATCACACAGTCTGGCAATGCAGAAGTTGGAATTTGAATGCAGCACTTTTTACTGTTTATATATCACATAAGCTGTGGGTGGATAACTAAGGTAAAGGGGTCAACTCATAAGGTTCTCACTGAGGAGGAATTGAACTATTCATTTGCAGTCTTGCTGTAAGAGCTTCATTTGGTGGCTGAGAATATGAGATTTAGACCCAAACAGAAATCCCACCTTTACCTTATACTAGTTTGGGGACATTGGTTAAGTGATCTGTTTAAGTCACAATGGCCTGTTTAATAGTTATAATAATAACCATAGATTTTTCTGTAACTTTTAAGTGGCAAGAAAGAGAAAGAGAGAGAGAGAGAGTTCTGTTTCTATGAATTTCAGTAAACACTGTTGGTAATTATCTTTTATCTCTCTCAGAATGCAGGCCCCTTAAGAGAGAAGATATGTGTTTTGTCTTTAGTGTAGAATATCAACAATGACAAGAGATGTACAGCTATATATCCCCAGAACTTAGTGGGTTTCTAGAGGAGAATAGGTGTCCAATAAACCATTGTTTTTGTTATCGTAGCGTTTAATATCAACTTTGAAGATCAACCCTACCCTGGGTTGACTGGCTGGTTGGCTTCTTATTTCTTTATTTAAGTACGAAATGAGAAGTGTGAGTTTTCGATTCTGTCTTAAGGTCTCAGTTCTCACATACCTCTCATGTGGTAAGCATTTGCTCTACTGTTGTTTCTCTGGTGTTTAAAGTGATAGCATGTAAGGCTTGTAGCAATGGTCTCTAGCTACTTGTCTGGTGAGCTGACTATATTATCTGATGCTCAACCAAGGAAGCCATCTAGTCCAATGGTAGAGGAAAATTAGTTACGTGGCACTTACTGATAAATTATACTATTCTTATTATACTTTTTGAAATTTAAGGGTTTTGATGATACACAATTTTTAATTTATGCACTAGCTTTAGCTTAGCTACCTCATATGATCCATCTTGACCAAAATGACTTTTGTTTTATTTTGCATCAATTTATTTGCAAATCAGATTGAAGATGACACACAAATATATACACAAACATATATGTATGTGTATTTTGTATGACAAGTGACTGAGGAAGAGAAAACTCAAGCTTAGTTTGCGGATGTTTCTGCATGATAATTGATGCACCATCCAAAAGTGGACAGCTGCAACAGACATACTCCCCTTTCTGGGACATCCTTGAGGGATAGTAGTAAGGGGAAATCCTACCAGAGAACAGAACTTCAAGCAGGACACCCAGATGCACTAGACAGTAAATGAGAAGAGGTAGGAGTTTGTGTAGATTCACAGGTGGTAGCCAATGGGTTGCCTGGATGGTTAGGGACTTGGAAGGAACATGATTGGAAAAGTGGCAACAAGGAAATTTGGAGAAGAGGTATGTGGATAAACTTCTCTGAATGAGCAAAAAAAAAAAAAAAAAGTGAAGATATTTGTGTCTCATGTGAATGATCACCAATGGGTTACTTTAGAAGAGGAGGTTTTCAGTAATCAAGAGGCTAGGATGAGCTCTCCTATGGATATCAGCAGCTTCTTTCCCCAGCCACCCCTGTTATTGCCCAAGAGGCTCATGGACCATGTGGCCATGGTGGAAGGGATGGAGAGCTCAGCAACATAGACTTCCACTTACCAACACCAATGTCAGGTATTGACATTGTCATTATCATTGACAATGACACTTACCTGGTGTCAGGTATTGCTGAATGCCCAATATGCCAGCATCAGAGGCCAGCACAGAGTCCCTGATATGGCAACATTCCCTAGAGTGTTTAGCTAGATACCTGGTTGATTGCATTGGACTGATTTTATCATGGGACAGACAATGCTTTGTTCTTACTGGAGTGGACACTTATCCTGAGAATGGAATTGCTTTCCCTGTACACAATGGTTCCGTCAAAACTACCATCTATGGATGTACAGAATGCTTGACCCACTGTCGTGGTATTCCACACAACAGTGCTTCTGATCAAAAAACTAATTTCACAATGCATGAAGTTGAGAAGGGAATTCTAGGCAGGACAGGAGGAAAAGGATATGCAAAGATTAAGAGCGTGTATACAAGTAGAGAGGCAGGAGAGGCCAGGGTATATCTGGTGATTGTCAAATACTAAAGCCTGGTTGTGGGGGGCGGGGAGGGAAAGGGGGATGGCGAGGGGACTGTGGCCGACCTCCAGTTTGTCAGCCAGTGGCAGGGTAGAAGAAAAGCACATTCCATACTAAGGCAAGTGATTTTATTAAGCGGGCCCTGGATGTGCACTAAAAGTTCTAAAGTCAGAAGATGCAACATCAGACTTGCATTGAAAACATTCAACTCTAGCAGAAGCAGAGATGGAGTGAAGTACCACTTGTATCTTCCAGGTCCTAAAAGCCTGAGGGTAAAACTAGGTTTGCAGTAACAATCACAAAGCGTTATTTTCCTGACTATTCACAGACCCCTCCCACTAATTTTTTTTTCCCCTAAATAGATCTGAGAGTCCTTAAAGGTGTCTCCTACAAGGCCAAGTCCCTTTGGTTATTTTGTGATATTCACAATTTCCTTCTTCCCTGTTTAAGTGTGTAGGACCTGGAGCAAACTGCCTGTAACTAAGTTCTGCCTCCTCCACTCACTAGCTAAGTGAATGCAGTCAGGTTACAAGGAATAAATAAGTTAGTATATGGAAAGTACTTAGAACAGTGCCTAGCACACATTAAATGCTTGCATAACAGTTATAATTCCAATTAGAAAAGTATTTTTCATACTGTGAGTCAGAATACATTATTGGTCCATAAATCAATTTGGTAGGACTAACCAGCATTTTTTTTTTAAATGAAAGCATATAGAATACAATATAATAGAAACTTTCAGTTGAATATAGAAAATAGTAGAGCACACTGCATGGGAAGGGTCAGCATCCTTTCATGAAACTTTGTTTCAGAATACATGGATGTGTGTGTACATATGCATGTGTATGTACTCAGTTGGGATAGAAAACACATATCTCACTCTACTTAATGATCAGAAAAGCACATGTGTTATTTTTACTGCTTTTTCCATAACCCTTAGTTCTTGGAATATAGCAGGAACTCATAAATATTGGTTGGGATCAGTGAATGGATGCATGAGAACACTGGCTTTCTGTGGTCATGTTCCCTGTGGTTGTCAATGTCCAAAGGAGCTGTTTGGTTGCTAATGCACAGTCAAGAGGCAAAGGCTGTTGTTTCTGCGGCCGCCCACTGGCAACTACACCAAGGTCACTGGTGGAACTGAGGTCCCTACTAAGGACATTCTTCCCCTGGCTGCAGAAGGTGTTGAAATCAATGTTGCCAAGGGCTACCCTTCCAATGGGCTGTTGAAATTGAGGTGAAATTAACTTTTGTTTTTCACCTTAGATCCACCTGAGATTCAGACAAAAGTCTGTGAGGCTGGCCAATAGGACAATGACTGCAGAAATGCTGTCATCTTCATAATCATCTCTTTCCTATGACATTAATCCATCTTTCATGAACCAAAACTCTCTTCTTTGTTTCTATCTTCCTTGAATCTTTATTGTTTTTTGAAAGTACTAAACCAAACCTAATAGAGCCCTATAAGCATCCTTTCCTATCTAGATCTATATCAACATGCCTGTATCCTATGGTGAACACAGTTGATCTCATGCCATTATCACGGCCTTTGGCAACATTCTTGGCAAGATATGACAAGGGCCTAAAACAAGTCAATGGCATGTTCATTGAGATGTAGCAACATTAACGTGGGGAATTTCAGACACTGTGCATCCATTCAAGGATAACCTTCAAAACATGCAACAACCAGTTTGGAAAGAACAGTGACCAACACAGTTGGTGCCAAAAATAATCAGAAAGGACTCCAGACATAAACAACCCTGTATCTATGAGCCATTGCACACTGGCTGAATCTCAGCTTTAATTTCCATCATTGTTTTGGATTATGTTTTCAAAAGTTCAAGTTAACAGAGATTTCTGAGCAATAGCGTGGAGGTTAGAGGACAAAAGAAAAGTTGGATTATTAAAGTCCCCTGGCAGAGGGCAGGTAGTTGACGGAATGATCAGTGGTTGTGTTGCTATGAACTGGGTCTAAATGAGTTGGTAGCTGTTTTTAATGATCACAGCTTAAGACCCTCCAGAGAACTACCCTTGAGAATTTGCCAGAAAGTAACTGCAAATATCATATACAGAGTTTTCCAAAGCATACAAAACCGTATAGTGCACAGACATCTCACCTATTGATCTTATTTTCCTGTGGAGTTAGAGAAGACAAGACTTTTTACAATTCATGAAATTAGAACATCGTTCTTAAGTTGATGATAAGCCTGCTAACTGTTCATTCTGACTTGGCCCGGAAATGCCCTGTAACATTTTGAAGTGCTAGACCTTTCAAACTGAAAGATTAATTTTGATGTGGAAAAAAAAAAATAAGTTGCATTCCTATTGCATTTGATTTTTGAGACAGTAAAATTCTTGATTATTTGAGGTGCTAACACTTTTTTTTTAAATTCACTAACCTTGCTAATTGAAGAAGATATAAAGAAATGGAAAGACATTCCCTGCTCATGGATTGGAAGAATAAATATTGTCAAAATGTCAATACTACCCAAAGCTATCTACACATTCAATGCAATCCCAATCAAAATTGCACCAGCATTCTTCTCGAAACTAGAACAAGCAATCCTAAAATTCATATGGAACCACAAAAGGCCCCGAATAGCCAAAGTAATTTTGAAGAAGAAGACCAAAGCAGGAGGCATCACAATCCCAGACTTTAGCCTCTACTACAAAGCTGTCATCATCAAGACAGCATGGTATTGGCATAAAAACAGACACATAGACCAATGGAATAGAATAGAAACCCCAGAACTAGACCCACAAACGTATGGCCAACTCATCTTTGACAAAGCAGGAAAGAACATCCAATGGAAAAAAGACAGTCTCTTTAACAAATGGTGCTGGGAGAACTGGACAGCAACATGCAGAAGGTTGAAACTAGACCACTTTCTCACACCATTCACAAAAATAAACTCAAAATGGATAAAGGACCTGAATGTGAGACAGGAAACCATCAAAACCTTAGAGGAGAAAGCAGGAAAAGACCTCTCTGACCTCAGCCGTAGCAATCTCTTACTCGGCACATCCCCAAAGGCAAGGGAATTAAAAGCAAAAGTGAATTACTGGGACCTTATGAAGATAAAAAGCTTCTGCACAGCAAAGGAAACAACCAACAAAACTAAAAGGCAACCAAAGGAATGGGAAAAGATATTTGCAAATGACACATCGGACAAAGGGCTAGTATCCAAAATCTATAAAGAGCTCATCAAACTCCACACCCGAAAAACAAATAACCCAGTGAAGAAATGGGCAGAAAACATGAATAGACACTTCTCTAAAGAAGACATCCGGATGGCCAACAGGCACATGAAAAGATGTTCAACGTCGCTCCTTATCAGGGAAATACAAATCAAAACCACACTCAGATACCACCTCACGCCAGTCAGAGTGGCCAAAATGAAGAAATCAGGAGACTATAGATGCTGGAGAGGATGTGGAGAAACAGGAACCCTCTTGCACTGTTGGTGGGAATGCAAATTGGTGCAGCCGCTCTGGAAAGCAGTGTGGAGGTTCCTCAGAAAATTAAAAATAGACCTACCCTATGACCCAGCAATAGCACTGCTAGGAATTTATCCAAGGGATACAGGAGTACTGATGCATAGGGGCACCTGTACCCCAATGTTTATAGCGGCACTCTCAACAATAGCCAAATTATGGAAAGAGCCTAAATGTCCATCAACTGATGAATGGATAAAGAAATTGTGGTTTATATACACAATGGAATACTACATGGCAATGAGAAAAAATGAAATATGGCCTTTTGTAGCAACATGGATGGAACTGGAGAGTGTGATGCTAAGTGAAATAAGCCATACAGAGAAAGACAGATACCATATGGTTTCACTCTTATGTGGATCCTGAGAAACATAACAGAAACCCATGGGGGAGGGGAAGGAAAAAAAAAAAAAAAAAAGAGGTTAGAGTGGGAGAGAGCCAAAGCATTAGAGACTGTTAAAAACTGAGAACAAACTGAGGGTTGATGGGGGGTGGGAGGGAGGGCAGGGTGGGTGATGGGTATTGAGAAGGGCACCTTTTGGGATGAGCACGGGGTGTTGTATGGAAACCAATTTGACAGTAAATTTCATATATTAAAAAAATAAAAAAATAAAAAAATAAAAAATTCACTAACCTTGCAATTTTTATCAGGAGTACAGAGAACAAATAACTAACCTGATCAATGCCAACATCTCCTTTCTCCTCTGTATTAAAACATAACTTTAACATTTACATTGGTTGGAGTTGTATGCTTTTCATTTTGTCTCAGAGTTAAACATTAGCTATTTTTACCCTACCCTATTCTGTTATCACATACAGATACAAAATTATACTTGTTTGTTGACAGACAGAGAAAAAGAAAAAAAAAAAAAAAGTTAATGACAGAAAGCATTTTGTAGGTGTTTTGAGAGCCCAGAGAGGAAACAGGAATGTTGTTTACGATGTTTCTGTATCTTATCTACGTCCTCCCTAATATTCTTTCTCCTAGATTCTTTAACACATTTTTTCAAATGTCCGCTTCCTCTTTGTTTCTCACGAGAGAGATGTGGGATGGGGATTCTGACTCGGTTAGGCGTGCTCTGACAAGAACACTCACTGCAACACATAAAGCACAAACCTGTTAAGGATTTCACCTTTTAAGAAATGACAGAATAATTACAGGACAACATGTCCTTCATGAGTGAAAACAACTAAACTAAAGTGCTTTCAAGGCTGGCGTGGCCGACTTCTCTCCTGGCAAGATGCATAAATCATCAGCTGTGCGGGGACTGTTTCACGGCACGTGGCACACGTGTGCGCGCGGCGCATGTGCGTGCGCGCACGCGCGTGCGCGGACGTGCCTGTCGGAGTGCGCACGGGCACCTCATGGTTAATGCGCTCGGTTTTAGGTTCGTTGAAGCTCTGATAATAACCCCCCCAATACATTTTACGTCCATCTCTCTCCCCCTTAATCTTTAAACCTCAGGCTGCTTTAAGGGGAAAATTTAATCCATATATGTCTGCCTCATTTTCATTTAAATCGTCAAAAAGTTGTTTTAGAAGAGTTCTTTGATGTCCTAGACTCCCTTGAGCTTTTTCTTAGCCTATTTTCTTAAAAACAGGAATTAGCATTTTCCCAGGTGTGGAGGGGCTCTAATTCTCTTTCTCCCCAAACACAACCCCCACCATCCCCACCCCAGGTCTCCACTGAAAAAAAAAGAAAGAAAGAAAGAAAGAAAAAAGTTTGGAGTTACTGAGAGGGTGCCGGTACAGAAAACAGCTTATCTGAGCATCAAAAGCATTTACAAATATGAACTCTTAATGCAGGGCTCCACGTTGAGGTTAATAATTAACATTTCTGCCCTTTTGGGACCTCTTTCTACCCAGAGGACCTGCGGGGGGAAGTACTCCACCTCCAAACACCTGACTGGTGCCTGCCTTCTGGAGAATTCAGAGATGTGGATCTTAATGCAAGAAGCAGTTTTTTTCTGCCTTATCATATTTTTGATAGACCTACAGATATGCCCATGTTGAAACCCATATTTTTTGCCTTCCGGGTGGTACTTTACTTCTTTGCTTTGCACCTAATGTGTATCATTTTATTCTGGTTTTCACATTCAGGACAGACTTCTTAATCATTTTTAGATACACAAAAGTAGGCATATTCCATTTTACTGTGCACGGTATTATCCAAAGAGTAATCTATGTTTGGCTAAAACTCAAGGGTTCCCACAGTGAAGTCCTAACTTTAATCAATGGAGAAATCTCAGAAAATTGTTTAGAAGAAATGCACAGTTAGAGAAAGAGAGCAAATGTTATAGTCCCATATTTCTCACTTCTTGAAGACTTTTAAAATAAGGGAGTTCTATTTCAAATATATTTTCTTTCTCCTCAACACTGTTGAAGCTTCCCATTTCAGGTTAAATTCAATTAATATCAGAGGGGATGAATCTGTGATAGTGGCTTCTATAAATCATCCTGAAGAAATACGCAATCATTATATACCAAGCAGCGAATCATTTTGGAATGAGGGTATAGGATTCCAGTTTGGGGTGCTCAGAATCAATGGACTGTTTCTGTGTTGTTTTTGAATGCAAGGCTGATCATGTCACTCCGTTTAAAGCCTTCAGAGGCTGCTCACTGCGTCCAGAATAAAGAACAAGATTCAGGATTAAGAAGCCAGTTTAGGTCTACAGCATGTCTCACTGTCTCTGTTCCATCTCTATGTGTGCTGCATCAAAGCCATAGAAGACCCCCCTCTTCTATAGTGCATATGTTCGCAGATCTCTGTGCCTTTGTGGATGCTGACACCTGTCTTAGGAGCGCTCTCCTGCTTTTTATGCCTGCTAGACTTTTCTGGCATTCAAGGCCTACCTCAAAAGATGTCTCTGTGTAGCTTCCCTTAACTCCTTCAGGCAAGTTTATTCTGATCTGTCTTTCTACCTCATGGTCTTCCCCATGACAATGTCAGCTTTTGGCGGGAGGCACTGTATGGCATTAATTATTCTATCTGCAGCACATTGCATTGTACCTGGCAGAGTGACCTTCTGGAGATAGCGATCTGCACACATCCTCAAATGCCGCCAAGAGGAGCCAGTCAGGCTAGGCTGCCGGTCCACAGCCTACGTCAACCAGAGCAGCCTGGCTTTTATCTGTTCACATTCTGGGCTTCAGCAACAGCACAAGTGAGGCTCTTATTAGATATATATTAAATGGATGGATGGACAAATGGATGGATGGATGGATGGATGGATGGGTAATTAGGGCACAAAATCTTAGAATTCAAGCCAATTTGACAAATCCACAAATATTTATTAGGCAGTTACATATACAGCTAGGTCCATTGAGATCTAGAAAGCAGTAAATAATTCAATGTCTACTTGAAGAAATTTGGGATTGGATAGTGAGGTGGGGCTTTACTACATACATACATACATACATACATACATAAATAGGAATTCCAGAGTCTAACAATAATGTAAGCCCGGCAGGTGGCTTTTGAGGCCAAAGCTTCAAATGCAACTCCAAACTGAAGGAGGGCCTAGTGGTGCTTTAAATAATGCCTTAAATAATATAGTATTTTTAAGTTGCCATATACTTTGCCACAGATAACCTTCTTTAAAACTCACCACTACTATGTCTTGAAAGTATTCTTGTGCATGCTTTAAAGACACATGAGATAAAATGACAACACCAGCAACAATAAATAGGTAAATTAAGTGACGAGCCCTATTTTCATGGCTAGACAGCAGCAGAACTGAGAAAGAAGAATCCACATGTGTCCACCAGGGGCAGGTCCATGTTTTGTGGAGCCTATGGCATATACGGTTAGGGGGAGCATCTTCAAAAAAGGAAGGCAGCATTACGAATACAAAACTAGAAGGTAAATATTTCTTCAGCATGAGAAATAAATCACAGCATTTTTTTTTATTAATTGCGTGACACACATTAATGGTGCTTTTTTTCTCTACGTTTTTTAGTTATATTCTCTGTTCAGACTTCTGGCCCTGGGGTTTATCCTGTATCCATCTATCAGGACCAAAATTATGGTAACCAGCCAGCTTGGCATAGTTAAAAACAGTCACCAAGGCTGTGTAAGAACTGACCTCTACTTAAGCTGCGTGCAGGTTTAGAACACCTTACACCATTCATTTAGGACCTCACTTACTGCCTCCATTAAGGGGCAGTCAGGTTTGAGCACATGTTTAAAACCAGAAAATGCTTTTGTTTGGAGTCATTAAATGGACCTTGAGATAATCAGAAAGCCCATGGTACTGGGATGGGGGGGTGGGTGTCTTCTTTTTCAGAATTGTGTCACTCCTGAATCAGTGTTCACCGAAACAGTTTCTGCTTGTTATTATCACTTATTATTTTATGACCAGCTCTAAACACAGTGTGTGGCATGCAGATAGCCCATGAATCATATTTGGTGAGTGAAGGAAGGAATGAATGGCAAGGCAGTGTTTTATGTTAAAGAGTATCATCCAGAGCAGTGATGCTGAAGCACCTAGTCCTGTGGTCCGGGGAGAACATTTGAAGGGGGATTCCCTAGTAGACAGTGGCTGGAAAGTGCTACCTAACCATTGTCCAAGAAGTAGGACAGAAAACAAATAGAAGGGAAGTAACAGGGTCAGTTGGTAAATGAGCAGGAGCTTCTGGGACTTTGATGCAGTTCTCTTAGCCATACCATAGCAAAATTCTTCTTTTTGTGCGAAGTCACCAGATATTTCTGTTGGTTTCTCGATAAAATTCTTGTGGATCTTGTAAGAACTGCCCTGGTTCACTTTCTGTGCCCCATTTCACTTTCCAGCTTTCATACCTATTTGTCCACTAGTGACCCATCGCATCAGCCCTGAAGAGTCAGTGATGTCGCTAACAGCCCCGTACACATCCTCTACTTCACTCTCCAAAACAGAAAAAGGCATTCCACAGGAGTCAAGGCAAACGAGCTGTGCCCCCCCGCACCATTGGTGCTCATTGTGGCCATGCACGTCCAGTTCTTTGCACCAGTCCAGTGCTCTCGCTCAGCGAATGCACACATACAGTGTCTCCTGCTGACTCTAGTAATCACTTCCCAAATTGCTCCACGTGTAGCAACATGGGTTCCAGTGCCTCTGTAGTTCGTTGAGTTTTGGTCTTCCATTTATCTTCTTCTTCTTCTTCTTTTTTTTTCTTCCATCCATGTAACCGTAGGTCTTCTAAGGCTCTGGATGAGGAACACCACTTGATGTCCTACATTCAGCTTTTTCTTCCATAGAGCTCAGTCACTAACCCAGCTGCATACCAAGACTTTTTGATCTCGGTTACCCTCTTGTGCACCTTTTTTATTTGTCTCCAGCATATATTTCCTGTAATGTGATATTTGTGTGGGAGCATAACTGTAGGGTTGATATGCTCTGACCTTTGGTGTTCAAATCGTTTGTGAAATCTGCTGCATGGCCTTTTCACTTTCAGTTTCCCATCATTACTTCCTTCTGTTATTTTGCTTCATTCACATCTGTGTTTGCTTATTGCCCACCCAAATATGCCAGACATTTCAATGACAGAAGAAAAAAATACACAGACACACCATCATCTTCTTTTCTAAGTTATTATAGGTTGTGATCCCTAAACAAACTCCAGAGTCCTCTGCAGAAGATAGTTATTAAGTTGAACAATTGAATACAGTAGAAACTCAATGAACTTCTCGATGAACTAGGCTAGCCTGAACATAAGGAGATAAAGGGCGTTGTTAAGATCTTTTGGGGGCATTTTTCATGCAGTGCTTTTTATCATTTATCTCCCTAATCTTTGCCTAAACAACTTCTAGCCCTTCAGTTTCCAGATTCTAAAGTGCTTTGCAGAGCTTTAAGACACTCTTTAGACTTTATAGTATGGGGTCCATATCTATCTTTCCCCTAAAACTATGGACTCCACTGGAGGACAGGGAGTTTATCTGCTGTTTACCATTGTATTCCTATTGTAGAAGATAGTAGGTGCTCAGGGCATGCTTTTTGAAGAAGTAATGTGTTGACCTCACTTTATTCTTTTCACTGTTGTTGATCTTCAATATGGGCATTTTCTGTTTTTTATCTCTCTTGTTCTAACTCATTTCCTCTTCTCTTTATTCTCAGAGTTGCAACGCTTTCCGACCTCCATCTCAGTCTTATCTTTTACAAACTTTTTCATTTTTTGTTGACTTTCAACTTCAGAGTCATCATCATCATGTATGTCCCTCTACCATTATCTACCACTTTCCAGGTCTTTGGGAGCCTGGAACAGAATTAGGGGTGCCACTTTGAGGACAACAATTCTAATTTATAATGCAAAATTATAGATGAGCATCTAGGTTGGAAAGTCAACCTCCCTCTGCCCACTCTTCTGTCAGTTTCTCTTAGAAGTGTCACATGATATTGTGTAACCAAGACTCTGAGAATGATTCTGAAAGCAAAACAAATTTAAAGACTCATTGAACAGAATTAGAAGATAAACATGGTATACAGGTAAAAGGGGCTGTGAGGATAGATAAGCAGAAGTAGGAATGAGACAATAAATTTGAGAGTCAAGAATTTGGGAGCTAACATCAGTAGGGCTCATGAAAATCTATACCATACTGATCAACAGCTTTTGATTTATGAAGGCATGGGTTTCATTTATTAGCTGTGTGACCTCAGGCAAATTACACCAGCCCCTATCTGCTGCTGTTTATTTGTAAAATACTATACAGGGTCTCTATACTGTTTAAGTTTGTTGATGCATGATATAGTGCTCAATAAATAGCAGTGGTTAGAGTTATGGTTTGTTTAAACCATAAGAAAAACCTTCGTTCGGGAATTATAAAAGAAGAGAGAAGAGCAAGAGGGGAAAAACAGTAGTAGACCAGTCTCTAGTTTCTTTGGCATTACTCTACCTTCCATACTATCCAGCCACCATTACCAGCCAGGAAGCGATGAAACCAGTAGAATTTCTAGTTCCTGAAGGCCTCATTTCAATGAATGAAATGAAATGCTTCCATTCCAGGAGGTGACTATTGTCCCTGGCCAGTGCAAATGAGTGAGTCACAGCATATCAGCTGGATATGAAACGTGGGCACACAGCAATTCTCCCTCAAAACAGCATCACCACAGTTATGAGGTCTCCATTGCCCAGGCCATGATGAGTTTGCTTTGGGGGCCCTTCACTATTGGACACTCGGTTATTGATGCTCTGACTAGAAAGCTCAAGGAAAAGGCCAGCTTTGGTCCCCTGGTTCCTCTCGGAAAGAATGGAGAAGCTGGAGAGGCCCATTTTTCTAAGGCAGTTTGCCTCCCCCCCCCCCAAGCTACAGACTATATCATGTTGGTAAAATGATAAACACTGATGATTACCACCCATATTTGCATCTATATTCATACAGCAGAATGTATTCTATGTAGCAAACCCAGCACCCTTGTTTATTATTTCTTTGTGCAACATGAAATAGGGGTCTGAACAAATAATCTTCCCCTCATGTTTAATCCTTAGGCTAGGCTCTTGTTTTCTGGCTTTTAGACATTCTCAAAATGTTCAAACAGCCTGCTAAACACTATTTCTCGTTCTTGAAATACAATATTTTGAACTCTATTATTCCACCTTCATCTGCTTCCCATGTAATCTCATAGCATGGAGTAATTTAAAAGAAATATTGTTCCTATGTGGCTTTCTTGTTCTAACTTAAGACCAAATTCTGGGCTATTGTAAAGTTTAGAAAAGCTACCTCAAACATCTGAATACTTAGCTTACTCACCACATAGATTTTTTAACATTTCTTCAAGTACTAAACCATAGGCAGCCCGTCCCATCCATTTCTCTAAACACTGGCTCCACCACTCAGAGGTTATTTTCAATGGCCAAGACAAAGTATGATTATAGGAAACATTTCTCCCTATTTTTCTCAAACCCTGGAGGCTGGTGTCTTCTGGCTCAGCTCTGGAAAACCAGTCTCAAGGAGATCAGAGCAGGCATGGGAAGTCTTCCAGGTAGAACGCTCTCGCCCCCCTAGGGACTGTGTGTACTGAAGCTGGCCCAGAATTCTCTGAACTCTCCATGAGTAGTTTTGGCTCAGTGTTGAATTTCTGATGTGGATCCACTAGGCATCTTTTGCTTCGGTCCATCGTAAGCCCAGATTTTATAGGTCTTGTGCAAATTGGAGTAAAATATCTGGGCCTGTTTTACTACCTAGGACTACTTTAGAACTAAACTCATTTCATCATGTAGTAGGGTGTGACAATAGGCCAATAATTACCCATCTCCTCATTTACTATCACTATTACTTAGGGAGGAGGGATTTCTTACAGGTTTCATTTAAAGTTCCCATCTCTTTTGCTTCTTCCGTCTGTATTACCATCTATGAATCTTGAATTATGGCATGTCTTCAATATGTATCTGTCTTCAATATGTATCTGCTTTTAATATATAACATTGAAAGTTACACATAGCTGTAGATGTCACTTATCTGATGATCAAAGAGTGAAAGGGATAAAAAGAAGTGTAGCTTTGGCCAGACATGACAGGATGAAGCATTGTTAGGTTGCTCTTGGTTTGTGAGGGTGGGACTCCTTTTTCAAGCAGGGTAGAAGAAGCTGTCTTTAAAATGCATGGCCAGCCACCAAGGCAAAGCACGACGGATGCCGTTTAAAAGGAGATTGTATCTCTGCAACAGCCAGTAAACTTTTTTTTTGGAAAGAAGTGTTCATCGAGGACTTAGCATCAACTTTGTATGTAAATGTGTACTAAAAATAAACCATGCATTATGGATGATAGGTACATGGCTCCGTCTCAAGGATTTTGCAGACTAGTTGGAAAGCAAGCCCCTTACCTACAAAACATTTCATCCAAACGTCCATTTCCATTTCCAACCAATGTGTTGTGCTGTATTTTTTTCCCTACAAGAACCTCCAGACTAGCTGTCGGGGTGACAGACACTCTGCCTTATCACTAGCTCCATGTAGACCAACATATGGAAAAGTAAAAAAAGGATCTGCAGCCCAAACAATGTGCTTCTGTTGCTTGTTTCTGAGTGTTCTGTTGGGCTGGTGCTCTAGCTGTCCCACTGATAATGTTTTCTGGTCTTAAAAAGTGATGAAACCAAACATAAGTTAGAAAAGTATCCAAGAGGAACAAAGGAAAATGTGGAAAACATCTGTGGTCTCAAATGATATGTTTTCATTTGATTTCATTGAAAATGTTTGCAGATCTACAATATTTGAAATGTATGGCTCTCTCTTGGATAATTTAACTTTCAATATAAGCAAGTTCCTCGGTAAAAAACTATAGAGGTATCAGTGGGTGACAAGTTAACACAAACTGACTGTTTCTGAGAATGCACTTTGAGCATTTTCGATATTTTGCACTATTGAGTCTCTTCCATGTTTTTTGACACTATAGAGTCCCTTGTGTGTTTTTTGTCTCTTTCTGCATATTTGGCCTCTGCCTCTGCATTCAATATGTGGGTAAGTCCTTTCGTATAGCTCTGGACCTCAACTAGGAACCCCCAGTTCTAGGAAAAGATGTTCTCATCCATCCCGATTGTTTGGCTCTCCAGCCTGAGGTTTGGGCCATATCCTGTGTGTTTTGCAGAGAGACAAGCACCCAGGAAAGGCTCCACCCTCAGACACTTGCTTAGAAAGCTGTGGAGGTTGATTGCCTTCATGCACACTTTTAGTTTGGTCCTTTAAGGTCCTGGAAGTGCAGCTGTTTGCGCTGTCTGCACTGCACTTTTTCCTACTCCATTTAGGTAAATGGAAGTGCTTTCTCTGGCAAAGAAATTCTGACCCCATCCTTTGCCCCATTGCCTGAGTACAATGGCACAGGCAAGAAAGGCTCAGAGCACAGATGATCAGCTTTTGAGAAATCCGAGGGGGGCCGAGATGACAGCCTCTGACACAGGCAGGCATGGCAGAAGGGCATTAATTATCCATAACTACAAGCATATCCATGTGCACACTTTCTACCTGCTGGGCCTAACTCTGTGACAGTCTGACTTTACCCACCGTGGGAATCTTTAAAAGGTATCATCCTTATGAACATTCTTTGAGCACTTGCAATGTGAGAACATTATGAGAGGTTCTGGGAACCAAAAAGAGAAAAGACAGATTTCCCATCCTCTAGAAACTCGTAGTCTAGGTGAGAAAGAATTGAAAAAAAAAAAAAAAAAAAAAAAAAAAGCTGAGATACAAGGGGCACTGTGTTTAGTGCCATGTGAATGTTGGGAATAATACAGACCACAAGATTTTAGGAAAGAAAATACTTCAATCTGGAGTGTGGCTCTACACAGATTTGAATGTCTTAGAATAGGTCCTTAAGTTCTTGCAGACAAGGGCTTTGGTGCAATGCAATGGACTTGTGGGGTTAAGTATCCATAAGCTAAAAACAAGAAGGTTTTGAAATAGGAGATTGTCTGCAAGTTAAAGTTGTATACACTTTTCATGGAAGTAAGAAACTAGAATATAGAGGTGGTCAGCCCTGTCCCAAAGTGTGCTCGGTTGAGCTGCTAGGGAGCCATGTAGATGAAGCTGCTGAGGCCCTTGTTTGCACAGGAAAGCCTTGATAGATAAGAAAAAACACTGAGGCTGCAGGCTCCTGCTTTGAACTGTGCAGATGTGAGATGTGCAAAGAATGTTACAAGCCCCCTGCTTTGACACAGATAAGAGAAGCAGAGAGAAGATAGAGCCCTGGGTCGGAAGGCTGGGAGCCTTGAGAAAAGGCAGTGCTACTGCATTTCAACCAGTGAAGGCTTCTAGCAACCAGGATACAGGAGAGTCGGGGACAGGAAGAATGCCAGGAAGAACTGTAGGTGGGAATATGTAGTGGTATAGCAAAAGCCAAGCATCTGATGATTCTCCTGGCCTTCTAGAAGAAGCATTTATGCCTGAAGACCTCATACCCATGCAGACAATGGACTCTGAATCACCTTCTATGTCTCTGGCCATTTCCACCCTAGCTGTAACAAACTCATAAACCCACTGTGTCTGGATGACCAGACTGGTTCTTAATAAAATTCAATCGCACTGAAACTGAAGTTCTAATTCCCCAGATATTGGCCCAGGGTTGACTCCACTCCTTCAGATTGTGTAAAAGGAATCACACACATTTCCACATGGACCCAGGGGCCAGTGCATGTTGGTGCTGTGTGTCCTTTGGGGAAAGCTGATGCCTTCTGGGAGATATAGATTTTCAAGCATTAAGTTTGTCTTGTTCTAGCCCAAGCATGATAGTGGAGACTTTAGTAAATTTTTAACTTGTCATTAAAAGTGCCTTTCATATGAGAATTTTCAAGGGCACTGATAGCTGAACAGGAAGAAAAGGCAAGCATAGGAATTATACAAATAAGCAATCATTCATTTTGAATACAAAAGGGAAATGCACCTTTCTGAGGGTGTTTCAAGAAATTTTTTGAGAAAGTGTGTTTTTGCTGACAGATTGCTGTTAGGGACACCTCTAAACCTATCAGCCATAAGAATATTGCTTTGCCACTTTTTTCTTAAGAAGTAAAATGAATGGAGTTAGAAAATGGAAAACTTCCAATGTGTTTTCAATTGTAGATCATGGAGCTTTCGTCCCGAAATTTGGGGAAGATAACTTTTAATTACAGTAATAAGAACCACATGGGCAATGATTGATGTGAACCTGATGTGTCCTATTCCTTTATTAATCTTTTTAATTAGAGGCAAAAGAATTTTTTATCTGCCGGGAAGGAGATGAGATGGACTGTGATACCCTGCTGCACTTTGGGGCTAGAGAACCCGATTGCTCACCAAGAGTCTCTGTTAACCTGGGGCCAGGAGGTGATGGACCCAAAGCTGGGAACACTTGTTTCCATCTGGGAGTGGCTTTTCTTATATCTCTTGCTGCAAATCATCTGCATGAACAATCTTCCCCCCTCCTTTCTTTCTGTTGGATTGGTTTTTGCTGGCACTGTTAAACTAGGGAGTTAGGGAGAGAATTTAAATTGTTGCCACACCAGTGTTGGGAGTTCACATCTGCCAGGAAAGGAAGGATGAGGAACTGAAATGGCAGATGTCAGGGAGGCTGAAAGGGGAGCCCAGAGTATGATAGAATCATGGCAGAAAGTGTACTCAGGCCACAGAAACAAAAATAATGAGGTCAACATTAACTGGGATTGCTGGCTGATGACAGAATTGACAAAATAAAAACAAACAGGGGTGGGAAAAATTAAAAAAATAAGTGAAGTAATCAACAGTTATGAATAGTAACTTGAATAGTAAAGGTTGATTAAAGTTCTTTGGGCTCTGTGATATAGAATCATATACTCATTCAACAAATTTTATTGAGATCTTACTATGCTTCATACTGTACCGAGCCTTGGGGATGCTATTACTGGCAAGAGGACCTGGAAGAGTCATAATCTCAAGAATGATACAGGTACAAAGGTGGATATAGAGATACAATAACAGAATGATTAAATTGGCAGGTAGTTAAGAGGTCAGGGTAGATCTTGACAGGGTGAGAAGCACATGAGCTGACTCATCAAAGACAAGGAATTTTCTGGGTATATATGGAGAAAAGTTGTTTGGGTAGAAAGAATGCCTGCTCAAAGCTATGGGGCTATAAAGCACCCTTTCCTGTTCAGAAAACTGTGTAGTTTGGCATGGGTTTGCATCTGATGAATGATGCACAGTGAAGCTTGAGAGGAAGGCGGAGGCCAAATCCCAAAGGAACTTTGTCGTATGATGGGAATCCACTAACGGAGCTTATATAAGGAGTCATTGGAGGGGTGCCCGGGTGTCTCGGTCAGTTAAGTATCCAACTCTTGGTTTCGGTTCAGGTCATGATCTCACAGTTCATGGGTTCGAGCCCTGCATCAGGCTCCACGCTGATAGCTCAGACCCTGGATCTTGCTTCAGATTCTGTGTCTCCCTCTCTCTCTGCCCCTCTCCCACTTGTATTCTCTCTCTAAATAAATAAATAAACTTTTAAAAAATTTAATAAAATAAATTTTTAAATAAGTCATTGGAGTGTGGGGGTTAAGGGTACAAACCGTGGAGTTAGAAAGACTCTGGATAATAGATTCACCCTTCCCTAGATGCCCAAATTGTGGCAGCATGAATGACATGGGCCTGTGCCTGAATAATTATAACTCTGCTTACCACTCACTCCAAGCCTCAGTCTTCTTGTTCATAAGGAGGGAATAATACCTCCCCAAGAGTTTCAGTGAAGGGGTGCCTGGGTGGCTCAGTCGGTTAAGCGGCCGACTTCGGCTCAGGTCATGATCTCGCGGTCCGTGAGTTCAAGCCCCGCGTCGGGCTCTGTGCTGACCGCTCAGAGCCTGGAGCCTGTTTCGGATTCTGTGTCTCCCTCTCTCTGACCCTCCCCCATTCATGTTCTGTCTCTCTCTGTCTCAAAAATAAATAAACGGTTAAAAAAAATTAAAATAAAAAAGTTTCAGTGAAGAGACAACGAAAGCACCTAGCATGTGGTAGGTACTCAATAAATGTTACCTTCAGTTGTTTGTGTAACTCCTGGTTCAATAGAAATTAGCTTCCAAGAACTTCAGTTTTAAAAATGTATGTTATTTTCTCATAAGGCAGGGTGCTAGCCCATTCAGTAAGAGTTTTAAGGGAAAAATAAACAGAAGTTCAATTCCAGATTTTCTAATGAACTTAAATGGTTCCCAAACAGCAGCTAAATCTTTTATAGTCCACTTATCATATGTACTGCAGTCAAAATAGGTCAGTGTAATGAATACTTAAAAGGAGAAAGAAGGCTTTGGGAGAGGAGTTATTAGGAGCCCTACTGAAAGAAGAGTCTTCATATGAGACTTCAGATGATGGCAGCATCTATTCAAATAGACAAGGTCCTACTTCTTCCTCTTCAAACCTAGTTTGAAACCATCTAGATCAGGCTCTCCTTACACAAGAGATATATGTAGTACAAGGTGAAGGTAGAAAGAACAGCAGGGCACGGTGGGTTCGCTGAGACTGAAGGCAGGTCCAGGCCGGACCAGGGGGATGCTGAGGAGGAAATAAAAATGCTCCTGTGCTGTATGGAAGACTTCAGGGGTGCAGGGACAACCTCCTACCTGCTGCCCTGCAGTGAGTGGAGGGAAGGAGCAGAATTAGGGACTGGAAAATGGTTCTGTGGCCATATCAGAGCACATGTTTCCCGATACTGTTCTCTCTTGCCCTCTCATCCCCTGGTGCTGGTGTGTGTTACTTATTTTATGATCCAGTTCATGTTCTTGGACTTTGATCAGATGGGACACAGAGCGAAAACAGATAAATTTTGGCTTTTCTGTTTCAAAAAACTGAAGAGCTTTTAAGTCAATGCTCCCAAACATGACCCGCCTTGGGTCTTTTTGTATTTGGCGTGCTATTCTGTGCATGTGTGGGGGATAGGACCCACCAAGGGTGTGTTCCAATCCCTTCAAATACATTATCGCCCACAGCAAATGTCAAAGTTTCTTGGCTCTCTTCATGTATATAATGACCTGTAGGAGTCAAACTGTGGAGCTCTGCAAGAGAAAGGAAATGCAGCAAGAGAAAAACCAGCACAGGCAGCTCCACAGGGGAAGGGACCTATTATTAAATAATCTTTTTTCCAGATAACACATGATTGGTTTCTTTTTAGTCCACTGTTGTCTTTAGTGGGATTTGTTGTCAACACCACCCAAGAGCTAAAAATTCCCCTTTCTTCCCTTCCCTCCTCTTCCCTCCCTCTCTCCCTCCCTCCCTCCCTCCCTCTCTCTCTTTCTATCTCTGTCTCTCTCTTTCTTTCTTTTCTCCCCCTCCCTCCCTTCCTCCCTCCTTCCCCCATCTCTCTCTCTTTCTCCCTTCCTTTCCTTTCCTTCCTTCCTTCCTTCCTTCCTTCCTTCCTTCCTTCCTTCCTTCCTCCCTTCCTTCCTTCCTTCTTTCTCAAACAGGTATTGGTTTGCTTAATTAGGGTCCAGTGCTGTGTGCCACCTCCCTAGGGTGTCAGCAATGCCATTTGTAAGAAGCGCTTGTATAAAATGTGAAATTGTAAAGTAGCCTTCATGAAAACAACTACAGGCTCATTTGTGTTTTATGTTTCTTGATGCACCCTCACTTTACTCCCTTAACAACTTTCTTCTCATACCCCTCTTGTGCTTCTTAACTGAGCAAACCAACCTCTGTTTGTCCACACATACAGCAAGCATCACTTGCGGGCCCTTAGGGGTGGGTTAACCTGGCCATTGGAGTAGTAAAGATTCTGAGGATAGCATGCACTCAAAACTTGGATTTCACCCAGCATTTCATGTAGTAAGCTCCAGTTTTGTGGGACCATGGATAGAAATCTCTGGCTAGATATTCTGATAATATTCTGATTCTTCATGCTTAAGTAAGAAAGGCTAGTGGCAGAGAAGCTTTGGAGTTTCTGAGGGGTTTTTGACACCTGAACCATGCCATGTAGATGCCATCTACTCATTCCAGATCATGTCAGCCCTAGCTGGTTACCCAGGACAGCTGAGGGCTGTGACAGGCACACTTGTTGGTTGCTTTCCTCCTCATCTCACAATTTTACTTCTGCATTTCCTCCACAGACTCAATCCCCTCACCCCCACTCTTCATCAGATACTGAACAGTTTCTTATTTGTCTGAGCTTTAAGCTTTAACTCTAGACCATTTAGGTTCTTTTGAGTTTTAGCCAACATAGAACTGCTCCAAGACTAACTTCAACTCTTAAAGATTACTGACTTGATGGAAATTTGGAAGCCTAAAGGGAACCGTGGAAAATGTTTTGACTTGTATTTTTCCAACTATTTTAGTTCTGCCAACTGAAGATCAGTGGGAAAGAAGATAAAAGGAAATCTCTGGTTAATTTAATCGCATCCAACTCATCAATCCCAAGATAGCGTTAATTAATAAGCCATGTTATTCAACAAACTTATTGAGCACTTTCCATAGGTTAAATAATATGCCAGGAGATAAGGATACAAAAATGTATAAGATACAGTCACTGGTAGATCAACAGATCTCAGTTGAGAATTTTGAATCTGCATTTTTAACAATCAGGGAATTCTGATGTACGTAGTCTGAGGATCAAGTTTCAGAAAACTCTGGTTAGCAATGGTTCAATTTTCTAAAACCTAACTTTATTTTCAAATACATGAAAGTAGAGAATGTTAAATGCCCTTTAATTCTGATGTCTAGTCCTGTCTGCAACAAGGATCTTGAGCCCAGTTGGTGAAGGTTTTGGTAAACAAAGAGCGTATGTTGACAACATCTCAATTTCTTTAATGACCCCAAATCAATCATTTGCTCACGAGAATTGTCCGGCTCTGCTCTCCTGGTACCACAGATCTCTTCCTCTGTATGTTACCCATAAGTATCCTAATAGTTTTGCAAAATGTTTAAAAATAGTGATAAACTAAATGCTGGGGACAGAGGGAGGAGTGATGCTCTCATTTGCCTTAAGTGCCTCAACATTAGTGAAGGCAGCAGATCTGAGCAGTTTATATAACTCTGCTCATGAGAAGAAGCAGCTTTCTCCATTCAGTCTTGGCATTGGTTTCTAATGTTCTTTCCTCTTGCCTGTAATTAGAGTGTTGATTTAAGTCCTAACAAAGTACTTAAAAAGGTACAGGACACTCTGGACTTGCTGAGGGAAAATAAAAGACTCTGCTCTTCGAAATGAATGTCTCTTGGACTGAACATGGAGAAACCCAGGACAGGGTTGTGAGCATGCCATAAGCAAAACACAGTCTACATTTCCAGATCTTGGAACAGCCATTTGGTCAGGGTATCAGTTCAGCCCTATAACCTGCTCAGATAAAAATATAATAGTGGTAGTGTATTCATGGGATATTATTTTTAAAGTATTACTGTAGAACTCTATAATCACATAAGTATGTATGACTAAACAAGAGAGCTTTGACATTTGAGAACCTAACAGTTAAGATTATAGCTTTTTATGAGCGGATGACCCAAAGGGTGAGGCATCTGATGTGCAGGGCTGATACTCAGCTAGTACCCATTGGTTTATCTCTACTGGTCGTTCATGGATACCATCTTTTCTGATAGGCTGGGTGCCCATTTTGATTGGTTGATGGGCCCTCCTAGGCTTTACAAATTTTTAGTATCATCCCTGTGATTTGTGATTTTATGAAGATGCATTCTTGAGTCCCATTTATTCTGAGTGAATGGGCCCAACTGGATTACACTCATCAGGTCTGAAGGGGATGTCTACATTTTTCAACTAGACTTCACAGGACAATATGCTTTATTGATGTCCACAAAAATAAGGGTTTTTAACACTGTCAGATTATTAGGAATGTGAAGAATCTGCTAAATTGTAGTTCAAATCAGGCAAACACAAGCGTTTACATATTCTGAAACCTGAGCACACCATGATTATTTTCCATGTACTCTCCCCCAAACTCAGGTTTAGAAAGAAACTCTGTTGGCCCTCCCTTTATTTAAAAACTGTAAAGCACTAGAAGTACCATGAAGAAGACAGTCATGGTCTCTATTACCTAAATTTATAACATACATCTCTCACCACCACAAAACGTCTCATGACTACCACTGCTGGTACTTCACTTCTCTCAGGACTCACGTTTGCCAGACTCCTTCTTTTTGTTCTCACCTTCTCAGAAACACTTTAATCTGTCCATGGGCTTCTCCAGATTTATCAAGCAATTACTGTATTATAGGCATTATGTTAAGCATTGTATATGTATCATTTAATCTACCCAACCACAGTGTGAAACGGGTACTCTTACCAAACCCATTTTGCAGATTGGTAAATTTGCTTCCACAGAACTTAAGTAACTTGCTCAAGGTTACAAAGTCAATAATGATAAAGCCCCTTTCAGATTCAGGCAGTCTCACTTCAGAACTGGCAAAGATATGATTATCACCCAAACGAAGTCAATGTTGAGTCAATACATTTTAAATTTTAAGGAACTGAACTTGATATGTGCTACGTGGTTTCTCTTGTTTTACTGCAGAGTCAGGGCTAGAGTCACTGACTTTCCTGGTTAAAAGGGATCTTAGAGCTCTCAGAGGGGAACCAAGAAAAAGTTTCTTCAGCAGTATCTCTGAGGGTCATCACACTTGAGGACAACAATTGAGTGTGTATTGTTCAGGGCTCTCCGGAGACACAGAATCAATACAATATATATATGAATATATATATTGAATATATTTGATATATGAATATATATATGAGTATATAATATGAATATATATACACACAGAGAGAGAGAGAAATATTTATTATAGGAATTCGTTTACACAATTACAGAGGTGGAGAAATCCGATAATCTACTCTCTGCAAGCTGGAGAATCAGAAAACCACATGATCTAATTATGTTCAAATTCCAAAGGCTTGACAAGCCGAGGCCAATGGTGTAACCCCTTGTGTGAGTCAGAAAAACCAAGAACCAGGAGGTTGATGTTGGGGAACAGGATAAGATGGACGTCTCTGCTCAAACAGAGAGAACATTTTGCCCTTCCTCCTCCTTTTTGTTTTATTCATTTATTCATTCATTCAGGCCCTGAAAGGATTGGATGATGCCCATCCACATTGGTGAGGCTGATCTTCTTTATTTACTACTGATCGAAATGCTAATCTTTTCCAGAGACAACCTCATAGACACGCCCAGGAATAATGATATACAAGCTATCTGGGCATCTCTTCACCCAGTCAAGTTGATACATAAAATTAACCATCAAAGGATGCTCGTCACTTCCTGAGCCAACCCGTTTCACTCATGGAACTGACTTTGTAGACCGTTCTTCTTCCTGAAAGAAGAAAAACGGTCTACAAAGTCAGTTCCATTCCTGAAATACTCCTTTTGGTAACTTCCACCCACTGGGGCTACCCCTCTCTTCTAGAGTGATCCAGAATAAGTCTACTCTATTTTGGTAGGCCTTCTTTCATGTCTCTAGCTCTGAATTTTGTTTTTTATAGTCCATTTTTCAAAGATGTCAAGGATGCCCGGGGTGAAATTTGTCCCACAGATGGGATTTACTTTGCCTGAACAATATTGGCCTTCACAGAAGGGCTTTTCTTTTTAATTAAAGTATAGCTAATATTTAAAAATCTTCTCTTGATAATGATACTCTCTAAAGTACATTACCTGTATCTCTGGGTAGCATCCATCAGCCAAGTAGACACTGCTCCATTGCATGGGCAGTCTCCTCTGCTCTAGGCCCTCTCCATGATTCATATCCTGCTTACACTTCTATTTTTCTTGAGACAAAAACTATTTCTTGGACCCATTTCACTCTCAAAGGATGGATGGAAAAAGAAGGACTGAGAAGTCTCATGTTCAGAAAAACAGGAGTGGAAATAATTCTTTAAGGAGGTAAAAATTGTTCTTTCTACCTGGCTTGCTTTGCTCATATGTATTATTTGCTTGGCTCTTATATGCTTCTGAGTTCATGACCTGCACTTTAATTAATTTCTTTCTTTCTTTCTTTCTTTCTTTCTTTCTTTCTTTCTTTCTTTCTTTCTTTCTTTCTTTCTCTCTCTCTCTCTCTCTCTCTCTCTCTCTCTCTCTTCTTTTGGTATAACATGTTTGCCAAACCTCTTACCGTTGTTCTCACCCTCCCGAAAACACTTTAGTCTGTTCTTGTGCTTCTCCAGATGTGTTTCAACCAATGTAGAAGTCATGTGTCTTGCCCTAAAATGCTAGTTTGTGACTTAAACTTCTACTTGTATGTCCCCTGCTTCTCCAACCAGAATCTTTTGTCCACTCACTATATGTTAAATATCAAGACAAAAAAAAAAAAGTGGCATACATCCAGGTATGTTTTCTTTGAGGTTTATATAAAAGTGATATGGAGATAAATCTTTGAGATGTAACCTGGTTAGGCCAGGTCAGGGTCAGTTCTTAAAAGACAAAATGCAGAATCTCCCTGTTGGCTTTCTCAACCAAGGTGTCAGGATGTCATGAACCAAATTGGAGTCTCAATTGAGTGTCTTCAGGCATTGTATTTTTAGAAAAAAAGTGGTCCTTAATAACTATAACTGGGCAAGAGCTCATCTTTATAGCCCATTATATTGATAGAAAGAGCAACTAATGACCCCTCATTAAAATCTAAAGCCTCCAATTATTTTATTATTGTTATTTAATATCTATTGAGTTCCAGCTTTAATTTTACCCAGTTGGTCCTAAGGATGTTAATGTCTTAGTTGGTATGGAATTTAATTTATGCTTCTTTTTGGACTAATATCAAGAATCTCTTTCCAACTTTGGTAGTTCCTTACCCTTCCTGACGCACACACAGTCACACACACACACATGCATAAGCATACCTACCAGAGACACACAAATCTGTACCTTTGCTTGCTACACTTTATTTTCTCCACTATTTCTGGAACAGAAAGAATGGAGGGAACTTGCTGGAAGAAGCAAAAGGAAACATGACTTTATTCTAGTCAGCTGTTGAAATAGGATTCTTTTAGCTCCTTTTACACTTACTACAGATAAAGAATTTGAACTGTAAGTATAATATTTTGTCCAAAGGTAAATTAAATTTTATTCTCTTGCTCCCTGAACTTTAACTCCAGTTGATCAGTGACTGAATCACGTCTTTCAGAGAAAAGAAACCAAGGCAGAGTTTTCATGCTTTCAAACTGAACAATCTGACCACAGGGTGCGCATAGCACACCGTCACTTTCTGGTGGGATAAGAAAGGTCTGTCTCAATCTGTGACTTTTGCTTCAGAAGCAGTAGCTAAATTTCTATCTCCATAAGTTAAAATACTCTCATGACTGTTTATGGCATAACAACAATGGGCCTCTGCAGAAGGTCATCCCTGCAACCTTGAATTGTGTATCCACTTTCTCATGGAGCATTCTTCAGACTCCCTAGGTCATTCATTCGATTTTTTACACACATTTGTGGAGTGCATACCATGTGTACTAGGCATTTGCTATAGAGATAAAATGAAGACCAGGCCACCTCATAAAACTTCAGGACTAATATCTCTGGGATGCTTATATTAGACATTATGTTCAAAATATTTAGCAAACTGTAGAGGCCCTGCCTGGTCAGAACAGATACTAACAATATTGGTACATAAAGCCTGAATTACCAGCCCTGTTCCTACTTCCCGATTGGGGAACTGTGAAAACAAAAGTTCTAATCTATTTGCTTGAAAGGATATCCAAAATCTTGCAATAATAAAGAAAAATACAACTTACGTGCAATGTTGTTCCCTTCTTTCCTCCTCCACACAGCTACTATGGGCTCTCTTCTCTTCCTGACAAAGCCTGGTTGTCCGTGTTGAAGGGCCATCCTAAGCTATCACCAGCAGATTTTACAGAATTCCTATGGAATATTACAATTACTATACAGTTAAGCAAATGAGCTGAAGATCTGTGAATAGGTTTTTTTGCAATACCAAAGGCAATATTAGGATTAGAAGAAACATGCACCCCCCAACAAAGACACAAAATCTTCTTTCTAAATTTTTGTTTATTCTTTGCTTGCTCTCTCCTCTCCACTCTCCTGTCTCTCCTTTCCTCATTAATAAAATGTGGATCAAGATAATAAGAAGAAATTTTAGGATAAGGCACAAGTGTGGGGTTGGGAACAGAAAGTTGTAGTTTTCCCCTTCATTGTCAGTGAGGTCTTTGAAAATTATCAACAACCTGATAGTGGAGTAGAACATAGTTAGACATGAGGAGAAGGTCCTCAGTATCTTCTTTAGACTACATCTTTAGAATATTGTTCTCCTTTTTTGAGAATGATATTTTCTACAAGTGACAATGAATAGAAGTAGCCTAGAATTATTGCAACACAAGACATTATTAATAAAGTTATTTTTAATAAAGTAGACAAGAATTATAATAGGAACACATATAACTTCAAAAGCATTTTAATTTATTAGTTGAAATGACTCATAACGCATTAAAAATAATATTGCACCATATTTAAGACCTTAACAGACTAGAATAACAAGACAAAACACACAATGAACCAAAGTGCAAAGTATTTTAAGGGTTATTAAATACTGTGTTTTTCACAATGCTTTTTTTTAACAACTTCAGTGAGGCATATTTACATATCATATAATTCACCTGTTTCAAGTGTTAAATTAACATTTTTTTCAGTTAACCAAATTGTATAATCATTAGCATAAATCTGAGAACTTTTTCATCACCCCAATGAGATCTTACATGCCTGTTTACTATTAATCCCCATTCCCAACCCCTGCCCCAAACAACCATAATGCAATTTCTATCTCTATCTATTTGCCTTTTCTAGACACTTGTTATAAATAGAATCATAAAGAATGTGGCTTCCAGTGTTGGCTTCTTTCACTTTGCATAATGCTTTTGAGGTTGTCCCTGTCAGAGTGTGTGTCAGTAGTTTGTTCCTTTTTATGGCCACGTGGTAGTCCATTGTACAGATACACCAGCTTTTGTGTATTCCTTCACCAGCTGATGAACATTTAGATGGTTTCTAGTTTTTGAGTAATGTGAGGAATGTTGCTCTTAAGATTGTGAGTAATGTCAAAGTCTGGCTGTATGTATATTTTCATTTCTCTTAGATAGATATCTAAGAGTGGAATACATGGGTCCTATAAGACAGGGAATTATAATGGGAATGGGGGAGAACAACATCTGAATTAAGGCAGATCTCAGTTTCAGCTACAACTCTTACATTACACTGTATCTCTGTGAGTCTTAATTTTATTTCCTTTGTACAGTAGAGATCCAGTATCTATCACATGTGGCTATCATGATATGCAAATGGTAAAATATAAGTTAAATTCCCAGTCTAAACCCAAGCACATTGAAGTTACTCCGTATTTGGTAACTACTATCAATGAAACATTATAATCGGGAAAGAAGAATTTAAGATGATAATTCTTCTAAAATTCTCAGAGCACAAAGTAAGCATGCTTCGAACCAGGTTTAAACATTTTCTCACTGTGGACACAGCAGAAACTTAGCTTGTTTAAGCCTTCAATTTCCTAATTTGCCTAATTTATCTTTCAGGGTTGCTAGAAGAATTGGTGGGATCATATGGGTGAAAGAAATGAGCAGAGATCTGGCCCACTTTAGATGCTTAGTAAATGGTAGCCATGAAAATATTTTTGGAAGTTTTCTTTGATACTTTCTTTTTTTGCAACTTGATTCTTCAAATGTATAAGGCTTTCCAGAAGCCCAGGCAGGAATATGGCCACTTAAATAGCCCTCCTTTCATCAGTTAGAAGAACTGAATTTCAGAACAATAATTAAAAATGAAAGCTAATATTTATTGAGCATTCACTAATATGTGAAGCATTAGGATGAGCATTTTATGTAGCTATTACATGCAATATTCCCAATAACCCTATTAATGGTAGCCCATATTTATAGACTCCTCTTTTTACAGATGAAGAAACTGATTTGTTCAGATTGAGTAGCTAAGGGGCAAAAGCAGGACCAAGCTGTCTGCCTCCAAGGCCATAATCTTATCCATTTGACTCTAATATTCTGTGCTCTACGATAAGGAACAAGCCCAACCTACCTGACTCCCAGCCTGCTTAGACTCTGTGTGACATATTTGGTCTGTGAAATATGATTTCTAAAATCAGATTAAATCTGACTCTGGCTTCTCTTCCTTTACCTACCTTGTTCACTTAATAGAGTTGGTGAGAAATTCAACCTCGGTTAATTTTCTGGGGTCCTTTTATGTTGTCCTTGAATTGTGTAAGAATCCTGGAACTTATGCCATCCAAGAATTTAAGAAATTGTGGACGAGTATTTTATCCTCTTGTTTTCAGTCCACCACAGTCACCGTTGAGACGTATAACATCCATGCCAATCCATACTACTTGCTAGGCCAGCCTAGCAAACCCTTTCCTCATGGCATCCACCTTTTCTTTTCCACAACCTGTCCCTAGAGATTTCCACATGATTCCCAAAGCCTCCACCCTTAGTGTTCCTGTCCCATCTTCAGTCTACAGATCTTGAGCGTGTTGGAATCTCTGTGGCTGAGCACTCCTCTTCTCCTCTTTATCTTTTCAGACCGACCCTCAGAGAGTCTAACTTTTCCAAACCACAGACCTGTCAACTCTCCCCTCAGGAAAGAGGGGCTAAAATCACCAAAATCTAAAGCCTTCGCCGTCCTCTTTGAAAAAGTGTTGGAAAAAGGATTCCCGATAATTCATGGTAAACCCATAAGGCACAATTCATTTTCAGTGTGGTTATTCTGCCACATTAAATTTTCAATAAATCGCTGTGCTACGGGCATGTTGGGTATTCGAAAAAGCAGATTAGAGAGAGTGGGTCGACACTGCTGATATTTCACAAACTCTGAAGGGGCCTAGCATTTCACTAAATCTTTGATTCCTAATATACAAAACAATGACATTGTAACAGGAGGTGTTTGTCTGAAGCACTGCCAGTCCCTGGAGTCACTGTTGGAGCAGTTGCTGGCTCAAGCAGGAGTCTAAGTAATGCCGTTTTTAAAAAACTTTTTCCTCCTTATTTTTCCATTTCCCTTTCCCTAGGTGTACGTCTTTGTTTTTCCAATCATATTCAGCCACACAATTAAAAAGTGGAAAAAAAGGTGCCAAAGTTGCTAACTCTATAATTATAAGAGTACAAAACAGCCATGTAAAGAGTGGTGTAAATTGCACTTGTTCCAATTAGGAAATAATGAAAAGTCCTGCAGCGGGCTCTGTGCTCGTCTCTGTCCCACATCCCCCTTTCACGGCATCATCACCCATTGCTGTATTTCCAGGAGATGGCAGCAAGGTCACTGGGCTCGGTGTGAAAGGCTGATGTGTTGCTCTCCCTAAGGAACTGAGTGAATGGCAGGTGGCAAGCAGTAGATTGTCCTGAGGAAGGAACACCATGGTTGCAAGCCAACATTCTCAACGTTTTTTGAGACTGTCTCCTCTGATCCTGGTCACTTGTACAGCTCTTTAAATTGTATATGGGATTGGACCAATCCTACAGAGAAATCTGCTCCATGTCACTTTCATCACAAACGTGTCTTTTTATCTGAAAGAGTTTTAAATAGGTGGGTTTTTTTTAAGTTTATTTATTTATTTGAGAGAGAGAGAGAGGGAGTGAGTGAGTGCACGTGCAGGGAAGGAGCAGAGAGAGGGGAAGAGAGAGAATCCCAAGCAGGCTCCACAGTCAGTGTGGAGCCAGCCATGAGGTTCAAACTCATGAGCTATGAGATCATGACCTGAACTGAAATCAAGAGTCTGACGCTTAACCCACTGAGCCTCTCAAGTGTCGTAAAATAGGTGTTTTAATAGCATTTTAGAATGTGTAGGGCTGAACAGGTGGTATCTTTCCCAATGGATTATCTCCTCTCAGCATAGGAAAGCTGGTTAACATCCGAGGAAGTACATTTAATAGATTTGTTTAACTCTCATTAAAGATCCGGAAATACTGCCTTCCTTCCTTGGTCCTTCATCCTCCCTTCTTTTCTCCTCCTTTTCCCCTTCTTCATTCAAATGACTTTTTAATTAAAAAATGTTATAATTAAACATTACAAACAGAAGAATATTTGTAGTATTTGGGCAAGGCTTAAAAAATAAAAATAAAACCAATGTGCATGTAACCTACCACATAGCTGGATGAATAGAACACATGCTCCTGTTTCCCTGGAGATAATCACTATCCTACATTTTATGTTCTGTATTTCCCTCTTTCTCTTCATGGCTTTGTCATACATGTTGTTTAAGTCCAGTAATTCATACTATGTGTATGATTTGCTTTTCTCATTTAACATGTTTCTGAAGCCTTTCCCATGTTGATGTCTACATAGATAGATGGATACAGATATAGATATAGATACATATGCTAGATGCATAGCATATTATTTCAGAATATATAGTATTCCACTGGGTAAGTATATTATAATTTTATAATTTTGTGTTGATTTGTCAATGGGCATTACAAGTTTGTTGAATGTTTTTGTTTGTGTTTTATTTTCTATTGCAAACAAGTGACTATGATCATCTTTGTGCATGTCTACTAATTTATACTTGAAAAAGTTTTTAGTGCAACAGTTTATAAATATTCTGGTCTCATGACTCCTTTTCACTCTTGAAAACTGTTGAGGACTCCTAAGAGCTTCTATTTATGTGCTGGAGGACCTACTCCCTGACTTCAAACTACATTACAAAGCTATAGTAATCAAAACAGTATGGTAATCATACTATACAAAGCTATAGTAATCAAAACAGATACATAGGTCAGTGAAGCAAACAGAGAGCCTAGAAATACCCACCCATATATGGACAGTTAACTACAACAAAGGAAGCAAGAATATATACTGAGGAAAGGACAGTCTCTTTAATACATTGGTGCTGGAAAAACTAGGCAGCTAGCTGCAAAAAAATAGAAACTGAACCACTTTCGTGTACCATCAAAAATTAACTCAAGATAAATTAAAGACTTGACTGGAAGACCAGAAACCATAATACTCATAGAAGTAAATATAGGTGGTAAGTTCCTTGACATTTGTCTTAGAGATATCTTTTTGAATCTGACTCCAGAAACAATGGCAACAAAAGCAAAAATAACACATGGGACTCCATCAAATTAAAATGTGTCTGCATAGCTAAGGAAAGCATCAACAAAATAAAAAGACAACCTGTTGAATGAGAAAGTATTTGCAAATCATATACATGAGAAGAGGTTAATATGTAAAATATATAAAGAACTCATATAATTCAATAACAATGACAACAAAAACAATCCAACTTTAACAATTGGCAGAGGATATGAATAAACAGTTTTTCCAAAGAAGACATACAGATGGCCAACAAGCACGTGACAAGATGCTCAACATCACTAGTCATCAGGGAAATGCAAATCAAAACCAAAATGAGGGGCACCTGGGTGGTTCAGTGGGTTGAGTGTCAGACTCTTGATTTCATCTCAGCTCATGGTCCCAGGGTCATGGGATTGAGCCCCACATCAGGCTCCATGCTGAGCATGGAGCCTGCTTAAGATTCTCTCTCTCTCTCCCTCTCTCTCTCTCTCTCTCTCTCTCTCTCTCTCTCTCTCTCTCTCTCTCCCCCTCTGCCCTTCTCCCCTGCTTGCACATGCTCTCTCTCTTTTTCTAAAATAAAAATTAAAAACCACAATGACATATCACCTCAACTTCTCAGAATGGCAATTATCAAAAAGACGAAAACATAACAAGTGTTAGCAAAGGTGTGGAGAGAAAGGAACCTTCGTGCACTGTTGGTGGGAATATAAATTAGTACAGCCACTATGGAAAACAGTATGGAAGATCCTCAAAATCTTAAAAATAGAAATATTATATGACCTAGTAATTCCACAACTGGTATTAATTCCAAGAAAATTGACACTAATTGGAAAAGATACATGCTCCCCTATGTTCACTGCATCATTATTTACATAACCAAAACATGGAAACTATCTAAATGACCATCAATGGAGGGATGGATAAAGAAGATGTGAGATATATGTGTGTGTGTGTGTGTTTATATGTTTATATTTATGTTTATATTTATATGTTTATATTTATATGTTTATATAATACATACACACACACACACATATATATATATATATACATATATATAATGGAATACTATTTAGCTATAAAAAAAGAATGAAATCTTGCCATTTGCAACAACTGGATGGATCTTGAGACTATTTTGCTAAGTGAAATAACTCAGATAAAGCCAAATACTGTATAAATTCTCACTTATATCCGGAATCTAAAAAATAAACAAAAACAAAATAAATCTCATAGATACAGGGAACAGATGGGTGGTCGCCAGAGGGGAGGATCTTGAGGGCTGGGCAAAAATAGTGAAAAAGAGCAATGGGTACAAATTTCCAGTAACAAAATAAATAAGTCATCTGGATGTGATGAACAGCATGGGAACTATGGCCAATAATATTGTATTGCTAACTTAAAAGTTGCTAATAAAGTAAATCTTAAAAGCTCTCATCACAAGGAAAAAAATGTAACTTTGTATGGTGACAGATGGTAAATAAACTTAATGTGTTGTTCATTTTGCAATGTATACAAATAGCGAATCATTATGCTGTAATCCTGAAACTAATATAATGTATCTCAATTATGCTTCAATAAAAAAATAAAATAAAAATAACAGTAGTCCCATTACGAGTTCATGCCAATAACATTTTTACAAAAACAACTATTTTTAAAAAATGAAAATAAATTAATGAAAAAAGTGATATTCTCTTTATTTTTACAAATTTTTCAATGTCTGGCTTAAAGGAAAACAACCAAATTTTCATATCTGCTCTCTTCATTCAGTCTATTGGGTTTGTAGTTTTGGTTGAAGTATTTGAAAAACATCGGGTCTCACACAAATACGCAGTTTGAAATGAGGGGACTTTGCAAACATGCTGAAAATTTTCTTAGATCACACTTTTGAGAACCACTGCCCAGGAGTTGAATTGCTTTCCAAAATAATGTTAAATTATTTTTTAAAGTGGTTTTTAAAGTGGTTTTACTAGCAGTGTATACAAGTTCTTGTTTATGCCCTTGAAGATATTTAATGTTGTCAGGTTTTTATATCATTTAAAATCTCTGTTTAATAACCATTTGATAGCAAATGATGGCATATAATGGCTTTAATTTTCATTTATGTGATGAGTAACAAATTGAACATCTTAGGGCTATGCATGTTTCTTTTTATTATAACACAAATCAAATCTTTTGGCCATTTGAATATTGAGTTATTTATCTTTTTTCTTGATTTGTTCTTTTTATATTCTGGATATTGTTCCTTGGACATCTGAATACTGCAAATCCCTTCTCCCATTTTGTAACTTGCCTTTTTGTTTTCTTTATGCTAAGTTTTAATTAAAGGTTATAAATTTTAATGAAGGGAATTTTATCAACATTTAATTTTATAATCTGTTCTTTGACAACCTAGTTTAAAAAAGGTTTTCCTATCCCCCAATCATAAAAATGTTCCTCTAAACTTACTTTCAAAAGCTTTTTGCTTTCCACATTTAAGCTGTCAGGCCACCAAGAATTGTGTATGTTGTGAGGTTGGATTGTTGTGTATCTATAACCATTAGTGCCATATTAACTTACTAAATTGCCCATGCTTCTCTCCTGCATTAATCACCAGTTTTTTATACATCAAATCTCATTTATGGTTGGGTTTATATCTTGACTCTCTATTGAATCTACTTGGCTATCGCTTCTCGGCCTTTTGGCTAAGATCAAGTGTAGTATCTGTTCTTATCAGTTGACTCTACTTGGCTATTTTTCTATTTCTGACCAATACTATAATATCTTTATTACTCTAGGTCTAATTAGTCTTGACATAGAATAGTGCTGACCACTCCCAACTTTGTTAGGAACATCTTGGACTGTTTTTATTCTCTTATGTTCCATATAAATTTCAGAATTACATATTCATTACAATACATAGGGGAAAAAACTTGGAAGTTTAGTTGGTGTTACACTAAGTCTATGGATAAAATTGGGAAGGACTGACATCTTTATAAAATTGAGTTTTTCTATCCTTGAATATAGTATACCTCTAAATTTTTTCTTGGTCTTCATTAATATCCTTTGAATAAATATAAAATTTTGTCCCATAAAGTTCTTATATGACTTCTGTCAGATTACTGGATCCCTTATATTTTTTACTACTGTTATTATAAATAAAATCCTTTTAATTTTTTATATTTTTAATTATTACTGGAATATAGAAATGTAACTAGTTCTTTTTTATGTGACATTTTAGTAAATCTTCTTCTTAATAATAATAATTTGTCAGTAGCTTCCTGGGAATATTCTTTGTAGATCTTTGTGTATAGCTATGTTCTCAGCATATATTAATTTTATTTCTTCTTTCTAATTCTTATATAATTTTTTTTGCCTTATTGGACTGGCAAGAGAATCAAATATAGTGATGAACAGAAGTATTGATGGCTGGCATCTTGTCAGGTAACTTATTTTAAAGAAAATATTTTAAAGTTTTACCATTAAGTACCATGATTGTAAAAAGATTTTATTTTTGCAGATACCCTTTATCAGTTTAAGAAAAGTCATTCATTTTTATACTAAGAACTTTTTCATGAATAAAATTTGAATATTATCAAATGCTTCTGCATCTTTAGAAGATTTATGTTTTTCCCCCTTTAAGCTGCTAAATATGATAAAATATGCATTGATGGAATTTCTCATTTGAGTCACACTAGTATTTCTGTAATAAACCTATAATAGATTTGATATACTTTTTAAATTTTGTTATTATTGAATTTTAATATAATTTGATTATATTATGATTACATAATTATATTATATCGTATGTTATAATTATATATTAAATAAATATATAATTATATTATATAAATATGTAATTATAATTATATAAATATAATTCTATAATTACAATATAATTTATTATCAAGTTAGCTAATATTCAGTGTATACAGTGTGCTCTTGGTTTGGGGGATGAATGAAATACTACTTGGCAATGAGAAAGAATGAAATCCTGCCATTTGCAGGATGGATGGAACTGGAGGGTATTATGCTAAGTGAAATAAGTCAGAGAAAGATAGATATATGTTTTCACTCATATGTGAAACTTGAGAAACTTAACAGAAGACCATGGGGGAAGGGAAGGGGAAGAAGTAGTTTCAAACAGAGAGGGAGGCAAACCCATAAGAGACTCTTGATATACTTTTTTATACATGATGGGATTCCATTTGTTCGTTTTGTTTGGAAATTTTTACATCTATGCTCAAGTGATGGATGACAGAGGGTAGCGATTTGCCTCTCACAAAGTTCTTGTATAGTGTTGGTTTTCAGTTTACACTAAAAGTCTCATAAAATTATTTGGGACGTGTTCTTTCTTCTTCTTTCTCTGCCAGATTTTATGTACAGAAATAACGTGTTCTTTGAATGTTCAGTATACTACTTTGTAAAACTACTTGGGCTTTACATTATTTGGGTGGGAAATTTTTAATATGTTTTAATTTCTTGAATAGTTAAAGAACTATATATGTTTTCCCTTTTGTTTTTCTTTTCCTTGATTCAAATTTGGTTGTATCCTCCTAGGAATATATCCCTTTTGTGGATATTTTCAAATTTATTGGCAGAAAGTGGTTCATATTAATCTTTTATTCTTTTAAATCTGTATAGCTTTTGTTGTAATGACTCCCTAAATTTTAAAATATTAAAAAGTTTTACAATTATCTGGTCAATCTTGTCTGACTTTTATAAATTTTATTAATCTTTTGAACCACAAATCTTAGATTTTGTTGAATTTCTCTATGTTTGTTTTCTATTTCATCATTTTCTGCTTTTATCTACCGTCTTTCCTTTATTCAATTCTCTTAGGTTTTGTTTTGTACTTTTCTCTAACTCCAAAACTTACGTATATAGCTCATTAATTTTGAAACTTTCTATTTTTCTGATTGTTAGTATTCTAAAGCTACAATTTTTCCTCTAATGACCACATTAGCTGCATTTCTCAAGTTTTGATATCTATTATGTTTAGTATTTTTATTATTATTCTGTACTAAGTATTTTCTAATTTCTATTATGACTTATGCCTTGATTCATTTATTTAGAAATATTTCGAATTTTGTTGAGACTTGCTTTACGGTCTAGTGGGTGATCAATTTTCAAATTCAATTGTTAGATGTTGTTTTATACAAGTATTTTAGTTTGCAATATGTAGTTTTCAAATTTATATTCTCATTCATTTTTGTCTGCTCATTCTAGCAATTATTGAAAAACTTCTATTAAAATATCCCCCAATGAAAGCATATTTATCATTTTCTTTATGTAGTTATTTCTATTTTTTTTCTTAGACTGTGTGAATAATAATAAACACATTTAAAACCTGATATCTTCCAGGTATATTAAATCTTTTCAAATTACCAAATGATCCTTTTAATACCTAGTAATGCTCTTGATATTGAAACCTATTTTGAATTATTTGAATTATTTTATTATTGCAATATACTAATTCTTTTTTGTATTTTTTTCTTTTTTATCCTTGTACTTTAAGCATTTTTAGTCATATTTTAGATATTTTTCTTGTAAATTGCATATATTTGGATTTTTAAAAAATTCCATCATCCAATATTTGCCTTTTATTCCCAACATTTGTCTTCTAATTGAAGTTTCTTATTCATTTCACTGTATTGTGGCTACCAGTATATTCAGATTGATTTCTCTATTTCATTTTGTACTTTTGTCTAGTTTTATGTGTGATAGAATTTTTATCTGGGAAATGACATGAGACTTAGTTTCAAGGAGCTTTCCTCTATAGAGGATAGTTACTACCAATTTGGAACTTATAAATCAGAATATCTTTTAACATAATTTTTGGATCTGAATTTTTTGTTTTTGGTAAGATAGGTAATGTGAATATATGTGCTACAACCTTGAGCAAGGGCTGGCTTATGAATTAACAGGAGAAACTTTTCCCTCTCCCCAGATAGAAGTTTCTCTGCTGCTTCCCAGTAAAACAAGTTTATGCTCCTTCACCCTGTTCCCTATGGGTGAAGACCTTTGTGGTCTTGGCTTCATGTAATGTTGGCCTAGGATTTGCCTCCTGTCTCAGATTCATCAAGGCTGAGTTTCACATATCCAAAGAATCCCCCTTTCAAGTTACTTTGGTTTACCTTGTTTTTATTTGGGGGTTTCAAAGCCCTTACTGCTCTGGATTCACTTATATTTTGTCCCTGAGGATTTCCTCTACCTTCTTGCTTAACTCCATTAAACATTTTAAAAACTTAGCATATGTTTATATAGAATTTTTATAGCTGGATAATTGCTTAGAATATCTACTCTCTCATATTCTACATATGGAAGTTCTCTTTCATCCTTGTCTGAAACATTCATATTGTTTTTGAATATTGAACAGATATAAAGTTCATCATATCATACAATTTTAGTTCTAATTCATGACAGAACTACCTCAAAGAGGTTACGTGGGGGGGGGGGGGGGGTCTATAGATTATGAGATTAAAAGATTATGTTGTGAGTGTATTAGCCTGCATATATAGTGTTAGAAGTGAGAAACATCCGTCAACCTGAAAAATGAAGGTAGAAACCTGATATTCACCCATGTATTCATCCATTCAGCAGATGGGCATTCTGTACTTGCTGTAGGTAAAAAACTAGGCTACATGCCAAGGGTGTAGTTGGCAATAAAACACATAGGATTCTTACCCTCACAGAGTTTACTGTCTGTGTGGAAGTAGTCTGAAGATGCATACAACAAGCTGAAGTGGTCTGAATGGGGAAAAGCCAAAGTATGAACAAGAGCTGGTGAGAGCAAACAGGAAAGCCATAAACCATGAGAGGAGTGGCTGTTCAAGCAAAAGAAGGTTAAGAAACTAATCTAGAAAATATCAGTCTTGCAGAGGGCAGTGACTTTCCATGTGTCGACCTACATTCTTCAGGGGCAAATAAAATCTCTTAAAGAGACCATGATGTCTAAATAAGGATGAGCATTTATGGAAATGTCTTTACCAGGTCTGCAGAATTTTAAAATGTTTGTAATAGGATTTTTGCATCTGTTGTGCATCCCAAATTACAGTCAATAAAGTACTGTGAAATAGTAATGAGTGAACTGTAGCTAAGATCCCAGGTGTCACTTTTGTTTTAGGTAGACAAGAAGTCTTGCATTGACCTTGAATCGTATGTAGGTGTTACACATCTCTGATCCTTGACCACTTTTTGGATGTCAGAGATGTCCTTTTTTCACATTTTGTGCTGCCAGAACCGTAATCCAATAACAATTTTCCCGGTAAGTGCTTCTCACGTGCCACTAGGGAGCAATTGCTTTGCTGCACTGCACTTAAAAAGAGTTTAAACTAAAAAGACACAAATTTCACTTTCTTATCTACTGTAGTTGTGAATATGCTAAGAAAATAATATTTTAAATTATTGAATTTACACTCCTTTGAGACATCAACATAATTGCACAAAGGGCACCTTTAATTTTTTTATATACTTATTTATTAATAAAGAAGAACTTTCTATTCATACACCAAAAGATTGGTCCAGTGGAACAAAACAATAATGCAATGAAAACTCCAGTTCATTAAATTGGAATGCTGGGATTGAATTACTAATTTATGTTGTTTTTAATTTCATGTTATAAATTATACGATTTTAAAATATAGGAGGAAACTGTTCCCTTGGAGTCTGCTTACCTCCAACTCTGGCTAGGAAAGTTTTATTTGTCCCTGGGGAACTGGGAAGTAGGGGGATTCACTGAAAAACTGCGGTTTCCCAGGAGCGTACCATGAAACATTCATAGACATAGTTCTGCATTACAGGAGGCTTAATAAACATAGCCAATCACCGAAAAATAACACGAGGGCATTCAAAGGCTCCTGAAAGGAATTTTCCTAAGGAAAAAGGTTGATTTTGAAAATCTGACTTTAGAGGTGTCACAGATATATCTGCACTGAGATCGAGCACACTCTGAGATGAGCAGACGTCAACAGTTGGTATGGGATCCGCTCTTTGGAAGGGAGAGGAAGGAAGGAAGTAGGACTGAAGTAGAGGGAGAGATCGGGCTGTAACACAGTTTCAAATAAGGCCTCAGTCAAGCCCCTGGGAGCTCTAAACTGGGCAGAGGGTTAGAGTTGGGTGAGGGAAGCACCCTTTTCCCTCAGGGTGGACTAGTCATGGACACAGACTGGCCTTGGGAGGGGGCATAACCCCCGGGTGAGGTAGATCTCTGCATCAAGACAATTTCAGAGGAGGGCTGCTGCTGAGGGCTGTCTGCAGGCAGGGCTGGTAGGACCCCCAGCATCGAGGAAATAAGTCTTTGGATCCTGAAGATAGATTTGGGAGGTATGTCAAAGGATCCGCTATTAAAAAGATTTGAATAGGGGCGCCTGGGTGGCGCAGTCGGTTAAGCGTCCGACTTCAGCCAGGTCACGATCTCGCGGTCCGTGAGTTCGAGCCCCGCGTCAGGCTCTGGGCTGATGGCTCGGAGCCTGGAGCCTGTTTCCGATTCTGTGTCTCCCTCTCTCTCTCTGCCCCTCCCCCATTCATGCTCTGTCTCTCTCTCTGTCCCCAAAATAAATAAAAAACGTTGAAAAAAAAAATTAAAAAAAAAAAAAAAAGATTTGAATAAAATCATCCAAATGTTTGTCCAAAAATTAATGAAGGACAAATCTCTGACTTGGGAGGTGTTAGTCCATTAGACATTATCTTCATTCATTTAGCAACCAATGCCTTTAGTACTTACTATGTTTTACTAAACATTTTACCAGATGTTGTGGAAACACTGTGGAGATAAGTCAATCATAGGAGGAACAGGACACTGTGAGCACTGAGCATCTAGCACAGGCCAAACATTTTAAGAATTTTTTTTAATGTGTATTTATTTTTGAGAGAGAGAGAGAGAGAGAGAAGGGAGAGGGAGACAGAATCTGAAGCAGGCTCCAGGCTCTGAGCTGTTAGCACAGAGCCCGATGAGGGACTTGAACTCACGGACCTGAGAGATCATGACCTGAACTGGGGTCAGACACTCAACTGACTGAGCCACCTAGGCACCGTGGACCAAACATTTTATATAGATTTTTCATCCAATTCTTGCAAAACCCATATGAGGTCGGTATTGATTCTGTTGAGGAAACTGAGACTTTCTGCGTGTGATTAAATTTGTTCAAGGCCACATCAGAAGTAGATGGTGGAGCAGGATTGCAGCCTATTCTGCCCAAGCCCAAAGCCCGTGCCCTTTCTCCCATAGAGCACTGTGCCATCACCAGGGCAGACAGACAACCATGACATAGGCCATATTCCATGCACAGGTAAAGTGATGAGAGACACAGAAGAAGACGTGACTAATTCTACGTAGAAGACTGATGATTGGGGTGACCTGGAAAACTGAGTCAGGATCCCTCCAGGTTGGAATAAAAGCGACACAAAAATGACAAATCGAAGAATATGCATAATAATTAGAGACGTAATTCATTTTTCATATAGGATTCATCGCAATCTCTCTGAGACGAAACCACATCATGCTTAAAACTTTCACTCTGTACTTCAATCCTTCAGGGGTCAGTTCAAAATCCTTAATGTCGTACACAAGGCCTACGGCCACAAGCATCACCTGATCCTTGCCTCCCTTGTAGGCCCCAGCTCTTGAGTTTCTTTAGCTTCAAATCTATACCCCAGCCAGACTGAACTACTACCAGTTCCCTCAGCCCTTGCTCTCTGTGTCTCTCTTCACTGTATCTCTGTCACTCACTGGCCATCTTTCTATTTCGTATCCCCTCTCTCTCTCTGTGTTTGACCTCTGTCTCACTGCTCACTCAGAATGCTCTTCACCTCACTACCGCTCACCTGGATATACCAGGTCTCTGCTCAAATGTCACAGGGGTGGTGCCCTCCTCTGTGCCCCACGGGACCCTGTGTCCATCTACCCCATCACAGTGTTCCTCACACTTTATTGAAACAGCCTCTTCCTCAGAATGTGTGCTCTGCACTAGACCATTAGCAACTTGAGGAAAGGGACCATGTCACATTTATACTATATCACTTGCCCTAAGCACAGTATCTAGTGCATAGTAGATATTCAGTTATGTTACACAGAAGGAAGGAAGGCAAGGAGGGAGGGAAGAAGGAAGGAAGGCAGTCAGACAGGTGGGCAAAGAAAGAACTTAGAACTATATCTGGCAACTCAGATTTATAGAACATCTCTTGTAAGAGGGTATTGTAAGGCTTATTAACAGCTTTTGGATAAAATAAAGAAAAATTTAGAACATTCTAATTTCAGAATGTTTTCCTGTGAAGGCTAAAATGTGCCTCTTAGACTAGAAGATGTTTGGTAGTAATTTTGAGAGAGAAAACTAAAAAGTTTTAATATTTTAAGTCTATTGTAACATATGTACTGTATGGTCCTGTATCTTACTTAGCTCCTTTGGAGTTTCCCTAATAAAAACAGATGTTTTTTCCTAGGGTCTGTTTTGTTTGTTTTGCCTTTTTTTTTTTGCTCTTTTTGTCATTCAAATTCACATTCTTCCCTACAATTTTACAACTTTCAATTATAAAACTGTCATATGTTCACTATAGAAATTTCAGAAACTACAGAAATGGAGAAAGAATAAAACTCATCCACATAGTCCTACAAAGAGATTTCAATTATACATTTCCCTCTTTCTCCTTCTATTTCTTCTTCTTTTTTGTTACAAAATTGAGCTATACATTCAGTTTTATATCCTGCTTTTTTCTTCTATAAAGCATAATACAAACTTCTCTCCAAGTCATTAAAAATTCTTCAAAAGAGCATTTTTGGTTAGTGTGAGGTATTTAATTGTATGAGTACATCTTAATCGACTTAGTGATTCTTTTGTTTTTGGACATTTAGGTTCCATTTTTTTGTTGCCGTTATAAAAATGTAAGAAAAAAATAAATTAGCAGTAAGTCTTGACGTTGCTTGGAAGTACCTAATATTTGGAATGACAATTTTAGGTATAACTGCCCTCTCTGTTTTAGCTATAGTTATTTTGGCTACTGTTAATTTTTAAAATCTCAGTCTACTAATGCTGAAACTAAATTCCAGTTAAGGAGATTATGAAGACTAATCTGGTGTCCCTTAGAAGGAGAAAATTTTATCCACATTATTTATCCACTCATCACACATTATTCATTGCTGTTCCGTGGTGTAGGTCTACAAACTGTAGAGGCCTTCAGAAAGAGGCCTTCTGAGAGCTTATGGTTTTCTGTGGCAACCAGTCATGCACACTAACAACACCAAGGGAAGACTGTGGGCTCAAAGTGGTAAGAACTCAGACAATATTATAGAATTTCTGGAGGGAGAGATCTTTTCTATTGGGGTGTTATAGAAGGCCCTAAGAGAGTTACAACATTCTGGGGTAACTCGTTTGTCATTTGTTTACGGATGTATATATGTATTTATAGATGTCAAAAAGTAATACATAGTGATGATTTTGTTCAAAATTCTTAATTAGCCAATTTAAAAGCTATAATTAGATAATAGGTAGTGGGGCACCTGGGTGGCTCAGTCAGTTAAGCACATGACTCTTGATTTCAGCTCAGGTCATGATCTCACAGTCTGTGGATTTGAGCCCTGCCTCAGACTCTGCACTGACAGTGCAGAGCCTACTTGAGATTCTCTCTCCCTCTCTCTGCCTCTCCCCAGCTCATGCGCTCTCTCTCCTCAAACTAAAGTAAAAAAAACAAACAAACAAAAAAAAACTGAACCCTGTTAAATAAATAAATAAATAAATAAATAAATAAATAAATAAAAGGTAATGATATTCATACAAAAACACTGTTCAGAAAATACATTTTAGTTCTAAAGATCAGCAGAAAAGTAAATTGTAAAAGCAGTTGTGACTTGAAGATACCTACAAAACAAACAGGGGTTTTACAAGACTTATGATGTTTTCCAGTATTAAAATTTATCTCTACTTTAATTTCCGGGGGGGGAAGAAAAGGTAGATTTATATGCACTTTTTAATAATTGTGGGATGATTCAAGCTTCCCTATTAAGAGAAAAAAGAAATGTAAAAGACAAATCATACTCTCCTGTTACTTATGGCAGATGTTTGTAGTTGTCCTGCCTTCACTGAAGCCTCCTATATGTAGCTTACTTTGGAAGTGCCCTTTACATGTCTTCCTCTCAGGTTGGGGGGGGGTCCCCTTTTTTTATTTGCCTTAAGGCCCAACTCATTATATGGTTATGGAGTTAGAAGGAAGTTCCAATTCCTGCACACTCCTCCTACGAGCATACGTTGGCTTTATTTTTGGAGGTCATGCTCCTAGAACACACTAATTTGCCTGTTTTATGTCATGCCTAACCATGCTACATGATACGTAGGTTCTGTTCAGGATGATGGTGTAACACCGTGAGCCCTGAATATTTCTGGAGGTTCAGTGAGCATCCCAAGTCACAGTACTGGTGTGAACTCAGTGTTCAAGACACCTTTAAGGGATTGCCTTTTCACGCTTTGTTAGCTAGAAGACTCGTGGAGATTGTTTCCATAAAATGGCACATATAAATGCAAAGATGATGCCAATTATAAAATATGAACCAGATTTTTAAATATTACAGTGTGTACTTTTCACTATCCTTTTGGCTCTGTAATTTTCATCTTCTAGCATGGGGTGGGGGGGGGGAGTAGGATAGATGCTAATATGTTTTATATGTATCTTTCTGGTACATATAATTTTTAAAGTAGTCTTCTCACTAAAGACAAATTTTTTCTAATAGAATTCTGTTCAGGAAGAAAGTCCTGGATCAAAAGTTGTACCTCTGCAGTAAGAAGCACAGCTGTTAGTCTTGCCGTGATTTGCTCAAAGATGAGCTCTGTTAATGGGAAACAAACCATTTATAACCCATGAGTTCACATATGAAAGGCATTGTACTCTGAGTAAGTAATTTGCTGTTGGTCCAGGACAGCTAATGTGCAATATCGGTGAGCATTGTTCATATAGTGTTAATACTCGAGGTCATCGTCAGGCAGATAGCCAGTCAGGTCGTACACAGCCACTTCTGTCCCATGCTCGTTTTCTTAAAGAATATACTGCAAAGTTTTTCTGTTCTTGACCTCCATTTCTTTCCTGTAGCCATAATTTCCCCCAAAATATACTGTTTCTTGGCCTTATTATCTTCTTCTACTTTTCTAATTGAGTGATTCCCATAGCTGTGCATAAGTAGTTTAATTGCTCTGACCAGCTCCTCTCAGAACTCTGAATGGATTCATCCTCATACACTTGTGGCATCCAAGAGATCGCAATGTGTCTGTGTGATGGAGCTTAGAGTGAGTAACAGGCCATGAACATAGCCTGGATGGGTGGCAGGGCTGGGAGGAGGAGAGAGCCATGTTTCCAAAGCAAAATTCTGCTTTTCTGCACAAGAAATCACCCTGTGTTGGACTTACAGAAATGAAATAATTGCTCACAGATGAGAGGACTGTGATCATCATTTCTAAACATAAGAATTTCCTCATAGGTAGATAAATCATATTTACCATGTATTAAAACCATGGAGAATTACATGAGATTTACAAAATACATTGTCAAAGTTTCAGTCATTCACATATAAATAGCACAATAAGCCAAAATATTGGCCAAAAATATGTATTTAAATCTGAGTAGCCATCGAGGATATTTGGGGGGCTTAGCAACAGGAAAGGTTTTGCATTTCCTGGGGTTAGGAGTTTTGTTGTTGTTTTTCTTGTTCTGTTTTTAAAGTTGTAACTCACCTTTGTTTAGCCACTGTTCTACTCAGTAAAGTGGCAATAGATTTTCATGAAGAGAATTTCAGGAATAGGTTAAAGGGGATAACAGGTTAGTGCAGGTTTTTGGAAGAGCACGAAATGCCCCCAGCCTCTTACATTTGATTTAAAGTGTTCTGTTCCCTCTTGATTAACTGACTGCCTTATACCAGGATAAAGCAACGTTGTTTATCCTGATGTGAGCACAGCTTCCCCTCCTACGGACAACTAATGGGTCAGCCACAGTCCCAAACACCAGAGAAGTTAACACATGAAATGTTATGAAACATGCCACATTCTCCTTCAAGACGTGGTGGTGGGCTCCAGAAAACTTATGACTTGAAAATCGAAGGAGATACTCAATTTTAAAGATATAAAACACATTATTTTTGCTAGAAGAACTCTGAAATCTGCAATTCTCTTCATTGGCACCCTTCCCCACGCTGTGCTGTACAGAACATGTGCAGTACTATTCTGAGTTTTCCGGAAGTGAAACAACTTTATGGAAATCATATGCAAAATGTTTCTCAAGTTTTTTTGCAGTTTACTTTTTTATGAGTCTGTTAAAAATTTAAGAGAAGCCTTGTTGACATTTTATATGCTTATTTTTCTTTCAAAGGAAAATGGAGGATTTTTAAATTTTCATATCTAAGATGATAAAAGGTGAAATAACATCATAATTCTTATCTTGTTCAATTTGATATTTGGTAGTTTTATTTTCTTTTATGAGTTTTATTCATCTTGTAACCAGTCTTGTATGTCTTATAAAGAGAAAAAAAAAGAAAGGTTTATTTCCCTTTTTCTGTTTTGAGGAATCTGCCTCAAGCTAGAGTATCAAGGTAGAAAAATGATCATGAGGCTCCAACTCTTAAAATACTACCTCTAAAAAAATGTTAATAAATAATATAAATATTTTAAATATTATCATTTCAGCATTTTAAGTATGCCAACAAGTGATTTCGGTGAATACTTCGTCCTCTGAGAAAACGAAGGAAAAGAACATATTGTCGCCTTGAATGTATTTGAATACCACAATCATATTGTTTCCCTCCCAGTGTGCTTATGAAGTGGAATATTTTTAGTGGGAGGATATGGCTACAGCCATTTATTACTTGATATGATGTTTTATTCATCCAACTGACACTAAGATTTTTATAGTTCTCCAAATAGTTTACCGATCCAAGCACTTCTTTGGCCATCAGAGCCCCTTTGCGATCTCGTAAGAGAGACACGTTATGACATTTGTAGATACAGCAATTCATTAGGTTTAACACAACTATTAGTTCTTTAATTAAATATTGACTTGAACCTCCAGGTTCTCCTTCAGGTGGAAGCGTGAGCTTTTATCAGCAAATGGTTGTGCCGATTCATTGAGTTTACCCAACCGACATTTGTCGAGTGCTTCCGGTGTGCAAGGCGACACTAGACACTGTGTGCATCCATGGAGGTGTGGTGGGAGAGGGATATAAAGATGAAAAGCATCCAAGTTGTATTTCTTTTTATTATTATTATTACAAAGAGAAGAATTAGAAAGCCATCGGAAAAGGCTGATGAGTTCTCTCTGAATAGGCAAACAGGCAGCAGCTGTGGGAGGAGGCGACAGAATGGTGGCATTTTTCAAAATGGGCATTTGGTATTACAGATTGATGCACGAAAAATAAAAACAAGGATAAACTATTGAGTCAACAAATTATTATTATAGCGATTTTTATGGGGTGATCTTGCCCTGCTTTTGGATGAAGCCACAAATTTCAGTCACTCATTAGCATTCCTTCTTTGAAATGACTTTAATATGGTTGTATATTAATTCGATTGCTACGAGTTTCCTGAAATAGAAGATTGACTTGACCTGTGGCTGGTGCTAGGGAGATCGCATCCTGTGTCACATCAGCAAATTAGCACTGAGTTTAACCCTTACATAGTAAAGCCTAGCACGGGCAAAACAACATCATGGCTATTTTTCTAACTTCCAGCACTTCATTAACTATGGCACCACATAGGGGTTATATAACTGTGAGCATAACTTTGTAAAGTTTATAAACATAACAGAGAACATTCTCACGGGTGTCCTCGGCCAGGCCGCATGCGTCGCTCCTTGAGGTCACCCAAAGTTCCCTCTCCAGACACAGCTCACCCTTCAGTTGCAAGGGGAGGCAGGCTGCCCACACTGGCTGTCCCAGCGCTAACCCCTCCAGTGATCCTGCTCAGCAGCTCTGTGCTCCTGCCAGCACGTCGCAGAGGAAGATGGATTGCCTCTTAGTAATGTTTCTCGTAAGTTTCACCGATCTGGGTCTTTTTCAGTCCCTGGGTTCTTAGCACTTGACCCCTGCAATGTGGCATTCCTCCCTGGAGCTCCTGAGAGGACCGGACTTTTAGTCACTGCTGCAGTGAGAATCTTGGACTGACAGGTCTATGAGTGCCAGTAAATGTGGGCAATCACAGCCACGTGATGCAGGGCATTGCAGCCTCATCCCCAACCTCCGGGGAGGCTTAGACCATTTCCATGAAGTCCACCATGCCCAGACAATCGGCAGAGTAGAGATTAGCTCAGGCTGTTCCTTAAGCAAGACTCTCCTAGTGCTTAACCTCCCTCACCACACAGACATGCACAAACAGGACCTTTAAGAAGTAAAGGTCACCAGAGAATTCTCAGAGATCATCACTCCCAGAGCCTTGCTGTTAAAATTCCAGGTCCTAGACGACAGTCTTGGCCCCAACAATTTTTTGGCATTGTTACGACATTGTCCTAAAATGCCAAATATTGAAGTTCAGTGGATGTGTGGGCATGTCTGTGTGCGTGTGCCGCGATGGGGAGACAATCCTAGCCCTTTACACGTGTGGGGCTAGTGGACAGGACCACCACCCACCTTATAGGATAATTGCGTCGCATTAGCATTAGGCTGTTACTCTTTGGCATTATATATCAGGGTCCCTGTTGGAAGTAGAGTAGATTTACGTGGCCACAACAGTGACTTGTGCCTTACAGAACTTTGCTGGGTTCCCTCCTTATCCCATCTTTCTGGTGTTTGGATCATTAGGAGTGGCTTTTCCCCCTTCTATTTCTGGGCCATGCTCTGAAACACATAAAATTAGGTTTCTCTTTCAATTCTTTTTTTCCCTGTCGACGTGATTTTATAAAGCGTTTTTAAAGCACACAGTCAGCTCACTCTCTACCTCTCTGTCCAAATATGATGGGGCTGCAGACAGGCATGTTTGGTGGAAGGGAAATGGCCTATTCCTCTGCCAGCCTCCACCCTGCCTTCAAAATGGGGAGCTTTCTTAATTAAGAACTCACCCTATCCTCTGAGAAAATTTCTCCCCAAAAGAATAAGGGATCATAGGAGGCAAGGATGTGGGCAATGGTCAGACTGGAGTTCAAATCCTGGATCTGGCATTTAATGTCCCCGTGGCCCTGGCAAGTTAATTCTTCATGCTTCAATTTCCTCATCAATAAAATGCAGGTCATAAGAATTACCCGACTTAAGGATTTAGTGAGTTAAGATATGTCTAATACCTAGTAGTGGTTGGCATGCAGTAAGTGCTTAATAAGTAATAGGGTTTGGAGGGACATTCCTGACATAAAAGAGCTCCCAGACTTTAATTCCCATACAATGATATTTACTGCAGTGTCCATGTTTTACCAATTTTTAAACAACATAAATATCTTTGCTAACCTATCCCCTTAGCCTACTTACCACCCTGTTCTTTCCTATGCCCATCCCTGCAGTCCAGAAACTGTTAGGATGTGACTGAAGAGAAGACTTTTAGTCACAGGCATCTCCCCTGCCACCCCCTGCCTCCATCCACTGGCACTGCCCCAAATTAGAACCACATTAAATAAACTCTCAATTGAATTTATCTTCACACCTACCCAGACCCACATGCAAGCTGAATTTATGTTCTCTCAATGTGGTATAGACACATACTCTAAATAGAAAACTGGGACACATTTTTTTAATGAAAAAATAGTTGATTGTCACAGAAATTAAGGAAAAGGTGATCAACTTTCCAGATTCTTCTTTAGCAAATTTCCAAGGGACAGTTACTCCTTCTGATAGTCAATTCTGTAACTGTTGCTCAAACAATATTGTGCCATTAGCTTAGAGCAAAATGAAAATTCCAATTACAGTGCAACTTCTGAAGGTCCACGTAGACAGAAAAGGCCACTTATGGGGCCAAAAAATCAGCACGAATGCCTGTATAAGTAGGGTGTAAAGTTGTGTCCTTAGTACCTTTCTTCTCTTAACTTTTGAAAACAGGAACCTGAACTGAACCACGATGCTAAAGTAAAACCTGCTAAACATTGAAGCAAAGTAGTTTGTTTATGCCTATGCCACTATTTAAACCACAAATAGTCACATAGTGAACCCGGTAGAGTCATAGTTGTAAAACAGAGGCTAAGTATATTCACTTATTCTTTCACTCAGTAATTACTTTTGAACACCTACTCTCTGCAAAGCATTAAAAGCCCTGGGCACCTGGATGGCTCAGTCAGCCATGCGTCTGACTTCGGCTCAGGTGATGATCTCATGGTTTGTGAGTTCAAGCCCCACGTCAGGGACTGTGCTGACAGACAGTGTCTCCCTCTCTCTGCTCCTCCCCTGCTTGCTCTCTCTGTCTCTCAAAAATAAATAAACATTAAAAAACTTTAAAAAAAAGAGAGAGAGAGAGAACCTCTGATGTATACTGGTGAAGAAAATAGGTTATGGCTCTTGCCTTCATGGAACCAAGAGTTGAGGAGTCAGACAATAAAGCATCAGCAAACACGTAAACATATGATGACATAACATATACGGTGATAAATGCCACCAAGGAGATAATTTAGTGTAATGTGGAGTATCTGGGCAGCAAACTGAAATCCAGTGTTCCCAGACGGCCTCTCTGAGAAGGGGCTGGAGCTTGGGGAATGAGAATGAGCTTTGGGGAAAGTCAGGGGAACAGAGCTCTGGTTAGAGGAGAAACCCTAGGCTTTGAAGCAGAACAGACTTGGTGTGTAAACAAACAGAAAGGAGAGGAATGTGGTATCTCATAGATTTGCCCCTAAATCTTGGTTTTTCTCTGTGTTATATGAGCAAGTTATTTGGGGGGGGGGGGGTAGTGAATATTATGGTTAGAAGTGTGAACCATAGAGTCAGGCTTACAGGGTTCACTTGGCTTCACTACTTACCAGATGCGTGTCCTTTAATTACTTAAACTCTCTGTTCCTTCATTTTCTCCTTTGTAAAATGGGGACAATAATACCTAGTTTATTGGATTGTTATGAAGATCACATAGGACTAAACATAAACTTGCAGAGTAGGGCTTATCACATAAGAAGCATATAATAAATGTGAATTATTACTACTCTAATAATAGTAGTCATCATCATCACCATAAAATGTTCTGACTCTCAGAGGGTTAAATTGAGTACAATTCTAAAATTAAAGTCACCCTTCTAGTATTCTTTGAGGATTATATGAGATGGTAAAATTCTTAATATATATTGCCTAGCATATATCACTCAAAACTCTATTTTTTGATAGCTATTACTACTGTTGTTTTTAAATTAATAGTAGTATTGGCTATAAGCTTCAACTAGTATCAAATCTATATGTTTTCTACATTGACTAAACCCAAAATATTCTTAGAGTATCAAAATATTCTTAGAACTGAGCTTTAGCCAACATTTCATTTGGTTCAAGTCCATATTCTATACATAAAAAAGCACATTTGTTATGCTCAAGTTTTCATATCTGTCTCAAGGCCTTCCTCACTTGTCTCCCGTAAAAGCTGCCTTTACCACTCAAGGACCTAGATGCATAGCTAAATGTGCCTGTTAGTGTTTGTCATGTCGCCTTATTAATATCCTTCCTTTTGGCCTCAGAAGGGAACGGAAAGAACACAGAGTTAGCTATGGCTCGTCTCCAAACTGCAGGCTCCAAACTCCAAACCGCCAACGTGTGCTGCAAATAAGGGAGTAAAGGAGCCATTGGTTCAGGGTAACGAACTGAAGTTTTTATTACCATCAGTCACTGGTTTGGCCAGTTTTGCGGGATATTCATTGAGGAATAGAGGAAGGAAGCAAGGAGGGAGGGAAGGAAGGAAGGAAGGAGAGGAGAGGAGAGGAGAGGGGAGGGGAGGGGAGGGGAGGGGAGGGGAGGGGAGGAAGGGAGAGGAAGGGGGAAGGAATGAGGGGAGGGAAGGAGGAAAGGAAGGAAGGTGGGGGAAGGAAGGGAGGAAAAGGGGAAAGAAGGGAGGGGAAAAGGGAGGAAAGGAGGAAGGAAAGGGGGAAGGAGGAAGGAAGTAAAGGAAGGAGTTAAGTAAGAAAGAAGTGAGGGAGAGAGGGAGTGAAGAAAAGGAAAGAAAGAAAGAAAAGAAGGAAGGAAGGAAGGAAGGAAAAGGAAAGAAAAAGAAAGAAAGAAAGAAAGAAAAGAAAGAAAGAAAGAAGGAAAGAAAGGAAGAAAGAAGGAATCAAGGTGAAGGGAGTAGAGATAGACACATGTACTACATCATAGCCATGCTCAAAGACAGCTGTGGAAATTATAAAAGCACAAACCTCTTGTGTGCAAATTAAATGGAAACCAGTCCACAGACCAAATGACAATCCTGTAGCGGGTATAACAGAAATATAGTACTCTCACCACTTTAGTCTTTGTTCTATTTCTGTTTGATTTCATTTTCATAAGAATCTGTGAGCAACCTTAAGGCTGGGTCTCTGCAATGCAAAAACAAATATAAATGAAACTGCAGAAGTCCCTGATTGTAAGATACATTTATCAGTTGTTTTTCCCATTAGGTGAAGCAAGGGGACACTTACAATTTCTTTCCTTAGAATTCATGCCTTCACTTTTTCATCAGTGTAATGAAAGGAGCTGTGGAACTGAAGTCAGAAAACCCAGGCTTCAGCTGAGAAACTGCTAGCTATGATACCTTGAACAAGTTGCTTAAATGCTCAAAATGTTTATTTCCTTATTTACAAAGTAAGTTGAATGGTATGATCCCCAAGTTTACTTCCACCTGTGAAGATTTAAGCCTTCAATTGTAATCAGTTCCAGAAGCACTCTCAGTTATTATGTCCTGCATTGTGATGAAATGCGTATTTCTGTGGACTGAATAAAGCCTAACTCTTGCGAATCGAAGGGTGCTGTAATGCCATTCTTTTTGTAATAAACATCATTATTTCATCAAACATAAGTCACACCCAAATCTCGACTTTCCAGTAACTGCTGACTGCTCTCAATGTGGGCATGTATGTATGGTGCACCTGTAAACATTACCCCAGTTGGGCATATGGTTATTTCAGGGTACAAGTCCCTTTAAGTGGGTCTAGGGCAGAGGTGACGAAAACTCCACCACCACCTTTCACTGCACTTGTATGCTTGGGCAGATGGCTTAGCTTAGAATTTGTCAAAGAAATATAGTTTAGAGTCTATTTCCTCTTATTGTTTGTTTGTTTTTGGTTTGCTTTCTTTCTACCCTGCTGGACTTACAATGATCTCTGCCATTTGAAGTGAAAAGTGCGTAGGGAATAAAAAAGCAAAATCACCTTTTACACTAAAGCACTAAGCTTACACAAGGATCATCTTCACATTTTTCCCTTTAAGAATAACATGTAGGAGCACCTGGGTGGCTCAGTTGGCCGAGCTTCCGACTTTGGCTCAGGTCACGATCTCACGGTTTGTGAGTTCGAGCTCCGTGTCAGGCTCTGTGCTGACAGCTCAGAGCCTGGAGCCTGCTTTGGATTCTGTGTCTCCCTCTGTCTCTCCGCCCCTTCCCCTCTTGCACTCTGTCTTTTTCTCTCTCTCTCCCTAAAAAAATAAACATTAAAAAATTTTTTAGAAGAATAACATGTAGATATTGAAAATGTCTACTTTCTGTTTTTTAACCTTCTTGATGCTGGGTAGGGGGGACAGGATTTAATTAGTGTGTGGTTGAGTTTAGTAAGAAATGCACAGAAGTGGCAACAGCTGAAGAATATTCTCTATCAATGTGGTGGGGAAGAAGAGGCTGTCTGCGGAGCATTCTTTTCCTACTTTGTAGCTCTAGAAGTAGCCAGTTAATTAGATTCCATGGTTACTGCTATTGTAATATCTGCTTATTTGAAGTGTAAAGATAATCATCAATTGTACGCTCTTGACTACACTATTAATGGCTTTAATACCCACATTGTGTTTACATTTTGCATTGTAGCGAACACTTAGCTATTGTGGTTTTTAACATGTAGTAATTCAGTGAATACTGTCTCCACGTAATGCCCTTGCCATCTCATTCCAAGTATTAAGTGTTGTTTTTCTAGTGAGGTCTTGAAATGTGGGGCATTATGTATGAGTTATGCTAATTTGTTAGGGCAATGAATACATTAATTTCATTAGTAAATGGCCTCAAAGCAATAATTACCAGTGTAGGTGTGTCAGAAGTGATCATGTTCAGTTTTGCCAGTTAATTATTAAGATTTTGTTCTGAGGGGCCCAGATTTGACATCCAGCTTCAATTTAGCCATAAATAAAACCCTGAAGTATGTAAGGATGAAGAAATGCAGCCAAGAGCTTGTGTTGAGTGTACATACTTCCACTTTCTGTCCAATTGCGACTGCCAGTAAGATGCCAAAATAATTAGTGTCAGTAATATAAAGGTTTAGTATGCCCCTCAAAAGTGCATTTTCTTAAAAATAGCAATTATGTCTTCTTGATACCCTTTTTTGCCTTCTACAACTGGATTTTACATTACCCAACAACACAGTATGTAACTTGCTAAGATGAATTCCACTTAGAATTGTTGTCTGCAATTCCTCTTTAAAGCTAAAATCACTTTTTTTAAATACATGGAATTTTCCTCTAATGGATTAATTGGCTCCCTGAGCCTGCTATATTATTATACTACTTAAACCATTTGCTGCTAAGCAGTAATAATAGAACCTATACTCCAATATTAATTTCCACAAAAATTTGACATTCTTTTTATAATCATACACCTGTTGGAACCATTTAATGCATCTCCATTTGCTAAAATGATATGTGGAGGTCGTGTAACACTGAGCAATTGCTTGGGCTGTTTATGGAATCTTGGAATACTAAACCGTTCTCAGTGTTCTGGTGTTCTGCTCTAATGGGAAAATAATAGTCTCTACGATTTGGGGAGGAAAGGAATACAGTGGAGTTTGAGAAGCTGATGACACATGTGTGTGAAGAAAGAACATGTAAGCCATAACAGGGAAGGAACAAAGTAAATGCAGGATAAGTGGATAGAAGAGGAAGCCATTACAGAAAGAAAAAAGAAAAAAGAAAAAAAAAAACAATGCGGGAAAGGCACTAGCAGAAAGCATACTGCTCTCAGTGTTTAATAAGTGCAAAAAAGCCTGACTCATTTCTGCAAGTGATTGTTGATGAATCAACTAGCAGCAGTAATCCTAAACATAATAATGGCGATGATGAGAATAGAGCTGGCCAGCTAAGAAAGTGGTTCTCTTTTAGAATCTTCTTGTCTTGTAGGGAAATCACCGGTGCTTCTGTTCCCTGTCTAATTTTCCATCCAGTGACTGTCACTGCATGGTCTAGCTTCCACCTGCCTTTAGCTTTGGCTGTATAATAAAATTTTGATTTTTTTAAGGTTTCTAGACTACAGCCAGATTCTTGAAACCTGAACCTGGGCTTCCATGTGCAACCAACCATCCTGCCCTCAGGATTTAGAAAAGTCTGATATTGTTTGAGTCCAAAGCAAGATTTCACTTACCTGGATAGACAGCCAACATCAGAGACTCTTAGTTTTCACAGATCATGGCAGTTTGGACAATCATCAGACAGCCTGTCAATTTGGTGATGGTGGTCCTCAGCATTAAGGATTCATTGAAAAAGATCTCTTCCTTCCATCTTAAATTAATGCAGAAGTTCAAACTTTAGAAGTGATTCTGGTTTAGACGAGCAGACTCTAGAGTTTATTTAAGGATATTTAATTAACATGAATTTATCTTGAGCAGGATCATTGGTAGTGATCTTGACTTTTTTAACTATTGCCTACATTTGAAACACATTAATAGACGTGAATAGCCATTTTTGGTGAAAGCTACAGAAGAAAAGACAGGGGCCGAGGAGCCCTCTTCTAATTAACACATTAAGTTAAGACATAAAGCTTTGCTTTACTTGCTCATTTACAGGGAGAGATTAGAGGCATTAAATTTTAGTTACAGAACAGAGATTAAGAACTGAGGCCTCTGTATTACACAGCCCCAGATTTGCCCTATTCTGAATGAATCATATTCTGAATGAAAGCCAACACCGGTAATTGTGCAGTGCACAACATGTGCAGCCATTACATATCAAACCCATAAGGACTCAGGTTGAGGAGTGAGAAGGATTGGGGTTTGTCTAAGCAGTGCCACTTACTCTTTGCATTGCAATGGACCAATCATATAATCTCCATGAGCCACAGGCTTCTCGTGTATAAAATGGCAATAATGAAATATTACCTGTTTCATAGGAGTGTCATGAAGGTTTAATGGGCTAATGCATGTCTGCAAGCCTGTCACGTGGTAGGAACCCAGGTAATGTTAGTTATCATTATTATTACTCTCAGTAGTGGTTTCTTTTTTATCAAGTGGTAATGCCAGAGCACCATAAAAACCGAAGGCCCAAACGGGAAGGCATGGATCTCTGCCCCAGCTCCCAGTGACGGTTCAGATACTAGAGACTTTGCTGATGGTAACTCAGTTGCAGATTCTCAGGCTTCTGGGCCTTTTCAACTTAATGCCCTGCTACAGTGATTTGAAGTATTTCCCCAGCTACCCAAATGTCCTTCAGCTGTTTGCCAATATTCTTTTTCTTTCATGTTCTCTCTTTTTTCTTTATTTTCTTCCCACTTCCCTTTCCTCCACTCTCTCTGCTCCCTCAGCTACAGCCACACTTGCCAGGTTAATCAGAACCCCGTGGTACTCCTCTTTGTCCCCATGTCCTGAACAGCACACGTGAGCACTTAAACCTGACCAGCACTGAGAACGCTGCACAGGGAAGACAGGGTCAACTGATTTTAAGGAGAAATAGCCCAAAGAAATTAAACTCTAAATATTATTCCCCGGAACCTCTTTCTTCCAGCCTGTCACAAGGTCCTTACAAATGTTACTACAATTTTTGAGTGCTACTATGCACCATCAATTGTGCTAAGCCTTTACATCATTTTATTATTTAATAATCACTAACTTATAGGTATAAATATTATTGCTCCTTTAGGGATATAAAACCTAGACTTGGAGAGAGTTTGAGTTACTCACCCAAGCTCATAGAGCTGGTGAGTATTGAAATATTTATTTAAGCCCAGATATGACTCCAAAGCCCATTCTCTCAACCACTACCTTCTACTCCTCTTCCACATTTTATAGATTCTTACTGTTTGAATCAAAGGCAAGCATAAGCCTTGGAGCATTGCATAGAAGCACAAATACCACTCTGCATAACCTATTTTCACCTTTCTTCTCAGAATGATGACCTTAGTCCTCTGTTTTATTTTGGCGGTGGGGGAGGTGGGGGAGGTTGAGTGGTAAAAAACACCACAAACCTACAAGCTAATGATACAAAGATGATAGGGTTACCCATGTGGTTGGGAGGCATGCTGACCCATTGCATGCTTGCCGTCGTCTGGGGTTTATCTTCCAGGGGAGGCAGACCCTTTTTTTTGTGTACTGAGAGGGAACAGGATGATGCTAGCAGACAGATTCCAGACAGTACTGCAAGATCCATTCAGTTAATATGGTTGCACTTAGGACCATAGCAAATGCCTTCCAGCAGCCACCTCCATTATTATATTCCACACAGATACATTATTTTTCAGTGTACTTTCAAAGATCTACAGAGGTGGATGTGACTAATAACACAGATTTTAAGACACATATAGGGAGGATCATGAGACTCTGTAACAAAATTAAATGGTTTTTCCCAACATAAAGGATGGAGGAGCATTGAATTCCACATTCTGGCCTCAAGAATCTTTAAATTTAAGCAGGACAGAAATACAGGTAACAAAGAGTATCTTGTAACTCTTGGATTAAAGAATTTGTACATTGACACCTCGAAGCCCCTGAAACAAACGGTGGCCACTTACAGCTTCATGTAGGAAGAACAGGCTCAGGTCTGCAGGAAAATGGGAAGAAAACAAAGGGGAGTAGCAGTCTCTACCATTCATCCTCAGTTTCTGCTGACGCACCGTTCTTTTCTTTAAATGACCTTGAATGTAGCAAGAGAAGAGGTCAAATCCCTCCAGAGTTAAACCAAGTCACAGAAGAAGGAAAATACAACAGTTGTCTTCATGTTTTACCTACACATGCAGTACCAGCAATATCTTGCTGTCTATGGTGCTTTGTGCAGTACTTTTCAAAGACTGTAGCTAGAGAGGGCCATATGGAGCGACTAAGGGTCTGTGAGGGTCTCTTGCCTATCAGTCCCTGGGAACATAGCTTGGTGTCACAAGAGACACCCCTAACATCCAGGCCAGAGACCCATATTATCTCAGATTAATCAACCTTCCAGCACCTTCTTTTCCTGACACCTCCCAGGTTACTGCCGTGTTTCACCGTATTTGAAAACTGTCCGAACCCTTGAAGCATTAGCCATGGCTCAGCAGCCAGGGCCTGTCTTAGCGCATAGCATCTCTGGGTTCCAGGAGGGGAGCCTCCCGCCTTTCTAGAACTGCCACACTCTCTTTGCAGAGATCTCTAAGCTGTCATGGTAGAGTCGGCCCACAGATCTCTGCCAGGTGGGAAATCTGCCTGCTGGGAAGGTGACACAGCTGTCCCTCTGGCCTACTGCGTCCCCGAGTTGAGCAATGTTTTGCTAGTAGAGCTAGAATATGAATCTAGAACTTGTTAAACAGTTTGTCTCTGGTTATTCACTTGGATTTAGGTGAAATCTGAACTTCTGAATTTTAAATTAATATTTATGGCACAATTTAATACACATTTAGTAATGTAAAGAATCTGATTGAAAGATGTGGTTTGCACATAAGCCCCACCAGAAACTCATTTACTAACAGAATCCAACTCTAAGTAAAATAAACAGCTTTGCTTTCTACTGACATTTTATAACCACCTTAAGGGAAAGGTGGAGAGGGGAATTGGGTTTCCATGTGGATTTAATTCAAGAACTTCCCGAGAAAGTGCTTGAAGGCAATACGGTAGTGAGCCAACTTTTTTCTGTTAAGTCACAAAAAAATAGATTGTACCAAATAGAGGAGATCAACCACAGCTGCAAAGAGGAAATTTAGAATTATCATCATACCAGTATCAGAAGGTCCTTTATGTTTATAGCTTCATAAAAGTTCAGTTAGAGTATTTGCTGCCAACTAATAAAAAAGTAATGAAAAATTTTGCAGATTTTTTTCTGTAGACAGCAGTTACCTAATCCCCAAATCCTGATGAATTCATATATTCAAAATATTTAAAAGGCAAAATACACCCAAGAATTTATTTGTGATCTCTTTAAAGGCATAAGTCTTAACCTCATTAATAGATAAGAAACAACGATATCGTCTGGCTGTACATCAATATGTGCTTGAAAATAAATTCCGATTCCTTTATTACCCAAACTTTTGAAAAACCGTAATTAAGCAATGACACTCCAGGGTGGATGTTATTAGGTAAAAATGAAGGCCTTGTCCCTTTAATGCCCCTTGATGTGTGTTATTACCCAGGAACCCCTGGCTTCCGTGTCTTTTTGTGATTATAAAAGAGGTCTCTTTTACATTTATTTTTTTTAATGAATTCTAACAAGAGGGCTTTTGTATTTATTGTACTAACACATCCATCCATTTGAGGGAAAATAGTTCCTATTGGGAGGACGAAAGGAAGCAAACGAGAAGTGCTTGAAAATATTTTTTCTGCTATTTTTGGTGCTGAGTTTTTTCCCCTAGTGTATTTTTAATACGAAAGTGCAGACACCTTCTGTGTGTTTCATAAGTTTCTCCGTGTCTCCTTCCTGTTCACATCACTCTCTGAGCCCTGCTTCATCAGCCGGCCTGCTCTGTCTAGTAAGCTTTAGCCTCCAACAGATTGCCCTTAACCTTTACTTTTCATTAGAGAGCACAAAGCGGGAGGCAGTGGGGGAGGAGGAGAATTAAAATTGGAGGTGTTTCAAGCGTCTGTACTACATTATGCCACTATATGAAAAAGTCGTATAGTTTAAAATGAAAAGTGAAGTATGGTGCTTGTGATCTGGCATTAAAATTCATTGCTGTGTAGAGCTCATAAAAATCTGTATATAAATGTTGCTATTATTATTTATGAATAATAATTGTATGATAATGCTTCCTCTTTAGTTAATTATTTGTGTGGAGGCTTAAGTACATTTAGCTATTATTATACTTATGAAATCTGTATGTTTATTGAGTGCCATGTGCCAGTCACTGTCTGAATGTACTTTACGTACTTTATCTCTAGGTAATCTTCACAATAACTAATGTATACGTATATACATGTATATGTATATAATATATACATATTGTTATTATATTATATATACATATTATATACACACATATAATATATATACATATTATTATAATATTAATATTATAATATATAATATATAATAGACACACAAGTTACAGTTGGTAACTATCCTAAGTCATACAGCTAGTGAGTAATGAGGAACGATTCCTACCCAGGTCAGTCAGATCAAGAGCCCAATATCTTAACTAGTTCACTCCATAAATCACTGCCATCCCCAGACCCATGTTAAATAAGTAAATAAAGAGTAGCCTTTTACAGCTGAAGAAATCAGGACTGAAAGAAAACAATTAACTTATAAATGTCACATAGTTATCCAGCAGCGGACCAGGGAGAGGAAAGCAGATATTTCTGAATATGGCTCACTGCCTTGACCGCAAAACCACGTAGTCTGAACTCTTTTGATGATCCTTTCTTTGGGAGTGGTTATTAACATTGGAAAGCTTGAACGACCATGATGGAAGTCCAGATTAGCACCAATCGCATTTTTTTTATTAACAAAAATATAAGCTTACCCATGAGAGCTACTGCCTGGGAGGTATGAAAGAAATATCCAGACGGAGGATCAAAATAAAACAAACTCAATTTAAAAGCAGTCCTTTTGCCATAAATTCGGTGCTCTGGAGGTCAAATCAGACCCCTGTGTGCAAATGGAGTATCTCTTGCTTAACACAGATGTTTTACTCTCTTCTGACAACCACATTTTTGGTAACAGGATTCTATTATATATAAAATGGAAATGCTACCAGCTTGGAGTTTTTGCAAATTTTCAGCTTTTGTACATTCTTTTTCTAGTGAGCATGTGAATCAAGTAGGAACAGAACAAACCGCGCGCGTGCACACACGCACGCACGCACGCGCGCGCGTACACACACACACACACACACACACACACACACACACACACACACAGTCACTCCAAAACAGACACAACACAAAAAGCTCTCCTGCGCACCCCTCCTGGTCCCCACCCGGCTGCTTGCATCCTGTCCTGCTGAGATAGATTTCAGAAGGGCAAACCACCTAAGTATCCCTCGACTGGCCCATTGTTCTGATTTTGCAGGCGTATCATTTTTCACTCAGCACCGTTGCCAAGCACCGGCAAGATGCCCCAGTGGAAAACACACACACACACACACACACACACACACACACACACACACACACACACCCCTAGCAATCTGCCGCCGCCACCCTGCATGCCCCTTAGTCCCAGCCATTCGATCACCTCGCGTGGAAGTGCCTGGAGCTGTTTGTCAAACTGCTTCATGTTACTCTTTGACTGAGAGAGAGACAAATGTTCCATATTATCTTTAATTTCCATAAAATTGTTTTAATCTTTGCTTTATAATAAATGTATAACGGTGCCCTCGGGGGATCTCTGTTTTGTATTATAGGTGTCTCTATTGGAGTTATGTGCAAGATAGAGCTGCTCAGAGCTTGCCTTTCACCCAAAGGACTCGAAAGATACTTTGAAACAAAAGATTCCTCTGGGAATCGTCCATAAGCATAAAATGGAAAATTTCCTTTCCCCCAGTATGCCTCCATTCCATCTCCCCATTCTGGAGACGTGATTATTAGCCAAATCAGATCAGGAACATAAGCAGCAGGAACTGAACCATACTTGCCCTTCCAACCATCCCAGCTTTGGGTGTAATATTTATGTGTGCATGTGGGTATATATAATTACAAATATATAATACATAAACATCCTCGTAAAATATAATCAACTAGCTAAACTAAAAGCCTCTGCCACTGTGTCGGTTTTAAACTTTTTAGCTCCGCCGATTCTCTAATATACCAGCCTGATGAAAAAGGAGAAGGGGAAGGGCTGGGGATGGGGAAGGTCCCATGAATACATTTTTTGACATTGTGTTTATTATCATGTTATCTAGGCTAGTGGTAAATGGATGGACTTGTCAGCAGAAATCTCTTGGTGAAGTAAATAAAGAATCTTAATAGGCAAGGAGAATAGAACTAACGGCAAATTGCTCACAAAGAGATCTAATTTATTGGTTTCTTTTTCACTGAGATTCTGTTCTGGATTCTGGCTTTGCCAGAAGAAACAGCTGAATGATGACATGAACCCATACGCGGAGAAAGTGCTCGATCTGGTAGAAAAAAAGGGAAAACGTGGAGAGATTCTCTGTGTGGCCTCACCCCAGTTTCTTCTGAAAGTTAGCCACCTTTTTACTGCTGGGGTAGCTCCTTAAAGCTATCGCCTGGAAGGTCGCCTCTATTTTTATTTTCTGGTCTCTGTTAATAAGCCCGTGCTGCATTCATGAAAGAAAAATATTGAATGTGACCACACCAGTTATAATATTATGGCTATTTGGGTTTAAGCATAATAAAGATACCAACAAGGGCTCCTCAGTTATTAATATTTTTTTCAGGTTAAAAGGCAGCAATAAATCATAAAGAGCATTTCCAAGCAGTAGCACTTTTATAGAAAATTGCTTGCTATTTAAACAAAATATTTGCTCTTCATTTCAGGAAAATATGTGGATGCTTCTGAACAAGGAGCTATTTTACCTACTCTCTGCTACCTATAATTAGCCCCATCTTTATTTGAAAAAAAAAATTTTTTTTTATTTGCTCGCCCGGATTACAGCAAAATATAGGGCACAAGTTTGGCTAAATGAACAATTCCTTCATTAGTAGCCTATGTTTTTCCACAGAGGGTAGGGCACTGAATTTAAATATTTGTCCTTCTGTATCCATTCTTCTGAGAGGGCTGGAGACCTCTGTGTAGCTCTCTTTTGGGTATGGATGAAACAAGATAAACAGACAGGGAGTTTGAGCCAATAGACATGAACAGGAATTTCTCCCCACCATTTCCAATATAGAATCTCCTTCCCTTATTCACTTACAAGAATACCTCTCCCATGAACCCTGAGCCCAGAGGTCTGCTCAGGATGGGGCCATTTATCTCCAAAAGTTGGCTTATTTACATCTTTGGGGGGGGCGGAGTTGGGTGGAGAAGGTCACACAGATATTAACCTATCTCTCTTCACTCCTGGATTAGACTTGCTGGTGAGCAGGAAGCAATGGATATTTTAGACTCTTGCGTAGGTGCTCACTTGACCCTCTCTACTTCATCATAGTCTCTCAGAGAAGCCAACAATTTGGACTGACTACACCTCAGTGATCACATGGTTCATGATGGTTTATTGTTTATTCATTTATACTGGAAAGAAAAGTAACTGTGAATATCTGTTTAAATATTCCCTTGGGCTAGAAATAACTGTGCCAATGGCAGATGAGAGCAGGACCATAGGTGAAAAACAAACTCACCCATCTTCTAGGCGAACTGCATGCCAATTTCATATTCTGAGTTAAACATTATTTTTTTTCTCTCTCTTGAAAATAAGTTCCTAAAAAGAGTTCCTGGCATTCCAAGTAATGATTGTAAATCTACCAAGTTAATTTATGAACCAATAAAGTCCTGTCAAGTCTCCTTCCCATCTTCTGGAAAACAGGTCTGCAGAGATGGAAAAAAAAAAAAAGAGAAAAAAAAAACCCAGCTAGTTACTAAGGAAATATATTCTTGCTTCTCATATATTCCTCTTAAGCCTTGCTTTGGAGTCAGCTTCTGTGCACTGTAGAATATGGAAATCCCTACAAGCACAGAAAGTATTTGGGGTGATAATGGTCTACATTGTTAGATAGTAAGGCTTTAAGGAAATTAACAATAAATGCATCATTATTATATCCAAACTGCCATCAGATTAAATTCAAAACTCTAAATGAAAAGCTGAGGCATTCGGTTCCTCAGACACATAACATAAAATCGAGGCTGTTACAAGAAGACAGTATTTAAGATGTCCCCCCTCCCTTTCCTCCTCAGTAAACACCTTGTAAATTTGTCTGAAATTTTCAAATTTTGCATTAATTGAGGCTCCTTTGCCTGTTCATTTGAGTTTTGGTGTGAAAATATATCAAATCTTAACACACAAAAAGCTGCTCTCTCAAGCCACATTTCATAACACGATTTCATCAGATGGTCTTAATTTTCTGCATGACATTATCTTTCAAGCTGACATAAGACTGGGCTGTGATATTTGCATACTCAAGACAGAACCATGCAGCTTAGCTATGTTTCTGCTTGTGTGGGAATTTGGGGCATTTTTACTTTGAGGAACCAAACAAATAAACCTTCCAAAAATAAAAATAAAAATATTTTCTCTACTCTTTGAATGACTTTGTTCCTGCCTTTTAACTAAAGAAACACTGAGCTATTTTAGATGATAACTGTAGTATCTGAATCACTTGTCCCAGTATTTTGAGGTGTATTTATCTCCTGAAGTCCTCAGAAGTACAGACCAATTAGTCAAGGAGACTTGGCTGTTTTATTTGGCTAGTGTCCATATCATTGTAAATGTGCAAAAAAGATAAAGGTGTTTTTATGGACAGAAAGATTGTGTATTTTAAATCCTAAAATCTAGGCAAAATTCATCACTAACCTTGGAGTTGGAAGACCAAGCCCTTGGCTTCCCTACATGCCAGCTCTGACCCAACAAGTCACCTAACCTTGTGTCAGGGTCTCTTAGCATATATATTCACTCTTTGTTAAAATATATTTCTTGAGGGGCGCCTGGGTGGCTCAGTCGATTAAGAGTCCGACTTCGGCTCAGGTCATGATCTCACGGTTCATAGGTTCGAGCCCCACGTCGGGCTCTGTGCTGACAGCTCAGAGCCTGGAGCCTACTTCGGATTCTGTGTCTCCCTCTCTCTCTCTGCCCCTCCCCTGTTTTCTCTCTCTCTCTCTCTCTCTCTCTCTCTCTCTCTCTCTCTCAAAAATAAATAAACATTAAAAAAAAAAAGAAAAAAAATATATATATATATTTCTTGAGTGCCCACAACAAGCTGAGTGCTGTTTTGGGTGCTATAAATTTGAAAATATCCATTAATCCATCTAGAAATATGGCAGATTAGAATTAAAAGGTAATCGTACTCTGATCTACTGTAGGGATGAAGGAAACGAGACCAGGTTGGGCCAATGACCCATTCAGGCTTGACGCCATGAGAAGCGGTGGGGAAGAAGTGGAGTCTCGGAATCCTCATCTCCCATGTTTCCCTTACAAGGCTCCTAACCAGATAAGAAGACTGTGAAAATGTTGTTATTGTTATTTACTGAAGTTCGATCAATGAAAACTGTCCTTTTGTTTGTTTAGATGGTTGGTTGGTTGTGGCTTTTGTTCGTTTTAGTGAAAAGGGAAATAGTGTATTGGCTAGTTTCGGATAAGCACAGGCCCTATCAGAGTCTTGTGTAGTAGATACACAGTAAGAATTCCAGCTCCTGTACGCTGAATTGGAAATGGTCTTGTCAAGGTCACCAATGACCTCCATATTTCCATGTCCGTGGATGCATTTTACATCAGTTCTCATTAACATCTGACACAGTTGATCACTCCTTCCTTGAAAGATTTTCTTTGGACACCACATGGATCAGCTTCTCACTGGCCATGCCTTTTCCGTCTCCTTTTCTGATTCTCCTCCCTTCCTGACTCTCATCTTAGCGTACTACAGGCTCACCACTCAGAGTGCTCCCTTCTGCTGTCTGTGTTCACTCTCCCAGTGAGCACACCCAGTCTGTCCACAGCTGCCATCCACACGGCCATCCACATGCTGCCAATGTCCTGGCATATATTTTCAGACCTAACCTCTCCTCTGATCTTCAGATTATAAATCAAACTACCTATTCATTATCTCCATTTAGAAGGTCAATATACATCTATATCAGTTAAGAATGCATTTTGCTATGAATAACAGAAAACTTGATTTGGCATGGCAGACTTATTTCTGTCACTCAGTCCAGGGCAGACATTGTTGCTCTACAGTGACATCAAGAACCCACTCCTTAAAAAAAAAAAAAAAAAAAAAAAAAAAAAAAAGAACCCACTCCTTCTATCTTCCAGCTCCACCATCTTCATGGTGCATATTTGGTTCTCATTATCACCAACAGCTGCTGCAACGCAAATCCCCTTTCTGCATTCCAGGAAGAAGCTGGAAGGGCCAAAAGTATAGAGGAAAAAAGCCTCCTCATGAGGCTGGGCCTTCTTTTATTTTATATTTTTCCAGGAAGTTAAGCCAAGCAAATCTACCTACATCTTACTAGCCAGAACTCTATCACATGGAGGTTGGGAATTGGAGAGTTTCATTTTTCAATCTCTCCTCCAAAGTAAAGAGAGAGGGGATTGAAAGGGTATTGACTGAGCAAAGTACATTATCTGCAGCAACACTTCACCTTTAAGATGTGCTGCGCATCTCAGTAAGCAGTCCCTGTATCTTTCATACTCAGACTAACAACTTGCCATCATCCTTGACTTCTCTCTTCCTCTCGTACGACACATCAAATTCAACAGCAGAGCCTTTCAGATTTACCTTCAAATATATGCAGACTCTGACCATTACACACCACCCCTTCTATTCCCTGCTTAGTCCACGCCTCCATCATCTCCTGCTTGCATTATTGCAAAACCTTCCTAACTGCTCTCCCTGCATCCTCAGCTTTGCCCTGCAGACCATTCTCTCCTCAGAGACCAAGTGATCCTTTTAAAACCCAAGTCAGCTCATGTCACTTCTCGCTCAGACCTTCTGTGACTTCTGCCTCACTCAATATCAAATTCCAGCTCCTCACAAACAACCTACAATGACCTCCTTGTTCTTGCCCCAGCTGCTTTTGGATCCGCTACACCCACGTTGGCCTCCTTGTGGTTCATCCAGCACACCACTGCGTTCTCCTGCCCTGGGGCCTTTGCAGTGTTCCCTCTGCCCGACACACCTGACTCCTACATGTCTGAAGGTCTTACTCCCCCACTTCCTTTAGGGCCCTGGTTAGATGTCAGTAATCCTAGAAGGTTTTCTTGAACTCCTTATATAAAGTGGCAACATCACCCAACTCCATTCCTTTCTCTTTACGTTGCTTTAAATCTTGGGTGTCCACTATATATACAGATATACAGATATATATATATTATATATATAGATATATATATATATGAATTATATATATGTACAAAATATATATGTATATATTATATATATTGTGTATATATATGTTATATATCTGTACCTATTGATCTTGTAAGATATATATATATATATATATATATATATATATTATATATCTGTAACTATTGATAGGTAGGTAGATAGACAAATAGAAGTAGAGAGATGTGTGTGTGTATGTGTGTGCTGTCAATTTCCTATTCTTCTAGCTAAAACTTTCAAGGCACTGGACACTTGGTTCCATTAATTGCCTGCGTCCAATACTCTCTCAGTATGCACATAGCAAATTAATGCTTACAGGGTATAAAAACAATGCTAGGTACACTGTCTGCATTATCTGATTTAGTCCTCACCATCTTTTGAGATAGGTACCCTAGTATCCTCATTTTACAGTCAATAAAACAGAGGTTCAGAGAAGTTTGCAACATACCCAAGATCTCACACTAAGAAGGTGGCAGAACCAGGACTTGACTCCATATGTATCTGACTCCAAAGCCCAAGCTCTTAGCCACACCCTCCATTGCCTTTCAATAAATGTTGAAAGAATGATTGATATATTTACAGAAAAACAAAAGCCTAACTGGATTTTCTTTGTTCCCTGGAGCTTTTCACAGTTTAATTCCATTTGCATCGGATGTTCAGTTGTAGTCTTTTGTGTCCTCTCTTCTCTAGTTTTTAGAAGGAGCATTTCACAGTCCTCAAGAATCCTCTAAAAGGAGACTTCTGGAATGAGTTCCCTCCACCACCCCCCATGGAGGACTGATCCTATAATAGTTTGGGTATTTTTCTCTGCAACTTCCAAAAAGAGAATAAAATGGTATTAGCACTGCCTAGTCTAATGGACTAGGATAGAGGGATTGAAGACATACCTGTAGGATTGTCTGTTTCCTTCAGGTTCTCATTTTTAACTTAGCTGATTACCTGGCATTTCTTGTGAGAAACTTGAAGGGAAGTCTAGGCAAGTTTGAAGAATCTACTCATCAGGAAAAAATGTTCAAGAATAGGATTGAGACAAGATGCAAATTAGCATGGGATCTGGATCTCAGGGAAACCAGGCTAGATTTATTCAACAAACGTTCTGTTGTTGTTGTTGTTTTGTTTTGTTTTTATTAAATAGAAAGTCTCAATTCTGCTGGCCTTAGAGATATATCTCCTTTCACCAATACCTTACTGAGAAAATGTGTGGCGAAATTTGGCATGCGTGAACTTAAAAATCTGCAGCATGGGATAGGAAAGCTGAATGCAAAGTGCTGTGTTGGTTTGTGTACATATATCCATGCATGTGTAGCGTGTATTTTAAGTGGTGGTTTAACTGCATCAGCCAAACAGGCCTGCTTCTGGCCACACCTTCAATTCTTCAAGACTTTGCTGATCCTGTCTATCAACTCTAAGTTGGTCTAAGTTTCTCCCTGTCAGAAAACCAGACTAATGAATGTGATCTGTTCTGGCATGTTAATAATATCTGAATTAGTTTTTAACTCAAGACTTTGAAGGGGAAATAAAGAGGTGAGAGTTGAGAAAGACCCTGAAGTATATAGGTTTATTGAATCTTCAACTTAAACAGGTAAATACATAGGACAGATCCCATAGAAGAGTAAGTCCATAGCACCTAGGTGCCTCTGACGTTATCTAATCAGCCTCAGGCTATCAGTTGGTCAGTTAATGTAGATGGTTTTTCTACACAACTCCTTCTGCTGTGCTTCCAATCTGTAATACCGACTTGCTAATTCCTTGATATTTCACATTGGAACAGCTGACAGGTTACTGTGAACCAAGCCGTAATCTAAGTAGTTTACATAAATATTAGCTAAATGTAGACCCTCTGTGGTAGAGGCTATTATCTTGTGGCACATGGTAGGGGCTCAGAAAATATTGAGGAAACTGAGGCACAGCGAGACTAGGTAGCTGCCCAAAGTCACTCAGTTAGGAAGTGGCAAAACCTCATTAAAACCCAAGCAGTCAGGCTCCGGAGCCTGAGTTCGTCACCGCTGTGCCATAATGTACCTGCAAGTTGCAGAGAGTTCTGCCAGTGCCTACTAGGTCACTGACGTACACAATGCCTCCTTCAGCTGCACAGAGTTCATCACCTGCTATGATTGCTGAAGTGCTATTTGGAAGGAGGTTCTAGACAGGAGTCTAGAGACCTGGTTTCAAGTAACAACTCAGCCACAAGCTAGTGGCATGACACTGGACAAGTTATGGCTCTCAACTCTTCAGTTTCTTCAATGGTAAAATGAGGGGGATGGACACTAGACGATTTTAAAGTCCCTTTCAGCCAGAACATTTTATGAGTCTGCTTCCTCTATTATCTCTTCCTATTTCGATCGCCTTTTAAAAGTTGTAGCAATTGGCTTTTGGACCAATCTGTGCACTAGAAAAGCTATAGATGGTACTTTGCAGTGATATTGAAGTGACTGCCTGTGTCACTGTCCCTGACTATTTCCAGGGACTCGGTGTTTAGAGTGGGAGACAAACATAAACAAATGATGCTCTAGTGCCATGAGAGGACCAGCACAGCTTTTCTATTTGAGGATGATTTGTACAAGAGGAAGCCACTTACAGGGAATCCACATTAAATGGGGACCAAATTTTCATAAGCAATAGTGAAAAAGCATTTTACTATGCTTTCATATTGAAATGGAATCTAGCATATGTGAAAGTACACTATTTTATCTTAAATAACACCACTCAATTAATTATATTCCCAACTAGCTTTAATTCTTAAAATGAGCCAAGGATAGATCAGATGTTTACTTTGGGGGTGATATTTTTCAAACAAATTTCATGATAGCCTGATTGAACATTTGTTTCAAATTTGACCTACTCTGAGATCATTAAAAATTTTGGTTATATTCAGGAAACTCCAGTTTTCTTAGAGGCCTCTCTTATCCTTAAATACTAAAATCGTCCTCATTTGAAGTTCCATTTACTCTTCTTGTCCATTTCTCTTCTTTAATTGGTAACTGGTTTATTTCTACAAGATTGTCTTTTGTCATTGGTTTTGGACATTGGCATTGGCATTCAGAATGTTACCCAACATCACTGTCATCAACTTTAATTTTTTAAGATTTTGTTTCACTCCATAATGTAATTTGTTTTGTTTTCCTTCTTTGGTAGAATGTTTGACAGCTAGTGAAATGCCTACCAATAGAAGTTTTAACTTTTCTGGAAGGGAGACATCCTGGGCCAACTTTGGTAAGGATGTTTGTGTGAGAATTAATTGAAAGTGCTCAGTACATTAAAGAATATCTTCATATTATGTCAACTTTTGCTTCCTTGTAACCTCATGACCACAAGTACTCAGATAAGACTGCTTCCATATCACAATATGCAGTATAATACAGTAATTATGACAACTGTATTTAATTACATGTACAGACACACATTTCCCATTGATCTGCTTTTACTTGAACACTTAACTATACTCTCACACATAGTCACAAGGCTGGGTTCTCTTTAGTAAAGTAAGTGATGATTCTGTTTAATGACTAATGCCTTGTATATTCACCTTTTTTTTTTTTTTGACTACAAGAAAACTAAATCTTAGATGTCACAAGCTGCAGAGTAAACTTTAGAGAGCATCTTTGTCATTCACCACCAACCTAAAAATGTCTCAGCCATTTTGATTACATATTTGAGTAATTATTATTTATTTAAAATATAATTAAGGTTTAATACCACTTTTTTTAAGGGATATGTATTCCTTTATCCTCTTAGCAATGATGTGAGTGCCAGATGTTTGCCTGTTACTCATTCTCAACCCTTCTCTTGCTTTCGTCTTTGTTACTAGGAACTGCATTTCCCAGAATCCCTTGCTTACTAGTTATTGGATAGTTTCAGCCAATAGGAGGGACTGCAAGAAGACTGAGGGTGGGAAGGAAAGACCAGGGGAGAAGTTGGGGTATTTCTCCCTCTGATACCTTCTAAGGTAACATCTCTGGCTGTCTTAGATTTCCTCCATTGCTCTGGCTCCTACTTGACTGAACTCACTCCCTCCCCATTCCAGCTTCTGCTAGGCAGCCTGTCTGTGGTTCTAGCCCAAAATGTTTTTCACTAGTTTCAGGTCTAGTAACATCAGCGTTTCTTGTTTCCTCCACCCCTGAGGGTGGTCATGGCTTCCCACCAATCTCTTGGTTGCCTTGCTATTTCCTCTTTGGCTTTTCAGCTCTTCCATCATCTAAATGACCAATTGTCTCTTTTCAAAATATCTACAGTGGTTTTGATTTTCTTAACTTAATCCCTGACAGATATGATACAAAGTAATTAGATACTAGTGAATTAATATATAATATAGTCTAAGCCATGGCACAAAAGTACTTCAGGAAAATTTCCCATTCAAGTGTGTTGTGCTAACAGCTTTGGATAGTTTGTATAGCTGCTTAAACATGCAAGCGTCATTTGGAAGTTTCAGTGAGGGGCACCTGGGCAGCTCAGTTGGTTAAGCATCTGACTCTTGGTTTCAGTTCAGGAACCATGAGATGGAGCCCTGTGCCGGGCTCTGTGCTGACAGTGAGGCACGGAGCCTGCTTGGGATCCTCTCTCTCTCCCTGCCCTGCTCATGCTCGCTCTCTCTCTCTCTCTCTCTCTCTCTCTCAAAATAAATTAATAGTTTTTAAAAATTAAAGTAATTAAAAATTAAAAGTTTTTAAAAAACTTTTAGTGAAATAGGAATTATCTCTGGTATAAATTGTACAAGATCTAAATGTACTTATTAAGGCCAAGGGTCACTTGCTGATTTTCTCAGGAAATGTGTTAGCACTTCCTCCTTTGTGTCATCTTTCCAACTCTCTATTACAGGCCCGATTTCATTGTATGAGAGCAGCATTCTCAACTGCAGCCTTAGTGACATTTTGGGCGGAACAATTTCTTGTTGAGGTGGGGGAGGGGACATTGTCTTGTGCATTGTAGGATGATTAGCAGCCTCCCTGACTGCTACCAACAAGATGCCACTGGCACCACCGCCTAATTGTAATAACCAGAAATATCTCCAGCCATTAACAAGGGTCCCATGGAGGGGCAAAGCCACCCCTCGTTCAGAACAATTGTACTATAGTTGCTTGTATACAGAGAGATTTCTGGTCTAGATGCAAATTCCTTTATGAAGAAATCATAAGTTGGACATAGTTTTCATTCGAATAGAACAATCAGAACTTTACTCAAAACTTGCTACAAAAGCACTCAAAGTTTTAATCAATGCATGCGTACATTAACAATTTAAGATATTAATAGTCATAAGGATTAATGATTTCATATTAGCTTTACTCATAGAGGTCATAAGGGATAAAATATACAGTTATGCATATATTTAAAGTAAAAATTAGGAAACTTAAGGGCAATTTTCACTAGTGTTTGAACTAAGTCAGTTTCAGAAGGAATGGTATAATAATAAACATATTGTTCACATAGTGAACATTTTATACTATATTCAAGATGGTCACAAAAACTGTTCTGACAAAAGCCCTATAACAACCTCTGTAGTACATAAAAACCATCAGTGTTGAAAGTGAAGAAACGAGGGCTCAGAGGGTTAAGTGACCTTTCCAAGCCCACACAATGTGAGTGCAATGGCTGGGACCTGGGGAAGTCTTCACTTCCCACCGCCACCGCCACCCCCCTTCAGTGCTCTTTTCAGAACACAAGCTGCCTGAGGTTGTGTCCTCTTAGAGCTCTCTCATCCCTGAGCTTTCAGGACAGCACGACCTCTAGGCCCCCATCACCTTTTCTACCTTTACTGGGGCCATCTTTATTCCCATCTCCACCTGGGTCTGCAAACTAAATATGTATATTCCTCAGTGTCCCGGCTCGGCCTGCTTCTCCTCTGACTGCACCTAGTTCATCTTATTTGGTCAGCCACTCCATTCACAACTCGTGAGCCCATTAACTCCGCAGCCAAAAGCCTGGCTTTAAAATCAATTTTTAAAAGTTTACTTATTTGGGGGCAGGGGCATAAAGAGACACACACACACACACACACACACACACACACACACACACAGAGTGGGAGGGAGGGAGGGAGGGAGGGAGGGAGAGAGAGAGAGAGAGAGAGAGAGAGAGAGAGAGAGATTCCCAAACAGGCTCCGCACTATCAGTGCAAAGCCCAATGTGGGGCTGGAACTCATGCACTGGAGATCATGACCTGAGCTGAAGCCGAATGCTTAACTGACTAAGCCACCCACAAAATACTGGCTTAAAATCCGGGCTCCCCGACCACTTAGTCTGCTACCTTAAGGAGTTATGTAACATCTTTATGCATCAGATTACCCACCTGTAAAATGATGATGGAAAACGGACCTACCTCATAAGGGGGCTGCAAGGATTACAATAGCATAATTCATGTATATTGCTTAGAAAGTGCCTGGCACATTGTAAAAGCTCACTAAATATTAATACCTACTAACAAATTAAATAAAACCAAGCATACATCCCTCATATCCCTAGGTTGTCTCTCTCCTGGGCTCCAAACTCACAGCAGTAGAGAAGGTAGAGAAGGGAAGAGGCCCGTGGGCTGGTGAGAATGCTAATGGAGGAACACATCAGGAGAGAGATAATAAAATGATAAAGAAAAACCTCCAAAAAGCTTCTTCGGTGACTCACCAAGAGATATAGTGTCTCTCTTCCTCTGTTTACTTCTGTCCCTGTCATGGTGCTGTTGCTGTACTTACCACTTTGCATTGTAATACGTAGGTAGATGGTCCTTTCCCATCTAACCTGTAAGACCCTTCATGGAGTTAAAAGGTCATATTCATCCCCCTTCTCTCAGCACCTAGCAAAGTGCCCAACATGTCGTTAGCACTTCATAAATCTCTGTGGAATGAAGGAATGAACGACCTGGTGAATGAGCAGGGATAGCAGTTTAGAAATATCTCCAGGGTAAAGCTCTCAGTGGGCTGTAGGGCAGGGCTTGGATCCGTGTGTGTGTGTGTGTGTGTGTGTGTGTGATTGTCAGAGTTCTGAGCAGTGACTAAGGAGACTGCTCAACAGCCAGTTCTTTCCCTTTTAGAAACACTCAGGCACTATCTACTGCTTTAGAGCTTTAGCAAAACTATAGCTTGGGTCATGGCCTCTTGATCTCCAACTCTTTCAGAAACCTTTATTTTTTTTTTAAATATCCAGTACTTCTGTTACACATCAGCTTTCTTTTTCTGCTCCTGATGTTTCCTAGTATTTCACAACCCTACTGTGATGTCTTGCCTCTATGTGGCATGAAAGCCTTTGTAAAGGCATCAGCTAAGTGCAGTCATGCCCAGAGGCAGAAGGGTAGGTCCAGGTGCCCTCCGAGAGTTCCTTTTAGCATTAAAAGTCCCTGATGTGGAGCCTGACAGCAGTACTTCTGCATTTGCTACCCTTCTGTTGACCAGAATCTAGTAGTTAGGATCATTTCCAAACAAGGACTACAGAGAGAAAAGGGGAGCCAGGCGACATATCGGTGGATGCTGTACAGAGCGACAGGGAACTGGAGGGGGGAAAAAATGTCTATGTTTGTGTCCTGACTGGGTGAGTAACAAGGAGAGAAGGGAGGGGAAGGGGCCCAGCAAAGATATTTCAGTCAATTTTCTCCACAAATAAACAATTCCACTCTTAATAAAAAGAGGTTTCTTTTTATGATTGCCAGCTAAAGTGCACATTCTCCGCAGTAAAGCAGCTTTTAAAGCAAGTTTAAGGGGTTAGAAAGGTCTAGAAGATTTTATAACTAGCTGCCTTCTGCTTTTATGCCCTGCTAACATCACCATCCTCCAAATGCTTTCCTCCCCTCAACCTAAGGGAAGAGCAAATTTTCATTGGTCCAGATTAGTGCTGAGTGATGACTTTTTTGGCATCCGTATCAGAGTCAGCTCAGTCTACCAGTTAAATTTCAGGTTCACAGATCTGAGGGTGATGTTTTGGCTACTGACTTAAATGTGTTAATTTTTTAACACTCACCAGGTCGCCTTTTGAAGTTAACACCCTTTTAGGGAAAGTAAGGGAAATTCACACCTCTTCAAAGGCAACTGTTTTCAGAAGACTTATAAGAGTGTGGTGTATGTTGATCCATGTGGAAGCTCATCGCTTGGAAAAAGCATAAAAAGTTTGCTCTGGAGTGTTCTTTTGAAGATCACACATATAAAGAATGAGTGTGTTCGTTTGTTTAAAAAAAAAATTATGTAAGATGACGCATATGATGTCCCAGTACTAGAAATTCCTCACGGGATCTGAGGTCTCAAGGAGAGTCACTGCACATTTTTATGCACGTTGTCTCTGCCACCAGATTCCTGCTGGCAGACTCCTCTCAAATTCCTCTATACTATTAATTTTTAAAAATCCCTAGCCCTAGCCCAGAGTCTTGTCTTGAGGATATACTCAATAAATGTTTGTTGATTGCCACTCCAAAGTCCTGAAAAATTTGGGAAATTTCTTTCCCATCCTTGCCTTCATGCTTGTTTTGGTCAGTAAGTCAAAAGGTATCATATAGGCCAATAGCACATGAAAAGATGCTCAACATCTTTAAGGAAATGCAAATGCAAATCCAAACCTCACACCCGTTAGAATGGCTACTGTCAAACAAAAGGAAAAAGAAAAAAGAAGAAAAATAGAAAGTACCAAGTGCTGACAAAGTTGGGAGAAGTTAAAACCCTTGTGCACTGTTGGTGGAAATAGAAAATGATGCGACTTCTATGGAAAACAGTACTACGGTTCCTCAAAAAAGTTAAAAATAGAATTACTATGTGATCCATCAATTTCACTTCCAGCTATATACCCAAAAGAAGTGAAAACAGGAGCTCAAACAGATATTTGTATACCCATGATCTTGGCAAAGTATTCACAATAGCCAAAAGGCAGAAGCAACTTAAGTGTCCATCAACACATGAACGGATAAACAAAATATTGTGTATCTACACAATGGAATATTATTTAGCCTTAAAAAGGTGGGAAACACTGGCACATACTATGACATGGATGAACCTTGAGGATGTTATGCTCAGCGAAATAAGCCAGTCACAAAAAAGACAATGTTGTACGATTCCACTTATATGCAGTACCTAGAATAGTCAAATTCATAGAGACAGAAAGTAGAATGGTGGCTACCAGAGGCTAAGGGGAGAGGTAAATGGGAATTGTTTCATGGGTATAGAGTTTCAGTTTTGCACAACGAAAAGAGTTCTGAGGATCGGTTCCACAATATGTAAATGTTCTTAACGCTACCACACTGTATACTTAAAAATGGTTAAGATGGCAAACTTTATATTATGTGTGTCTCACCACAATTTTAAAAGGGACATCATCCAAAAAATGAATGAAGCAGTTATGTAGGTGAAATGCAGAAGGGTGCCCTAATTCCCTCTGGATCTTAAATGTGAATGATGTAGGTCACAAATAAAATATCACTCTGATTTTTATGAGCTGCGATATTGGAATTGTATCAATTTCAGAGTCCATTAACTTTTGATAACCAGGGTGGTTGCTGATATACAATAGAATCTTTGTATATATATGTGTGCAGGTGTATGAGCACACCCAGGCCCCACCACACCATGTGTACCTTAACTATGGTGATATTTACATGAAGGCAAAACACATGGTTAATACTAAGGGGGTGATAACGTTTGTTCCTTTAGAGCGAAGAGCTGGCAGTTAATGTGATTTAAATGCAACACGGCAAATATTTAGTAGTAAAATGTTCGTTTTATCAGTAACACTTATCTCTCTAAAATGGAGCCTGAAAAAAAAAAAGCCACGGCTCTCTTTCTAGTATTGCTCCCTTCATTGTGCATTTCTCAGTTTATTCTCAATTAGACACGTCAGTGCAGTTTTGTAACCCTGACATAGAAAACATCACTGTAAATAATATAGCTGGGAATTTGGAGAAAATATGCTATTAGGGAAGAACATTTTTTCTCCTTCCTTTCCTATTTTTTTAAGGAAAAAAAATCCCTAAACACAGTGATGAAATGTTTTATGTCTGTACTGTCTGCAGTAGGAAGATGTGGAATTAAGGAGAGCTATAAAATATAAAGACTCTAGACCTGCATATGATTATCCATATTAAATTGAAGTAAATTCACTTTATATCATTCACTGTGAGTTTTCACTTGCAAAATAAGGTTCCACCCCTGCCTTGTCTTTGCAGTTTTCACAAATCCAAGTGCCTGGGAAGATTTGGGAACTCAGGGTGAGTTTTGGTTGCTTTTATGTTGTCAAAATGTTAAATTGAACTTTGTTAAAGGTAATTGATTCAAAATAATCAAACTGGATTGGCTTTTCTAGTCATTATCTGTCAGCTGATGAGGAGAGGCAGAGTTCAAAATATCTGGATACTTTGGATAAAATCCTTTTTGGTCAAAAAGTTGCAAAGAACAGGTGTTCATGAAAAACTGTGACTTGGTTCCTGAGTGGAAAAATGTGTGTGTGTGTGTGTGTGTGTGTGTGTGTGTGTGTGTATTCCCATCTATTGAAACCAGAATTAAACATTAATGCCTTATACTTCAGGCATTGTAGATGTTTTTCAGGAATCCCGTCAGACCTCTATCTTTTTTTTCTTCAAGCCCATACCTGACCAATAGCCAAGTAGTCACCATCTCATTTCACATTTTCTTGTCTATTACCATCTTCCTAGTTTATGATCTAATTATTTCTCTGGTCAAGTTAGTGTGGTCTTATTTCTGACTCCAGTATTTCTCCAACCAATATATATTTTTCATCAGTGCAAAATTCACCTTCATTCAGTCATCTGGTTTTCACCATGCTCTTCTCTGGCTGATATAATTTCAGTGGTCTGCATACTCACTACATTTAGTCCAGCACCTTGGTTTTGCTTTGAAGTCCTCCACAATCTGGACCCACCCAGTCTTTTCAGACTTATCTCCTACTATCCCCTGTGAACCCTCCCTTCCAGCCACACTTGGCTTTTTGATGGTTTCAGTCTCCTTTCTCCTGAGCTTCTGCTATTTCTTCCACCTGGAATCCAAGCACCAGTTTGTTGCCTATTGAAATCATTTCTTTAGAACCCAAAACTAAATGCTATTCTTTCCATGAAGACTTCCCTTACCACTTTGAATGAAAGTGATACCTCGTTCCTCTAAATTCCTGAATCAGGCTTCTCCCTCCCCTTCATGTAACGATACTGAAGATATTTTGTAACTTCACTTTTTTGCATATAACCCATTAGTTCCTACTTTTTCTTTCAAGAGTTCGGCTTCACTCATTTTGACATTTTCATAGGACCTAGTGCTTTGTGTTTTATACAATGAATATTTGTTGACAGAATATCTTCGGCTTATTCAATTTCCAGTTTATTGGGTAAATTTGTTGAGCTAGTTTAATTAATCAAATTCTCAGTAGAGAACAACCATGGACTTTTAGACCATCAAGCTGTAGGTGTTGGGAGATGAAGAGGCTCTGACAAACAAACCCCAGGCCATCAGGGGACCTGAGTGAGAAAGCCAGTGCATAGGGAAAGGCTGCCAGTATGCAGCCTTCACTCCAGCTGGAGACAGGGTCCCTTACACTCACAGAGCTATAATAAAGAGGAGAGCAAATATAGCTTTCATGATTGTTCAGCACCTGACAATATTCCATTAGATACAGGACACAAATCTTCTTTATAGTCCCTATTTTCTTGACCATTTTTTCTCTCTGCTCAGAGACGTTCCTTTCTTCTGGTCTGCTGTTTCTCTCTAGCAGCTTTTAGACTTTACTTTTTGTCTTTGATGCTCCTAAAACTTAACTATCATAGGTACAGGTATAGGGGTTTTTCCCCCTGCTATCTTTATTATTTGGTAATGTATAAGTCTTTTTAATCAGATGTGTTTCATCTCTATTGCTGGTAAATTCTTAGATATTTCACCAAATATTTTCGCTCTCATTTACTTTTATCTCTCCTTCTGGGTCTTCTATTACCCGTATCTTGGTATTTCCTCTTCTATCCTCTCTATCTTGTAACCTTTCTTTTATGCCGCCCCTTTGTTTTCTGAGAGAAACTCTTGACCAGCTCATTAATTAACTCATTAACTCTTCCAACTCATTAATTTATTTTTGAGATGTGTCTGCCATTTTACAGATCTGTGAAGTTCTTTTTTCTGCCATATTTTTCTTAGATTTTGAGTTGATTTATCTTTACAGTTTGTAATTGTGTCATGTTATCAATATACCAACATACCTATTTCAGAATGTTTATTATGCTTATTTTAAATTCATATTCTCTTTGACCCACTAATTTCACTTCATATGTAAAAAACATGTAGTTTTGGTTTTTGATCTTTCTTGGCTTATGTACCCCAAATAGTTTACCACTTTTAAGAAGGAGAATAATAGCTATACTTGTGACCTTCCACTAATGGCACAGACCTCTGTACCATCTCGATGTCACCCTGTCATTCTGGCTGTCACTGGGCTGAAATGGTACTAATATTTTTCTGCCTCGTGGTGGTTTTGGAATGGGTAATAAGTACATCTAAGAATCTCACCCCCAACATATTACTTCACTATTATACAAATATTTATCCACTCTGGGCTGCTCATCTTTACTTTCCCCACATGCAGACACCCTGGTCCAAACATTTTCTGACTCCCCAGGGGTTTCTCACAGCTTTGTTTTCTCAGATCCATTAACTTCAATCTTCCTTTTGTGGCATCTCCAGGGTAAAGTTCAGTGTATCAAGCTAATAGATATGTTTATTAGCCTCTCTTAGTTATTTTTATATAATTTCTCAATTAAAAAATCTTACCCATTTTTTATGTCCATTTGCCAAATGAGCTATTTTAGGAAGGAATGCTTCTTTGCTTTTGGCATGATAGTAAAGGTTGTCTTGGCTAATGTGTTCTTGGCTGACAATGTGAAGAACAGATCCAACTTTGAGGGGACATGCCCGAATCTTAGGCTACTTAAAAGCCTTAGTATATAAGTCAGGAGTCAGTCAGAGAAGTAGAACCCACAAGATAGATAGATAGATAGATAGATAGATAGATAGATAGATAGAGATATATATAGATATATGTAATAACTATATATTTGCAAGGTTTTATATATAATATATATGTTAAATACACACACACACACACATGTATACCAGTGGGACAGAGGGAGAGAGAAATAAATTTATTACAGATATTTCCTTCTTATATAATTAAGGGAACAAACTAAACAGCTGTTTAATGCTGCTGTCTTTACCTGTTATGCTAGAGTTTGAAGTCCTAGGGGCAGGGAACTGAGAAGGGAAGATGGATGTAACATGTAGGAAAGCAGTAACAAGCTGGAACCCACCAACACAAGTTGGAACCCACAGGTCAGTTCTCTTCATGGGAACCCCTGTCAGTTCTTATTGCCTATAACCTTGTTGATAATCATGTTTTGCAGAAGTTAGTTCCCCTCCTCATTGAGTTTAACATCTGTCCCAGGAGCTGAGGAAGTTGAAGGAAAATCCAGAGGAAGAGAGAGTAGTTGTGGGCCCAGCAGCTACCCCACACCAATGAAGTAAGCCAAATCATAAGTAGACAAAGAGCATGAACTACAAAATTGCCTAGCAATACTGCCCTGACCTTTTGAAAATGTAAACACTGTGACCACTCGTTCACTTGAATCCTCCAACTGTGACTCATCATTGCCTGGAACAAACAGGAAGGGAATTCTGGGAAATGTAGTTCAGCCTCACCAAATCACTGTGGCTCCTGATTCTCTCATCATATTCCACTTGTCAGCTCTATTAAATTATATGTTAGAATGGGGGTGCCTGGATGGCTCAGTCAGTTAAGCATCACACTGTTGGTTTCAGCTGGGGTCATGATCTCACAGTTCGTGAGATCAAGCCCTACATCGGTCTCTGCACTGACAGCATGGAGCCTGCTTGGGATTCCCTCTCTCCCTCTCTCCACCCCTCCCTCCCTTGCTCTCTCTCTCTCTCTCTCTCTCAAAATAAATGAATAATAAATTTAAAAAATATATGAAATGTTAGAATGCCTTTCCTATGCCGAAGGAAATGGCTAAACTGCTATCCTCCTACCCTTCCCTAGAATTTCTGCCTTACATTGACTTCTCAAGATTTCAAAAATCAATTTCAACTGACAAAAAAAAAATAGCGTATCAACCAGGGCCCTGGCAGACAATAGATGGCCCCCTCAAATTAAGTAGACTTCAGGACAGTTTACTAATTAAACATTCGTGGGCAGGGTATAAGGGAGCCACAGGGATAGTCAGGGCTCTGGGGCTAATAACAATGGTGCTCTTGCCATACTCTTACCCAAAGGGATAGGACAGGCCAATTGCCAGGACCCTGTTAGAGAAGGGTGCATAGAAACACTGCCTTGAAGAACCAGGGACCTTCCATTGAGTGACTGACACAGCCAGTTCAAGTCATCTCTACAAATTGATGAACCAGAAGAACAAATATTTTGACCTCTCTCTCCGTCCTTCTGTTCTACCATGGGGATTTCCCATTGATTAGACACAACAAAAGCCAAAGGACAAAATGGCCCATTCTCATTCTCCCAGGGCAGAGAGTTGGGTGAAGAAGAGTGGAAACTGTCTGAGGAGCAAATAGGCAAGATTTAGCAAAGCCATCATCATCATCAACCACACAAAAATTAGAAAGACCTAAAAATTATGTAGGCCATCTACGTTATTTTAGAGATGAGGAAAGCCATGTGTTGAGTAGTTGTGATTTATCAGAATTTAGGATCCCTTGACATCAGTGATATCATCTTCATATCCCTCATACCTAGCACGATGCCTGCCTCACAGTAGGTGCCCCATAAATGTTTATTTACTGATTTGGTTGAATTGAATCAGATTATTTAGGACAGAGCCACAATTTGAACACCACTGTCCTGAATGCCAATTGTACACCACCACCTGCAGATATCATTTTAATTTTCAAATATCAGAAACACTAGAAATTGAATAATTTAACTTTCTTTTTTTATTTTATTCCCACCCCTCCCATAAACAACATAAGACAGAAAGCAAGAAGGACAAAAACGCAGCAGGCCGTGTGATTTACCGAATTTGTAATTAGCCTCTAGGTAGGCCCAAATAGGCTGCAACACTCTGACTCGTGTGGAATCTTCTAGTATTGAGCATATTGAGTGCTTTCTCATGCCTTCACAACTCACACTAGCCAGGCAAGTGCTGAAGCCTTCTTACATTTGGAAAATGACTCCATATTTCTAATACTAGTTTTTCGTTTCAACTATGTGTAAATGATTTATTGTTGTAGCAAATCAGATCGTGATAAGATAAAGCTTTTTAGAGGTCATTAAAGAGTTTGGGGGAAGTTCCTACAAAATGCTAGTCTTACATTGTCTGAGTGATAAGGCAACTTAACAATTTATGTCAAAGTTTGCAAAATGTGTTTGTCTGATAAACAGTTTGCTCTGCGGGCATCAATCATACTTGCTCTCTGTGGTGTGTTGTATTTTTCATGAAGTGAACTTTAGTGACTTTGCCCATCTACAGGTTTTTGAGATTGTGGCATGCTAAGGAGAGCTTCTCAGCTCCCCCTGCACAGGTTCACTTCAAATCTCATAATGCAGCCACCATAAAGCAGGCTGCCAATGCAGGCAACCTCCGCGGGGCTGGTAAGAAAGGAAAGTCTAAGGAAGCTGGTATCATTGGCAAGAGAAAATCCAAACAACCCGTAGATCAGGGAAAATAGATATATTAAGACAAAAAAATAATAAAGAATAAAAAAAAAGATAAAGCATGCATGTGAATGCACACTTCTACACACACATTTCTAGATGGCGTCCGGATCCACTGGATGTGATAACATTCTGTAAGACTGTAAATATTCATAAATACGAGGTGCTATATTGGGAAGCATTCCCGATACGAGGTAGAGAGCTGATTCTCACTTTCAACTCTGGTCCTTGCTCTGTGTCTTCATCTGGAAAATGAGGGTAATAATACCTGCAACATGCACCTTGTAAAGTCTTTTCCATTCGCAGGAAGCATAGGAGCTCACTTTGCAAACTAAATCGCTATGCAAATATAGGCCATCACAATAAATGTTGGCTCAGGAGAAAGGATATATTTATTGTTCTTCCGTCATTTAAAAAAAATAAAATAAAACACCCAAGACCGCAGGACAACTTCGGTTAACATACATTCAGCTTTCTCAAATCTCACCATTTTAGAAGCATTTGCAACTGCTTATAAATCACTTCTCAAAATTGCCCTGAGCTGAAATGATATTTCTGAGCGCATGTTAAAAGCCTATAAGTGCTTCTGTTCTTGAACAAAGTGAAATCAGGTTACGTTAATAGAAGTATTAATTAATTTGCTCTAATTTTATTCAGCAGAATTAGCATTATTGAAAAGTCTTTACCATTCTTGAGTACCCTAAAGTATGTGAAGCTTTAGAGATGGGGCTCCAGCAGCAGCACCTACCAGTGAGTGTGAGAGCCTATGGAAGATTATTCTCTAATTTGGAAACCTGAGACATACTGGGAAGTGCTGTAGGGTGTGTTATAATGAAAATACCAATCCACATTAGCTATGGTTGCCATAAGCAAAAATCTTAATATCTTGGCCAAACCTACTTAAGGTTCATGTAATAAACCCGCATTCCTAATTTTATTAGTGATGTGCCAAGTTAAGCACTTTGCTGGCCTTTGGACAGATTTATAGCTTGACTGTGCTGAATTAGTGGTGACTGACAAGAGGACATTGTTTTATAGGATGCTATTTAGATAAAAACCTGCAGGGTGTTTCTGTAATGTTGTCACTTCAAGTCCAAACAGGAAAAAAGAAATGTGTATTAAGGAGGACTCTTCATTAGCTTTTATGAGTTTAATCTAGTGCAGTCAAACGCTTCCTTATAAGGCAAGACATTTTAATGTACAGAGACAACCTTATCTCTGTTCCAGGTTTCAGGATAAAATGATCTTTTAGGCCTAATACCGCATCAGAAAAGAAAGTTCAATGAGTTAATATTTGGTAAGGACTTAGAACAGTGCCTGGCACAGAGCAAGCACACTGTCTGTTTATTAAATAAGTTCAATAAATAAAATTGAAACCCATCTTCCCATTCCACGGTGTATATGCATATGTTTACCAAAAAACAATCACAGTTAGCCACGCTGTCCCCTCTTTACCAGCATGTTCTTGCTAGTGGGATTTTGTTAGTCATTATTTTCCCCATTGGTTTTTAAAATTCAGATTCCTCTTGTTACAAGGAGGAAGATCAGAACCTTCTATTTATTCACAGACATCAGTGCTAACATTCCTGCTGGGTTTTCACACTGAAAGCAATCTGCCCGTGAGTTATGGGAGATCGTATTGGCTTTGGAGGGTTTTGGTGAGGATGTGAAGTTTGGGGTCTCACTGTACCTCTCTATTAACAGCTGAGTGGTTTTTTGAACACAGACCCTGGGGGAAAAAGACAGTCAGTCCCTTGTGATCTGGGGAACAAGTCTTCTTGAGAAACTAAAGCCATGGGCCTATAAATATATTTTCCCTGTGACCTAAATAGCTCATTGGCCTGAATGTCAAAATCATTAATCCAAATTCTGACCCCTCTCTCTTTTCTCATTAAAAAAAATAATAATATATAAAGATAACTATCTAAAGCTGGCTTTATATAGTCCCACTGCATGACCTTACTTGAAACCCAAACCTGAGATGTGAGGTTCTCACATTTAGAAACTATGTTCCTATTGCCTACATATCATTAGCAGAGGTTATGTAACAAGCAGATTCCAGCACTGAGAGGTAAGTTCAGAAATATGTCATTGGTTTCACGTGAGCATACAGACACTTTGGGGCCAGGTGGGAACTTACCAGGAATGCTGTCGTATCTTTCACTAGCATTTTCATGTTTTATCTGGGGAGCTCCAAGTATCCCAAAAAGTATTCATTATTTCTCCCAGCCTTTTTCTAGTTATACTTTATTATCTTAGATTACCCAAGCATAAACTCAGCAGCTAAATAACTTGTGCAAGGTCACAAGGAAATCAGCGGCCCCGGCAGTCCCAACCTCTGCCTTTTATGGGGTTCATTTCCATAAAACATGCCCCTTCCCTTGGGCTCTTGGCCACTTTGGTAATCTGGGTACAAAGAATACAAATTAGCATCACCTATCCTAACCCTTGCTCCTGACGTTCCTGATACTTTTGGTCAAATGTCTGGTTATAGTGCCAACTGCCTGTATCTGAATCTCGCCTCCTGCACAAACTAGCGGCATGATGTCTCTGAGGTTCCCTTGTTCACTTTTCTCATCAGCAAAATAAGGTTTATAATAGTATCTCTCTCATTGGGTTATTTTGAGGACTATGTAGGAAAATAAAGGTAAAATTCTTAGAACAGTTCTTGGCACATAGTGTCTAGTAAGTGCTAGCTTAAGGATTATTATTACCATTACTACTCTTAGTATTATTAATCTCTTTTTTGGAATAAGGAAAAAATAAGTTAGATGAGACCTTGCTCCTGCTCTATCGTATCTCTTTGATTGCCTTCTAGGCATGTATAAGGGTAAGCTTAGTATGTGCAAACACCCATCCTTTCCTTCCCTTCCCTTCCCTTCCCTTCCCTTCCCTTCCCTTCCCTTCCCTTCCCTTCCCTTCCCTCCCCTCCCCTCCCCTCCCCTCCCCTCCCCTCCCCTCCCCTTCCTTCCTCAAGTCCTAGATGGCAGAAGAGCCATCCACTCCCATCATTTGCCCCATTAACTGTGCTACTTGCTTTCTGGGGCCTGGATAAAGTCACATGGCTGAGATGCCACCTCTAGTCCCATTTTCCATTTGTATACTGGATTTTGTTAACCACTTTTTAAATAAAAATACAGCATGATTCTAATGTACTAAAGAGTTCCACGGATAACCATATAATTTCAAAACGATACTGATTTTGTTTATATGCAGCATAATCTTTTACAGTCCTTAGTCTTTATTTGAAACATTGCAAAGTGGATTTTTATGAAAGGTATTATAAAGGACTCCTTGTTTCTTCATAACAGATCTGAACGTTAACTGATCAGAGTTCAGATAAATAGTCTTTACTCTCCATTAAAATATTAAAAAGCCTTTGGTAAGAAACTGGCATAAAGATCCTTCATTCTTGTTTAATGAACACTTGTTGGCAAGTATAACACTTTAATAGCTTTGCAGAATGAATTTTGTGTGCGCACCCTCCATTTCCCTGTCAGACACTTGTCCAGGTGCTGGAAATTTATTGGGGGAAGCATATTTTTACTCATTAGTTTTGTATTTGATTACGGAACAGTAAAATATGAACCACCGAGTCCCCGAGGCATAGCTGTGTACATTGAGATTAGTAATTGCATGTCATGATGTTTTCCATTGGAATTTATATGGACAGATAGGATAGGTGCTTCTTAAGTAGGTTTAAAAGCAAAGCAAATTTGTATTTAATCTTTTTTGCAGCTATAGTTTCCCTAATGGAGAAAAGGTTAGGCAATATCATATATTTTAAACGTGGTTTTAATTTATTTTTTTCTCTTTCCTATTTTTTGCCTTCCCAGTTGAAGCATATCAGATTTTCATGCTAACCACTACTAAAAAAAAAAAAAAAAAAAATCAGTGCCTATAAGGACAATATGATATAAAACCTGTCAACAGAGACCAGTTTTGCCCACATTCCAGCAAGCACAATGAGGAAGGATGATTATAGGTGTAGACAAGCTTCACCATTCAAACAAGGAGCTTAAATACAAAACAAAAATTATAGGTTGATCTTCAAGATATGTCTTTTTTTTTCATCTACAAAGTCGTTTTTTTTTTTTTATATGAAGATTGTAGTTTTCCCCTTAAACAAGGTACGTGTTTGGAGGCAGATGTTGTACATTTTTTTTAGTTATGCTTACAAAAAAAAATTATCATTTTGTTGTTTTGTGGCATAATAATAATAATAATAAACGAGGTGCATTAAATAGGTGATTTTGCTTCAGATTATGCTACGGTTAAGCAGTGCCAATCACAGTGTGCTCTTTTCTGTAAAGATGCTCATAAATGCAGTTTCCAAAACAGAATCTAATGAGGTACTTAATGGTCACAAAACTGGCACATTTGATAATTAATGTTCCTTACTGATTTTTTTGCTGATGCAGCATAGCGATAAACAGGGGCACAAGTTAACTAAACATATTCTTGAACCACTAGTTAAAATAAGAGCACAAAAAGAACTTTAATACTGTTATTTACCGTAGAGTGAATGAACACTTGATGGCATCCCTCTAGGGTCAGCTAGAAAACTCTAGACAGACAAAAAGTGTCTCTTCTAAGATGCAGAAACCCCTTTTCACATGGAGGAGTATGAAAGGGTTTCTGTGATTCATCTGCTTATACTATATCCCACTAATGAAAACTAATATACTGCACTTCTAAGATCCTCAGTTACCAAAAAATAAATACAATTTTGTGAGCACTTACTATGTGCCAGGCACTTAATTATACATTTCCTCCTTCGATCCCCATAACAGTTTTACAGACAAATGACTGTCATTTTATTATTTTATTAATTTTTGTATTTCAGAGAGAGAGAGTGTGTGTGTGTGCAAATGTGACCAGGGGAGAGGGGCAGAGGGAGAAAGAGAGAGAGAGTCTTAAGCAGACTCCATGCTCAGCACAGAGCCCGGTGAAGGGCTCAGTCCCACAACCTTGGGATCATGAGTTGAGCTGAAATCAAGAGTCAGACACTCAACCAACCAAGCCACACAGGTGCCCGTATCCTCATTTTAAAGACTAGATTACTGAGGCTTAGCAATATTAAGGCTTTAACATACCTTATTAATAAAAGGGGCCATTTATAGGAAAAGCAGTGGTGTACAAAGAAGAGACTGCAGTCTTACTAAGCATATGAACCCTGAGTCTGGATCCACAAGTGACTGTTTATTTTCTAAGTAGACCTGAAAACTTAGATTTTCCACTTAGACTTTTTGGCCTCAGTTTTCTTACCTATAAAATGGGATAATAATACTTCATAGTGGTTAAGGACTGGAAATCATATCTGTAATTCAGGTTGGGATATGATTTGAAGACATTAAATGATCATGAAATGGTATTTCTTTCTCCAAAATACACACACACACACACACACACACACACACACACACACACACACAGTGCTTCCAAAGAATTCAGAAGTGAATTAGAAGACAGATACTCATGCCTCCAAATTTCAGGACCTTTCCAACATACCATTCTGTCTTTTATAAATGCAAGTTAAAGTAATTCATTGTCTCACAGAACATAAAGCAAGTTTAAAGTGTAATTGATAGACACCCAACTTCAAATGTGGCTCATGACTTGATGAGTGTCTTTAATAAAAATGCATCAAAAGTGCTCATCAACCTCATGATCCCAAACCTGGCTTTATGTGACTTTTACAACCATTTTGTAATAATATCGATTGAAATTCTGCTGTTCAAAACTCATGCAGAAGTTGATTTCCCTTTACCTCCAGTTACTAGTTACAGAATCTGATTTGGGGCATGGAGAGATGTGTACAATTCTTGACCTTACATAGAGTGGTTGACTTGAGACCCCTTTTTAATGGAGAACAATTTAGATTAAACTTAAAATATAGAAATGATGGGGGAAAATATGATCTAAAATCTTTACTAGATATTATTCTTTCAAAAGAAGGAGAGATTAGATACTGTAGTTAAAAAACTACCACTTCTAGTTTTCTCTTAAATTGCATCAATGTTTTATGGCAGATGGATTGTGTTTATTTTTTATTGTTGTTGTTTGTAAATTCCCATTGACTTCAAAAGGGGCATGCCTACTAAGAATAGTATGTGTTTCACAGCTGAGATTTAAGGGATTTGAGGGACTCAGAAAAGCTGAGAGATAATTGAAGACTCACAGGGGAGGCATAGAAGGGATCAGAACAGCAAAGGGAGGCTCAAGGAGGATTGTAGGGGCTCCAAAGAAGCTGTGAGTGGATCAGTGTAACAAGCAGAAGTCAAAGGAGCTCCTAATGGCAGAGGAATGATGAGAGAGAATTAGAATGTCTTAGGGGGACAGGAAAGAGGACACAAGTATGGACCAACCATCCCCAGAACACTACATTCATGCTGGGCAACCTCACCCATCCCGAAGGACTAGGTCCAGCCTACATGCTGATAACTCATTCCCTTGCACAAGACTGTAAATCCAACTGTCCACTGAACATCTCCGCTGGGCTGGCTAGTAGATGCTTCACACTCAGCATGCCCCAGATTGAATTCATCATCTCTCCTCCCTGACCCATAATTTAGGTGTCAGAGTAGCTCAGAGAATCTCTGACTTGTACTCTCCATTTAGAATCTTCCGGTTTTGGGTTTATAGTCTTGTACTGGGCTTTTTTCTCTGTCTAGCTACTTTAGATTGATGCTTTTGTCGCAGTGCCTGCCTGGCTTTCCAGTCCCCTTTGCTGTGCTCTCTGTCCTACAGGTCATCCCTGGGTCTTACCAGGACCACATCCCTAGAGAAATCCAGTATCTGACACATTTACCACCATGAGGCAAACTGCTTGTCTAAGAGAGGAATGTATCCCTTGATCTGATCTAGAAACCGGGACTTATTCTAGATTCCTCCCTCCTCCTTACCTTCTCTGGCTAATATGCCACCAAGTCTAATCAATTCTACCTCAAAAAGATTTCTCCCAGTCTTCTATATGACTCTTCTCTTTTCCCCCACTGCCATTTACTTGAATTCATTATTTCGTGAACGCTTGCCTGGAACATCACAATCGTCTCCCACCAGGTTGCCTGTCTGCACTCTCAATCTCCACCTCCCACTCTATTTACTTAAATTATGGCTCTAAAGTATCTGTACATGTATATCAAATTAATTAATCCACTTAAAATCATTTGGTGTCTCCCCATTGCTTTCAAGACAAAGTCCAGACTCTTTAACATGGCATATAAATTCCTCCTCAGTTTGCCCTCTTACTTCTCCAGCATCGTTTCTGCCAGTCCTCATCCAGTACGTCACCCTCCTGCTGCACTGCACTGCTTGTGGCTTAAGGTCACATGATGCTCGCATACCTTTGCTCTTCCCTCTATTTGAAATGTCTTTCTCTCAGTGCCCTTTCCTCCCACTGGCAAGCTGATGGACCACTTATTCTTCAAGACTCAGCACAAGTGTCGCCCCACCTAAAAGACCTTCCAAGAGACCCTTCCATTCACTGTCTACAGTCATGGCAACATACCCACACCATATCACCATGGCCAAGTCCTGCCAGTAGATCCAGACCATAGAATGGGGGCAATTTGGGACTGATGACTTGCCTAGCTGAAAGATACAGGGAAGAAGTCTGGCCCAGTACATGAAGCACGGAGTGGTTGGGACAGATCCATATACTGCAGATGATAGTTGAGATCTGAAGAAAGTCAGTGAACGTTGTGGGTTTCCTAATAGGGAGATGAAGTTTGACAAAGGAAACCCAATAGTAGTTGATCAGCTTGAGGAGGCAGGTGGTTATCTGATATATGGGAATTTTGTTAGAAAGAGCAGAACTACAGTCCCTATGCTTAGGGGTAACTGAATAGCTTCATAAAATGGGGTTTGGGCTCAGGAAACAAGACAGATAACCAGTACCCAGGACAAGGATAAAAAGAGGAAACCCGTCTAGAAATAGACAAAAAGCCAGGTAAAGAAACAGAGGCCTCCATTGAAGGGTGACTTGGAGCACCAGGTGACTTGGTGCTGTGCCCCAGAACTCTGTGTGAGAATACTTCCACACTGGCCAAAGGCCCCAACTTGGAGACCTGGCGGGGGTGGTGGGGGGGCGGGGGGGGAAGGGGGGGTTATTCTCCAAGGGCAAAAGTACGTCCAAAGCCTTGCTACAGCGGGGGAGCTGTGAAGCCAAAGTCAAGAAGACACCCTCCACACTCCAGCTGATATTAATTCTGGCAGGGTGGCAGTTTTTCTTGACATTTGGCCTAATTTTTTTCTTTGCTTAATTTTATTCAATGCAATTTGAGGAGCAATTATTATACCCTTACGCCTCACTTTTGTTACACCTTTTCTTACTCTTCTTTAGCAAATCTCTCTCCTTGATATTTGCAGACTGCCAGTGTTTGTAAATTGTCAACACATCCCCGTTAATTGTTGCTTAGTCAGCCCTCTTTCCAGTTTACGTCCTTAACCTTTCTCTGTATTCCAGGCCATTTGTTACATAAGCAGTTGCCTAGCTCAGGCTTGCCCTCATCTTTCTGACATAGAAATACCCTCTTTAAAATGGGTGGGGGATCTCAGGAGGTGCCCCTTCAATGTTGTATGCATCACTGTTGACCACCATGGGGCAAACTGCCACGGACACATCGTTCCTCATCCTCTCTGCAGGGCGCCCAGCTCCACCCTGTTCCTGGGGAGGGAGGGGGTGGAGAATGTAGTCTCCTTCCACAAATTGTAATAATCTCCTTGTCTGGGATGGTAGTAAGCAATCAAATCACATCTAAAGGATTTCATTTTATGGCTTGCTTGTTACGTGCAGCAGCTTTAAAGACAGAGTCCAGATTGGGTGTCTATTTTTGCTGAGCAAACTCAGGCAAGTGTCTTAACTGCTACAGGCCTCATTTTCCCTTTCTGTAAAATGGGCATGATACATAACTCAAAAAGCTGTGGTAAAGAGAAAATATTTGCAAACAGTACAATGTCACATAGGAATTGTTCAACGCATGGGTTAGTCCAGTTACATGTGGAAAAGCTTTCAGATTTCAGGTTCTTCTTTAGAGTGTCTTTTTTCCTTTCCTTTTCTTTTTTTTCCAGCGTTATCAAAGCTGACATTTCCTGAGACTGTAACAGTTGACAGAGCATGTTTGCCAAGCTTTGGGGGTTTCATTCCCCCAAATTCATTGCGTTCTCCTTTCCCCATGCCAGCAAGGGTGGACCTCACTGCCAATTTCACCCTTCTTCAGAAAACTGGGAAATAGGAAGTTCTTTTTACCTTTCAGTTAAAATCCTTGTCAATACGTATGCTATCTTGTTGGAGATTCACGGTCAAATATATTTGGCAAGTGCTACCCCTCTCCTCCTCAGCTCACACCAGAAATGTTGAAAGACTGTTACAGATGAAAACATAAGAGAGAACTCTGATGGCCCTGAAGTGTGTTGAGCATCAGGGGCCTGCATGGTTCATGCACATCTGTCATTGTGTTTCTTTTCATCTTTGTGCCAAACCTATAAGGTCGGTATTATTATCCCCTCATTGCATAAAAGGAAACTGAGGATCATGGTTCTTATGTTTATTAGAGCCAATTAACTGCAAAATTTGGATCTGTTCATACCATGTCTCATTTTAGTGCAGTCTCCCAGGAAATGAGCCCTAAAGAAAGTAGATTTTGAAGACTTCCTTGGCCACCATATTGTCTCTTAGCAGCTTTAAATTTGAGACCATCTCTGGATTTGAATCCTGGCTTATGAACTGTGTGATCATAGGCAGGGTTTTTAACTGTTACAAGCTTCATTTTCTTCTGTAAATGGATATGATGATCCCTTCATGGAACAGTTGGGCATACTTCCTAATATTCATATGAGTTGGTAAATGGTGGACCTCTCCCACTCCTTCCTTTCTGTTTCAGGTCCTTGGCAAACATCTCAACTCTCTTTTTTTTCTTCTTGGACTAACCTCCTTTGTCCGTGAAATTGTTAATGGTTTTTAGATATGTCCAAAGTAAAGCCCAAATCCTTGCCTCTTGTGTTAAGTGTCCAAATACCTTGAGATATGCCTCACTAAATTCCACCCAAAACACTTCATGATTTAAATAAACATAGTTCTACCTTGCTTTAGTTAAACAAGCTGCCATCCAGTGTTTAGGAAGAAGTGAAAAATGATATGGTGTTAGTTGGACAGGGAAGTGGGGAATTAATATTTTTATTTTTAATATCATAGAGAGTAGTCTCCACATCACCTCCACCCCCACAGTATTCAAAATTTGTATTCAGTTACCTCATGCGTGTCATTAAATTGTGTCCATAACATCAGAACTGTTTTTCAGAATTGTTTGGGAATCAACCAAACAATTTCACTTCCTACCTAAGCTGTAGGACTTTTTTTTTTTTTACTTAGAATATTAAAACCAATTTCCTGAAACCAGGAAATACCACCCAGTTCTTTCTTTCCTGATTTTGATCTGTCCCCAAACTGATAAAGCTGGTTAGCTGGTATCTGTCAAAACCTCTGTTGTGAAGGCAGGTGGCAAAGAGGACCAGACAGTCCTCCTCAGACTTGGTTTAAAAAGCAGCTCCTCCTCTTAAAGTCCTGCGTGACCGGCAGCAAGATTCTCAGAGTCTTAATCACCTCACCTATGAGACCAGAGAGCGGTCGTTCGTTCTTCCATCAATAGTCATGGCATGAGGGGCGCTGCTCTAGGCACCAAGAATACCACAGGGAACCCAACACAAAAACCCTTGCTTTCAAGAAGCTTGTATTCCAGATGGGGAGGCAGACATTAACAAGCAAAGAAATAAATAATACATAACCTAAAACATGTCAGATGGCGAAAAATGACATAACAAAGCAGGCTAGGGACAACATGGAGTGCTGGGAGGATGGGGATGGGCTGCTGTGGGTACAGAGACACAGGAGAATCAGCATTGCCTGCCTGCTACCACGAGCCATGTGCAATGGCTACCGTTTGTAGAAACAGCCCACATTCTAGAACTAGTGTGATAAAAGTCAATCTAATCAAGCACAGGGTACTGCCCACCCCACCCCCCGCCACTTCCATTTTAGTGTCAACGTAATATTCCTTGCTTAAATCCTGATAGGCGGACTTCCTCACCCAGTTTTAAAAACATTTGCCTTCTTCTCCAGTCTGCAGGAACTATCTGAAACTCAAAGGAGTGCAAGTTGTTGGGTTTTTTTTTTTTGGTTTTTGGTTTTGATTTTTTGTGGTGTGTCAATTGTGTCTGTGAATGAGATTGAAATCACTCCGACAAATGATACAAACAGATTGTTGCAGCCTGGGTGAGCTTTAGAGAGCTAAACAGAAGAGAAATAGCACACAGGATTCTTAGATATGTCCTTGCCTTTTCTGAGGCTCAGTCCCTCTGCCTGTTGTCATGGGGGATATTCAGCTGGCAGGTGCTGTCACCTGCTGCTTATGATGATGGGGGTTTTCAGTCCGGAATGCTTGGGAGAGCTCTCAGAAGAATATTGCCATTCTGAGCTCTCATGCTTACCTCTTGTACGATTCATCTCCACTTGAAACTGAACGGAATCCCATTAATTATCACTTCAGATAGTAAATCAGTTTCTCATATGTGCAAAGAAGGCTGCACCCCCCAGCCCCTCTTTTTGTTTGAGATCGCCAGAGAGTTATTACAGATGGTATTGAACTCATAAGAATAATTTTAGCATTACTGCAACAACAAAGCATTTTGTAAATGTATAACCTTGTTTTTCTTAAAAAGCCCTGAATAACTGTGAAGTCACATTGCTGGCTTAAGTGTGATAGCTCTTCTCTCCCTCTGCTCCCTCCAACTTTAAAAGCATGTATTCAGTCCCCAGCTTTAAAGTCAAGGCAATGTGCTGATTGACTGTGCTGACATAATTGTGTTAATGACAAGACACGACGGCTACATTGTTAGATAGGTCGCTTATCATCACTATTTATTTAGTTCACTCTGCCAAGACTGAATTATACTTTTTATATATTGTGGTTAGAGTCAGTCATTTAAAGTGCTTCAGTGTTGAAACAACATTTTTTTTACAAGTCTTTTAGCTGTAGTTCAAGAGAAAAAAAGTCTTCTACAGCATCATTAAACAGGGTTCAAAGTAAGTCCTTGCTGAAAGATGTGAAGTTTGAGCTCTTAGGAAATGAAATCTTTGATCTCCAAAATGATTAGTGAAAACATTTTTGTACACAGGCCCATTTTTATCTCATGTTAAAGAAAATAATACAATTTAATCTATGTAATACTTCTCATTCTGATGCCTCAAGTCAACCTCTGTTGCCAGTGTCTACAACTGCCCGAGAGCCCTCTGCTCTTTGCTGAAGGAAGGAACTAGAGGCGGGTCTATCTTTCAAGGCATCAGAGCTATTTGGCTGAATGCAAAAGGACCTTACTCACATGGTGCCACCATGTTGTCTTGAAAGGATGGTATTTCAAAGATGTGACATTCTCAGGGTATTTTTCCTCCCCAGGAAATAGTACAGAAAAAGAAAAAAAGAAAAAAAAAAAAAAAAAAAAAATATATATATATATATATATATATATATATATATATTTGAGGCAATAGGCCATCCCAAGACACTCTGTGACAACAGGAATTATGGCCTTTGGGATAAGAAGACAATACATGCTAAAGTAGTTAGCACACAGGCTGAGTGAACTCTACATGGGCCTGACAAAAAGGTATGTAAAAGTGGAGTGGTAAAACCAAAAGCTCAGATTGCCCTTCAGGTTCATAGAACTGACTTTCATTCTTATCTTTAATTTTATTTGCTTTAGATGCATATTTAAGCTTCATTCATTCATTCATTCAGCCCCAGACATTGTTCTAGGCTCTGGGACATAGTAATGAGTAAAACCAACCCCCCATCTTCATGAAGTTTCCATTCTACGGAAGACACTCGTAAGCGTTCTTGTTCGTGAATGCTATGCTCTCAGGCTAGAATTTCTCTAATTGCTGGATCAGGTGATACACATGTTTTACTGACATTGCCAAACTGGTCTCCAACATGGTCTCCGTCAATTTAAACCTGTATACCTTGTCATCTCACCAACTGTTGATATTTTCATACTTTTAGATTTTGCAAATCCGATGGATAAGAAATTTTATACCATTGTAAATTAAACTTGCATTTCATGGCTACTAAGGAAGCTGAGCATCTTTTTGTTAATCACTGAGTTTGTTGTCCGTTGTTGGCTACTCTGTTTCCTATTTTGCCTGTTCATATCACCTGCTTATTTTTTTTCACTTGCTCATTTTTAAATTGGAATGCTTGTCTTTTTCTCATTGAATTGTGGAAAGTTCTTATGTACTGTGGATGACAATGCTTGTCAGTTATGTATCGCAAATAATTTGCACCCAGTCTATCCTTTTCCTTCTTGTGATAGTAGTATTTGTATTAAAAACAAAAGTTTTTGATGTTGTCAAATTTTTCCTTATGGCTTTTACTATTGAATTACCTTGTCCTATACTGTGATGGTACAGATATTCTCTAATTTCATCCTAAGTGCTGTTAAGTTTTGCTTTCACCTTTAGGTCTCTATTTCACCAGGAATTGATTTGTGTGTTTGTTATGAGGCAGAAATTCAGTTTTCCCCTCACATGGTTATCTAGTGTTAACATGGCAGACCATGGATTTATAGTGCCATACATTATAGTTCTTATATGTTTATGGCTTTTTTCCGGACAACCTGTCTAGTTGCTTCTGTTCCAGTCCTGACTCACTCTCATACTGTATTATTTTTTTAATTTTTATTTTTGAGAAAGAGATAGTATGAGCGGGGAAGGGGCAGAAAGAAAGGGGTACAGAGGACCCAAAGCAGACTCTGTGCTGACAGCAGAGAGCCCTATGTGAGGCTCGAACTCACGAACCATGAGATCATGACCTGAGCTAAGAACAAGAGTCGAATGCTTAACTGATTGAGCCACCCAGCCACCCCTTATATTAATTATTATGAGTATAATTTTAATTATAATGTTTCTTGATATATTACATAGCAAGCCCCACCTTACTCTTATTATTTTAAATCATCTTAGCTCTTTACATTTCTATATTAATTTTATAATAACTTATCAGATTATATTTTAAAAATCCTATTCAAATTTTGACTAGATTACATAGATTAATTTGGGGAGAAATTGTGTCATCATAATAATAAATTTTCCTATCTGTAAACAGGTTTCTCTATTTATTTAGATCTCCTTAAAGTTTTAACTCTTTTTCCTTTAAGGTTTTCACTTCTCACTTCTCTTCAAAATTTTTGTTAGAATCTCTTTCTAAATATTTTTCTAATTGTTGTTAGAAAATACAGGAATGCACTGTATATTGATTATTTATCCAAAAACCTTGAAATCTCTTTGAAGTCTTAAATCCTGTTAGTACATAACCTGTTTTCTTAAAAAAAAAAAAAAAATGTCATTAATGGATTATAAGTCTTTTCCTTCCTTATTTTTAATTTACTTTTTTTAAAAAAGTTTATTTATTTTGGAGAAAGGGAGATAGAGAGCATGCGGGGGAGAGACAGAGAGAGAGAGAAAGAGAGAATCAATCCCAAGCAGGCTCTGTGCTGACAGCAGAGCAGGGCTTGAACCCATGAACCGTGAGATCATGACCTCAGCCAAACACTTAACAGACTGAGCCATGCAGACGCCCTTTCAATTTACTTTTAAAAATCTATTCATCTAATATAATAAACATGGCTAGGACCTCCAGAACAAAAATAAATGCAAGTTAGTGTTTAACCTTTCTTGTCTCTCAAATTTTTAAAATATTTCACCATTAAGTTGACATTTACTACTGATTTAGCAGGGGTGTTTTGTTTTTTTTTTTCATTTTGAAGATTGTTATAACTTTTATCACAAAGAAGAGTTGAATTTCATCACTTTCTCTGCATCTGGTGAGTGATCTCATGTGTTTTTTTCTCCTTAAATTTGTTAATGTAGTGAGTTGCCTCAATAGATTTCTTAATATTAAGCCAACCTTACAATTTTGAAACATCCTCAATTGAATCACGATGTATTTCTTTTAATATATTGGATACATTTGATTTACAATTTCGATTTGTTTTCTATTGTGGTAGAATACACATAACATAAAATTTACTATCTTAACAATTTTAAGTGTACAGTTCAGTATTAAGTATATTCACAATGTTGTGCAACCAATCTCCAGAACTGTCTCATCTTGCACAATGGAAACTCTATACCTATTAAACAATAACTGCCCATTTTACCACCCCTAGTCCTCAACATTCACCATTTTACATTCTGTCCATATGAATTTTACTACCATATATGTAGGGTAGAATCATAGAATATCTGCCTTTTCGTGACTGTCTTATTTCATTTAGCATAATGTCCTCAAGGTTCATCCATATAAGGATGAACCTCATAGGTTCATTCATTTTGTAGCTGGTGTCAGAATTTCCTTCATTTTAAATGTTGAATATGGGATACCTGGGTGGCTCAATGGGTTTAGCATCTGACTCTTGATTTCAGCTCAGGTCAGAATCTCACGGTTAGCGAGATCAAGCCGCACATTGGGCTCTATGCTGACAGCATGAAGTCTGCTTGGGATTCTCTTTCCTTCTCTCTCGTCCCTTGCCCCTTGTTCTCACTCTCTCTCTCTTTCTCAAAATAAATAAATGAACACTAAAAAAAACCTAAATGCCGAATAATATCCCACCTATATGTATATGCTTTATGCATATATGCCACATTTTATTTATTCATTCATCAATGGACACATGGGTTGTTTCCACCTTTTGGCTGTTGTGAATAATCCTGCTATGAAGTGATATATAGGTAGCTCCTTTATTTATGATTTTTTAATCTATATTCACAAATAAGATTGTCTCATAATACTTTCTTTGCACAATGTTCTTGTCCGGTTTAGATTTTAAAGTTGCAATAGCCTAATAAAATTAAGAAAGAACTATTAATTTTTTTTTCTTCCTGGAACAGTTTATTTATGATTGGGATTATCTGTCCCTTGAATGTTTAAAAAAGATTATCTTTAAAATCATTAGGATCTGGTGTTTTTATTGTGGTAGAATTTTAACTATTTATACAACTTATTTCTAGTTTCCAGGCCTATTCATGATTTCTGTTACTTTTGCAATCAGTTGTGGTAAATTATAGTTTTCTAGAAATTCTTCTATCCCATCAAATTTTTTAAATATATTCACATAACATATCTCACACCATTTTCTTAATAAATTTGTACTCTTTATAGTTATACCTTAATTGTTATTCTTCGTATTTTTATTTCTATTTTATGCCACCCTCTTTTCTCTTCAAGCAGTTTTACCAAAGTTTGGACTATATTTTGGTCTTTTCAGATGATCACCAGAATTTCAGATTCTCTTGTATCTTTTATTTGATTCATTTTGGCCCTGATTTTTAACATTTCTTTCTTCTTTTCTTTGGTTTTACTCTGTGTTTTCTCTAGGTTCTTGGTAGAATAATAATTCAATAATATTCAATAATTTTTCTTCTGTGTATGTCAAAAATCTTTTCCTTTGATGGAAGTTTAGTGCTGTTAGTCCTAAAAGTACATGGCCTGGAGTGGAATCTCTCAATGATTAAATTCTGTCTACTCTACCATTCTACCAGATTTCTCAAGAATATAATCACCAAGAGTATTGTAGGTAAATGCAGTCCAGGGCTGCAGCCTATATCCCATCTGGTCACTTAGTCTACTGACCGCTGTTAACCCATGTGTGAGAGCCAATGCCTTCCAATGTCCACTTAGCAAACCCAGGAGGACAGGATCTCTGAGCAGCTTTTAGTGTTCACTTCCCCTGTGACCTACCCTGCGATCTGTTAAGTATTCTAGTAGAATTTTTCCTTGATCAAGAGAAGTCTTTGGAACTAGTCCTGCCACACCAGTCTCATAGGAGGAGAGTCAGAGAAGAGAGAAATGACAGAAAGTAGTTAAGAGAGGAAAGTGATTAACACAGACTGGTTCATTTTATAAGCTATTCATTCCTTCCAATAAAAGCACCACACTCCAGTAAAGTAAGGGCACTTTCTGTGCATAAAGACTTTGTTTTTGTCTGTAGCACACCTCAAAGCTCCTTTTCCTTGAGGTGGAGTGATGGGGAGAACAGCTCCACATCTCAGTCCCCAATAGTGGCATTGTTTCGACATTATTTGCAGACTGGTGACCATGGCAAGGGCACTTGTCACATCCAAAGAGTGATGCCCCAGCACTGAGAGGTAGTAATCCTCCTGTGACCGAATTTTCTGCCCTTGACCTTGTGATCAATTAAGGATTGAAGTGGAGAAGTGACTATATCAAGTGGAACTCAGGTGTTTGGGATTCTATAAAGTGATTAAACAGGGGAAAATATGAGGCTGGGAAGAAAAAGATGGATGGTATCACTAGTGGAAGGGGATGTGTAGCACTTAGGTGAATGTAACACTAAGATTGATTAATGATTAACTCGTTTATTTCTGAATATTTATGATGATAATAGCAAGTATTTATATAACATCTACTAGGTACTAAGACCTTTACATTTATTACATTACTTAACATTTACAACAATCCTCTGATGGTATTGTCATCATTGATGTATACATGATGCAACTGAGGCATGGAAAAAGCAGTGATCACATTGCTAGTAGGTGGCAAACTGAGATTCTAACCCAGGAAGATTGGTTGCAGAGTCCAGGCTCAATTTAACCCCCTGTTCTATGATCTCTTAATATATTATTAGACATTGATATACCTATAGTAGAGTATACATCAATATAAAGATGGCACATAAGCTTGAACAAGACATGGCCCCTATTCTCCTCCTTTAATGAGCTTGCAGTCTAGTTACGGTGATTCTTAGCATATAACCTAGGGAAATACAGTAATGAAGTGTAATATACCTAGGAACAAGAAGCTACTAAAGAACCTAGGAGGGAGCCCAATGATTTTTATAGATCCATGTCAAATGGAGGAAATTATATCTCAGCTGACACCTAAAAATGAATAGTAATTATTAAAGCAAAGACATTGAGAGGAGAGAATTCCAGGCAGAGGAAGAGACTATGTAAAGGCCCCCAAGCATGAAACAAATGTATTCAAAAGGTTCATTTACAGAACATTGTGTAAAAGCAATGAGAAAAGGCATGATAGAAAATGCCGGCATAATCCCACTCCAAAGGTCATACCACTGTTGGACCCAACTAGACTAGAATTAGCTATGCAAAGAAACAAAACAGACAAACTAAAAAATCATAAAACTCAAGGGAAGTTATCTTCAGAGTGGCTTAAATGCCTTGCATTTGAGAAAACATAGTATGCAAAAGACAATGATAGAAATAGCTTTCTTGACTTCTGACAAGTTGACGGATTGCAACATGTCAGGCAGATCAATTTATAGTGTTCAATAATTTTTCACATATTTCTCCCTCATGCTCTCTCCACCAGACTCTAAGTTTCTTGAGTACAGAATCATGCCTAAATTATGTCTAAATTTCCTTTAAAAATAGTCCATTGAAGATATCATAGGTATGTTAATATTATTTCTCCTTGGTACAGTAGATCTCTACCATGATTATTTACATCTCATATGCTTTGTCTGCTAACACTTTTTAAGATTTTGGTGTCTTTGACCTCTAAGGATGAAATAATAAAAATTTTAAGACAGGCATAAAGTTAGTATGTTATTCTTATTTCAAACAATTTGCAGTGAATTTGAAATTTGAGTGAATTTTATCCCTCAGAATAGAAAAGCTCCTTTATGGTCATTATGGTGTGAGTAAATATAGATTTCCCTGTGAATACTACATTGACATTTTTTTCTATATTTGTGTACTGCTATATGAATGAATGGGCAATATATTTTTTAGCACGTTATTTTCCTTGTTCTTTGAAACAAATTCTAAGCTATTGGGAAAATCGGCATTCTTGACCCTGTTAAAACAATGTACATATTTTACTCTGTAGTCTAAAGAAGATGGAGTTTTCCCCAGATGTATTTGGTACTTTTGAGATCACAAGATCATTGCTCATGTCACATACATACAGAGACTGAAGCACTCTCTTAATTTCCTTTAATATAACGGGGACACAGTAGGCAATGTGTCCATATTTAGCCCTTATTTAGTTTTCAGAACATGGAAGATGCATAGCACAGAGTGGCTTTTAGAAACTACTGTAGTAAGTACTCACAAATTATATATATCTGTGAATACATATATGTATTCTCTCAATAGGTAGATGATAGATAGGAGTATATAGATAAAGATATCCATAGATTAACATCCGAACATCAAAGTTTACTCACTATGAAGAAAAAATAAAAAGTCATCAGGGGAAAAAAGTTACTTTTGTTGTAAGTTTTATCTTTGATTGATACAAGTATCAAGAGAAAAACAGATCCAACTATTATCACTATCTGTTGATCTCAGGTGTCATTTATTCCAAATACAGTTAGTAAGCACCTATAATGTGCCAGGCACTGTATTAGGCTCTGGGAGTATACTTCTACAGAAGACAGACCCCATCTACTCCTTGAGAGTTAGGCCATACTGCAGTGTAAATAGCCTTTAGAGTAAATCTTGGAGAAAGCCATGTATATGGCAGCATAGCTCTTGTGGGAAGCCAATTACTAATGATTCCTGTCATTTATGACCTTTGTCTTAAGCAGACACTCGAAACTAAAACAATTATTCTCCAAAATCCATTTTGCTCAGTCCTCTCTAGGGGTATTAATTCATTCAGACAGGGCAAACACCAAAAGAAATTTCTACATACAAATATTCAACCAGGTTTGACAATTTTTTCTAAACTGTTCCATGCTAAATTTCCTTTCTGCTGATGTGCCCATCTCTAGATGTCACCAGCCTACCTGTGTGCAGTAAAGAAACTAACATTGGGTTTTCACTAATTTGACTCCCACATTGGACTGTATCTTTCAACCAACTCCAGAGTGTAGATTTTTATATGAGTCCTCCTGCATTCACAAAAGTCTTCCTCACGGCATATCAAGTTTGGTAACTTACTGCATGGAAAAAAATATGCCCAGACTTTCAGAGAGGGGCACACTTTACACTCGGGTTTGGTTTCAAGGAAGTTCAAGTTCCCTACCTTGCAGTGAAGTTAAAGAAAAAGATCAACGTAAGTGGGTATTGTGGCATTGTTTTCCTCATTATAATTCTTCATCGTCTAGTTATTACTAAAAGAATACTAGGAGAATCAGGTTTGGAAGAACAGTTCTGTTGTTCTAGTTCTTTTCTCATTCCCAATATTTCTTTAAGCAACAAATTTCCTCAAGTATATTGTCTGCCTTTCAAAAGAGAAACTCTAAACCTTTAAATGATTTATCTATTCTGAACTCATCCCTCCATGAGGCCATCGTATGTCTTTTCTTTTCCTCATATGTTGAATTGTATTTTCTACTTGAGGGCCCGTGTGTGTGTGTGTGCGTGTGTGTGTGTGTGTGTGTGTGTTTATCAATGATGAAAAAGTTTGTCTTCATGTCGTAATAATTTAAGTATACTTATAAGAATACATAAATGTTCAAAGTAAATAGAATATGTCCTGTCAGATATGTTTACAGAATGAGAATAAAGACAGGCAAGTTCTTTGGAACTTGAAAAGTTTCCTAGGCATAATGTGGGGAATCATCAACTCTAATCTGGGAATGATGACAGTACAAGCTAATTCTGGGAGAATAAAAACTGATTTGGATGCTAGTTAACCTGTTTAAAAACTCTTAGCTCGTAATCCCTGATAATCCATGATTTCCCAGAAATTGTTCTGGGTGATTCAGCATTTTTTAAGAGAAGCCAATATCCTGGCAGTCCTTAAAGACTTACAATCTATGATTTTTTAAAAATAATTTCTATCCAATCAAGTAAATTCTCTTCTATTCTTAATTTCCCAAAACTTTTTATAGTCATGAATAGATATTAAATTTTATCCAATTTTTGTATATCCATTGAAGTGACCATATTTTTTCTTTGTTCTATTAATGTGGGTGATTTAATGATTAATTTTTGAATATTGAGCCAACTATGAATTCTTGGGATAAACTTGACTTGGTTATGATGTATTTATTATTTTAATATATCACCAGATTCTATTTTTTAATATATCACTTAAGGATTTTGCAGCAATATTTATATGAGAAATTGGCTTGTACGTATCCTTTCTTTTAAATAAAGTCCTTTACAGGTTTTATTTATTTATTTATTTATTTATTTATTTATTTATTTATGAGAGAGAGAGAGAGAGACAGAGGGAGAGAGAGAGCAGGCACAAGCAGAGGAGGGGCAGAGAGAGAGAGAAAGAGAGAGAACAAGAATCTTAAGCAGACTCCACACTCAGTGTAGAGCCCGACTTGGGGCTCGGATCTCAGGACCCCTGGATCATGACCCAATCCAAAATCGAGACCTGAGCCAAAAGCAAGAGGCTAATGCTCATCCAACTGAGTCACCCAGGCACCCCTACAGGTTTTAATATCAAGGTTATCTTTGCCTTTTAAAATGCATTGGAAAGGGTTTTCAGTTCAGTTCTCTGGGAGAATTTGTCTAAGATTGGCATAATTTTCCTTAAATGTTTGGAAGAATTCATTGGTAAAGTCATCTAGGTTTAAAGATTTTTTTTTTGTGGCAAGCTCTTAATTAAGGATTCAGTTTATTTAACGGATATAAGAACTATTCAGATTTCCTATTTAATATTGTATTAGTTTTGAAAACTTGTATTTTTCTAGAAATTTATCTATTTCATCTAAATTTTCAAGTTTAGGGGCCTAAAGTTTTCCACACTATGCTGTTAGTATCCTTTCAACATCTCTAGGATTATAGTAATATCCCATTTTTCAGTTCTAAGACTGATAATTTGTATCTTTTCTTTTTGAACAACCTATCAATTAATAGTCTTTTCAAATAATCAACTTCTGGCTTTGTTGATTTCTTCCCCTTGTAACTTTACTTTTTGTTTCATTTTCTTCTGCTTTTGTCTTTAATAGTTTCTTTCTTTATTTGATGTTCATTTGTTTTGGATTCTTACCCCACATTTCTTTAGATCAATTGTCACATTATTGATTTTCAACTTTTCTTCTTTTCTAGTATATTCATTTCAGGCTATCAATTTCCCTCTGATCACAGCCTTCACAAATTTCTAAAAGTTTTGATGTAATATTTTCATTATCATTTAGTTCAAAATATTTTCTAATTTCCCTAGTAATTTCTTATTTTTGCAAAGATGATTTTTAAATATGTTTCTTGATTTCCAAATCTTGGATATTTTCAAAGTACCACTTTTTATTGATTTCTAGCTTAATTCTGCTCAGGTCAGAGAACATACTCTGTCTGATCTCAGGCTTTCAAAATTTGAAACTTGCTTGATGATCCAGGACATGGTCGATTTTGGTAAATATTCCACATGTACTTGAGTATAATATATATCATTAGATTCAGATATGACCACCTCTCTTTTTGAATGGGAGTTTCTGGGCCATTTACGTTAAATGTAGTTACTGATTTCTATAGTTTTATAGCTATAATCTTATGCTTGTTTTCTATTTGTTCCTTCTGCTTTACATGTGGTTTTCTCTCCTTTTTATCCTTCTTTTAAATTATTTTTTATCATCCCATTTTCTTATTAGTTTGCTAACATTTTATCATTATTTTTAATGATTACTCAAGAGAATAAAGTATGCATCCTTGTTTTATTACGGTCCATGTTTTTACCTCTTCTCAAATAAGGCTGATATTATACTTCCACTCCCTTTGTCCGTTCTACCACTTATATTATTTTCTATGCATTTTAATTCTACGTATATATTTTATATTTTATACTACACAAGGCGTCAGTGTTATTATTTTTTACAGTAAATATTAATTTTCATTTACCTACACTAGTCAATGATTTCTTCCTTTCTTTTTCTTCTTTCTTTCTTTCTTTCTTTCTTTTTTTTTTTTTTTTTTTGACACTGAGCTTTCTTAAAGGTAGGTTGGTCAGACCATTTACAACACAGATCAGAGTTAGCAGAGCAATTTGCCTCATGCAGGCTGAGGCAAGGTGACCAAGAAAGAAGTGTGACACTTGAATTGCATGCTGGGCTCACCATTGATTGGCTACAGAATATTGGGCAAGTTTCTCAACTTGTCTACAACCATATTTCCTTATCCTTAAAATGAGAGGTTGAGATTATAGAAATTTGATTCCAATTTTAGCTTTTTGTGATACCAGGGCATTTTTCTTTGCCAGGGCTACGATTAATAGACTATGCCATTATATCATAGTGTCCCTTATTATTTTAAATTATTTATTTTTATTTAATTAAATTATAATTTTAAGTATATTAAATTAAATAATAGATTTAATTTTATTTAATTATTTTAATGCAATTAGAGCCACAAGTACAGTTAACAGGAATTGTTTGTTATTACTATTTAAATCCAAAAGTTGAACAAACTAAATATTTCCATTTTTCTCCAACTTATTACATAAAAACTATAATGTCAGTTACATTTAACATTTTTAGTGGCAATTAAAAAATTTTGTTGCTTTCCTGATTATTATTATTATCTAACTGATTATCTGTGAGGCTTATTTCCAATACTAAACACATTCACACACACACACACACGGATATAAAGGCAAGTTTTCTTCTATGGTATGTTATTTTATGTTTCCAATTATCTCAAGGGATATAATGAAATTTTAAAAAATTTATTTTAATTCACTTTAATTTAAAAAATAAACATGCCACATACCATTTTGGATACTGGATGGAGGAATAAGAGAAAAATAATTAGTATTAGGTTGAAACAATCCCTAAGAGGTTGGAAATAAAATTTAAGGAGTGAGTTAAAGGTCTTCTTTCTTGTTACATAATAGGAATTCAGTAAATACTGAATAAATGAATGAATGTCAAGTGTGAAAACAAGGGAATTAAATTTTACAGAATCATCTGAACAGGAATATAATTGAGAGTGAATAACGCTGCATCTTGGCGATATCTGGGAAAATCAAAAGTATTTGATTCATATATTTCAGCGAAAGAGAAGCATTTACAGAATGCACCAGCATTGTTGCCATCACAAGCCAATGGTATAGTAATTAGTATTTGCCAGCATTATTCCACTGTAGCCATGTAGAAATTAATGCTTTTCTAGTGTAGTCCAAAGCAAGGAATGTTCATGTCTGCTTTCAATACTGCCCCCTCTGGTTGCCTCTTCTCTTAAAAACTTCATACAAAAAAATCTGTTTTTAATGTGTTGACTTGTTAAAGTTAGGCATTATCACCTACAAAGTAAAAAGCACTCTGTATTGTATGCCTATATCCACAGTCCAAAAACTGACTTATTCATGCAGTAATTAGAAATAACTCAGGCCAGAAGAAAAGCTTCAGCTTTCCAACAGGCTCTCCAAATCAGCTTGCTTATACTTTTCCCTTGGAGATATATTCCAAACAGTCGTTCCTTTTCTAGGTTCTTCTAATGGCTGGTCTCTCATATCCTACCAGAAAGTTTCACCTTTCCTCGAATTTACTGTGTAAAAGTGAGGAAAAAGGCATCACTGATTTCAGCAATTGAGAGGGGACATTGGGAATAGAAGGGACAAGCCAAGGTCCTTCTGGATGGATCTTCAGTATGTCTACAGCTTTCTAAATTGGATTTTATATTTCCTTTTTACTCACATATGGAAACATGTTCATGGTATAAACATATTAAACATGCTCATGGTATAAAATTTGGAAAAATAGATAAAATATGTAATGAAGAAAAATCAAAAGTATCAGTAATTTCACCACACAGATTATTATCTGTTTACTCTGTGGTGCATTTTCTTTATCCTAAGTGAAGATGACATTGTATGTACAGTTTTGTACTCTGCTTTTTGTTGTATTTTATTTTATACATGTGTTCAAATGTATTTATTCATTTCCCTATTGATGAACACTTAGGCCAATTCTACATTTTTAATATTTTAAATAATTTTAGATGTGCCTCAGTGTCTACAAATCTTTATGTTCATAGCTAATTATTTTCTTATGAGGAATTACTAGCCATAAAATTATGTGTACCTTTGTACACATTTTATAGCTCTAGATAAAGTGTCCAAATTACCAAGAAGGCAATTTTTTTGTATTTCATGCAGTGATGTACGAAAATAGCCATTTATCAGCCACCTCAACAAACTGGATATTACAGCTTTCTTTGCTATTTGCCAATTTTTAGAAGAATAAATGTATCTGTTAGTTTTATATGCACTTTTTTCACAACTTATTATTAACGTTTTTTTGGAAACAAGTTCAGCTGAATTGTAGAGACAGCACTGAAGCAAGACAGAACCTCGTAAAATGCAGGTACTTGCCCCACCCAGACACATTTAATTTTCCCACTTTTCCAATTGAACAGGTGTCTGTATGTGGCTCACTCACTTGCACGCATGGTGCCATTGCTTATTCTTTACCCAGTCGGCCCACCAACCCCATACAATCTCTGCCACTAAGAGGTCCTGTTTGTGCAGACAAGATCAAGCTATTGATCAACTTTGGAGCTAGATGTCAGTGATCCCCTCTGACAGGGAAGTGTCGTTCTGCACTTCATGGAGGACACCAAGGGTGCTGGAGACTCAGGAATGTAGAATCCAAGTTTACTGCGTGTATGTGTATTATTATACTGTGATGAGAATGGACCTGATGCCAAGAGCAATGATGTTGTGTATTCACCAAACAGTATAAACTATTTGCAAAAAGTATCAGTATTAAGTCGAGACCATCTTAGATAATTCACAACCTGAAGGCTTTCTGGAGAACAAATATATTGTGGGTAAGCACTTGACTCTCTTGCAGAGATTAATAATTTAATCATAAACTGATTTTTATGCACCCTGATGATTTTTTTGTTTTGTTTCCTGAGCTAAGTGTTCTTAAGAAATTCTGCAGTGGTAAATGAAATCACATTATAACTGCTGAGAAATTCCTGCTAGCTTATTTAACATTCAAACAATGTTTATTGACCACAGCCAGAGTGTATGGGTGAGGAATGTAGTCTCTGCAGTCAGACCAGACTGCCCTGGCTCCAATCCACTTTCTCCACTTAATAGCTGTGACCTTGAGCAATTTAGTTAACCTTTCAGTGCCTCAGTTTCCTCTGTAAAATGGGGATAATTTGCCTCCTACTTCAGTAGGTGCTACAAGGATTAAATAAGATAATATATGTTTATAACAATGCCTAAAACATAGGAAGTGCTCTATAGACAGTATTGATTAGCGTAATGTATCTAGAGAACAAACATCTTGCTCAACATAGTAATATGTAAAGATATAAATTAGACATAGTGATTAATCTCAACTAATTTACAACACAGCAGGGAAGATAAAACATGTATGCAAAGCCTAGAAATTTTTCAAGGCTCAGATTAAATGCATCAAAATCTTCATTAATTCTCTCTTGTTCAAGTGTAATCTTCCCAACTTCAGCCTAAATGGACTTTCTCCTTACCACATTCTACCAGTTTTGTAATCAATTATGTATATGTCTATTCTTTCTTACCAGATTTTGATTTCCATGAAGCACATTTATTTCATCCTACTTCTCCATTCCTGGTCTGTTGGCTGATACACAGTAAGTGCTCAATAAATATTTGATGAAGGAAGGAAGGAAGGAAGGAAGGAAGGAAGGAAGGAAGGAAGGAAGGAAGGAAAGAAGGCCTAACGATCCAAGGCAGTATATGGCAATTGCCACCAGAACAAGCGTCATAATCAAAACACTATAGACATTCACTTTCATCTCTGCCATGAAAGCTGGAAAGGTCCAGAGAGATCCACTCCTGATTTGCATTTGTTATGGGAAGTTTTGTGGGAAACATGGCACTGGAGGAGGTTCTTAAGTGATTGAACATGGCACTCAGTCTCCCTGAGCCTCAGCTTTTTTAACCAGCCTTTTCCAACCTTCTCTCCTCATTGTGAAGTTCAGGAAATATGCATTTCTTCACCGAATACATGCCTTCTCAAATTTACAGAAATAGTCCAAGCATTGATTTTGAAAACATAATTCACCCTAGTGCACATGTCCTGGGAAATGGAGAAATATATGACAGAGATACACATCATGCATCCAAAGATAACTTCATAATGGTTTCTAGGTTGTTAAAATCCGAGGAAACCATTGCCTTTTAGAGGAAAGTTACAGTAAATGTCACCATATGAATAAACATTGGAGTGACATGCTTAAGCCTGGTTTTACTTGTTATGATTATGTTGCCTGACTCTTACCACCAGAAGTGCTTCCCTCATATTTTCCTTCACATTAACATTTACGATGAAGGGACAGCATTCCCCTTTGCTCACATTGGCCAAAATGAGCCCCTTTACACCCGGCAGTATTTCAACAGTCACAGACCAGTGAGAGACCAGCATAAACCCAGCTTGCTATGGGCCTCAGCCTGCTTCACCAGCTCTACCCCAGCCAACAGAACTGCCATTTGAAATCCATCTGTTACAATTCATGGACCTAAATTCTGACCTAGCAGGTAGTTGTTGAGCCGTGAGCAGAAAGGACAAGAGGTTCTAAAGGGAAACATTCTTCAGGCGCTGCTACGTGTTCCCTAAAACATGAAACACCTAAGACAGCACCACGAGGCATATTTTTCAGTGCAGAAGCAGCAGAAAACAGAACATGACTCCCCACCCCTTCTTTATATTCCAATGAGATTTGCTAGTTTAACCAGGGCTGCAGTACAAAAGCACTTGTGGTTCATGTTATATTAATAGTGTGGCCTGATTATCAAAAACCATTATTCTTGGTTATCTTGCAGCAGCTGTACCGAGCTGCTATAAGTCAGAGTGACTGCCCGCACGGCGTTTGCTCCATGCTTATGATAACAGTATTTGTGATGCAAAAGTGCATTTGTAAAATTATTGCCTTTTAAAGATCAGATTTGTTATAAATGAGATGTGATCACACAACTTCTTTTCCCTGTATAAAAAAATTAAATACATAAATTAAATGTCAGTATCCTCCCTCGTCGTGGCCTCACATGGGTCACTTTACTTGTGGTCAAACTCAGAGGTATGGCTTTCAAAGCAGATGTGGCGTTAGCTGATTCCTGGCCAGGGGCACAGGCAGTCGCTTTTCTTCTCCTTTTCTTTGATGTTGTCTTCTGTAGTTCTGATTGCCGCCTGGTGGATCCAGCCCTTTTTTTATGCTGGCTGAGGGGCGCTTTGTTTAGTGTAGTTTAGTTTTGTTTTTTAAAAGCAGTAATGATAATGGATCGGAAGCCATACCATTTCCCCATAGATTCAAATCACTGTTTCCGGTTCTCTGCAGAACTTTATGTGGCTGGAGTGGCTGCATTCACTGCTCCTTAATGCTAATGCCACTGTGGTCGACTTTTTAATTTCACCCTCCCTGGCTGTGATGCTTTCTCAGGCTTGGGTTTTGCACGGCAGAAGAGACAAAGCCAGGAAGTAAAGCAACTCTAATAAAGTAAAAGAACTCAGTTTTAATACTCACTAATCTCCTTCTCTGGGTTATATGTTTCATTATACATGTTACACCAACCGGGAATAAGAGAGATGTGACTTTACTAGTGAAAGCGCAAGGGACACTCTTCCTGTGCATCTTTCCGAGCCCCCCAGCTCCTTTATAAACAAACATATACAGGACTCTCTCTCCCCTTATGCTGTTCCTCTTTGAACAGCATTTTAGAATCCTTGATTGTTATAGACAGTTAAGCTTTTCAGCCCTAATTCATTAAAAAAATATATTCATGACAAGTTGTTTGAAATGTGGTCCCTTAAGCTTTTTCTGTCTTTTAGAAACTGTTTCATATCGCTATCTAAGAAGAAAAGCCAGCCAAGATTTACATTTTAATTTAGTTAACCAAATAGTTCAGACTGTGTTCTCCAAAGACAAAGACTGGTCTGTAAGTGGGCCGGATTTTCCTGTATTTTATTGCTGTAATTTGCATGAGAAACACCAGATCCTGTATAATTGTTGCTTTGTTGTTGTGATCTGAGTAGCTGTTTCCAATGTCAATAATTATAACTTGAAATGAAATTTAGTAGCAGTTAGGGGGTGGGGAGTGGAGGCGACTGCCAGCCAGTCAGAATTTCACATCAAACTAACCACAGTCTAGCCTTCTAATGCGATGCGCGCGGCAACCAGGCTTCCAACAAAACTCCATACAAAGTAAATAGAATGAGCAAGTCACTTGAGCCTTGCCACACTATGCATCTTGTGTGATGCCATTTTGTTTGGTATCTAATGAAGAACTAGCATGTTTTATATATGATGGCTGCTAATTGCTTCATTACCCATGCAAATCATAAAGGCAAACTGTGTCTTATCATAAAATCGGTAACTAGGCCATTTAAAAGCGAAGCTCAGGAAAGCATTATTATGTCCATGCTTCTTTTGCTCCTGCATTCTCTCTCTCTCTCTCTCCCTCTCTCTCTCTTTTTTATGACTTTGTATTAAGTTGGAGCATTTTCTCGGTGGTCATTTGTTCCTTTAGATTAGTCTCCAGTTAAGATAAGCATGTAATGGATGAAGCGAGGGGCCTTGTCGAGATTGCTGCTGCTGCGGCAGCTCCAGCTCCTGGCCCAGAGGCGTCCGCAGACCCACCCACCACTTTGCCCGAAGCTCCCAACTTATCTGCCAGGGGAGGGAGGCCTTGGGTTCGGGGATCTGCCCCTGCAGCCGAGCTCCTGCCTGGGCCTCTGTCAACAGCGGAGATGCCACTGTGGGTCTCCGCTGCTGCTGCTGCCTTTCTGGGCTTGTTAAAGGTAACAAGAAACCAGCGGAGAGGAAAAAAGAAAATGAAAGGGGAGGCCTGAGAGGGAACCAAACACCTTCTAAGACCCCCGGCTGAGCGGGGTGTCGTGATAGACAGTCACCTCTTCATTACTCAAATTTGGAACCTCCTGAGCTCCTTATTCCGGATAATTAACACCTTAGCCTTGATAAGGCCACTTCCCACATTTTCCTGATAATCAACCCATAGCTAATAGGCAGCATTTTGTTGTCCTGCCCGAGGTTTTTCTTACCCGAGGGAAAAGAAAAACCTCAGCCAAGGGATTCAAGAACCCAAATAAATGTACAATAACGTACAATTTCAGGCTTCTAATGCAGTTTTCGTTAGGGCACCCCACTCGAGGATGGCAGGCTGGTCCACTGGAAGACAGAGGGGTCGATTACAGTCAATAGATTTCGAGACTAACCCGCAGAGGTGGTGTCAAGGTAACAAAGAAATTCCGCGTGTGCACTAATTCCGCACCGCAGCTGTTGGGGTGTTAGATTAGGAGGCTGCACACCTTTCCCAGGAATATGAAAGCAGACTGTCTAACCGCCTGTGTTTGTCCTCGTAGCCTCATTCTTGCTGCTAGCAGAGCATGTCCCAACTGTTGTCAATTTATCAATGTAACCTGCACTGGTGGGCACAGTGTGAGCAGCCATTAGGACAGGTGCCTCTATCCATCACAGCCAGTCACTTATTCCACCTTGTCAAGGAAACTAAATGGAGCTTTTGGAGAAATGTAAACAACTCTCTAATGGACAATCAAAGCGCCACTTTCTGAAGCAAACAAGAGGAAGAAATCTGACAAGACATTTTTAGGGAGGGGATAATATTTAAGTGTTTTTGAAAAGAACTTTTTAATAGCTGTGGTTTTACAGCACTGGGCTGGCGTGGGCGCGAGAGGAAGTAAACTGGCAAAGTAGAACGACCCAAGCGAAGGCCTTCTTGTGGCCAAAGATTGAGAAATTAGGCTTATGAGGTGGGGACGTGCTGTGTGAAGGAACCATTGACTAATTCTGGGGGAAGAGTCACAAAGTTGATGAGAAAATCGACTTATAAAAAAAATAAATAAAAGGCTTCCTAGGAACAACTGAAGGTTTGTAGTTAATCGTTTGCTTTCATTAGCGTGTTGTTCAAGTTCTAAATGTATATGAGGAGAGCGGAAAAACACCATGAAATATCTATTCCCCAAGACCACCTTTCATGGCAGAATCCTAACTAAACAGATGGCTTTTCCAGTGCGTCCCTGAACACAGAAAAGGTGGCTTCATCAAACCAGGAGGGGAAGCAAGTTCCTCGGGAAATGCTCTGAATCTAGCCCCCTTCCCAGAGCAGCATCCCCCTGCTGTGATGGTGTTGAGGGGGAGGAGACAACCTCCAACGTAGCCATTTCAAATGTGGGCATTCAGGACTGCACCTTGACCGGTCCTGTGAAGGAGCCAGGGCAAACCAGAGCACAGGTGTTTCTGGCGCAGCATGCCCAGTGCCTTAGGCAGATGGATAGTGCCACACGGAGCCAGCTGAAGCTTCTGGGTGGCCTTCCAGGGATGCTTTGTGGTTATCCATTCTGGAGGCAACAAAGATTGGAGTAGCTGCCAATAAGTGCATCATGGGGGAGGAGAAGTGGCCAATCTCAGAGTGATGCAAAGAAAGAGAAAAGAGAGATGCCCTGGGAAGAGGTTACCTTTTGGGAATCAAGAAGCAGCTAGGGCCAAGAGGTCACTGAAACTTTGCCAGCTGACTTGTCTGGAAATAGAAAGAGTCTGGGTTGGGGGCATTGACATTGGCCCTGACACTCTCTCACAAGAGAACGCTTGCCTCAGTCAACTTGGTCTTCCCTAGTGGGTGTCAGCTGCTTTGCTCTCATCAGTGTTTCTGATTTATGGTTACCCTGGGCCATAGAGGTCAATATCCTATTCATGTAAGGTGAGCAAGTGTTGGGTCTTATTAGGCATCTAGTGGTACTACGACCCCAGTTCTCTGAGTCTTCATAACAGTCTGGACCAAATGGGAGTGTGATGGTTAACAAACCACCCCACTGGGGAGAACGTGCATCTTTGTTTCTGTCAGGTGAGCCCTTCTCCAAACATATGCTGTCCATTAGAGCCTTCTGGGACGCCCAGTATCGTAGCCACTAGTGTGGTATTTGGCTTTTTAGCACTTGAAATGTGGCAAGCACGATTGAGGAACAAAATACTTAACTTTTAGTTTATTTCAGTTAATTCAAATTTAAATTTAAATAGCCCTGGGGTGCCTGGGTGACTGGGTCGGTTCAGTGTCTGACTTCTGCTCAGGTCATGATCTCATGGTTTGTGAATTTGAGCCCCGCGTCAGGCTCTGTGCTAACAGCTCAGAGCATGGAGCCTGCTTCAGATTCTGTCTCCCTGTCTCTCTGCCCCTCCCCCTCTCGCTCTCTGTCTCTCTCTCTCTCTCACACACACAAAAATAAATAAACATTTAAAAAAAAATCTTAAATAGCCCCATGTGGCTAGTGGCTACTATTGGAAAAGACAGTTCTTGACCCATTTCCTGAAAAAGTTTGCATATGAATTTAATAAAGTTCTTCTGGAACTGTGCTGTCCAATCTGGCTATCCACGTGAGCTATCTAAATTTAAATTAATTATAATTAGAAATAAGTAAAGATTTAGTTCCTTAGTGATACCAGCCACATTTCCAGTGTTCAGTGGCCACACATGGCTACAGGCTACTTTATTAGCTAAGGACAGACACAGAATCTTTCCATCATCATGGCAAGTCCTATCAGAGCTGCACTGGGAGTCACTGGTGTAAACACCAGTGCAAAGAGCAACTAAACCACTGAAAACCAAAATCCCCTAACTCAACAAAATGCTTCCTATGTATCTACTTTTTCACCAAATGTTACGGCTCTGGTGGTAAACAGGAAATCTATGGCCCTGCCCACATGAAATTTAGAAACTAGTGGAGATTCAAAAAAGTAAATAATTATATTCCTATTCAGTATTATAAGAGAGTGACTATTGAGAGCTATGGTAACCTATAAAAAGATCAGCTAACCTGACCTCAAAGACCGAAAGGAAGCAATGCCCAAGCTGAGATCTGGGGTTGAGGAGGCATTAACCAGCTGTGTTAGAAGCTGTGCCATATTTTGCAAGGGGTGAAATGGCTAGGAAGGTAAGCAAACGCTAGATCACACTGGGCACCTGGTAAGCCCAAAGTGTTTGACTTTAATCCAAGAGCACTAGGGAGCCTCTGAAGGGTTTTAATCAGGGAAATGAACCAATCACGTGCCCACTCTTGAAAATTCCCTGATTCCACTTGAGAAAATGATCTGCCACAAGGGGCAAGACTGGGGACCAGTTAGAAGGATGTTATAGTAACTCAGGCAAGACATGATGGTAGCCTAGAGTATGTAGGAAAAGAGTTAGAAGTAGATAAATCTGAGAAATACTTGAAAATTGGCATACTTAATCCTTCATCATTGTTCCACAAAGCCTGCTAACTTACCCAGGTTACAGTTATTCAAATTGAGCCATCTAAAAGTGAAAACAACAAGTTGGAAGCCTCCATGTTACTCATTCTATTAATGTTTCCTCATAGTGTAATAGGATCTTTATCTGCATCAATGGTGTATATTGGAGATTAAAATCCTCTTAAGGCCAGAGGCCAAGCTTATTTGTTCAGCACTCATTGTGGCATCATAAGCAGATTGGTCATTCATCAGAGCTTTCTAGTAGCTTTGAAAAGTAGTTCAAATCCTCTGGTATTTCAAATGACTGTGGTATTGTCTGTGTTTCCAGATGTATTTCTTTTTAAAATAGGACTTTAGTAGGACTTTCCAATAGAAGTTGACACATCAGATCATCCTAGTAAGGATGATTTCTTGATTTCAGAATTTTCAATGGCTTGCCTATTTATTTGGCACATATATTATTAGCAAAATAAATGTTGCTTTTGTAGTTAGACATTGATTTATTATTAATTATTTCATCATTGATTGCTAATTAATCGGTCATTGGTTATTTATTAATTAATTGGTGATTGACTGGCCACTGCTTTACAGCTCTCAGTAGGATACTAGTTGACTTCATTTAGATGGAGACATTTTGTTATCCTCAAAGGCAAAGTAAGAAAGAACAGACAGGTGGGTTCTGGGCTAGTCTGGATAGAATCAAGTACAAGTGGAAGATACTCATGTACCAACCACCTCATGGCTTCCTTGGAGATTTGAATTCTGAGTCTACTCACCTCCCAGGTGAGATTTGAACCAGGAATCCTAGGTGTTTACTCGCCCTATCTGCAGCCTATCAGAAAATTATTTTCCCCAGATCAGTCCAGAAGTATCAAAACATTTGAAACCTGGAATATGTAATTGTATTTTATTATTGCCTTTGAACCTTAAAATTGCATTATGTATCTTTGCATTCATGGCTTAAACATTCAGGGTTTTCATTATTTGTGAGTGACCCTGAATGAAGTTCATCATAATGGCACTCCTTTGGAGCATTGTTATGTAAACAGGCGCAGAGCTGCTCTGTCACTTGCCCAAGGGCCCCCAGTTAGTAAATTTGCAAAGCCTAGCTGGTCTACTCCAGAGTATCTTTGACCACATTATCTTGCTTCCCAACAACAAAGTGATTTAAATATTATCCAGGCATGAAATTCTCAGGCAGGCCTGTTCTTGTGGCTGAAGTAGAAACTGAAACATTTAGCTGGTGGAGTGCCTGGCTGACCACCCAGGGTCTCTTCTCCTTGAGGCTTTATTGTTCTGCACTCCCTGCAACGAACAAATAAACAAAACTGCTTGGTGTGAAGCATTGCTGAAAAGTAAACTAATTGTTTGGCACTGGTGATAAAACTGAAAAGAAAGTCATGATTCGAGAGAATTTAAGGATTGACAGGGATTTCAGTCAATGACAATCTTAGGGTGCATGGGCACTACAAGTGGGGAAATAGGGAGAGGCTGTCCCTATGGGTTGGAAATAGCTCTGTGTTATTTCTCTTCTTAGGAAAAGAGGTTGTCCCGGCAATTTACAGCCTGGGTAATGGCTGCTCTGTTTGGTTGTAGTAAATGTGATTTTTGTCTAACATCATGTGACTGGATTGCATACGTCTCAATGGTTTCATGAATGTTACACTGGAATTGCCGAGGATATATATGTATATTTTCATATATCAGGTGCCCCTCAATACGGGAAAACTTATTGTAAAACTAAATTCCCTAACTCACATATTTTTTTATTGAGTTACAATAAAAGGAAGAAGATAAAATCTTAGGGGTGGCTCTTCTATGTGCTGATCATTTTAATGCTGATGGGAAAGCTACCCAGTGAAGGTGTGGAAATCGGGCTACACTTCAAAAAGCATGTGTCATTTTTAGTGAATAAAAGCAAAAAATTACCATAGACATTCTTTCCCTCCTGAGACATTTTCCCAGGTTCTGTTTTAACTACCCAGGTTCCAAATCAGTCTTCGCTGTTGGGAACACTGTTGTTCTGTTTCAATAGGGGGAAAGAAAGAGAGAGAGAGAGAGAGAGAGAGAGAGAGAATGTAGAAAGCCACAGTGCTTTAAAGGCAATTCCTGAAATGATTTTCTCTCCTCCCCGACCCAACTCTCTACTTGCCTTGTTAACAGAAACTGTACTGTACATGAGTTTCTTAGTTTGCCAAATTAGGCATGCTGTTGTTTTGTTTTGTTTTGTTTTGTTTTGAACCACGGGCCATAAAATTAGGTGATGACACATTCACCTTCCTTGGTCTTCTTTTCCTTTTTTTTTTCTTTTTTAGAGAGAGAGAAAGTGTTATGCCCAGAATTCGTGATCCCCAAATACCGCCAGGGAGCCGAGTCCGATGTAAAAGCAAAAGAGCCTTTATTCGAGCTAGCTCGAGCTCAATCCCCTACCTGCACCGACGCAGCGGTGAGATACCGGGGAGAGGGCGAGTTTCAAAAGGACAAAGGTTTTATTGGGGCCTAGGGGCAGTTGGTGAGGTAATGGCTATGGCCTCAGCCGATTGGCTGGGGAAGCGTCCTGGGGTCCGAGTCCTGTTAGGCAGGTGAGGGGGTGGTTACTCAAGGGGAGGAGGTGTGGTCAAGGTGAAGGACACAGAACAAGATGGAGCTGGCCGGCGTAAGCCCGCCCTTTCAGAAAGAGTGCACACTCATAGGGGGCAGGGGTAGAGGGAGAAGGAGAGAGAGAATCTCAGCAAGCTTCACACCCAGCTCAGAGCTGGATGAGGGGCTTGATCTCAACCATGAGATGGTGACCTGAGCCGAAATGAAGAGTGGATTGCTTAACCAACTGAGTGACCCAGACACTCCTTCTTTTCCTTTTTTTTTTTTTTTGTTTTTTTTTTAATGTTTATTTACTTTTGAGAGAGAGAGAGAGAGAGTGTGAGCAGGGGAGGGGCAGAGAGAGGGAAACACAGAATCCGAAGCAGGCTCCACGCTCTCAGCACAGAGCCTGACACGGGGCTTGAACCCTGAACCATGAGATCATGACCCAAGCCGAAGTCGGATGCTTAACCAACTGAGCCGCTCAGGCGCAACCCTTTTCCTTGTTTTTGATACTAGCAGCATCTGCAATAGCGCCCTCCATTTACTCAGAGCCCATTTGTTTTCTCATTGAATAAGTAAAATCATGAGCACCTACTATAAGGCAAGTGTTATTTTAGATCCTGGGGAGACATATCTGAAAAAAAGAAAAGAAAAAGAAAGTTTGCTTTCATAGAACTTACGTTCTGTATATAGAAGTGCTTCTTCACAGGGGCAATTTTTGCCCTCCCCTCCCACCCACTGCCGTCCCTGGTGACATTGGGCAAAGTCTGGGGCCATTTTGGGCACCATTGTTATGACTGAGGAAGTGGTGTTAGCAGCCCTCAGTGAGTAGGGGCCAGGGAGAGTGTTAAATATTCTGTGCTACACAAAGAGTTGTTTGGCCCCAAATATCAAAAGTGCTCAGGGTGGGAAATGCTGATGGATACACCTAGTGGGCTAGAAATGGAATGTCGACGGGTGTGTTTATGTAACACAGGGATACCCATAATTAAAGATGCAACTGTTCTGGATGTTGCGTTGAGATATAGGAGCTCAGAAGAGAATGTTTTAGAACCACAGCCTGAATTTGTTAGGCTTTTTTAGCTGCAAGCAACAAGACACCCAACTCAGATTAGCTACAAAAAACAAACAAGCAAAACAAAACAAAAAAAAGTGCATTCACTTGTACAGCTGGAAAAGACGCTACATGGCTTCCAGAAGTGAAGGAAGGTCATCAGCAAAAGCCCCAGCAGCTGAACCCAAGGATTCTAAGCCTACGAGACTCTTCCATTCTCCTTGTGCTTCTCTCATTTAGCATCTTCTCTTGGCCCAAGGTGCCTCTTGTGCTACTACTACAGAAAGGATCTGTTTGGTGGAGAATAACTTCCAGAAGCAATTGGCCTAAAGACCCTACAGGAAAAAATGACTTTTTAAGCATGGCGTCCCAAACCATTTGCCTGGCCTTGTTCCGGTCGTGTGGCCACTCCACAGACCAGTCTCTGTTCCCTGAGGGTGAGGTGCTACCATCGGTCATACCGCTTGGCGGTGGAGGGGTCGAAAGGGATCTTGAGAGTGTTATTATTCACAGTTAACTACACCATGATGAATGGGCAAAAGGTAGGCCTGCAAAGGGAAAAATGTGGCTAGGGAAAAAATATGTATACCGAAACACACTACGACAGACGATGTAAAATGGTAGCCATGCTTTAAAGCGGTAATTTCAAACGATTTCAGCATGAAGATCCTTTATATTTCCTGTACTCTCTTTCCCAACCCTTGCCATCGAAAATTTCTGGGATGATATTGGTGTATTCATTATATTACAATGGGTTTTTTTTTTGAAGTACATTGTGAGCATTACGTGGAAACTTTTGAGATAACTAGACACACCAGGGTTACCGAACAATGAAGTGCTGTCATTGATCAACACATATTAATTGGACACCTACTATGTGTAAGGCTTTGTACTGAACACAAGGGAGAAAGCAACAAAGAAGAAAACATAGCACCTGCCTTGAAGCTTGTATTCCAATTGGGACATAAGGGGATGTAAGGCAGATGCACCTAAAAGTTTCAATAATGAGATCAGGTGGCTTTCATCCTAGCATCGTCTGTCCCTGCCTCAAAGGGCAAATGTCACTATAATGTTTTATTTTATTTTATTTGTTAAGTTAGAGAGAAAACAGCCCCTGCCTTAGAATCTTCTGCATGCTGTTACTTGTTTCTCCTTCACTTGATGTATTTCCTGCCAAGCCTGTGACATCTGCCAGAAACCCTAGGATCTGGTAGACCTGTCTGCTCTGGTCCCATCTGAGGAATAACGACGACAACAAATAGCCACGTGTTATGGAGCACTGTGAGGTGTTTGCAGCCGCATCACACTAACTCTTTTGGACTATACCGCGAGGTTCGTGTTTCTGCCCATTTTGCAGAGCTGGCGGAAGAGTTTAGGGAAGATGTTCTGCCCCCAGGTTCAGGCCAATCACCGGACAGTGACTTCTACGGCTTGCAGTAGTCTAGGGAGGTAGTGATGCTGTCCACACCATGATCCCCAATCCTGCAGTGGAAAAGAATGGGGAAGAGCCTACCTGTGTCATATACTGAGCTAGACTCTTCCATAAACTCCCATCTAATCTTCCTGAGGCCCCAGAAAGGTGTCATCTTATCCCCTCCTTATAGGTACGAAAACTATTATCCGCTATGACTGACTAATGGGAGCAAGGCTCCCGTCAGAAGTGCAGCCCTTCCCGTCAGAAGTGCAGCCACTGAGATTAGAACACAGAATTCTTTGTGTGCTTCCATAGCCTATGTTCTTTCAACTTCATCTCCCCCCACGTCACCGTCCTTATTCCCCTGCATCCCCCAGAAACTACTGACTTACTCAAAATAAGGCATTAAAAAGCCGAGTCTTCTCCACTGGACTGTCCCCTGTTAGCACCATGCATTCCTTCTTCTAAGTAAATGTAGAAAGCTGTTCAGGCGATGAAGATTGCATCCATCTTGACAGCGCTACTATGTCCTGCTTTTTGTAAACCTAATAATTAAGTTACATCGAGCTTCCTAAAAATGTTCGCAGGGTCCTGCCACTCTCCACATGCACAGCAACGTTATTACTTTTTAAATACGAGACAGCGACAGCGGTTCCCTCCAGTGGAAAATGTGCAGTCAAAGCCATTCAGCCACTAAACCATCACTGAGGAAAACTAGAGAATGCAGACTGAAAGGTATGGCTTGTGGATCTCACTTATTTTTGAAATAAAGGATGACTTCCAAAAAATGACATGAGTAAAGAGCTTGTGTAATCTCCATTCTCAGTGATTTTTCTTTGATTGATGTGCCATTAATACTTTAATTGGCAACAGGTGCAGCTGATTGTTAGTGCCTATGCTGAGAAATCTGAAATTGAACATAAGGTTCTGATAAATTAATAAACTCCTCTGCTCCAAACAGTTGTTGCTGTGAACTAACTTTCCATGGAGTGCTGCTCCATCAAGCACACTGAATTCTTTATGTTAAAAAGCAAAGTGTTACTTAATGATAAATTAAAATTACACAAAGAGCCACAGAAAGAACACAATAACATCCTCCTCCCAGGGAAAAGGGAAATTGCTGGAAGGAGCAGAAGAATGTGATTTATGAAATAAATTGGTTCTCTTTTGTAGACCAAAGTGTTTTGTCTCTAGATTCCATATCACATTATTAAAATAATTTTGTGTTATTTAATATAAATGGGGGAAGGGAGAATAAAAGATTTTTGCATAAGGTCCTTTTTCTCCCTGAGGTAAACATTAATATTGAGTAGAAACCTAGGGGGAAAAAAATCCTGAAGGTTCTATAAAAGATCTTAAAGTTATATTTTGTTTTATTTATTAACCCTATATGTGTTAAGGCCATTTATAAGCATTTTGCTGCACAATTTTGTCTCTGATGGAGACAGAGCTGTAGGCCTTATTTTCCTATCAATGAGAAACAGACCATTTATTCACAGCCCTGGTCGTGATGGGCCATTGTCTCCAGTCCCTGGACTGAACACAGATGACTCAGGAAATTGAAGTGGTTGTGTTTTAGAACTTCAGTCTCCCATCCACCCAAGAATCTCAAAAATGGTTAGAAATCCTAACAGAGGGTCTAGTGTAAGGGGAGGGGAATGGTAGTTTGAGAGAAGAGGGCCATGGACCCCAAAGGGCAAAAACTAGATGGGGGAGAGGTTTCTAGTTGTTCCTTTTCGCCCCCCTAAATGGATCTTTTCTGCACTTGGGCTATTATGGGTCAGAAAGCCAGCTCTAGAAGCCCACAGCCATCTTGGGGCACTGGAGCTAAATCAGGCCAGTAAAGCCCAGCCAATGTCGTCAAGTACAGGTGAGCTGGCTGGCCCCATAAGCATTTCCTCGTCTCCCTTCTTTCCTCCACTATGTAGGGTGTGAGACTAAATTTGTGGAAACAAAAAACCAAGAATGTGTTAACCCACAAAAATCATCTCTAGAAGTTCTTGCTCCCTGTTGTTCCCTTCTCGAAAAAAAACCAAATACAAAAAACAAAACAAAACAAAACAAACCCACAGAACCAACCCCCCTCCCAAATCAAAACGAAACCAAAACACTTCCCCAGAAGAGCAGAGGCCAGGATCTAGACTTTTGCCCCCCACCTCCCCGACTGACAGAACTAGCAAAAGGGAATAAGGGAGAACTCACAGAAGAGAAAAATAAGACATCTGAAAAGCATCAGTAAAATGAACAACAATTGGAACGACCTACACCAGAAAGAGCCAAATAAATGAAACCGATGGAACAAGTATTTGAAATAAGTACAATAAATGTGTTTGGAGAGAAGAGAAAGGGTGGATCATGTATCATAAAGTGGGAGCAAACATTTTAAAAAATCAGAATTACTAGGTATAAGAAATATAATCGTTGAACTTAAAAACTGATTGGAGACACTTGAGTGGCTCAGTCAGTTGAGCATTGACAGCTCAGGTCATGATCTTACTGTTTTTGGGTTCAAGCCCCACATCAGGCTCTGTGCTGACAGCTCAGAGTCTGGAGCCTACTTCAGATTCTGTGTCTCCCTCTTTCTTCCCCTCCCCCACTTAGTCTCTGTCTCTCTCAAAAATAAATAAACATTAAAAATCGTTTTTAAAAAATAGATAAAAACTGATTGGATCGGTTGAAGGGCAGAATAGATGCAATCATAAGACATAAGGTTTTAGAGGGTATAAAATGAAAGAAATCAAAGAAAAGGGCATTGAAGCAAAATTTTCAAAATATGGCCAACAGGAGTCCCAATAGGAAGAAAGAGGGAGAGAGAGAGGGAAAGAAAATATAGAGGAGGAAATAGGAAGAAGTAATGACAGAGAATTTCCCAAAATTAAGGAAAGATTTAAAAGTCTGATAGCATGTTGGTTAAGGATATCAAAGACCACATCAAAATTCTAAAATCCTACATAGGACAAAAACAGGCACAGAGACGAGGAAGTAAGGGAGTGCTGGAATTCTCATCACATTCAAAGGGAAGATACAGCTATTGATAAGCTTTTGATGTTGAAGAAAGGAAACTGCAGAGAAATTGGGGTATAAATAAGCTAGGGATATTCAATCATAAAATTAAGATGGAATGTGTCATCTTCGGAGTGACAAAATAAAATTTGATTTATCCAGTGGAAAATAGGGGGAAAAGACAAAAGGATAAATAGTAAACAAAAATACCAAATTAAACCACAGAAATAAATCCTAATATGAAACACACTTGAAGGTTCAAAATAATTTATTGGAAAATATTATAGGCTAACATGAACCTCAAGAAAACCAGGCTAAAAATTTTAATATCAGACAAAAGAGAATTTAAATCACAAGAGAAGAAATAGAATTTACAAGAAAGAAACAATATCAAGAAGGTATAGTTATCACGAACATATACCTTCCTAATAGGATAACTTGAAAATTTATAAGCAATAGCCAACAGAACTACAAAAAATAGTCGCTAAATCAGCAACAGTACTTGCAGGTGTAACTGAACTCTTTCAGAATCTGATAGATCGGCTAGAAGAAAAAAGTAAGCAGCAATAGTATGAAAGATGTGAATAATATCCTTAGTAGGATTCATGTATTGTCAATATATATGCAGCTAGGTATTGTGAGGTATAAACTCAGTGGGAATAAACAAGAAGTGGTTTTACCATTTCCAAGAACTTCTTTTCACCTTATATTGTCAAATCTCCCTTTAGTATTCTTTAATGACAACTTGGACAAATGCTTAACTCTTTGGTCACTGTCGGTTATTAAAAGTTCGATCTAGTTAAGACTTCAGATTCAGTTTTCATATAACTCTTTTTCTCTTCTCACCTAATGCAGAGGAAACACAGGGATCTATAGCAGAGAGAGGCCCCTGTCTCCTCTTTCTCCACCCTTCTTTACTGGGGGGGGGGGGGGGGGGCGGGAGGGATGGGGGGAAAGGGTACAGTCCTGTCTAGTGATGAGTGCCTTTTCCTTTTTATGAAGCTTAACTCTTCTGGTGTTCAAAATAAGAAATCTTACTTGACTAGTCAGTTATTGGTGTTTGGGAGACTCCCTGGTCTCTTTCTGGTTCAAACTGGTTGTGTTGGCTTCTATTACTTCAAGGAGTTAAGAATCTGTAGCTCTATTCCACATCAAAGAAGAGAAGCAAGAGTTTCTCACCAGGAGCTGTGCTTCCTACAAGACTGAACATCTGGGCACCAAACTATGATGAAGTAGTGAGATACTCACCACAGGCACAGAAATTAAGGAGGCACCAAAAAACTCATTAATGAAGGTAAACAGTATTTTAACATAACTCTTTTTTTTTTTTTTATTTTACTTTTAAGTAATCTCTATACCCAACGTGGGGCTTGAACCTACAACCCTGAGATCAAGAGTTGCATACTCCACCAACTGAGCCAGTTAGCCCCCCCTTAATGGAACATTTTTTAAAATCAAAATCAAGATGAAAGAAATCTATGATCAACCAAATATCAAAATTGTCAATAAAGAGAAAACCAATATGGCTGATGCTTTTCCCTTAAGCTCAATATGGCCCTGGGCAGGCTTGGTTTTGACTGCCTCTTTCCCTCCCCTTCCTACTTTGACATCAACAGGAAAAGAGAGGTTTGGAGGTAGCTGTTGATAGCAATGTCAGTTCTATTTCCTTATAGTAAGCCCTGAGGAAGATGTATGGCTTCTAGTATTGACAGGTCCTTTTACAAAGTAAGAAACTTAGTGTGTTGTGATTTACATCAGATGGCCCTACCTCCTGGCCAGTTCAAGGGCATTACCAGAAGCCTAGCAAGAGTTTTAAAGAGAGAGAAATTAGAGGCAACTGGGTGGCTCAGTCATTAAACACCTGACTCTTGATTACAGCTAGGCCATGATCTCATGGTTCATGAGATCGAGCCTGGCGTTGGCCTCTGTGCTGACAGCACAGAGCCTGCTTAGGATTCTCTCTCTCCCTCTCTTTCTGCCCCTTCACCCCCCAAAAAATAAATAAATAAATAAACTTTAAAAAAATAAAGGGAGAGAAACTAAAGAATACCTCCAGCCAATACAGGATGCATATTATTTTCTAAGGATACATGACATATTGTAAAAAATTTCGTATTCTAGATTCCGAAGCATCAACAAATTGCAAAGGAACTATATATTGAAGAATTTTTTTAAAGTGCCAATATTTAGCTGCATCTGACCTACAAAAATGGCAATTTTATCTGGCTGGAACTAATATATCCCATAAACTATTATCTGACCATAACACTATAATATTAAATATCAATAATAAAAGGACAACCTGAAAAAATTTATGAAATTTTTAATGTAATTTACTAAATAGAAATATTTTGCCTTCAGCAAGTTTGATTTAGCCTAATCTCTTCCCCCATTAAAACTACTTACTACAAAACCTATATAAGAAACTTTTTAAGAAATTTAGACATTGGAGAGCAACCAACACAGAGCTTGAGAGATTCGAAATCCCTTGAGGAAAAAGGACTGTAAGTGAGATCCACATTCACCCAGCTTTTTCCTCATGGGCATTAGCAAATTTTCAGCATGAAGAAGTAGAATCCCAGTAGACAGTGACAGTTTCAATGGTCTAAGAAGACAGATCTTGGAGGTTAGGATGACTGAAAGACCTGGATCTTGAGGAACAAAATCTTAAAGGAAGAAAACCACAGGGAAGTCAGCCTAAAAATCTCTACTAAAATTCCACTTGAGGATTTGGGCCAATTTCTAAGCTGCACACGGTGTACAACTCCAAAAAACTATCAGGAACAGCAGCTAGAAGGCCAAGGGACTGAGCAGAGATTTTAGAAGCCTAGTGTTCTGGAGATACAGAGAAAGGATTTCAAAACCTGCCAACATGGAATGGCCCCGGTAAACATTCCTGGCTCTCAGTTGAGACATGGAAAAGTCTGCATCCTAGAGTAAAGCCAAAATAAAATAGAATAGCCCTAAAATCAATCTTCAGTAGGATTAAGGTGATCTGCATGTACTCTCTGTTGCCTGAAAAGATTAACTCTCTCAGAAGGGAGATAACACATCCAGGCTCTCTATAATATTTATGTAATACAATGCCCACCAAGTAACCAAAAAACTATGAGGCATGTTTAAGAAAGAAGAAGAACCAACTGAGCAAAAGCCAAGCAGAAACAGACCTACAGATGATTCAGATATTAGAATTATTAGACAGGGACATTAAAATAACTATGTTCAAGGAAACAGAGAAAGGCATGGAAGATTTCAACAGAAACTTGTAAACTATATGAGAAAGTCAAATGGATTTTATGGAACCAGAAAATATAGTATCTGAAATAAAGAATTCAATAGGTGGGTTTAATAGCAGATTAGACAGAGTAGAAAACATAATTTATAAACTAGAATACAGGTTAAGTTTAGAGTATTCATACCGGAGGGGCACTTGGGTGGCTCAGTCAGTTGAACCATGGACTTTGGCTCAGGTCATGATCTCAGGGTTCGTGGGTTTGAGCCCCACATCGGGATTTGTGCTGACAACTCAGAGCCTGGAGCCTGCTTCGGATTCTGTGTCTACCTCTCTCTCTTCCCCTCCCCTGTTCACACTCTGTCTCTGTCTTGGTCAAAAATAAATAAGTATTTTTTAAAAAGTACTCAAACTGGACTACAAGAAGAAAAAATATAAAAGTTAGGAAGAAGAGTAAAAGAGAGAAGTATGGTACAGTGAAAATGGGCAACATGTGTCTGGAGTTCCACCAAGGAAGGAATATGAATATGCGAGAGAAACAATATTTGAAGAAATAATATTTGAGATTGTGAAACTGAAAGGCATCAAACCACAGATTGATTAAGCTTAAAGAAAGACAAACAAAAAAAACTCAAGTATGGGGCACCCGGGTAGCTCAGTCAGTTAAGCATCTGACTTCGCTGGGGTCATGATCTGCCAGTTCATGAGTTAAAGCCCTGCCACAGGCTCTGTGCTGACAGCTCTGAGCCTGGAGCCTGCTTCAGATTCTGTGTCTCCCTCTCTCTCTGCCCCTCCCCTGCTCGTGCTCTGTCTCTCTCTGTCTCAAAAATAAACATAAATAAATAAATAAATAAATAAATAAATAAATAAATAAATAAAACTCAAGCAGGATAAATATAAAGAAAACTATGTATCAGAAACAATGTAGTAAAACATGCTAAAATCAAAGACAAAGAGAAAAAAATTTTAAGTAGGTAAAAAGGGGAGAAAAAACCATATTGCCTCTAAAAGAGCAATAATAATTCCTGGGGTTGATTTAGCACCAAAAAATAATGGACGCCAGAGAACAATAAAAGAACTCTTTAAAATAATGAAAGAAAGTTACTACCAATCTATAATTTTATAGCCAGTCAAAATATTCTTCAGAAATGAAGATGATAAACCCTTCTTATGCTAGGACTAAAGACATGCTCAAGAAATTATGAGGACATATCAAAAAGACACAGAAGCCAGCCTGACGGGGCTCCCACTGGCCAAATCTAGGACAACTGAAACATCAAAATAAGTAATGACACTAAGGGATTATACCTCATCAAGTAAAATAAGAATTCATGAGAAGATACTGTTAGTAAATGTATTATTGAATTAAAGTAGAATGTCAACTTAAAAATGTGGAAGGAATAATGGAGTGAGAAAATTGCCATTTTGCAACTGTATAGCAATAATTGATTCAGACAAGAATCATTAATGGATAATAAAACTACTTGGTGAAAATTTGATGAGGAAATAGGATATTTAGATGACCTCAAAACTTCCAACAAATTACTTATTAATTACAAAGAGTCATCACGTACCTTCTAATGTGATGCACTGAGAAAGAAGGGTACATTACTTATATCACATTTCTTCCAAAAATGTACAACTTGACTTTAAACATAAGAAAACCCAAAGTGAGAAGCAGCCTTCAAAGGATCCGACCGTACTCTTCTAAAAGGTCACTGTTATGGAGTTAGGGGATTGTTGCTACAGGTCAAACTAGAGATGATGAAGACATGAAATAAAACAATGGCGATGGAGATTTGGGGGAGGAATCAAATATATGAAATATAAACTCCACATTTTCAGCCTTTAAAGACTTCTTAGATGTTGCAGGAAAGGAAGATGAAGAAGTCTTAACTTTTCCGCTGGAGCTGGAAATCCAAAATGAGATTTAGAAGAGCACGTTGCACGACAAGGAGGGATGTATTCTGTCTTAGAAGTAGACCTATGTTCAGGTACCATCCCACAGAGATATCTGGTCAGCAGATGGGTTGAAAGATGAAAGAGAGAAAGATTGTGAAGATATCTGCTTGTAGGGAGGGGGTGAAGCCATTGATCAGGTGAGAGCACCAAGGTGAGCATAAATGATAAGAAGAGAAAAAAGATGTACCAAAGGACTGAGCAAAGAAGAGGAAGGGATAAGATTAAAATAATAAAATAAAAATAAAATAAAAATAGAATAAAATAAAATAAAATAAAATAATAAAATAAAATAATAAAATAAAATAAAATAAAATAAAATAAAATAAAATAAAATAAAATAATAAAATGAAGGGTCAGAGAATTTAGAAGAGAACTGGAGGGTTGCTGTCCAGGGAACCAAGAAAGAAAGAGTTTTAAGACCATGTTCCAAGCACATCAGCTATCAGCTATGCATACAGATCAGCATATAGAGATGACTCACAATCCCTGCCCCCACAACGTGTGCCAGAAGGAAAAACAAAAGTAACGCAAAACATTTAAAACCCTGAACATAGATCTATACAGCACACAATGGAAGAAATTGCAGATTCAGTGCAGTGGGAACACAAAGAGGAAAAACTCTGAACTCTCCTAAGATATTAGAGAGCATGTCCCCGGGACCCTGTGGAGTGTCTCTGGGTACCCTGGAATGAGTAGTTAGTGGGCATGGTGGCACTTGCATCATGGTGGCCATTAGTAAGCCCAGGATGACTGGTATGCTTGAGTATCCACCCTCATGAAGTCATGACAACTAGTGAATGGGGGTCTTACTGTTCACATTGTGAAGCCTGTACACTACCTTTCGCATTCAGTCACTTCTTTTATTAAAGAAAACCAAGAGAATCTTTCCTTTTCTCAGTCCCTTTTATCATGTTTGGCCTTTTTCTTACATTTTTGCTTGGAAACTATGAAGGAGAAGATATTTCAAGTAGGGAAATCCTGTACAAGGTCACAGAAACTTCAGGAAACTTGGTCAGAAATGCAAATAGTTTAGTGCCAGTGGGAGAGTAGCAGGAGATAAAATTGGAAAGAAAGACAGGAATCCAATCAGGCATACAACTGGTACTGGGAATAGAGTGGTGAAGGAGAGAGAGAAATCATAGAATAAATATACAGATAGTGCTTAATGCATGCCAGGTACTGTTTTAAATGTTCTCCACATATTAACTCATTTATCCTACATCTGAGATAGCTTCTATCATTAGGCTTATTTCATAGATGAGGAAACTGAGACACGGAGAGATTAAGCGACTTGTCTGCACACTTAGCATAGTTGGAGCTAGGGCTGGAACCCAGGCAGTGTTGCTGCAGAATCTATCTTTGCCTTTAACTACCACACCCTAGAGCAGGAATCACACTTACACAATGACAGTATCGATAAGTGCTGGGAAAGAGAAGACGGAGAACCATTTCCTGGATGGAGAAACCTCAAACAAAATGAAAATAAGTGATCTTCCCATGATCATACCTCATCTATAGTTGAGCTGACTTCTAAATTTGGATCTCCAAACTCCCAGGCCGGTTCTGAACAGCTTCCTTTTCCCTGGTGTTGCAGCGTTTTCAAGGCATTTCAACTGAAAGTTGAGAAAGGAGTTAACCACCAGTCAACTGAAAGTGTCTTTACTGTGGGACAGAAATTGCTCCGGAAGGAAGGGCAACAATTCGGGTCGTGCTTTGCTCATTAGAACTGTGTGACCCCAGGTGGGTATGTGGAACACTGTGCCTTGGTTTCCCCCTCTGAAAATGAGAGTGTGGTACTAGATTCCTGCTGTGGCATTGGCACCTCTCACATTCTGTGACCTTAGTGTCAGAGTGGCCTGTTAGTGGGGCTGTAGACACTTCCCAGTTACCTGGAACCTTTAAGACATTGGTTAGAGGCCACAGAATTCCATCACCTAAAAGAATAATGCATTCTAAATGTATATTATGCTCAAAAAATAGTTACCTTTGAAGGCATAAAGCTATATATCTGTAAGTAATAAACCAGTCCTGTTCAAATGAAGACATCTATAGCAGAACACTTTAAACTGTCAAAAATGTCTGTTCTGACTGGAGCTAAGTAGAACAAATACCTATCAATATATGACTGTGCCTAGCACCATGCCTGGCCATAGAAGATACTCAAATAATAGTCATGATTTCCCACTCTTCACCATCCATTAGCTTCTGTTCTCCATGCTTCTCTCCTGGTGGATGCTTTTTAATAAATTTGTTGTCCTGTTTATTTTTCGTTTATGAGTTTCAGGGATTTTACAATTATGAAGTGTCCCCTTCCAAAGCGTACTAGCCCCTTAGATTATTTCTTTCATACTTGTAAACACTTCCCCACTTTTGGAAAAAGACATTTTGCCTAATATCAACAGACATACCCTTCTGCAAATGGGCACATTTTTAAAGCATTTTTGGGGGCAAATTAGCATTGATTTGATTGAAGATACCAGGTTCAAAGACTTCAGCCTTTGGGAAAGTAAAAATGTTTGGGATAAAAATAGAAACTAAGCCTCACAGGACTGATTGGTATGTCTTTAGACATCTAACACTCTTAGACATCAAATGCATCATCATTGTGACATTGGTGAATATAAATGGGCTGGCAAAATCTTTTAGATGAGGAAAAATTGAGATTTGATTGATCGACTCTCTCTGTAATATAGATGGACTCAAACCTAAATGTAAATTCACACGTCCTGGAAACGTATAAAGGGATTCTCAGAACACTGTAATGTCATCAACTAACCAGCATTTATTAAGCACTAATTATTAAGCACTGATGCCAGTGGTATGTTAAGCATTTTATATATATGTGTTTTAAACTTAATTCTTACAACAACCCTATGAAACATTTTACAAATGAAGAAACTTAGATTCAAGGGAGTTAAGTAACACCCAAAGAGTCAGTGGGAAAAGACAGGTGATCCAAAAAAGAGTGACTAACATCTGAAGGACTTGAATGAGGGGTGTTAAGACACCTCTCCTTGGGGTGGCTGCTATAACAAATCACCACAAGCTTGGTGGCTTAAAACAGCAGAATCAATTCTCTCACAGTTCTGGAAGCCAAACGTCCAAAATCAGTCTCAATGGACTGAAATCAAGGTGTCCAGAGAGCTCTGCTGTCTCCTAAGACTCTAGTGGAGAATTCATTCCTTGCCTCTTCCAAGTTCTGGTGGCCGCCGGCATGCTTTGGTTTGTGGCTGCATTGCTTCAGTCTCCAAGGCCAGCGTCTTCAAATCTCTCTCTTCTCTGCCTTCACGTTGCATATTCTCTTCTGTGTATGGACATCTCCCTCTGCTTCCATCTTAAAAAGATACCTGTGACTGCATTTAGGCACCACCGGGATGATCCAGGATAACTTCTCCATTTCCAGATCCTAAATTTCATCACATCCTTTGCCATACAAGATAATATTCACAGGATCCAGGGATGAGGACCTGCTTTCTGTGGAGGCCGTTGTTCAGCCTCCTCTGTGAGGAAATGACAATCTCCTTCATCTGAGATTTCCGGTTGTACCCGTCACTTTCTCCTGGACTTCATGATGCTTAACAACAGTAGTATATTTCACAAACCCTTGTCCACAGTTCTGAAATCCTAACAGCCATGAAAACTGAAATTTTTCTTTCATAAATTTGGTACAAATTCAGTGGCAGTGAAGGCTGTGCTAACTGTCCTGAGATTCTCTATGATCTTTATCTCTGTAGCATGAATGCTCATGCATTCACTACGGGAATATTAATTTCTTGTTACTGGGTGTACTACCGGGGATGGTATGGAATTTGCATTATCACTATTCTAAAATCTGAGTAGATGTGAACTCTGAAATACGTTTGGCCCCAAGAGTTTTAGATAAAGGTTTGTGTCCCTACAGTAACATAGGAGCTGGGAATCATCCCAAAGGATTTTGGAAGTGAGAGATCCTGTAAGACAGACTGGAAATTTCTCAAAGACCCTAGAGGATAGCAGGATCCTTCAGGGAGTTGTGGAACCAACACATTTAGGAATTCCTATGAGGTGTGGGGCGCCTGGGTGGCTCAGTCGGTTAAGCGGCCGACTTCAGCTCAGGTCACGATCTCGCGGTCCGTGAGTTTGAGCCCCGCGTCGGGCTCTGGGCTGATGGCTCAGAGCCTGGAGCCTGCTTCCGATTCTGTGTCTCCCTCTCTCTCTGCCCCTCCCCCGTTCATGCTCTGTCTCTCTCTGTCTCAAAAATAAATAAAACGTTAAAAAAAAATTAAAAAAAAAAAAAAGGAATTCCTATGAGGTGGTTAAAAAATGATTTCTAGGAAGATAATAAGAGTCATAGATTAGTGTGAGAGTAATGGGGACAAAAAAAGATGAGGTATTCAGAGTAACACGTACATCCCTTTGTCTCCAGGAAGCATCGTACTTAGATTGTTTGGATCTTTCAGATTTCCCCCCGTACCAGGGTTGGAGCCCCAGCACCCGACTCACACGCAGTATCTCCTGCTAGGATCGTGAGAGAGGGGGCCAACAGCAGGTTAGTAGCTGGTCTGCCTGGCTTATGTCCTGAAATCCTACACACAGAAGAGCCACTGCTGCAGGTTCTGTATAAAGCCCATTGGAGATGCGCTTCTCCTTGTCTACTTGAAGAGCCTCTTCTGAGCTCATAATCAGATCATGGATGTTAGAGCCAGGAGAATCTCAGATTGTAATCACCTTATAGACTCACTGTACTCATTGTTTCCTTATTGCTACAACTCCCACTACCACCATCACCATTTTTCCCTCTTGAATATTATCCAGCCTCCATTACACCTTGCAAAAATAGGTTCCAGTATATCCAGTTCCTTCCTTCCTTCCTTCCTTCCTTCCTTCCTTCCTTCCTTCCTTCCTTCCTTCCTTCCTTCCAACACATACACACACACACACACACACACACACACACACACATCTTATGAAGGAGATGCCTTCTACACCTTTGAGAGGATGGTTTCCTTATATATGTTCATACAAACACCCTCACTCACTCTTACCTTCTTTGGAAGGATCTAAATGCAGACCTTTGATCATCGTTACAAAAATAAAAATCTCACTTTTAATCTCTAGTGAGCATCTTAATATACTCTTCTTAAGTCAGCCATTTTGAATATGCATAACCTTGGTCAAGGAGAGCGTGGATAGCTGGAGAAGGTAAGGCCATCATGTCAATGAGAAAAGAAACAATACGAACGCCTTCATAAAGATGTGAAAAATCTAGTAGTATCATTTCCCTTTGGAAAAGATAATGTATTGTTTATGGAGATATTCAGGAAAAATTTATACTATCTCACTGGGTGATTCACTCAAGTTTGCCATAAACATTCCTCTCCTTTTCTGTTTATCATCAATATAAATGACATCCCTTCATTGTCTGCCATTTAGGTTGGTCTGGAAATTTTTTATGGGTATTAAAAAGGAATGAGAAATTTTACATAAGCAAACTTTTCAAAGACATAAAACATACTTTTATAAAAGCCAAAATGTGGAAATAAAATTACAATCATTTCAATGGAAATATTTGTGCTGCATTGGCCTGCTTTCGTAAGGAAGGAGTAGGTAGGGCTTGACTTCTGGCAATTTGATGTGCAGCAATTTCTCTTAATGGAGCTAGCTTACTATATCCATGTGATCAGCTATTAGCAGAGAGAACAGGACAGTGACGAGCAAGTGTCCCCAAGTGGTTCTGGTAGCAGCCTAACAGACTTCACAGAGTTCCCTGCCCCTTAGTCTTAGTTTGGTTGTCGGGTTCACTTCATGCACGCACAGACCCCTCCCCAACATCTGCACCAGAAAGAGGCAGTGCTGACCCCTCAGGGTGTGTGAGGAAGGTGGTAGAGCTGTAACTGGTAAGGTAAGACATGATGGATAACGTTGAGACCGAGTTTCTAGTGTGACTGAAAAAACATATCTGAAAACAAATTTTGTAAAAAATATTTTGAGCAAGTATACCAATATTTGAATAAATGCACAGCATCCCAAAGGAAATGGGGACTGCTCATTAGAAGGAATAGAATCTTGGGAAGAGCACCAGCTTAGGAGTTAACAGGGCCTGAGTTCTGGTTCCTCATTCTGTCCTTTATTAACAGTGTCTATTGCTCAGGGAAAGGCATTTAATCTCACTGATCCTCAATCTTCATGTATGACAGTTGATAATAGCCTTGCTATTATATATATAAAAAAACACTTTGAGACTACAATAGATTAAGATATAGAAAGTGTTTTTATAAATTCCAAAGTACAACACCAAATAAAGATTTGGCATTATAAATGAGACATTCTCAGTGCTTATTAAAGTGTCAGTCTCATTTCTTTGTAATCTCATAGGACACTACTTCTCTAAAGTTTCCATTGAAAGAGTCAAACCTCTGGCAACTGTCAAGATTCCCTGAAACTTGCCACAGAGTTGGATCAAATTTGATTTTGGAAGAGGTTTCTACCATGTAAGGAAAAGCTCTGAGCTTCCTTTGACATTGAGTAGAGTAGCAAGGTAAGAGTCAGCATGAATGTGTGGCTTCTATGTGGTTCAAAGTCCAAATTCTGTGGATAATCTCAGGGTGGTAGTAGAGGATGATAACCCTGGTGAGACAGCAGAATAAGAAAGCAGAAAGACTTTATTCTTGATGGTAGCAGAAGAGGCAACATCTTGGCCTCCAACATTTTCTCCGGAAGCCATTATAAGCAAAAGAAGAGAGCCCCAATAGCCTCCAAGGTCTTCTCAGAAATGTCTGTGAAAACTTTCCAAAAGATTCCCTCTGATTCTATGATACCACAATTCCCATCACTTACCAATGAGAAAGAATGTCAGGAAATAAAATAATAACTTTGTTTAATATTTATGCTATTCCATCACATTAAATATAATTTATGCGATTGGTTTTTGTATTATGCTGTTTAATTATGTATACTTGAAGAGGCTTTATATTATACATGGTTATCATTTATAATTAATTAATTCAATATGGAGTTTGTGTTCATGCCTATAAAATGTTGGGCACAAGGCCCTGTGTCAAGAGCATAATCCTCCTCTCTAGATCATTCTCGCTTCAAGAAAATCGGGTTTAATTCACAGCATATTTTCTAGAAATACTTCATCTTAAATGCAAATACACATTCTTTATACTGAACATAATGTAGTGTTTCCTGGATGGATTGGAGTCATCACTGTCAGCAAAGTGGAGAGAAAAAATGGTGGGCGGGGTGTCACCAGCACTGATTTTTGTAAGCTAGACTATCAAGGTTAGTTTCTCATCAAATTCTTCTCCTAAAGGTCACTGGTAAACTTCAAACTACAGAAACCAAGGTTTCTTTTTTCTTTTCATTCTACTTCATATTTCTAAAATAATCTCTTCTTTCTTAAAATGTTCCTTCCTTCTACTCACTCTCTGTCTTATGGGTACCCCTCTAGCTGGTCTTCCTCTCTATGCCAAGTTTGCTTTTCTTCCATCACTCTTTCTCTCCTTCTGCTATCCTGGACCTCCTGGGCCTATTTCTCTTCTTATACTGTTTGATCTCTTTGAAAAATCCCAACCACTCCCATGGCTCCAACTACTCCCTGTAAGATGATACCACCCAAAACTGTATCTCTATCCCTAACTACTTTCCTCATGACACTTATTTGGACACCAGTAGGACTTTTCAACTCAAATATTCCATAGATTTCACAAGTTTCAGTTTATCTAAAACACAGATAATTCATCTCTCCCCTCCTGTGAACTACAGTGAACAGCTTCATTATCCCTTCTGTCCCCAGGGTCATCAATTTCCGTCTTCCTCATCCAAATAAATCCTAACCATTCTACACTTGCCATGTCTTCCTAGCATCCTCTTCGCTCCACCACTATTTCCTTTGGTCCAGCTCTTATCTACCAACTGGAAGAAGAGAAGGAACTAACATTTTCCAGCGCTTATTGGGCACTCTATGCACACTTTCCATTCATTTCTTCAAGAACCATAAAACATTGGTGTATTTTCATCACCATTTTTCTGTTGAAAAACCCGGGTCTCAGAACGATTCTGATATTAGCTGAAAGCTACAGGGCTAAAGTGGAGCCTGAATTAATGTGTGACTGGAAATCTCAGTCCGTTCCCATCTCCCATCTTGGCACATCTCCCTCCTCCCAATCGGTCTCCCTGTCACTGTTCTCTCTTCTCCCTAGACCAGTTTTTCCAAGCACTGGTCTCAGGCATTTTTCATGGAGCAGCTCAGTGGCCCATGGGCCAGGTCTTTATGACTTCACAGTATTTTGGTCTACATTTAAAAATTTAGAACTTCCCACCTCCCAACAAATAAAACACCATCGACCTTGTCTTTAAAACATCAGGCAGTCCTGGAATGCTTGGTCCAGTTTCTCACACAACAATAATCAATCGACTCAACTCAAGTGCTGGCTGCTGCCTTTCGACCTGGCTGTCACTCCATATAATTTAATTGTATTACTTGTGTCACTCCATAGTCATTTGAGTTTGCAATCCCTGGTCTATGAGGACAGTAGTCAGCTCTAGCTGCCATGACAAAATACCATATACTGGGTGACTTAACAGAAATTTATTTCTCAAAGTTCTGGAGGCTGGCAGTCTGTGAACAGGATGCCAGCCTGTTCAGGTTCTGGTGAAAACCCTCTTCCTGATTTGCAGATGGATGCCTTCTCTGAATGCTTGCATGGCCTTTCCTCAATGCATGAACAGAGAAACAGAAAGCTCTCTTCTTATAAGGCCACCGATCCTATTGAATTATGATCCACCCTATGAACTGACTTAACCTTAATTACCTCCTAAAAGCCCTATCTCCAAATATAGTCACTTTGGGGGTAAAAGCTTTAACATAAGAATTTGTGGGGGAAGGAGGGGAATACAATTTAGTTCACGGCAATGAACTGATAATAATTATTTTTGAGTCCCTACTATGTACCAAGTACTAAGTACTGTACATGCATTAAGTTCTAAGTACTATACATGTATACCTAATCTAATCTTTGCAAGTAATTCTATGTGATGGGGGTTTTATATCATTATCTCCAGTTTTCAGATGTGGGAGCAGAGAGAGGTCATGTAACTTCCACAAGTTTCACAGCTAGTAGGTGGCAGAGCTAGAATTTGAACCCAGGTTGTCATGTTCTTAACTTCTATCTAATGCTGCTTTTTAAACCCACCATAGTTTAAAAGTCCAGCTCCCTTTCCCAGCCTCAGCATTCACTGCCTTCCTCAGGTAAATAAAGCGCTAGTCATTTTCTTATTTCTCCTTATGGTTATCATCTTTCTCTTAGATCATGCTCTTTGCCTTCCCTAAGGTTTTTCTCTTCCTTGTCCTGAGTAGTTGTGCAGAAACTCACTCACCCTCCAGCACCCTGCCTTACTTTTATCTGCCCTGTGATCTTTCCATGATTCCTGAAACTCCTAACATCTCTGGGCCTTCACCTCTCAGTGTTCTCCAAAACTGTCATTCTTTATTCCTGCTATAAATATCACACAACCCCATTACAATATACGGTGTGTGTGTGTGTGTGTGTGTGTGTGTGTGCGTGCACACGCGTGTTTCTCTGTGAAAGTGGGGCCCACGTCTTTTCATCTTTGTCTCCCTAAAGCTGATATGCACAAGTACTTGAGACATGTTTGTTACAGTAAATTGAGTTGAACTGTTTTTACATTTTCCCCCAGTTTTATTGGGATATAATTGACATATAATGCTATATTAGTTTAAGGTGTACAACATAATGATTTAATATATATGTTAACCAGATGACTCCTGAAATCTCTTTGAGTCTAAAACCCTGTAGGTTTTACATATGTGTGTGAGGCATATACGACTGTTTGAAATGCCCTCATTCTATTGAATTTTTATAACTTTTTAATGAAATCCTTTGACTTTTAATTTTTTTCTCCTCCTTTATAATCAGGAAAATTGTTTTTACAGTTGATGTGGTTTTGACGGGTAGAAAGGGGAAGGATGGAGGGAGGCCTAAAAAGGGATGCTTTTTCTGGGGACTCTATGGTAGCCTAGCTGCTTGAAGTTTCTGGCAGTCTTATTTTTCACTGAGGTGAGATATTACCTGTTCTTAACTTTCTCTTCTATCACTTGGGCTTTCTTTTTTTTACCCCCAACAATGGAAACAGAAACCCAGAGCCAGCCAGGGGCGGATACAATTTTTGCAGAAGTCTGACTCAGGCAGCAGTATTATCCTGGCTGAGACAAAGCCTTACACTGAGTAAACCAAGTCTACTTGGTTCAACGGTGTTGGCTCATAAATCAGCCTCTAAAGTATGTTGGGCTGAGAGGCCTCATGTAAATACAGGACTTTACTACCCTTGTAACCATTTGATATATATTTCTTTCAGGGGGTGGATATGAGCATGTAATGAAAGGGCAGAATTCAGAATTTGGGAAGCAGGTAAGACAGCAGGCGAAAGGGAGAAGGAAAAGATCTGTGGAATATTTCAGCCATTTGTTTCAACTTGCAGCTTCTCCAAATGTCTCATCAGATAATAACTGATATTGCGTAACAATGTATTTTCCAGAGCTCTACCACAGGCATTATCTCATTTCATCCTCAGTGTAAGTGTATAAAGTATCACTATTCATGTGAACATCCTCATTTTACAAAATCTTAGAGAGATTCAAACACATGCCAAGGTCACAGAGCCAAGAAGAGTGGAGCCAGGATTTGAATCCAGATCCTTCAAACTCAACTCAGAGACTGTTCCCTTGAGACTTCAAAGTGTCAGATTTACGAAATCAACTGGCTGGCATTTCATTTTCAGTAATTCCCTTTGGCCTCCTTCTGGCAGCAGGCCAACAGGAAGAGCAGTAAAAAAAATTCAGATCATTCCCAAGCTAAATTCTCAGTGTCAGAGGAATATAGAGCTAACTGGGTAATAATTAGCTACAGCAGTGGTGACAACCAGAGAATTTTCCCATTACTGTCTTACATGGTAACCTACTGGTATCCCTGCCCTTTGAGAAGCCATCATTTGGATAATTTCTTTAATCCCATCCTGGTCACTGCACCTGGTGGTCTTGTAGGAGGATTTACACTGCCCATGACCCACATGTGTTCATGGATATGTGTAAAATTTAGTTGGAACATAATACGTGGAAGACACAATGTTCGCTTATTGGATCAAATGATATCCTGTGAGAAATGTTAGCCCCTCACACTAGGAGAATTAATTTCTCACTGCTGTGCCCCTTCCTGCCTTTTTGTATGTGTCTTCATCTCTGTTAACTTTTACTATATTGTATTAAAAGAAATATTTTAAGGTCTTTATTCTGTTCATGTAGTTTTTGGTATCGGGAACTCTTTTATATTCAGTTTTTGCATTGCCACTGTCTGAAAGTACTTCCTGTTATTGGGGAGAACCCTTCTCCACACCTCAGATTCCCATGGGGAGAAATATTCATGAGTGCAGCATGCCAGGCTTCTGTCTGACTCCTCACTCCTCTTCCTTGTCCATGCCTTCCTGGAAGAAGAGGGGGGTAACTTCTCCAGTTGGCAAGTGTGAAGGGTAATTTCATGTGTCAACTTATATGAGCCTAGGTGCCCAGACATTTGGTCAAACATTATGCTGGGCATCTGTAAGAATGTTTCTGGACAACATTAACATTTGAATTTCTAGACTGAGCAAATCAGGTTGCCCTCCCTAATGTGGGTGGGCCTCATCCAGTTAATTGAACAACTGGATAGAACAAAAAGGCTCAGTAAAAAAGAACTCCTACCTGACTATTTGAGTTGGAACATTGGTCCTTTCCAACCTTCATGCTCGTTCTGAAACATTGGCTCTTTTGGGGCCTCAAGTCTGTCGGCTCTCATACTGGAGGTACACATCCACTTTTCTTGGTCTCCTGCTTGCCTACTCTATATTTTGGGACTTCTCAGGCTTCACAATTGTGTGAGCCAATGCCTTATGATAGTCTTTTTATCTATACACTTATATACACCCTGTTGGTCCTGTTTCTCTGGAGAACCTTGATTCACACAGCAAGCTTGGCAGATGATCATGGGATGCTTCAGAAGAAGTCAGCCTGCCTTAAGGAATTCACATTCTCTCTACTGTGCTGAAAGCTTAGTAAACAAAGTCAGTAATAAGTTTAACTTCGAGAGTGATTATTATGTTAACAAGTCTATATGAGCATTTCTTCAATCAGCTTGATGAGTGATAAAGTTGATATTTTGATCTGCATCTTTCTGACTGTGCATCTATCTTTGAAATGGTTCTAAACATGAGGAAAGGAAGGGTGTTATTATTTATGGAGACTAAAACCCCAATGGAGATGCTTAAAAAATGTTTGTGTGGAAGAAATGGAAGAGTATATAGTAGAATGCTTGACCAATACCCTTTGTAATGGTACTTCTAACATAGAGAAGATAGTTTTGCCCAGTGCTCCATGGGAACTGTATCTAATAATAGTCAAGAATATGCACATTTGAATCTCACAATGTGTATGTAGCATACATAAAAACCCTTTTAAAAACCCTTTTAAAAACCCTTAAGTTACGGGGGTGCCAGGGTGGCTCAGTGGGTTAAGCATCTGACTCTTGATTTCAGTTCAGGTCATGATCTCATGGTTCGTAGGTCCAAGCCCCACGTCAGGCTCTGCACGGGCAGTGAGGAGCCTGCTTGGGATTCTCTCTCTCCTTCTCTCTCTGCCCCTCCCCCTATTCACACCCTCTCTCCCCCTCTTTCTCTCTTTCTCCCCACCCTTCTCTCTCAAAATAAACAAATAAACATAAAAAAAAAAAACCTTAGAGGTATGAATAATTAGAGGAGTCTCTACCCTTTAATGGGTAAGCATTATGGGCTATTCCATATGCTTCCTCATCTTTACATTTCTGTATATATCAGCACTTGACTTATAGCTAATCTTAATCTATTATTTAATTATGAAGTTTCCTTTGAAATGGCCATCCATAAAAATTACTCCTGCTTCTCCAGGACTTAGCAACCCTATTTTTCTGTATAGGTCTTCATGTTCAGGGAGATTGGAGAAAAAGAAAGAGAGAAAGAAAGAGTATGTGCATATGGTTGAAAAATGTGAAGATTTCCTATTGATTCTTAAAGAGAACTTGATAACGTACCCAGAGATATAATCCCAGTAATTCTCCTTATCTGCCAGTTCATTATAAAAAGAAATGGCATAGTGACAGACATAAGAGGACCAAAAAAGTGTCCAGAATATGAGAGTTTAAAGACATTAGTGCCCCACAGAAGCCAGTGAGGATAGAGTGCTATCATATGTTCTGTTTGGTTTACATCACCTGACTGGTAGCAAAAGGAGGGAGAGGGAAGGGAGGAGGGAAGAGAAGGCTACATATAACATGTAAGTTACAGATAAAATCACTTTGGGTTTTGAACACTTCACTCCCAGTTATTGGAACGGAATTTCAGGAATGATCTCTAATGATCATGACTCAGGAGTAAAACTCTTTCCCTCCTTCCTTGTGTTGAAACCCAGGATTCTACTCCAGGAAATCACCCACTGATGGGCCTCGCTTGCCCCTAACACTGCCACTAATGATAGCCTCGTCACTGGGAGCCTCACTAGAACTGCAGCCACTGCCAGAAACGTCTGGCACCAGCTTCCTCTCCAACTCAGCGTCTAATGCCATTACACGTTCTACAACAGCTGCCCCGATACCTCCGTGAGCCATTTCAGCATTTCAGAATGGATAAAGAACTGCCATTTACTTATGTCCAACACTAATCCAAACACCATCTTTCATGAAATGATCTAAATAAAATGGCCAACTGGGCTGACGATAGAAAGTTTGCAAATGAAGCTTTCAAGTAGAACTTCCCACCGCCACGTGCAACTGTATGCTACAGATTTCACACTTAGAAAGGGGGGCAGAGAGCAAGATGTTCACAGCTCTGCGCAAGCACAGGGCAGCGGACTGGTTTTTTTTATTGTCTGGATGGTCCCTTTTGGCTCACCTCCTTCTGGCGGGCACTGTGTTATTGAGTGGTCACACACAGTCACAGACTCTCGTCCACAAGCGGTCATTATGACCTGCTTAGCAAGCACCTGGCGCACAGAGATAAATAATAATATACCCTCATTTCTAACGGTCCAGCCAGCGAGGCAGATATTTACCCAGAGACATGCAGACACATTTTGGATGTTCTGCCTGACCTCTACTCGGGGCAAAGTGAGGTTTCAAAGGAGAAAGTGGCCAACTGTCTTTAGGAAGAGGGAGAGGAAGAGGGCTAATCTCTGTGTGAGAAATAGGAATCTGGGATGGGCAGAGATGGGAAGGGAAGAGAAGGGGGGGCAGAGGGAATGAGTGAGGGGAGAAAGGGCGGCATGACCAAAAGCTGAATCCCAAGCTTTAAAAAAAAGCAAAACGCTTTTAGTGGCATGAATATCTAATAGGAAGTTTGAGGATTTATTTGCAAATCCCTTCATCTTCTCAAAATAATCAGTAAATTGTCCTACACACACCAAGACTTACATGACTTTTGTTGCTGTCGTTGTTAGTAGAAATTAAGGTAAAGAGCTAAATTTTATGCTCGGATCGGGGAAGTGCAGAACAAGAAAACATGATCCCTCCCCAGTGGTGGCAGGGCCATGGGCTGAGGCTGAGTCTTCTTTTCTGGAGGCTAGGCAATTAAAATTTCATTTGAAAAGAAGTGGGTGAGGTTGCCACGCAAACTAGTGAGAGAGTCATTTATTTGATCCACGCTCTTCATTTAGTGACGAAAAAACACAGGCTTCAGAGAGAGAGGGGCCTGTGTGAAGTCAAGCTCTAGCTCTTAACTGGCAGAATCAGACCTGGAGCCCACTTCTTCTGACCCAAAAGAAGCCAGGCCTCTGTGCGCTGTGGCACATTGAGGTTCGGCCATCTGCTAGAACTGCGTTATTTTATGGGAGCCCAAAGGTTCAAGGCCGAGTCTCCATCTCAACCTGGCAGCACAGCCTGGCCCAGCAAAAAGAACACGGGCTCTGGGATCAGAGAGACTCCGTGGAATGTGCTGTGCAGTCCTGGCAAGTGATTTAATCTCAGTGAGATTAGATTTAAAATCACCGAGTGATTGAATCTCACTCGGGTTATCATCTATAAAGGGAACAATAACACCATGCAGGCAGGACTTTTTAAAAATTTAATAAAGCAATATGTGTAGAGTATACACCACATAGTAGGCAATGGATAAATGGAAGCAATTGTTATCGTTATCAAATAGAGACCTTTACAAATGTGCACAAGACTTATTTTTAAACGCTTTTCGATTAATTATAAGACTAATACATTTTCATTGTCAATAATGGAGAAAATCCAAAGGCATCTTAAAAAGAGAGAAAAGGATTTCCCACATTCCTCCTACCCCGTAAAAACCACTGTTACATGTTGATGTATTTCAACAGGAATGATTTAGAATGTGCCATTTCTTGTGCCTTGTAACCTTCCAAGAGCACTCAATTTAGAATACAAATTTGGCAGGAATGCAGTCTGTTCCAAAACCAATTTCTTGTTTGTTTTTTTATTTTAGGGGTAGTGGGAGGAGAGAAATTATACAAAGGTATAAACTATGTCAATATAAATATTATCACATTTTAAAATCATATTTTCATCCCTTTTTACAACTTGATTTGCAGAGTGCTTTATGATCCATTAAACAAGTTCCCATGTAGGATCTTCTTTGATGCCCATAATAGCCCTGGGCATCAGGTACCGGTATTATACACATTTTACAGATGAGGAAATTGAGGATCAGGAAAGTTAAATGGTTTACTCTAGGTTTTTCAGGTAGTAGGAGCTTGGACCGCAGCCTAGGATTTCTGACTCAGAGCTGGTACCTCTCTGTGCTAATTGTCCATACCAACAAGAAGTCTCTCTAATTAGCCTCAATCATCTAAACAACCTCAAAGATAAATCAGGAAAGAGCACAGGGAGCTAGTGAAAGCACAGGAGGACAAGTCAGGAGATCCTGGTGAAATGCCTATTTTCGGGATTGGGAAGTTACTCACCCTCTCTGGGTTTAAGCGTTCTTCATTTGTCGAATGAGAAGGGATGGACTCTTAGTGGCAGAGTCGGACGTTCTAACACTAAATTCTATTATTTTAAAGCACATTGAAAAACATACATCCTCCTAACTTGTAGAAACATTTTGACACGATGCATTCAAAACATTACCCTCTAAAAATCTAAAAGACGACAGCGAAACAGCTTCCACCTAAAATGTCAAGAATCTCCAATCTGGCCCAAGTAACGGGATGGGAAAAGAGCTTGATTTGAAGAGCTACAGTTTCAAATTTTGGGGCCCCAGTTTTGCAGAGAGAAATCAGCCAAATAGGAGTATCTCTACGTTTGGAGTATATCCAAACGTGGTCATCTTTTTCCGAGAGTGTGGTGCTCACCCAGTTGAATCCTTGATGACTGCTTTATGATGTGATCTCTTGTTATTAGCTGTACATCAATGGGGGCCTTTCAGACTACTTGGGCCATTTTATGAGAGATGCTAAGATCGGCTAAATGCTTCTTGGGGAAGATGAGGGAAGAATCATTGAACTTAGCCGGATCCTCTGAATCTGAACACGGGAGGCTAAACTCTTAATCTGAGAAAGGTACATGTTGATGTGGTCTCCAGTATCCAAGACTGCCAGCCAGGTAAACTCAGACACCGGCCCCTGCCAAACGCAGTTGGCGCTCATGTCCTCCTGATGCTCAGACTCAGCTGATCTCAGATGGCAGCAGCTTGTGCACTCCAGGAGAACCCAGGCAGGACATGGGGCCAGCTGCTGAGCGGCAGAGGGAGGGGCACCTTGTGGCTCTCTCCCATGCTTGAAACCACAAGGCCCTTCTTGTGAACACACTTCATTTCCCAGATTGCTGAACAAACTCAAAGGAGATGGTTTTCTGAGCCATACACTTAACAAAATAATCGTGCTCTGTCTTTGCGTTGTATTCCCATTTCTCAGCCTGGCATTCAAGGGCCCTACATCTCTAGATGACCTCTCTCTCCTACCATTCCCCTGTCAGGTTTGACTATCCTGCCAGGATGAACTCTGTTCCCCCCTTATGACCCCTCTCCACAATGGAAATAACTCCCGCCTCCTTACCACCTATCCAAGGCCTTTACATCCTCCAGATCTCAACAACAGTCATACATCTTCAGGAAGCCTCCCCTGGCCAGCTAACTGCCCTCTTGGATGCTTACAGCACCTACGCTCTGTGCCGTATCTTTAGTTCTTAATCACATGCAGTCCTGCCCGTGTGCACATAAAGCTCATCAGCTCAGCTAGGTTGTCATTTCCTTAAGAACGAGCACTCTGCCAGAGAGTCCTACGGTGCCTACAGACAGAGGCAGAAGAGTATGGAGTTGAGAGGCCAGGCTTTTTTGACGATGCCTCGGTGTGAACGCCAGCCATATTCCTCAGTGGTATATGACCTTGGTCAGGGGCCTAACATCTCTGTGAACCTCTGTTTTCTCATCTGTAAAATGGGGACTATGACAGTACTTGCCTCATGAGGTTGGGTGGAGGATTGTAGGAGTTTTTCAGATACCATGCTTAGAATGGGACCCGGCACATCTTAAAGCATGCAATCAGCGTTGGCCATTGCATGTAGGAAAGGCTCAACTTCCCAGAGGCTCCATGCCGTGGGCCCTGGGATACACATATACACCAATTCCATCAGACAGTGGGGAGCGGGGGTGGAGGGCAGACCTGGACTCAAATAATTAAACTACAACGTGATCAGCATGATCATAACGGAAAGGATGAAAAACGGCGCATCCCCTGGTACCCGACACAGGGCATTGCTATACTAGGTGCACGGTCCGTGAGGAATGATGATTTGATTTGAGTGGTGCTGGTTGAAATCTATTAAGTTAGTAATCACATACACAGTACCTCAAAAGAGTCCTTTAGTGGCTTTATAATGCAGAAACCACAGACGGGTTCAATTTGGCAGTGTTATTAAGCAAATAAATGGATTTTTAGATATTTAACTTCTAATCATATGTGAACTTCAGGAAGCTAAATGCTCCAATGACACCGCTAAATACCTCTTTGTTATAAAGCCATGGTCTGACTTTTGAGGCAAAGTTGAGGGCCTAAATTCAACCCCATTAGTTCATATTTTGTCCAAAATGCAGTTTATAATGAAGCCAGCAAATTAGGTCCCTTGACCATAAACCTCACAGAAGGAAAGCAAACAGAGCATGAATCAAAAGGCTTTAGACAGCAGTTGGCTATTAGTAACATATAAATTAAGTGTAAAATCAAAGGGGGGGGGGTAAGTTCAGTGGTTATGGTCTCCATGCAACTTAACACAAGCAAGCTGAATACAAATAATAGTAACAGTAAGAATAATAATATAAATTCTTTTGTTACGCTTTTGACAAAATGACAAGCTCATAAAGTTTGAGTGAGCCTCATTTTAAATTTACTGCCACTGTCCCTAACTTGTCAGCTGCCTGTACCAAGTTCGGATAGCCCATATGGTGTCGAAACATCACAAGCCACTCGGAGACCTCCTCTGTATTTTTGAACAATGGGGTGAGTCACGGTTAGCCACAAGTGTGATTCTATTACCACTGGCGGTTTGTATCACCAAACTTGCACAACTCTGCCTGAATCACATTAATTAAGTTTTGAGTGCTGCTATTTAAAGTTACTTAATTCTTCCCTAGAGTTACATGGAGTGGGAACGTGGCCCGCTGCTTTCAAAGGAGTTTGGAAACTCACACGCGGGCCCAATTGTTTTTCTACATATTTAGAGATTGTTAGAACACAGTGCAATTGCTCCGCGAACTGTGGAAGCTTCTTCCCAGTCTCTGCGGTCTATTGGCTAAATTTATATTGACGGATACTTCAGAGCATGGATTATTGAGCTAATAGACCACAACGACTCACTATTGTGTACATCAGAACCGTCACGCCCGCTTATAAGGCAGATCTGTTCCATGTGACTGAAAAGAAAGAGATACAACAGAGAACACTTTGGAAAAGTCACCTCACAAGCCCTGATCATGTTAGTCTTATAAAATTATCTGTCGAGAAAACATGGAGTACTCCAAGAACACTCATACCTCATAATGGCCTATAAATGTTTTTGTAAGAGCTCCAAAAAAGTGCACAACCAGTACATTTCTGTTTTCTATTTTTGTGCCTTGAAAAAAAAAAAAAAGTAAAAATAGCCAAAGGGCTGGGATTTTTTTTTTTTTTTCCGCCTTTGACAATTTGTGAAAAAATAAAAAGTTCACTCTAAGGCTGAAACTTTTCATGCCAAGTTTTTGCTTGGAACTAATTTTTATGACTGAGTTATAAAGCCCCTGGAAAGGGTGGGGGGGGGGGGGTTTCAAGTGGAAATGCTAACACAGCTTTACCCACAGTGGCAAGAAGGGAGGAGCTATAATGCCTATTTGTACCTGGTTCGCTTTATTGTTGCTATTAGGAGTCTCTGGGCCTCGCCCTGGGAATTATACTACATGCATTGCTTAAAAGCACTTGTCTATGCATATGTTCTGACTGTCTGGGGTTTGCAAAGAAGCTAGCATGGAACCCTTCTTTGAAATGAGTCTAGTCACCCAGTGTGGAAGAGGACACACTGACTTCCTGACTTTTACTAGATTCCATTATCGCAGAGCCACACCTTCCCCTGGATTTAACAACAATAGCTACCAACAGAGAGCAAGGAGCAGTCCAAGCTTTGTCTTCAATAGTGCTTTAAATCTTAATTTTTGACAGTTGTCTGCTGGTAAAACTAGAAAAGCTACTGATGAGCTGTTTGTGCAGATTCAACAATAATGTGAATTACTTGGACACAAAATGTTTGAGGATCTGAATTACTTTTAGTCTACATCACTCCGAATGTTTTAAGGTGGATATCTAATGAACTTTTTTTGATTTGAAGTAGAAAGACCATAGTTGGAAGCTTTTGAGAGAAGCAAGATTCTTTTCATTTCTACCACCTGAGGGATGCTGTTCAAAAACCACTCAGTGGCTACTGTAAAGAGATTGAACTTCAGAACCCTACAACCTGTTCATATTCTAAAAGCAACACCAACAAATAATTATTCATTAATGTCAAGAAAAGCCGTGAAATCCATGGAAACTACTATCCAATGCTCCTTGGGATTCCACACAATCATTCAAAATTTCTAGGTGTGGACAGTACAGACTTGTGTGATAATGATGTTGCTAAACTGAGGCAGCCCAGTGGGGTCTTCAGACGTGGGGTCCGCTACGACTTTGGTAGTTAGGTTAAAACTACTAAAAGCACAGCTCATAAAAGCTCCATTTAAAAAAAAGGGGGGGGGGGCTTGCTCTGTGTAATTTTTCCAGTGAGTCTTTATTCCATTAAATTGAAAAAGGGAAAAGGCTTTTCTGAACTTCAGTGTTTTGTAGCTTGGGCTTTATTTCCACCTTAAAATCTTTACCTGGCCATGATCTGTTGTTCCATTACTGGAGGGCAAAAATGGGAGGAATTGTCTGGGCTAAATTGCAATTAGGCAGCCCTGAGTGCGGCTGGCACCAGTTAACTTGGGATATTGGAGTGAAAAGGCCCGTAATCAGCCTTCGGTCATGTAGAACAATGCATAAAATTAAATTGACATTAATGAATAATTGTGTAATGAAAATGGAAGAGGAGAGTTAATTGCATGTTACAGTGAGTGTAATGCCTAGATAACCTTGCATTTAATGCTATTCTTAGCCCTGCTGCCAAGACTGCTACAGAACCTCTCTCAGCAGGAAGTCATTAAAGCTGTGAGTAGATAATGCAGGCTCAGTGAAACCTAAGTGGCAACAATATAACAAGAGTTTCTTTCAGACCTTAGTGTTTTCTGAAAAAAGGGGCATGTTGAGGTAATTTGTACACATCTGAATGAAAACAGGAAACTCCGAGCAATCTATTTGCAGTTTGTCCAGTCCGGCAGATTTCCCAACCATTGTAGAGACCAAGGTCAGCTCCTATAATCAAAGACAAGCCTAAACCACTAGGGCTTACGAGGCAATAAGCACCCAGCTGTCTACCAGCTACAACTTAGTTTTGTTAATCACTTAGTGTGGCAGAGTCTGTGAAATGTTTGACCTCAGACTTAAAAGACCAGAGGAATATGTCCTCAGGACCAGTTCATGGACACCACCTGCTCAAACAGATAATCATTTCAGGAGTCCTTAACATTCTCAAACACCCACCCTGAAACTTTCATTTAAAGCTATGTGTACTTGGATGGTGGCAAACAGATCTTTCTGGACGGGCGCCTTTGGAGAAGAAAAGATTTCTCAAAATTTGGAAAGAAGAAAAGCCACGGTATTTTTCTCTCCAGTAACTTTCTTTCTACTCTGGTTCTTTCTAACTTTTAGTCATTGCAAGGTCTTTGCAGGTTTTATTCGTTGTAATTTTCTGCCTAATCGACGAACTGTCCGGAGGGAGTGTGTTCGAACAAAAGGGCACTTTTTCAGCCTGAAGGGCTTGAGGTGAGCGGCCTGCTGCTCTATTGACCACGGTGGACCCACCCCAGCCAGTGGTCCCGGGTGGAATGTACATGACAAGTGTATGGTCAAAGCAGTCAAAGCAGATGCCAGGGAAAGTGCTTGGAGGAAGTGGACCAGTTTCAATCTCTGTCATTTTGCATTTTCACAAAATATAGCTTTAAACCTCATTTGGAAAACAAAACTCTGAGTGTTAGCAACAGTAGCCAAGATTTATTAATTGAACGGGGACTCTAAATCTTTTTCAGTATCATATTTCTGTTTTGCAAATCCAGGTGTCAGTACATATTTCAGCCAGTGTGATTTTTGATTGAGGAATTATTTCATCCTTAGGGCTTTGCTTTGTTATTTTTTGATTTGCGTGGAAACCTGTTTTTTCCTCATGTCATGCAGGATGGATCTTCAGGGTTGCTTGATGAATGTCTTTTGCTTCAATCTTCCACTCTTATTTCCAAGTCTTGCTGGGCATGGACAGCATGTAGAGCTCACGCTCTTAACACTCAAGTAGTCAAGATGCTTCTTCCGTTAAGAAAGTCTCACAAAGACTGAATCTTTGAAAAAGAGATAACCAGCCCAAATGGAACAAATTTCCCCTTAGGTATTGGGGAATGTGTCTAGAACACAATACATAACATCAAATTCTATTGGCCAAGTTTACATTCAATCACTTAACATTCTCAGATTAAAAAATAATAATAATAAAAGTAATATAGTAGAGAAGAAGGAAGAGACAGAAAAAAAGAAAAAGAACCAGAAGAATCCTGTCTTAAAATAGATTCCAGCTATTGGCATTTTTTGTTCCCAGAGCTTTATCTGTCAGAGTTCTGTCTTTTGCTTGCTCTGTGATTTTGGCAAATTCTTATCCTAAGCCCTAACTTCTGACTTAGCAATAACAAAATTTATGTTATATATATTCTTTTTAATGAATTAATATTACAGAGATATTAATGTTACATACAAATGGTTAAGGTTCAACTGTGACCAACAAGAAGAAGAAGGATAGGGAGGGGTGGAGAAAATGAGGAACAGGGGAGGGGAAAGAAGAAGAAAAGGACAGGAGGAGGGCAGAAAGAATAAAACAGATTCTTCCTTTTCAGAAGGAAGGTGAGAAGGACAACTGTCTAAGCTTCTCTTCAACAAGAGATTTCCAGTATGGTTGAATCCCACACAGGGCTGCATTTCTAATGTCTATCATGCAAAAATGTAATAATTCTCATTTCTTTTATTTGTACCCAATATATGGCTTACTTGCCAACTCTCAATTAAAAGTTCTCAATACTTTCCCTCACAGCGTTGGAAAAGCTGACTGGTTTTTTGTTGTTGCTGTTGTCAGGAGAGCACCAAATGAATTTTTTGGTTTGCATTTAGGAGCCCAAGTACTTGAAGTCAATATGTTTTTAATGTTCGGTTTGCTTAAACACTTGTAGTTGAACCTCCAGGTTAAATGTCTATGTGATGGCGTTCATCCGTACTTTATTGTTATAAGAAGAAGCGAGATAGAATTCTGATCTATCATACTGATAATTTCAACATTTATATGTTGTTGTTAATTGGGTGCCCTGGGATCTTTCTCAGGAATATGAAATGTTAGTGCCAGAAGGGACCGCAAACATATGGTATGTGCCATAAATACTTGCTGAGGGGAGAAAAAAATTCACATGGGATCTTAGATATCATTAAGTCCAGTGGCTTTTGAGCATTTGTGACTGCAACTCACAATGAGAAATACACTTTATATTATATCTCACTAAACACACACACACACACACACACACACACACACAGGGTACACAGTTGAAACAAAAGTTATATCGGAGTATTTACCTTTTCACATGCAATTAACTCTGATGGTTTCCATTCTAATCTCTTCTACCTCATGTTTTTAAAATTGCTAGTTGTTACCTACTAGGTTAATTTCATGACCCTCCAAAAGGCCATGGCATGCAGTTTGAAAAACACTCATCTAATCCACTTCTTATTTTATAGATGAGGACTTTGAGTCTCAAAGGGGACCACAGAGAGAATTATTTTGAAAAGTACTATGTCTAGAATAAACTAACATGAAGCTAGTTTTAAACGTACCTAGGCATTGACATCCCCTTATATATTTTTTTCCTTGCTCCCTCGTCTCAAACACCCACGGCCCATCATTTGTCAGGTATGCCACTCTGTCTAAAGAGATCAGATTAATCCAGGAGAATTTATTCTGAATAAGCCACGCTGAGCACTAGCTAGTAACTTCTCCTCGTTTGCAAATCAATCTCCCAATGACTTTCCAAATTTTTTTTTCTAGGAATTAAACTAAATCTACATAATTATCTTTTTTTTTCATGTCGTGATAAAACAACCAGCTACACAAAGCAGTCCCTGGATCCGTCTGTGACTTTACACATTTATTTCATTACCTAAGCAAGAGTTGAAAAACGCTTTGATGTCCAAACAAAAGTTTGTGTTTGCATTCTCTGATGAAGCCCGTAACATACTGGCAAAACATCAGTTAAAAGAAAAAAAAGGCTTAAAGCTCAGTTGTTATATATTTATTTTTTACTTCCCACATGCATCTTCCCAGGTCTGGGAAAATTCACTGTTCATCACTCTTTCTAAAGAATATCCAAAATACATTAGTCTATGCTTTGCTTCTGAGATGATTTTTAGTTTAAATCCATATGTGAATCGAAATAACTCACAGGTGGCTTCCTTTTTTGTTTCTGTTCTTATTATCATGATTATTATCAGCAATTATATTGTTATTTTTAATCAAATATAGATTAATTCTTTGCTTTCCGACTGCTCAGAAGAGTCTAGAGCAAACGTGAAGTTTGTCACAGAGAGGGAGGGAAATGTTCACTGTTTGAAGACCTGCACAGGCCCCAGGGGGTCCACTGATCCAGGGAGAAGGTACATTGATGTTCCTTAGCATGCTTGCATCAGAGGGAATGGTCACTTCTACAGAAAGTTTATAACTTCGATATCTTTTAAAGGTATATACATCGGCTCCCAAGGTAGGTAGTTTTTGAGGGCAGATACTGTGTATTTTTGTCTGCTGTAAGATAATATGATGCTTTCCACATAGTAAATGCTCAGTAAATGTGTATTTTATAAGACAATCTCAGAATATTGTTCTGAATTTCATATGTATTATTTATCTCTTCTTGTTTCCTTTATTGCATATATGTATCCCTAAGGAATATATATATACGTATACATATATATATTATGCATACATACATATATGTATCCATACGTATATTATGCAGCTTTTCTCAACTTGATTTTGTCACTTGAGTATGTGTGATGGTTTGTGTGTGGAGCTAGAATTCATCCATTTCCAAAGCTATATAATATTCTATTCCATGGCTATACCACATACCTAATCATCCTCTTTCCAGGGAGCTGCTATGAATGTCCTTTAAATGTTTCCTGGTGCATGTGTGCCAGACATGTCCTGGGAGAGTGCTTCCCAGTCTTTTCCACATCGTGGCACCATCAGACCCCACTCACCTGACCTGACCTGCAACTTGCGAGCCCTGCAGCTGCCCTGGCCCCACTTGACAACTTCAACAGCAAGGCCGTAGCTCCTCCCTGACGCGGTTTACCGCCACAGACACGTTAAAACCTCTGCTGTCGGGTCACCTAGTCAAGGGATTGCTGAGTCTTTAGGGTATGAGAATGTTTGATTTCACGGTGTGGTTTCCCAAACTACTCATGCCAGTTTTTAGTCCGGATGGCAGAGTATGTCTGTGTGTGCCACATCCTCAGTAAGATTTGATATCAGTCTTAATTTTTGCCAGTTTCATGGATACAAATGGTAGCTCCTCATGGTCTTAATTTGTATTACCAATGATTTTGAGCTTTTTTATATATAATGTTTATATATTTCTTCTTTGTGATGTGCTTGTTTGAATATTTTACCCGTTTTTTTTTAATTTTTTTTTTAACGTTTATTTATTTTTGAGACAGAGAGAGACAGAGCATGAACGGGGGAGGGGCAGAGAGAGAGGGAGATACAGAATCAGAAACAGGCTCCAGGCTCTGAGCCATCAGCCCAGAGCCTGACGCGGGGCTCAAACTCACGGACCGCAAGATGGTGACCTGAGCCGAAGTCGGACGCTTAACCGACTGAGCCACCCAGGCGCCCCTATTTTACCCATTTTTAAATTGATTAACTTTTTTTCTTACTAATTTGTAAGAATTCTTTATATATTCAGGATACTTTGTTGGTCATATGGTGTCTTAATCAGCATGGGCTGTCATAAAAATATTGTATAGACTGGCTTATACTACAGAAGATAATTTGTCACAGTTCTGGAGGTGGGATGCCTGAGATCAGGGTGTCTGGAGTCTGGTGAGAGCTCTCTTCCTGGCTCGCAGACACCCACCTGTTCACTGTGTCCTCACATGGCAGGAAGAGAGAAAGAGAGCATGCACATGAAAGTTCTGGTATTTCTCCTTAGGAAGGCACTACTAATCCCACCATGGGTTCCCCACCCTCATGACCTCATCTAACCCCAATTACCCATCTCTAAATACCATCGCAGTGGGGTCGGTGGGGGTTAGGGTTTCAACATATGAATCTGGAAGGACACAGTTCAGCCCATAGCATCTGCATTACAATATCTTCTAGTTCTCTTTTCACTTTTTGAATGATCAATAGTAAGTTCATAGAGTTTGTTTTTATAGCAACAAAACTGTTGTTATATAGTCTTCTAAGACTTTTAAAGTTTTGTCTTTACTTGTTTAGCTTTAATCTCTCTGGAATTTGTTTTTGTGAACAACTGAGGTAGAGACTCATTCCATTCTTTATCTATACAGATAATAACAGTCTAAGTCTCATGTACCGTGTGACCCATACCTCTCAGGTGAGCTGCTATGCCACTTACATCATAATGATCATTTATGACAAACTGTCAGGCTTCCACGTAAGTGTGGATCTGTCTCTGAGTTCCATTTTCTGTTGCATTACTCGGTTTGATTATCCCTGTGCCAAAACATTGTCTGTACAGTATATAGAATATCTTGATATCGCAGTCGGTTAAGCGTCCGACTTCAGCCAGGTCAAGATCTCGCAGTCCGTGAGTTCGAGCCCCGCGTCAGGCTCTGGGCTGATGGCTCGGAGCCTGGAGCCTGTTTCCGATTCTGTGTCTCCCTCTCTCTCTGCCCCTCCCCCGTTCATGCTCTGTCTCTCTCTGTCCCAAAAATAAATAAAAAACGTTGAAAAAAAAAATTTAAAAATAAAAAAAAAAAAAGATATAGTGGTACTTGATACCACTATAGTATATCAAGATATGCTATAATATCTTATATAATATATATATGGTGTATATATATATAACATATATATAGTATATATATATAATATATAGTATATATATATAATATATATATATATATATGGTGTATATATATATAACATATATATATATAGTGTGTATATATATATATATCTACACCATATATATATACATTATAGTATATAGTGGTAGAGTATACCACTATAGTATATCAAGATATGCTATATATAGTATATTATATATAATATATATTGGAATATATACAGTATATTAAGGATATCTTGATACATGGATGTATGTCTTGATACATGGAAGGGCAAAATCCATTAGGTGTTTAGTCATCTTCAGAATGGTCTTGACAAATCCTGGGCCTTTGTTCTTACTTGCAAATTTTTCAATTTTTTTTTTAAATTTTATTTATTTATTTTGAGAGAGAGAGAGAGAGAGCACACACACGCACAGGTGGTGGAGGGGCAGAGAGAAGCACAAGTGGAGGAAGGACAGAGAGAAGGAAAAATAGAATCCTAAGCACTCTCTGTACCATCAGCACAGAGCCTGACATAGGACTTGAACTCACAAACTGTGAGATCATTACCTGAGCCGAGGTCAAGAGACACTTAACTGACTGAGGCACCCAGGTGCCCCCTTAACCCTTAATTGTAAATTTTAAAGTCACCTTATCAAGTTCCTTTTGGATTTTTTTAAAATGCAGTAAACTATAGTTAAAACTGGGAATAACTGAAATTAATTTCTTGTAATTTTTAATTATTTTTTATTTTAGAGAGAGAGGGAGAGCTAGTGAAAACAAGCACAAGTGGGAGAGGGCGGAAAGAGGGAGGGAGAGAATCTCAAGCAGGCTCCACCCTCAGCATAGTCCCCCAACGTGGGACTTGATCCCATGCCCCTAATATCATCACCTGAGCTGAAATCAAGAGTCAGACACTCGGGGCACCTGGGTGTCTCAGTCGGCTAAGCGTCCGATTTCAGCTCAGGTCATGATCTCACAGCTTGTGAGTTCAAGCCCTGCATCGGGCTCTGTGCTGACAGCTCAGAGCTTGGAGCCTGCTTTGGATTCTGTGTCTCCCTCTCTCTCTGCCCCTCCCCTGCCCACATTGTCTCTCTGTCTCTCTCAAAAATAAATAAACAGTAAAATAAAAAAATAAAAAAAAAAGAGAGACACTCAACCACTGAGCCACCCAGGTGCTCTGGGAATAACTGAAATTCTTATAATATTAAGATTTCCTATCTAAGATCATGGTTTACCTCTCCACTTATTAGATCTTCTATGTATTTTGTTGAAGTTCAAAATTTTCCCCAAATGAGTCTTAAACATTTTGTTATATTTATTCCTAGATATCATATATTTTGTTAAAATTATAAATTGCATATATATTTTAAGTATGCCTTCTATTTTGTTGCCCATGTATTAGATATGTAACTTATTTTTATATATTGGTTATATATCTACTCATCTTAGTAAATTTTTATATTAGGTCCAAATATATTTATAGATTACTTTGCATTTTTTACATAGAAAATAATATAATTTGATCCATAAAAAAAAGGTAATGTAATTTGAGAATAATGACAGTTCTGTGTGTTCTTTTGCCATTTTAATTTAACTTCATTAAAACATTTTAAAAAAAATTATTGTACTGGCTAGATCCTCCAGTAGAATGTTGACCAGAATTGGCAATATCTTTGTCTACTTTGTGATATTAAAGCCTATGCTTCTAACTTTCGACAATTAGGAGTTGATGTTTATTAGATTTTTCTAAAAAGGAAGTAGTTTGCTATTCCCTTCACTCTTAGTTTGCTTGGATTTTAAATCATAAATGCATGTTAAATTGATCAAATGCTTTTTCTGTATCTACTGAAAAAAATTCATATTGGTTTTTATCTTTTAATCTATTACTGAAGTAATTATACTGATCAAGCTTCTAAATCCAAACCTTCCTTGCATTCCTGGGATAAACTAAACTTGGTCAGGATGAGTTATTTTTTCTCATAAACTACTGTAAACAGTTTTCTAATAATTTGTTTCAGATTGTCAAACTCATAATTATGACTAGAATTAGACTGTAATTTTCCTTCATTCTTTTACCCGTGTCTGTTTTTTTTTTTTTTTTTAATTTGGTAATGCTAACTTTATAAAATAATAATTGGAGAATAGTCCCTTTTTTCTATTTGGTAAAAAAGTTTAATGTTGGAAAAAATCTGTTCTTTGACTATTTTGCAGAACTTGTCTGCAAAACCACCTGTGAACTCTCTGTTTTTCTTTTGTCAGATTTTGCAATTCAGATTTTTCTTTATATTTATTCTGTTTATAGTTTTAAATTATTAACATAAAATTATTCAGATTTATCCCTTATGTTTTAAATTTCTGTCATTTCTCAGCCCTCCTTTATCATTATTAGTATTGATAAAAGCATTCACTTTTTAAAATCGATCTTGCAGGGGATTTTTGTATTTCATTAGTCTTCCCAAAGAATTAGCATTTGTCTTTATTCATCCTTTATATTATATTATAATTTTCCTTTCACATTAACTTCTGATCTTCATTATGTCTTTCAAATACTTTTGTTGAATTTATTCTATTTTTATAGCCTAATTCAGGAGTTGGCAAACATTTCTATAAAGGGCTAGATAGCAAATATTTTACACTTTGTGAGCCACACATCCTCTGTTGCAACCATTCAATTCATGCCTCTGTGGCACAAAAGCTGCCAGAGACAACATGTACATGATTAGGCACGACTGTGCTCCAATAAAACTTTATTTATAAAAACAGGGGCAAATTTAGCCCTTAGTCCATAGTTCATTGAGTCTTAGCCTAACTTTTTGGTTCTCAATATGTGCTCTGTAGACTTCTTTAGGGGTCTTTCAGGAGGTAAGCTCAAAACTATTTTCCTGATGATGAATGTTAGCATATTTGACATCTTCCCTATGTTACCTTGAACTGACAGTGCAAAAGCAAAGGTGGATAAAATTGCTGGCACCTTATCACAAATCAAGGCAGTGGTGATCGTATTCCTTACCAGTACATCCTCACTATAAAAATAAATGCCAATTTTACTTAAGAATGACTTTGATGAAACAGTAAAAATTATTAATTTTATTAAATCTTGATCCTTAATACATGTCTTTTTGGTACTCTGTTGAACTGGAATTTTTACATAAAGCACTTCTGCTGCATTTTAAAATACGATAATTATCTCAAGGAAATGCACTATGTGATTGTTAGAGTTGCAGGCTCAACTAGCCATTCTCATTATGAAACATCATTTTCACTTTTAAGAACTAGACAAACTATGGGTACTTAGCTTTGAGTATTTAGCAGACATTTTCTCAAAAATGAATGAAATGAGCCTGAAAACAACTGAAAATATTCATTACCAATGTTAGGATTCAACCTTTCACGTAAAATTAGAATTTAATATTGTATCTGTCATGGTGACCTTGACAGCTTCCCAATACTTCAAGGCTGTTGCAGTGAAATCAGTGATGCTATTAGTAAGTGTAGTTTTTCAATTAATATAATGAAATATGTCAACATTCAGAAGATCTCTGTAACTCAGCGTACCAATATTTTCCATATTATCAATACATGTTCTTACAAAGTCATGCATGGGTAAAAGATTCATTCAAAACGCAAGACATACCAACAGATTGTGGCGTAACAGACCATGAAAGATTCATTGATGTGGTTTCAGATTCCACATTGCAACTAACCTTTAAAAGATTACCACTAGTGGAGATTTGGCATAGTATCAAAGAAAAATTTTCACAATTATATAAAAAGGCTGTTAAAATGCTCTCCTTTTCCCAATACATGTCTGTGTGAGGCCAGATAGTCTTTATATACTTCAGCCAAAGTCATACATTATAGCAGATTGAATACAGAAGCAGGTACAAGAATTTAGCTCTCTTCTGTTAAGTCAGACATTAAAGAGATTTGCAATAATGTAAAACAATTCCATTTTTCCACTACATTTTTTAGTTTGGGAAAATCTTTTTATTAAAATATAAAGTTAATATATGATGGATTTATTATTTTTAAATGAATTAATATGTGTCTCAAACATTTAATTTCTAATTCTGTAAATACTGACTGTTATAATCACATATGTAAAAGCCCTTTGGAGTCCTTGATAATTTTTAGGAGTGTTACATGGTCCTGAAACTTGAATGTTTGAGAGTAACTGGTTTAGCTTATTAAATTGGATACATAGCTCATTAGTTTTTCACCTTTTTAAAAAATATAATTATTTTAGATTATAAATAGCCTTTATGATCTGTTTTCAACTGCATCTCCTATGTTTTGATATGTAATGTTACCAGTATAACTCAGTTATAAGTGAATATTACACTGTAATTGTGATGTTTGCTTTGACCCATGAATAATTTAGAAGAATGGTGTTTTTAATTTCTCCAAAACCTACAGATTTTGATTTATTTTGTTATCGACCTCTAATTTAACTGCCCCTAGTAAGAGAATATGATCTATGGCAATACCGATTTTTTTAAACTTGTTGCAACTCGTTTTATGTCTTAATATATGGTCACGCTTATAAAAATCTCATATGTACTTGAATATAATATGTATTGTCTATTTTTAGAGTGAGTTTTATAGATGTCTATTTAACCATATTTGTTCATGATAGAGCTCAATTATTCTCTATCTTTACTAATGTTTGTGGACTTGACTTGATCAATGATTGAGGTAGGTGTGTTAAAATCTTCCACTGCAGTGGGGGATTTTGTCCACTTCTCCTTTAATTATCAATAATTCCTCTTCATATTTCAAGGCTACTTTACTAGATCAACTCAAGCATGGGATAATTATACATTCTTGGTAAATTAAAATTGCTATTGGGAGTAATCCCCTTACTCCCAAATAATGTTAATTTTTTTTTTATCTTAAAGTTGATTTTGTTTGATGCTAATACAGCTAATCCACATGTATTGTGGTTAGCATTTGCCAACTATTTTTCATGCTTCTAATTTCAGCCTTTCTATATCTTTAAACTTTGATTGTGTCTCTTATAAAATATCAGTGGATTTTATTTTTAATCAGTGTGACGAACTCTGTCATTTAATTAGCGTATGTAGTCTATTTGTATTAGTTATAAATATGATAATTTTAGATTGTTTCTACCATCTTGCCTCTTTTTATTCTTATTTCTTGTTTCTTGTAATTGAGAGTTAATTCATTTATTTGTTTAAAAATTTTTTTTAATGTTTTTATTTATTTTTGAAGGAGAGAGAGAGACAGAGCATGAGTGGGGGAGGAGCAGAGAGAGAGGGAAACACAGAATTTGGAGGAGGCTCCAGGCTCTATGCTGTCAGCACAGAGTCCAATGCGGGGCTTGAACTCACAAACCGTGACATCATGACCTGAGTGAAGTCAGACGCTTAACCGACTGAGCCACCCAGGTGCCCCAATTCGTTTATTTGTTAAATGTTTATTATTTATGTTAATAAATGTCAAATGTTTTATTGTAAATGTATTATTTATGTTAATAAAATGTTAATGTTTATTATTACATTTTTCCTTTTATGGGTTTAAAAGTTATGCATGCTATTTCTATAATTTTTTTTTAATTTTTTAATTTTTTTAATTTTTTAATTTTTTAAATGTTTATTTATTTTTGAGAGAGAGACAGCGCGAGCAGGGGAAGGGCAGAGAGAGACAGGGACACAGAATCTGAAGCAGGCTCCAGGCTCCAGGCTGTCAGCACAGAGCCTGACTCAGGGCTCGAACCCACAAACCGTGAGATCATGACCTGAGCCAAAGTCCGATGCTTAACTGACTTGAGTAATGTAGGAGCCCCACTATTTCTATAATTTTAAGGTCACTCTTGAAATTTTTACCACGCATGTTAACTTAATGAAGTATAAATTTAATAATGTCTTATCCTGAATAATATGAAGATCTTAGGACATTTTTACTGTGATCTTCCCGTGACTCTCACACTAGCACTGTCCAGTATTTTAATCCTATGTCTTTTGAACTCTAGAAATTAAATCTTATTTTTAAATTAATTTATACAGACAGAAAGCAACTTTTAAAAATTATCTATGAATTTAATAAGTTATTGGTTTACCTTATTATCTTATGATGCCACTATTCCCTTTGGGCTCATTTTTATTCTCCTTGAGCATGTTTTTTTTTTTTTTATAAAATCCTTTAGAATAAGGTTAGCTGATGATAAACATGCTTTTGTTTATCCTAAAGCTCTTTATGTCTTCCTCATTTTTTCAAAAGATAATTTGTGAGATGCACAATTCTATGTGTATAGCTATTTTATACTCAAACACACACACACACACACACGCACGCACTTTTTACCCACCCCACCCCATTTTATGGTGTTCATTATTGCTGATGCAAAGTCTGCTGTCAGTAAAATTGTCATTGTCATTCCTTTCCAGGTATTTATTTTTTCTCACTTGCTACCATTAAGATTTTTCTTTTTGTTTTTTGATAATCTGCAGATTCACAGTAATATTTCTAAAAAACAGTGGATGTCTGTTAGAACTTCCCATTCTGTCTCCCATTGCTCTTAACCACTCTCGCATATTTTCTATCTTCTTGTCTCTGTGGATGACCCTTTTTTTTTTTATTAAAAAAAATTTTTTAATGTTTACTTATTTTTGAGAGAGAGACAGAGCACAAGTAGGGGAGGAGCAGAGACAGAGGGAGACCCAGAAGCTGAAGCAGGCTCCAGGTCTGAGTTGTCAGCACAGAGCCCAATGTGGGGCTCAAACCCACAAACTGTGAGATCATAACCTGAGCTGAAGTCAAATGCTCAACTGACTGAGCCACCCAGGCACCCCTCTCTGGATGACTTTCTTAATAATTTATCCAGATCTACATTTCTGTTTACTAATTCTTTATCCACTGCTATCTGTTTCTAATTGAAATATTTTTATCCTTAAATTTTGGGATTTAAAAAAATGTTTTTTACCAAAAACTTTCAAGGGATTTTTAAGGACTCTTGGAAGTTTATTTGTTTTTATGCTCTTGTATTGCCTGGAACCTTATATACACTTTTTGTATACTTTTATTTTATATTGTATACCTACCATTTTAATATCTGAAGTCTTGAAGAGTCTCGATCTTTGTTGTTTCAGCTCACAGCCACTCATTGTAGCTGGTTTTCCTCTGTGTTTGGAGATTTTTTTTTAATTGTGCGTTCATATTTAAGTGATCTTTATGTGTGGGAACCACACAGCTCTAAACTGGGGATGCTTTCTTCTAAAAAATGCTTTCATTTGCTTGTGCCAGAAAACTACCAAGCAGAGAGCATTCATTCCCATTTGAAAATCCTGGCTTGATATGAAAATACCAAGTTTTAGCTTTTCCACTGTAGCTATTGGCTTTTTGATAAGAAAAAAATAGGGAACCACTGGAGTTATTTGAGCAAGGAATTGACTTATCTCACTTCAGTTTTAAAAAGATCACTCTAGCCTCACAACGAAAACAGACCACAGGAGAGATGCCAGAGATGGGGCAAAGGTAAGGGCATGAGGAAGGGAGTGATTATGGAATGTGGCATTTCAGCTTGGCTGTGACGGAGGGATACTGAAAAGCTTGTAGGATCAGTGGATCCGAGATCCCAGTAGCGTTAAAGAATTGTTGGAGAAAGGGAGCATGGGGTGGCTCAGTAGGTTAAGCATCTGGCTTCGGCTCAGGTCGGCATCTCACAGTTTGTGAGTTCGAGCCCCGCCTGGGGCTCTGTGCTGACAGCTCAGAGCCTGGAGCCTGCTTTGAATTCTGTGTCTCCCTCTCTCTCTCTCTCTCTGCCCCTCCCCCACTTGTACTCTGTCTCTCCCAAAAATAAATAAAACATTAAAAAAGAAAGAAAGAAAGAAAGAAATAAAGAAAGAAAGAAAGAAAGAAAGAAAGAAAGAAAGAAAGAAAGAAAGAAAGAAAGAAAGAAAGAAAGAATTGTTGGAGATGGACCAGCCAGAGTCAGCTGCACAGATAAGAAATGATACTGAATGCCTGGGAATGATATTATCCAGGGGTTTTAGCTACTGTAATGATAAGGTCTAGACTACCTGTGGGAGTGAGTGGGTGAGGTAGGGTGGAGGTCAAGACCTTTAGGGGAGAGGGTGTTAACAGGATCATCTACTTCATATCGAGAGCTCCAAGAATAAAAGCAAGAAGAGAAACTCTTTTCTCTTTGTTGACATGTACAATGAATGAAAGAGGTATGCACTTTTGGAGCAGGAAGAGAAATACTTCATTACAATTTTCTTTTCTAGAGAGACTATAAAAGCAAAGTTCATACACCATTCCTCAGAGTCTTAGGCTCTCTGAGACTTTTCTCTCTCACCTTTTCAATCATTATCACAATACCTTAAGGAGGAAAAAGCAAACCATTTGTGTTTCCAGTTAAAACAACAACAACAGCAACAACAACACCATCTCCATTTGGCATAAAAATAATTTCAAATTTTTCTAGGAAATGGAAATTATTCACCTTTTAAAAAAAATAGATTTTTCTATTTTCTATTATCTTACTCCCAAATTAAGTCTCCACCTAAAAGTCCATTTTACTTCCTAAATTCGAGTCTACGTATTACTTAGCCAGAGCCTAGTTCTTCTTCCCTAGTAATGCTATTTTGTATCAGGTGGACTTTATTGTTCTTCTTTTGTTTGGTTAATATACTTTATCCCTCTACCAAACACTTGAAGGCTTTTGTCATATTCCACTGCCTAGAGCCCTGTTGTCATCATTCAATACAGGTACACTGACTTCTTAATCTCTTCTTGATGAATTTGTTCTAATAACCATTTGGAATATTCCTGATCCGGAACCAGTCTGTATTTTCCTTTTCCGTATGGTGTTAAGGTGGATTCAAATATGGTAGCCCAGGCCTTTAAAAGATAGAGGTCTCTCTTTCCTCTACTGAGGCCCTGGGACTACAAGGCTGTTTCTAATTGTGTCTGAAGGATTTTCTGCCACCTCACCCAATATACCTATGGTAGGCCTAAGCAAATGATCACTGGTTTGAAGCAATGTATGTTCTTTTAAAACTATATATCAGAATTATTCAATAATTACTTCACAAATTCAACCTCACAATTTACTGTCACCTTTATGTGATTCGGTTCGTTTTCCAAATCACAAACAAAGGCAAATGGATAAACAAACAAGGATTTACTACTGCCTTGAAACCCAGCCATTCACAAGCTTCCTTTCCCACTTCAAGTCAGATTTTAGTTTGCCAACACTGACTGACATCTGGGACATAGGACTGTGTGGTATATGTTTTCACAGGCATTGTCTCATCAAATCCTCATACCAACTCTTTGAAGACACTTTGTTTTGATATGTGAAAACTGAGGCTCAGAGAAATTGATAAACTACATAAGGTCATGTAGCTAATAAATGGCAGAGCTGGGCTTTGAACTCAGTTTTTCCAGCTCCCAGATTTTATCTCACTATATCATCTGTACATATTAATTCCTGTTGTTTACTTCATTTTTATTTCAGCCTCTTTAAATAGCCATATCTACATCCTAATTTAATTTGTTCTTTATCTAAAATATGCCATCTATTGTTTTAGCATATGAGACATAACAATTTTTAGTCATTTATGATATGCTAAATGGCCATAGATGAGGTAAGTTCAGGCTGTTTGATTTTTTATTTTTATTATTATTTTTTTTTAACAAAGTCTATTTATATAATGCCCTGCCTACCTGGTGACATAGAATTTTAGAAATTATTTCAGCTGCTTCTCTGTCCCATAGATAAAAACATCAAATAATTTGGGGGCAGGTTTTCATCTTTGTGGCAGGCTTCACTTAAGTGAGCCTCTTTTGTTAAGAAAATGTGGGAAGAGAAGGGTGACGACCTATCACCCTTAGTAAGGCCCATAGTAAAACTCTGTGAGTGGCTTGTAAAACATGGTAGCTTCTGGAATTCTATAGCGTCGAGTTCTGGAAATGGAATTCACCAATTTTTATAAGAAGATCAAGGCTGTCTGATTCTCTGAGATTCAAGGTGATGGATAGCTTTCATATTAGACTGTAGTTGGTCCATTGACAGGAGAGGTCCCCAAAGACCCCAGAGAAAACCCTACCAATAGATACAAGGCGCCTGGCTGGTAATTTGAGCTCAACACAACAGCTAAGGGTTGGGTGGGAGAACTGGTTCCAGCACAGCCTGTACCTGTGTGTGGAAGGCCCTCTGGATCCAGCCATCCTGAAACCATGTTAGAATTTGAAGAACAAAAAAGGCTAAGCAAATGACATTGAATTAAAAATGTATTGTTTTGAGTCCCCAAGAAAGGCAAGCATGCCCCACTGCATCCCTGCAAGTGCAGGACCCGTCTTCAACAGCGACATCTTGTGGCTGCAGTGTGGAATAGTTCTGTCATCCTTCCAATGGTACAATCCCTCAGAGTTCCTGGATAATGCACAATCAGGTGGACCTCAAAAATGAAATATTAAGCTTCCTGAAAATAAATGCAAAAAGAATTTCAAGAAACTTATTGAAAAATTAAAATTCATTTGTTATTGCACCCTAAGCTTGGAAAGCTGACTTTTAGGCACACACTTGACTATACTCTTGCTGCATTTTCCTACTTTTTTTTTTTTTTTTAAGTAATCTTTACTCCAACATGGGGCTTGAAATCATGATCCCAAGATCAAGAGTCACATGCTCTATCGACTGAACCAGCCAGGCGCCCCTCTGAGCAACTTCTTAATGACTCTTTTGTCCCCCCTTCTTTCCCTCTCTTTTCCAATTTTTTTCTGCATATGTCTACCAAATTAATCTTCCTAAAACATCAATTTTTCCCCAAGAAGTCTTCAGTAGCTTCTTACTGCCTAAAAAACAGAATCCATAGAGGCACCTGGGTAGCTTGGTCGGTTAAGCATCGGACTTTGGCTCAGGTCATGATCTCACAGTTTGTGAGTTGGCCCGTGTGTGGGGCTCTGTACTGACAGCTCAGAGCCTGGAGCCTGCTTCGGATTCTGTGTCTCCCTCTCTCTCTGCCCCTCCCCTGCTCACACACTGTCTCTCTCTCCTTCAAAAATAAATAAACATCAGAAAAATTTAAGAAACAGAATCCATATACCTCATCCTGTCATTCAAGCACATGCCACAATCTGACTCCCAAGTCCTGAAAGGATGTAGAATAAAAGAAATATTTATTATCTATTATGTGAGATATTTTATATATGTTCTTCTCATTTAATTTCCCCTTCAATTTTATTTTCCACTACCCTACTTTTAATTGAGATGTGGATGGCAAACAGTAAAGTGCACAAATCTTAAGTGTACAACTCAGTAAATTTTTACATATGTATCTACCTGAGGAACTGTCATTGAAATCAAGTTACAGAACATGAAACCTTCCTCAGTCAGCTCCCAGATTATACTCCCCAAAGTTTGCAGCTATCCTGGCCATTATCACCATACATTGGTTTTGTCTGTTCTGAAATTCAAATAAATGTAATTGTACAATGTGTACTCTTTTGTGTCCAGCATCCTTCAATGAATATTATTCTTTCATTCAACGTAATGAAATACCACTATAGAGTCGTATGTTCTTTCTCAATACACATACTATTCCATCATGTGAGTATAAACTAACTTACTAATTTATTCTCTAAAATTAATGGACAGGGGCGCCTGGGTGGCTCAGTCGGTTAAGCGGCCAACTTCGGCTCAGGTCATGATCTCGCGGTCCGTGAGTTCGAGCCCCGCATCGGGCTCTGTGCTCACAGCTCAGAGCCTGGAGCCTGTTTCAGATTCTGTGTCTCCCTCTCTCTGACCCTCCCCCGTTCATGCTCTGTCTCTCTGTCTCAAAAATAAATAAACATTAAAAAAATTTTTTTTTTAATAAAAAATAAAATAAATAAAATAAAATCAATGGACAAATAGTTTCCTCCTTTTTTGGCTCTTATGAATAAAACTGCAATAAATATTCTTGGCTATGTCTTTTTGTAAACATAAGCACTTATTTACCTTAGGTACACTACAAGGAGTAGAATTTCTGAGCTAAAAGGTGTATGAGTATTCAGATTCACAGAAACTAACAGGTTTCCAAACTAATTGAAACAATTAATATTCCAACCAGCAAGCAAAGCATAAAAATTCCATTGTTCCACATCTTTGTAACACTTGGTATTGTAAGCCCTTTTAATTTTGGCCAGTCTGGTAAGTGTGTATAATAGTGCCTCACTATGACTGAAATTTTTCATTTCTTGCTGATAAAGCCTATTAACCTCCTTTCTTTTTTAAAAATATATATTTTTTTAATTTTTAAATGTTTATTTTTGACAGAGAGAGAGAGAGCACAAGAGGGGGAGGGACAGAGAGAGAGGAAGACACAGAATCTGAAGCGGGCTCCAGGCTCTAAGCTGTCAGCACAGAAGCCAATGTGGGGGCGAACTCACAAACTGTGAGATCATGACCTGAGCTGAGGTCAGATGCTTAACTGACTGAGGCACCCAGGTGCCCCTGTCCTCCTTTCTATATGCATATTAGCCATTTGGATATCATTTTTTATGAAGTGCCTGTTCAAGTTTTTTGACCATGTCTTTTATTGCACAATTGCCTTTTCTTATTGTTTTGTGGAAGCTCTTTATGGATTTTGGATACAAGTTCATTACCAGCTATTTTACATATATTTAAAAATAGATATATACATAAATATAGATATGCTAATAACTTCCCTTAGCCTGTGGCTTGTCTTTTTGCTCTCATAATGGCAACTTGTGACTGGCAGAAGTAGTTTAATTTATCAATTTATCTTTTATTGTATGCTTAGCATTGTTTGTATCCTGTTTAAGAAATCTTTCCCTCCCCCAGGACCATGAAAATATGACAATATTTTCTCATGTTTTCTTTTTAAAGTTTCATTGTTTTATATTTCACTTTCAGGATTATAATCCATTTTCAATTAATTTCTTATGTTTGGTGAGATATCAGTACCCACCTTTGAATTCTATTCTAAGTAGACTGATAAACTCACTGCTATCTTGCAACTCCTCCTGTTTTTTTAAAAAAAATATTTTTAATGTTTATTATTTATTTTTGAGAGAGAGAGACAGAGCATGAGTAGGGGAGGGGCAGAGAGAGGGGAGACACAGAATCCGAAGCAGGCTTCAGGCTCTGAGCTGTCAGCATAGAGCCTGACACGGGGCTCGAACCCATGGACCAGGAGATCATGACCTCAGCCTAAGTCAGATGCTTGACTGAGCCACCCAGGTGCCCCCTTGTAACTACTCCTTTAAAAAATAATAATAGCATTGGCTAATTCTGCTTTTCTGCTCCTGCCTGGAATTCTGTGGTCTCCTATATCTGAATCCTCAGCTCTGGTCCCATCTGTGCTCTAGCCTCCTGAGCCTTATTATGTATTGCTTTACACTGTTAGCTACTTTTATGATGTGTTACCTGGCTTGCAACTAGATTGCACACTTCTTGATGGTAAGAATTGCCCATACAGGTTAACCAAGGCCTTTGTACGGTATGCCATGCTGTACACAATGGCTGTTCCACATATATGAGATGGCAGCTGATTAACACGTGTACTTTCTTCTCCAAGACCATCAAGGGGACCCGCCGAGGACTATCTGCTGCAAAGCCATTTGTGTGAGTGATGCTCCCGTCATGCTGACAAATGTGCCGAATTCAATGAGACGATTTTTAATATCATTAAGATGGTATTGCCAGCCCTTTCCAGGTGTATTTTCCAGTTTTATCTCCATAGCCTTGTAGATATCCATTATATCCTCTCAACATTTCACATCTTTGCTTATTTGTTAACGTTCCTCGGTTTTCATTAATGGCTTGATCAGTGTGCTTTATTTTATCACTAGGGTACAAAGTACAGGTAACTTTTTTATTTATCTCCTTCAGAATTAAAAGGAAGGGAAAGTATCAAACAGATTCAAAACCTCCATGCTCTTTTTCCCATCCCGTGGGGAGAGAAAAAAAAAAAAATCAGTGGTTCTAAGTTCGTCACCTGTCTTCTGTAACAGCTACCTGTGTCTGTCATCTAGATCTGTTGATTTCCAAAGGTGTCAGTGTACCTGTTCAAATTTTTTCCTGTTTTGTGACTTTAACAGAGGTGTCAGTATTCTTAAAGTATTTTTTCATGCCCCTCGTTTTAAAAGAGTTTTAAAAACCCAGTATTACCTCATTGATTTGGATTCATATTAGTGGTCTTGCGTGCTTTCCCACACGAGGTACAAATGCCTCTTCTTCAACTTAGCTACTTTATTCAGCTTATTCATTCCAGTTTTTGTCATAATTATCATTTCCTCTTAAAAAAAAGAATAGGTATTATGAGAAATTTCTCTAGGGTTCCCTCCCAATTTCCTCACTGCCATTACAGAGCCTCTGTCCCATCAGTCTTGATCAGGCACGTTGGATATTCTTACTCTTTGCGTTCTTCTTTTCTCAGAGCAATTGTAATCTGCTTTAATTATGGTGGATACTCCAGCAGCCTGCCCTTCTCCTGGGCTTTAGTATTCCCTCCTTCAATACCATACTCACTTGATTTTTTTTTTAATTCCCCCAAATTAGCTCTCTTGAATTCTAATGCCCTGATAGGGCTGCTTGCATTCTGGTTATGAGCACGATCCCACCAGATTTCAGAAATGCCGAGGAAGGCAAAGCTTTCTGCATTTCTGCATGCCTCTGACAGCTCTCGTTCATTCCTCAGATCCTCACAGGCCCCGGGCTCTGCCTTTCTCTCTATTTAAATTGCTCGGGTGACCCTGCCCTCAGAGAAGGAGGGAAACATTGTTTTCAATGCCTGGTAAATGACGTGACTTTTGACCCTCTTGTTTTTTTAAAAATCTCTCCAGCGAAAGAGGTTTTAAAAGCAGTAATTTATCTTTAAATATAATTATTGTTTTTTTTTAATTCCATACACTCTACACTCTAGTTTTTACTCAACTCTGCAGCATGTCTCTCAGATCCCCCGATTAATTGATTTTAAAAACCTCTGGCCAATGCTGTCACCTTGCAAGGTTCCTCTCCGCTGTCCACTGGAATTGTCACATGGTGAGAAAGGTGTAGAAGCCGATGGCACATACGTTCTCCAGCTCACCATGCCATTCTCCATTAGTACTTGCAGACATGCATGAGCACACACGCACACACACACACACACACACACACACACACACCAGCGAATAGTTCTTTTTTCCCACAAAAACATTGGCTTTAATCATCTCAGTACAACAAAACAAGAAATATTTATGCTCATTTTCATGAGGGTAGACGTTTCAGAGACTTCATGTTTATCTCTGAAGAGTAAAGGCTTAGGCTATCTGCCCTTGGGTGAGGGAGACACAGCCAGTTAATGCCATGCTCATGGTAAATTCATAGCTGACTCTCAGTCCCCACCCCTACCCTATAACCACTTTGCCTTCCCGTTTTTATTACTGTCTCCATTGAAATGCATTCAATTACAGTTAAAGAAAACACAACTCAAATTGATTTAAACAAAAAAAGAGAGATTTATGATTTATAAGTGAAAAACCCAGAAACATAGCAAATATCCAGTCACTCAACACTGTCATCAAGTACTTCTTTCTTTCTGTTTCTCTGTTCTGTCTTCTACAACGTCACTTCATCCTAAAGATGACTCCTACTGTAGTGCTAACATGATATCACCAATCTCCTGAGCCTATGTACTTCCTTTTTCTGGTCCAAGAAAAAAAAAAAAAAAGAAGAAGAAAGAGCACTATTTCAGCATTTCTAGCAAATTCTAATATCCCTCTGATTAGACCAACTTTGGTTACATGGATCCTCCAAAATCACTAAGATTGACCAAAGGAGTGCATTCATAGGCTTGGCCTGGGTCACATGCTCTAACGCTGAAGCCAGGAATGGAAATGGTTTCCTAAGAAGCACACATTTCACAAAATAGAAATTATAGGGAGGGAGAATGCGTTCTGGAGACAACCCAAACAGCTGAACTCTAATACTCCTACCCCAAAACACATTGACTTTACCAAACCTATACTGCAGCCCTGTTGTAATAACGACAACGGGAAGAACTCTTCCTAATGGCTGCTGTCACCTTAAAAAGAGCATATATATCTATATCTATATCTATATATCTATAGATATAGATATAGATATATAGATATCTATAGATATATAGATATATCTATAGATATAGATATATAGATATATATAGATACACACACACACAAACATGAGAAAACACCTCCTGGCTTCTTTTTTAATTTTTTTTAAAATGTCAGTACAATCGACACACAATGTTATATTAGAAAGATTTCTAAATATTTTACTTAGATTAAGACAGTGTCTATCTACCACAATAAACACAAATGCTGTTAGGCTGCAATGAACAAACATTTTTCTCTGGGATAATAATTTTATTTAAATGCATAACATCCAAAGAGTTAAAAAGCAGGACCCAACTTGTATGGCTTTGCCTTGGATTATCAGTCCTTTGAAAGCCAGTCATAGCAAGGTAGATCCTGGGAGATCCCTGACAAACAAGAATGAGAAAGCTCAGGTGAGGACAAGGGTGGGAGAGAAGAGCTGTTCCATGGGCCACTCTTTACTCCTCAGTATCATTACTGGGAAAATAGATACACTGTGTAGCCCCAGGGAGTCTATAAATAAGCAATTTTCTTTGCCTTCCTTTTTTCCTTCCTTCTTTCCTTCTTTCTTTCCTTCCTTCCTTCCTTCTTCTTTCCTTTAACTGAAAAAGAGTTTAACTATTCTTTTCCTTTCTGCATCTCTCTTTCTTATCTCAGATGTTTTGAATCCAGTCAGAGGATATGACTAAGGTCCTTCCTAAGCTGAAGGGAGTGGAGGTAAGCTTGGGGACACATTCTAGAGTCAACGAGGTTCAGAGAGTGAAGTGACTACTTGGGTCACTCAAATAGAAAGCTAGCTCTCTAAATTCTGCCCCATTTGTAAAAGCAGTATCTGTGAGTTCTCATGGACATCACATGCTTGTTGAAACTGAAGAGACAGCTGAAGTAAAAAAAAAAAAAAAAAAAAAAAAAAAAATTTCCGGAGTTTAGCACGTAGTTTCTTTAGGAATGACATTAATTTTCCTGAGTGTTTTTAAGAATTGTTCAGAATGTCACTTATATTTTACTGTGTTTTTTCAGTTTGGTATTCATGATTGACTATAAACTTTTCAAGAAGCTTTGCATATTTGCCCAGTATCCAGGAAGAAACTTGGGAAACACTCTTTAATTTCATGACTTCTCCAGAATCTCTTATTGGAAAACATTAATGCTAATGTGTTTCTTCCCAAAAAGCTTATTATGAAGTTTTCCTATATATCAGCTTCTGAACTAGGACAAAATTGAATTAACTAATGTTTTGAGAAGTTACCTGCATTTTTCAAATGTATCCTAATACAGAATTCTTGGTAATCTCTAAGAAATATGTAGACATTTAGCCAAAAGTCTGCCACTCTCTGGTTCTGAATGTCCACAGAAATGTGATATTTACGAATCTGTTTACTTTTCCATCTTGAAATTAAAAATAAAATTTATTTCCTTCTTGGTTCTTTACCATAACTGGATTAGCCAGTAAGTAAATATTTGTTCTGAAGATACTATAATCTATTATTCAGAGTGCAGCGCTTGGAATTTTCATGAGTTCCAAGACCAGTTGTGACCTACCTGCTGCTGGCAATCAGTAGCATATCCTTTATTAGAGAGTTGAGTTTCCAATGAGCTAAGTGTGGTTTTGACATCTTTTGAAGAATCTTGGGCAGAGTCTTATAACAGAGGTCTTGACAATACAAAGTTTCCTAGTAAAAGAAAAAAAAATCAGATACTTCTGAAAAAAGAACCTAGTAGAATTCCTAAGGCATAACTTGAAATAAGTAGCAAGTCATGTGACCTTGCTGTCAATTAACCTTGACTCTAAGGCCAGAGGTCAGAGCTATTCCTATAGCTAAGTCCTGCAGGTGGGGTTAGGGAGAAAAAGGTGACAATTTGGAGGACAATTTACAAGCCAGATATAATCATCTGAAATGCTGATTCTGTGTCATCCTAAGAATTTATGGCAGCCAGAAGGAAAGCAAATATGTTGTGCTAATTCAAGCAGTTACAGCTTCCGTCCTTGTTACCCTGTGCAGGAAAACTCCTACAGAAGTTGTAAATCTCACCTTTCTGCAAAACTAATGAGATGGTGTCACTATGTGGGGGGAATGACCTGAGGCCCTACGAACAGGAAGCAGCATTAAAAGGGGCCTCCGAAAGTTTTACCCGCAAGCGGAACTAACCAGGACACTGGAACGAGCCCCATGTCAATGAGGTGTCCTTCATCTGTGGAGGTCATACCTGAACCCATAACTGTGAAAAAGAAAGTTAGTAGATTTTTACAGGACAGGGCTGTGTCATAATTGTGGTAATAGATTTGTTCCTTGAGTCGGGAACAGAGAGCAGTCTCTTCTCCTTTGTCTTTTATTAATCCTTTTATTCAGTAAATAATCATTGACCATCTAGCCACTGTACTAGGCTCTATGGAAACAAAATATGAGTAATTACATAATCTCATGGAGTTCACAGGGTGGCAAATAAAGGAGTCATGAGAACAAATAAAACCAAAGCAATGAGACCAGTCCTAGAAGAGAGAAACGATAGCATCATGACCAGTGGCAGGATCTGCAAAATGGATCACTGGAGTTCAGAATTTAAACTGTGGCCGTGAACCGGAATGATGCTGAGGGCCCCAAAAGTGATTGGCCTGAAGACCGTGTTCAACTAACCACAGAGAAAACAATTCAGATGGTGAAGGAAAAGACTTCAGACACACATCCCTCTGGCCCCTGGCTTTTCAAGGTGCCTTCCCTGTGGTTGAACTACATTGTTAAAACCACTTGACTAGATGTAAGCTACTTATTTTACATTAAAATTGAACCCCTGGGCTTCCTTGCACATATTCTTAATTAATTAATTTCTTCTTTCATTAAGCAATAGATCATAGATTAGGACTTCAGGATAAGTAGAGAATGAGGCTTCTGGATCAATTATAAATCATCAACTTGGGATACCCAGTTATTGGGTCCGCGTCCTGCAGCTGCCACCCTCCCCCACACCCCACCAACACACATGGTCTCCAGTGACAACTCTGTCCCTGCCAGACTCAGAGTCATCCCTAAGGAAAGTTTGACTTCCGAGGAAAAGCACTGCAATATTTTCCTTTTAGATAAAAGCAGGTGAAAATTCACTTTAGGGGCAATGTCGAAAGGCAAAAAATTGACGTGTGTGGAACTGGAAAGGGTTGTGAAAGCATGTTAGCCACCATTACCTTAACAAGGATCCGAGTTCGTGGTGCATCGAGGGACCTACACAAATACTGAAGGAATGGAGGTGGCAAATGACAACAGGGGTTACATGGGATTGCAAGAGATGCCCTTTTTGGTTACTTATGTTTTACCTGGAACTAGAAGAGGTAAACTCTAAGATGGTGCTTGCGTCACCTCATTTGATATTTTCTATTTTGCACAGATGAAGGAACAGAGGTTGGAAAGAAGATAAAGACATCCTAGGGGCTTTCCTCAAGGCAACACAGCTAGTAGCTGCCAGGGCCAGGATTCAAATTTGGGTCTGGATTATTATTACTTTTTCTGATATTTTTATTATGTCATAGTAATACCTCACCACATGGGTCTTGTAAGATAAAATGCCTTAATGTTTCAGCACCCTTTTCTGCCTGATATTAATGCATGAGAAATAAAAGGGAATGCATGAGGGAATGGGCATCAGTGCATGAGGAAGAAAGCATCATTCTAGGTAACGGTGGCGAATAACCAGTTCTCCTCTACGCGGCTCACCGAAAGTGAAACATCCCCACTCCCTGATGGTAAGCTCCTTGGGGGTAATACTGCACTTTGCACATCCCTCAGGCCTCTGTAGGAAGGACTCAGCGAAGAGTGCACACTCATTGATTGTCCACTTGTGGAAGCCCTGCTGGTTGCACTGTTGTCCTCAAATGTTTTTAATTGTTAATTCTTAAGAAGTCCAACATCTTCTGGAAGCATATTAAAGAACCAACATCCTCCGGAAGCATATTGAATATATCAATACTGGGGGCTAAAGAACAAACACAAGGGATCTGGATTCACTTTTGCATACCTTTTCTGGATTAGTCATGACCTTACTCATGCCTTTGAGTTTTCCTGTGGTGTTTAAGTGTCCTACAAAATAGTCATCAGCCTTCCCTTTACTGCAGGAGAGTTCATTGTTGATGGTAGAAGACGCAGCCAGGGATGATATTAAAAATATTTGTCAACTATTTATTGATATTTACCAATCACATAGGATCAAACTGGAATGGATCACAGCTTTGAACACCCAATGCCACTGTACCAGGGCCTGCCTAGTGAGTATCAGTGAGTATCAGAACTTCCTGAACTTAGATTCAGATCTGTGTTTCCCTCATTTCTATGAAATGAAGATTAATCATGTAGTAAGACACACACACACACACACACACACACACGTGTGCTCACCAACCTGAACAAATACCTGAATTTTGTCCTTCAAATGAAGCAATCACCTCAGGAGGATAATACAAGTATTTAATGTGCTCTTATTGCTCAAAACACTTTTAAAACCCCTCTTGGAATTGCCTTCAGGGTCAGTTTATGAACCACAAAAGATAATTTACCTCTCTTTTTTATGGTCACACCTCAGTTTTGACAAATTTATAATACCTATCTTTATTACCTTTAATCAGAAGTGGCTCCAAATAACTTCTGCCTGTTTCCCCAAATCTACTCAACTTTCAAAAGACAAAGGTAAGTCCCAATTTGTACACAAATATAATACAGGCCATAGGAGACACTCACAAAGAGTAAAATAATATTTTTTCACGTAAAATTTGGCTGCTTTTAAAATATATATATGTAGCAGAAGTCCCATAAGAAGAGGTACAGTCGTTTATTGCTCAACCTTCGAGTCCATGTGCCTCCCTTGAACTCCCAGCCACAGGAAGCCCTCTGTCCCTGGTCCCTCTTACTCAAGTGGCCTTGAGTTGGACCATGTAACTGGACTATCCAAACTCCACCCCTCATTTACAGATCACTAGACCAGGGATGGATGCCTGACTCAAAACAACCAGTCTGCAAGCTAGTCAATACATGTAGCCTGGTTTAAAAGATGAACTGGGCCAATCAGAATTTCCACTTTGAGACATGCATTGAGAAAGGTAACAATAATTGTCCAGCACTATGGAAACTGAAACTGAAAAGTCACAATATTATAGGTGCAAGTGGGGGTACTAAGCAGAGAGAGGTCATGACTGCCAAGTATAAATTGAAGTTATGGAGGAAGGAAAATATGGTAAACAGGAGAAACAGGTCAGGGGAGACAAGAGAATGGAGCAGATGGGCTAGGAGAGGCAGATAAGCTTTGGGAGACCACAATGAACACTTCCAGGTTGTCTTCCCACATTGACTCTCTCCTTAGCAACCCCATTTTCATTTGGACAACTATGTGATCTTGAGCGTGTGACTCCATCGATGCTATCAGATTAAAACGGTGACCCAGGCTAAAAGCCAACAAGCTATTAACCAGACACAGTGATTAGTTTAGAGGTAGGAATGTGGTCCAAGCCATCATGGTATATATTAGGACTTTTGTTATAAATGCTAGAAGAGAATCCCTCTCTCTCCTCTCAGATAAAAATAAGAAAGGAGTATTTCCAATAGTCACAAGTAACCATTTTGGAATCAAAGTTGGTCAACCTCCGACAAAAGCTGACATCATGGAAAGAATAGCAGCGACACAGAGACAAAAAGGCACTGGGCCTTCAGTGGTATTTTGAAGCTACCGAATCAAGCCTTGTATGAAGCTTAGATCTGCCTTTCTTTCTCTTTCTTTCTTTCTTTCTTTCTTTCTTTCTTTCTTTCTTTCTTTCTCTTTCTTTCTTTCTTTCTTAATTGAAACTACTCTGTCTCCTTTATTGTTTAAGCCTCTTTGATTGGCTTTTTTTTACTTACAAACAAAAGCATATTGACACAGAAGATAGAAACCTGACTCCAGAAACTCCTCAATTCCTAAAATTTCAGTTTAAATTATAGTCTATGTTAATCCCCCAAATAAACCCTCTTCCAAAAGCTGACCTAAGTGAATTTCTGCTTGTTTAACCCCAAGAACCAATCTAGCTGCATAATTGATTGATAAATCATTATAAAAACCCATTTTCTAGATGGGCATTTTAGATGGGCTCTCTTCTGATATTCCAATGTTTTACATTTCTCATCTTAATCCAGAATCCAATAATCTGAATGTCCTTTATGTTAGTAATTAGCTAATATTTTCATTATTTAAAATAGAATGTCCTATGGATAATGATACTAGACATTTTAAAATGGCAGTTTCCCATGAATTTATTCATTCAGTCCTGAAAGATAAATTATGTTTTTAATGGTAAGTAGCATTTACTCATTAAACAAAATTAAATCAAAATTGTTCAGCACAAAATGATGTGAAGTCAAAAGTACAATTGGCTTCCCAGACCCTTCATACCTACCCCCCAAGTATCACTGTAAAGGTAAGTTTGTGTTCCCCTAGACCCTTAAAATACGTATATTTTAAACTAACCGTGGAAAACGACTGTGCATGTTGTTCACCAACTTGCTTTTTTACACTTGGCAGTATACTGTGGACATCTTTCCATGTCATTCTCATTCATTTTCACGGCTGCATTGTGTCCCATGGCTGTACCATAATTTATTTACCTTTTCTCCTCATTAATGAACATTTGGCTTATCTCCAATTTGTTTTCCAATTTTTTTTTTTTTTTTTGCAATACAAGTAATGCTACAAGAAGCATCCTTGTACACATTTTCTTATATACTTGTACAAATATTTTTGCTAAATAATTTTAGAGGGGGTATTGTTGGTTCAAAAATAGGCATTTTTAAAAATTTTGATAGATTCCGCCTAATTACCCTCCAAAGAAGTTGTACACTTCCCAGTGGGATATGAGCATGTCCCCTTTGCCACAGTTACACCATCAATATCATCAACGATCAATGTATTCATTTCTCTTTACCATTAAATCTCAACCTTAAGCTTCAATTATAAAAGCAACATCGTGAAGTGTTGAGAAAGTCTCATAATATGATATGTTAGCAAAAGAATTTTTTTTTTCATGAAGTAGGTGTGATGTAATAGTTTTTTAGGGATTTTTGGACAAAATGTTAGGGCCATTAATACGAGAGCAGTTCGGGATACTCAAGGATGCCATGTTAAAAATTAGATAAATAATGTTAAAACAAAGTCTAGCTTTCTAAGAGATACTTGTCATTTTTTCTATACATTGGTGAGGCCCTGGACCCTTTTGCCCACCTGAAACCAAAGGGAACTTATCTTAAACTCTACCTCCTTCTCTTGAAAAGTTTAGGGGTTCTAGTAGAAACAAAAATTCATGTAAGATAATTCTTTCAAAACTAGGTATTGTGATTAATGTAAAAAAAATCAACACCACCAAATGAAACAAATATTTATTGAAAGTGTTTTAGAAGGACAAGGTATTGTGATAGGTGTTCCAAATTGGGAGCGTCCTGTAGTTCACCAATTCTTGGGGCAAAAATAAAGATTAAAAAGGTATCAAAAATATATTTATACCAACTATTTAACTCCAGTGCTGTCAGTTTGCAAGTGAAATGACTAATTGTGAATATACTCACTCTTGAAATCTTTGTAGACTTTCTTCCCCATGCCCAGCTCCCAACAACCAGGGAATCCTGGTATTTGGTGGAGTGTGTGATTTGGAGGCAGAGGCTTATCTAATGTTGTAATTTGATAAGGTAGCCAGAAGCTACAGCACTAACATACCACTGTCTCTCAATACCTACCAAACATGCCCTTCTTAATCGTCTCCTCTGCTAAAAGATTTAAAGCCAATCTTCATATCCTAAGAATACACTATGTCAGAACATCACCAATTTACTTGTCTTCCTTGATGCCCTGGCTTGAAAGACCCAAATCCTGTCAAATATGGCAGTTTATTGGAGACACCTGGCAGAGGGGGGTACTATATCACATAAACAAAGGGAGACGGATGCACTGGAGTTTAGAAACCAGAACAAACACTAAACTAGAAACTAAAAGACCCAACTATGGCCTAAAAATCTTGTTGGAAGAACCACCCAGGGAAACCTCTGCTTGCTTTTGACTTTAAAGGCTTGCTCATCTTATCTCTTTTCTCACTGAGAGAATACAACATTTTGCAGAACACGGCATGTTAAGTTTCTGAGCCTGTATGGCATAAACTTAACTTGTATATGCTGGAGGCAACTCCTTGAGATTTTGGTAGAATGTGGCTGTCTTAAACAGAAGCCAAAAGTAACTCCCCTCAAATCCTTTAAAAGACACTGATTGTCTTCTATTTCACATATAGTGAATTTTATAGAGCTGCTAATCAAAAATCTAAATTCTCTATATCATGTGTGAGTTGTAACTTGACATAGATAAATATAAATTAAAATCATCTTAAAGCTCCATTAATAGTTACATTCTAGTTTCTCAAAAAAAATTACGTAAAGGAGAACTGTCCTATTCATTTTTGAATTCTAAATATGTAGTTTCATCTTTCCCTCTTCATAAAAGTACAGAAAAATGTCTAATGGAGAAAGAATATGATAGAACAATCCAAGTCACAGTGAGACAATCATGGCTTGGCAATATGGAAGGAAAGAAAGAAAGAAAGGATCAGCACTGTAAACTTGTTTTTTTTGAATCCTGTATCCTTTCTGATGATAGAGATGTAGGAGTGCTGTTGAAACATCAGCCTTGAACATCCACTGGCAAAATCTTCCTGGCCACTCCACTCCCTCCACCCAGGGTCCCAGCCCCTAGCCCACCCACACTCCCCACCCAAGCCCTATCTTCAGTAAACAGTCTGACTTCAATAGAAATAGCAACTGGGTTGTGAGCATCCATACATGAGCCAATGGAGGATGCTTCACTCTGAAACAAAACTTGAGGGTGATGTGAAGGAAAAGAGGGAGATGTGTCATCCAGGAAGACATAATTTAGATGGAAGTCCATTTGGACCAATGGAACAGTGACGACAAAAGATGGATGAAAACATGTTCCCTTACTCTATTAAATCAGTAAGTCTCAGAAATGTGGAATCTGTTCATATGCTGAGCATCATCACATGCACTGCTGAAGAATGTTTATTTCCTAGATGAGCTGTCTTCTTGCTACACGCTGTATATGACAATGCAGTGAAATCTTGAAATAGGTGAACTTTGAGCCCTTCAAAGAAAATAAGTAAAAATTGGGGCACTTGGGCAGCTCAATCAGTTAAGTGTCCAACTCTGGGTTTCGGCTCAGGTCATGATCTCACAGTTCGTGGGTTCCAACCCTGCTTTGGGTGCTGTTGGCACAGAGCCTGCTTGGGATTCTCTGTCTTCCTCTCTCTCTGCCCCTCCCCCACTCATGCTCTCTCTTTCTCTCTCAAAATAAATAAATAAACGTGCTCTCTCTTTCTCTCTCAAAATAAATAAATTAAAAAATAATTTAAAAAAGAAAATGAGTAAAGTCAAAGTCAATAGAACTATTACTACTGATAAAACACAATTTTCTTGGTTTCATTAAGGCACTTTAATGATATTTTCATCACACAGTTTTCAAAAAATTAAGACTTCCCTCACTTATCTTTTAATCATTTCAGAAATATAAACACTAAACTGTAGTGGATTTTTTTCTAAGCAATTTTTTGAACACACCAGAATTTGAATTTGATACATTTTAGATTTTGTTTGTTGTGGAGAAAAAAAAAAAAAAGTTTAGTTTTGGTATGAAACTGCATCTGAATTTTGATTTTGAGGATGTCCCAAATTATCTGAACTTTGGAGGTAGGGAAACATAATAGGAGCCAACTTTCACATAAGGTTTTCCATATTGCCTGTTTTTGAGAGATGGTCTGGGAGGAGGAGAGTAGATTTACTGGACAATAACCAAACTCAAAGAACTTGTGTACTTTAGGAGACAAAAACTTGCTTTTCGTCTTTGATCAAAACAAGGTCTCTATTGTTTTGGTTTAGGGAATATCACAATCACGCAATTTGTTTGTTATTTTAGAAATGCCGGAAGTGTGACCTGAGGGAGGCATACAGCTCATGATCTAGGGGGGGCTGACACACTTCCTGGTCCACCAAATCATACTTTGCCCAGAACCTCCAAAATTTGCCTGCCCAAGTGAATGATGTCACTAGGCTTAGAATAATCTTTTCTTTTACTTTATTTCCTCCGATGAAGGCACTTAGAACAATTATTTGAAGACACTGAGAACCAACTTGATGCTCCCAAACGTGCCATCTCCCAGAAAATAAATAATAAAATACATCTCAAGCAAGGGAAGACAGGGGAGAGTGTAGGAGAGTCAGTGAAACACTTCATGGAGAGGTTTTATTGAAAGATCCTTGTGGTATTTTGCTTTTGAAATGTGTTTAGCACAGACTTTAAGGATTGGCAATTTGTTTAAAGAAATGGGTAAAATATTTAAAACCACCACTTTATTTAAACTATTGTGTCTCCTTCAGTAAACATTCAGTACATGATTGAACCCTGTATGAACTTGTGCTTTTGCTGGTTAAATAGAATCTAAGCTTAAAATGAAAGGGGGCTGCTATTGAGAAAGGGACAAAAAACTTACATGTGCATTTTTTTTGCCCACACACAAGCACTTACCCCCCAAAAATATCACGTGAGTGGGATCCTTTATTAAAATGCCCCTAGTACCCCCCCGCCTTGGCCTCAAAGTGCTAAACTGAAAGCAAGCTGTTAACAGAAATGAGTAATTATTGAAGCTCTAACAGGCAGCTTTCATTGAAGTTGATTACAGCAGCCATATAATCACTTTTACGGATGCTGTAATCACAGTAGCAGGGAATGCTTCACTTGGTTCTTATTGTTTTCGCTCAGGGTGGAGGTAGGGGGCCTACAAGAAGCCCGTTTTACCACCTCGGTACAATTTCTGCTGCAAAAGAAATCTACACAGCCCTGAATGGAGTCGAGAATCATTTATTCTTTCTTTATTAGCATTTTCTCCTCCCTCACACAAGAGTCTGTTGGAGTCAGGAAATTGCTGTTATTCAATATGCAAGCCAGAGGTTGTAATGACCGCTTGGAAGGGTATGACCAACAATTACAGCCCTTAATGAATAGGGGTAATCTAGTTGAGACTAAACACTAGTAGCAACTCTGGGCTGTCTCTGGTTAAATTAAAAGAACAGCAATGCAAAGGAAGTTAACAAGAATTAATTAGTTAGATCGAACTGAAAACCTACTCATTAGAGATGTTATAGGCAAAGTAAAAGCCTATCTTCAGTGCAATTAGGTAGACAAATGAATTGTACAACTGACTGACTCACACCTGCTAACAGCTAAGGGCTATAGCGCTATGTATGGGATCCACTTTTTCCAGTTCATGCATACTTGCATAGTTTAATGGATCTTACATTCTCGAATTAGCCTCCATTCCTTCAGATTTTTACTTGGATGTTTGATCTAAATATGGGCAGCTTCACCGTGGCAGGGTTTTAACAAGCGCTGACTGAGGAGGGCAAAGGATGTGTTTTGAACCTCCTAAACAGGGGTTGGCTTGCTTAAAAACAGCCTGGAGCAGGTTCTCCCGACCATTTATCAAAGAAAGGAACTGCATCTTAAGGGTATCTGTTTTCAGATAGGTCTGCCAGCTAATTATTCAATCCTAAATCATTAGAAGAAAGTCTATGGTCCCTGCATGTTGGAAGCAAATAAATATTAAAAATAAGAAAGTGACTCTAAAAAGATTTATAAAGTAGTCATCATTTTTAATGACGCAGAAGGCTGGGAGTTGCCCTTGGTTTGGGAGAGACGCCAGGGCCAAGAGGTCTGCCTTGCTTTTTGAGGGGGAAGGGTTTGTACGACAGATAAGGAAAAGAGAATCCCTAGAAATCTTAAGCTGAGACCTTTCTGGGAGTTGTTATCATAATCATGCACTCTGGTATTTTTTCCAGATGTTTCTCTGGTCTTTTTCTACTACCTATTGGGTTTGGCTTCCTTGCTTTCTTGCACAAAGTCCCTGAAAGCTTCCACCGCTTGACATACTTGTCCTGTGCTCCAGTGTGGGATGGACATCTAGTTAAAGTAGGAGAAGCAGGCAAAGGAATTTGGGACGTGGATCCATCTGCTTATATTTATTGGTGGGGTGATGGGCTAGGGGTAACGGTTCATCCAGGAACGGCACTGTAGAACAGGAATCAGGAGTCAGAAGTTTATTTTCCAGCACTGCCCCGGTGTCTCCAGATGAACTTGGAATAACCTCTTTGTGGCCCATATTTTTGCCTTTTTAATAGGGGTGATCACCAAGGTTTCCAAAATTTATGGATCAGTCACACGGGGGGAAATTTCTAGGAGTCCCTTTTCACCACCTCTGAACCACTTCTCCACCCCCAGCCATATGGCTTTTTGCAATGGCACCAAGAAATTATTTTGGCACCAGTCTCCCTTTCAGTTGTCTTTCTTGTTGGTAGGAGCAAAGGACAGACCAGCAAGCAGGAGTCCAGAACTCTCAACCTCACTTCTCTCTCCACTTTTGTCCCTGCCACGATGCCCCCTACTGGTGGGACAGAGGAAGGGGACTCTAGACGGGCCCTCAGAAGGCAAGCAAGCATCAGGTAATTCCTGGAAGCAATTGGATGAGTGGGTTTCTTGAAGTCCTGGCCATAACGTCTATCACCATCCGAGAAGGGTGGGTCCAGTTAGATTCACTATTTTGAGTTTCTAGAATAGGAGGGCCATGAGTGCATGAGTTGTAGCCTTCCACTTGCATTATTTTGTGTTAACAACAGTCACAAAACCCAGTGCAACTCAAGTGCCCTCCCGGGCCGCCATAACCTCTAAACCTCCAGAGTGAAAGCCATTGAGCAAAAGCTTCTTTGACATGTTAGCCACTTCTGCTAATACACAATAAGCATGCAAGTAATTAGAGACTAGTTTAGTTTATTTAACACAACTCCTCCTTGCTCTGAGTCAAAGGAAGCCCTTATGATGCTGCCCAATTATAGGTCAGAAATAAATGACTAAGGCAACAAAGTGGGAGAAAGGCTGTAGAGAGACAAAGAAAAGAAATGCCCTCTTCAACTAAGAGCAAAGAGAACAAACCATGAGCATGCTTAGAGGGTCAGAACACAAAGCAAGCTTGGAAATTTTCCCAGTCTTATGTGAGAGCCAGGAGGCAGGGGTGAGACAGTTGAGAGCATTTAGGGTTCTCACCCCACAAGCAACTTGGAGACCCGTGGGAGAATCCCCTTAGGACAGGAGTGACATTGTTAGGAGCCCACCAATGACTCTTTGTCCCATCGTGTCATTTCCCTTTCCACAACTTTCCACTTCTGATGGCTTTGGCCTTTTCTGCAGGGCTCATTCACTTCAACTTCCCGAAGTCTTAACTCTCTCGCAAGCAACTTCCCATTCCCCCCACCACCAAGCAGTCCCAGCAAGGACTGCTGAGCTCTAGGCTAGCTTCTTGCCTGACAACAAGCTTGCATTTCCAAGTTTGTCAGGCCACTCATAGTTCCATATACCTAGATGGAGCGCATGCTCAGCTCTGTTTTACTAGTAGGTCCTGAATTAGTTTCCTAGGCCTGCAATAAGAATCAGTTGCAGAGGCTCTGGCAGAGACCCCTTCCTTGCCTCTTCCAGCTTCTGTTGGCTCCTGCCATTTATGTCTCGTGGCAATGTGACTCTGGTCTCTACTTCTGCCTTCATGTGGCCTTCTGTGTGTCTCTGTTTTTCAGATCCCCCTTTCCTTTCTCCCATAAGGACACTAATCATTGGACTTGGGACCCATTCTAAGTCCAAAATAATTTCCTTTCAAGATCCTTCCCTTAGTTTCATCTATATTTGAGCCTTCATTCCAACAAGGTCACATTCTGAGGTTGCAGATAGACATATTCTTTGAGGACCACAATTCAGCCACTCCAAGACTATCATCAATAATGCTGGTTCTTTAATCCAAGGCCTCACTTCACAAAGTGTGCTCTGTAGGGGCACCTGGGTGGCTCAGTCAGTTAAGCATCTGACTTCAGCTCAGGTCATGATCTCGCGGTTCATGAGTTCGAGCCCCACGTTGGGCTCTGTGCTGACAGCTCAGAGCCTGGAGCCTGCTTCAGATTCTGTGTCTCTCCTTCTCTCTGCCCTTTCCCCGCTTGCGCTCTGTCTGTCTGTCTCTCTCTCAAAAATAAATAAACATTAAAAAAAAATTAAAAACAAAAAACCAAAGTGTGCTCTGTAGAACCCTAGGCCTTTGAGATTCCTAGAAAGAAGAAAGAAGAAAGAAAGAAAGGAAAGAAAGAAAAAAAGAAAGGTGGTCTATGGTCAAGTAAGTTTGGAAAGCTGCATTCTCTCTTGAATAAGTCACAAATCATAGTGGCTCATTAAAGGTTTGAGATGTCCTGCAGTTAGGAAGCTGTTTAACTTTGTCAAAGTCATTGTTTCCCTAAATTTAATTGACCAAAAAGAGCTTCTTCTTTTTTTTCCTAAGTAACATATTATTAATGGCCCATGGAATGCACTGAGAAGTGCAGGGCCCACAATATTTCAGTAAACAAATATGAGCCTCACACCTTAAATCTCTATTATCTAGTTTTCCCTGAAGTTTTCCCTGGTATTCAACAGGAGTCCATGGCTAGCCCCTACCATCTTTGTTCACCAAATTGTAAACAGGCCCAGTTATAGCACAGCCTCATATCACATGGATTCAGTCAGGCTGTAGGACTGATCTCCAGAGACAGGACAAGTTTCATAAAAACATGATTGTTTAAAGTTTGCAGGGAGTTAGTTTGGTCCAATCCCAGAATTATGGAAAACAAGCTCATTTCATAATTTTTCCACTATTTCTTGGTCCAAGGGCTCCTTCCTTTTGGTGTTAAGCTTTGTGATGTCTGGCACCCTTTTGCTCAAAATAGAATTAAGTTGCCAAAAGACTGACATTCTGATCCTGCTTCTACCAAGAAAGATCCAGTAAGCTATGTAAATCACTGACTATTACAACAAAGCCTCAGTTCCTCTGAAGGTGGAACCCATCTGAAAAATGGGTTTAGTTAGTTTAATGACCTCATGAGATTATTTTAAAGATCACACTTGAAAATACCTTGAAAATAGGTATGAAAATGTTTTACCAGTTTTACGAAACTATCTCTTTTTTTTTAATGGTTGTTCTTAAACAGTTTTTAGAAGAAAAGTTGGGAATATCTGCATCTTATAAAAGAATTAAGACAGAACCTGTAAAAATAACAGTGCACACATGTAAATTATACTTGAGCTGATTTTGCCCACTAATAGTGCTTTAGTAAGAGCAAAATCCTTAGTATACCTTGTGTACATGGAAGGAAGGAAGGAAGGAAGGAAGGAAGGAAGGAAGGAAGGAAGAGGGAGGAAGGAAAGAAGGAAAGACAAGAGAGGGAAGGAAGGGAAGAGAAAGAAAGAGAGAGAGATAGGAAGGGAAGAAAGGAAGAAAAGAAAGAAGGAAAGGAGGGAGGGAGAGAGAAAGAGAGAAGGAAGGAAGGAAGGACAAGAGAGGGAAGGAAGAGAGGGAGCGAGAGGAGAAAGAGAGGGAGAGGTAGGGAGGAAGGAAGGAAGAAAAGAAGGAAGGGAGGGAAGGAGGGAGAGAGAGAAGGGAAGGAAGAAGGAAGGACGGAGAAAGGGAGGGAAGGAGGAAAGAGTACAAAGAAGAAGAGAATATCAAGAGAGGGCCCCGCTGGGACCAGCTTCACGGACAAACAACCTTTGTGGTAATACAGGACCCCATACTTGGAAGGGCTCTGCTCTTGGCTTCATACTCTGCTGTCACCGTCTTGAAAATTCCTAATAGTTTTGGACATGGGGCCCCACATTTTCACTTTGCATTGGGCTCCCCAAATTATGTAGCCCGTCCTAAGCCCAACCCTTCTTCCCTCATAACCTTGTGAGAAATTGATTGAGACCCCTTTTCAGCTGAAGCTAGACAACATTCCAACTAAATTGATCCTACAATTTCATCTCTGCAAGTAAAGCTTACCATTAAGGAACCTCATTCCAGCTCACCGAACACTAAAAACCAATCTTTGGAACTGCTCCAAGTCCTGAGTCCCTTCATATTTTAAGTTTACGCATTTTGAAAAAGCCCAGGCCCCGAAGCCAGCTAAACCATTTTAAATTATGGGTGTGGCCCAAGTGTTATTTTTAAGCCATTAAATGAATCCTTTCAAAGCTTGAACTCTCGCAAAGCTACTTCTGTGCCGAAAGCTTTTTAATGATCAGAAAATGGGAATTTGCAATAAAAATGTTGACACAAGCCCACTGCAGGGGCAGACTTTCTCTGCTCTAAGCGTAGCACGTGGGCAATATGGGAACACCGACAACAGCGCCTCACTGACAAGAAGCAGAGTCTGAGCAGACGTGGAGGTCAGAGTCTGTGAGTTTGTGAAGCCGGGATGGATTATGTCACAGGTTCTTGGCAAACATTCTTGCCGATTCTGTTGGCCAGTACTGCTGCATGTTTATAGCAACCAGGTATATTCAGAGTCTACTTGTTTTTTTATGTTTACTTCATGGTGTGGAACAAAACGCTGTCGGCTCCTCCTTGCTAACTCTGCTTGCTCAGAGAAAGAGAAAGTTTAGGAAAGAATACGGAGTGGGTGGGTGTCGATGTTCAGAAATTGTCATCTCTTTCAGTAATAGAGTTTATTGGGGCATTTGTAGGGACCACTGAGTTTTCTTTCTCCCTCTCTCCGACTTCTACCTTTTATTTTGTCTTAATATCTTGGAAATTGGCCATCGCTTTAGTATTTTTTTTATGATTTTATTCTTTCAGATTCAGAAAGCAAATGCTGGGTACTTTCCCCCCATCTTCCACTTTGCACAGAGTTGAAATGGCATTGGTGCTTTCCTTTAATGACAACAACAATGGGCTTAATTTATGTGGCACTGCGTGTTGCCAAGCCATCTCAGTTTGTACCCCATCCACATCACCGATGACGGCACATCTCACAACAATACTTGTTAGCGGCTGGGACCGATTCAACAGATGGAGTCCAAAACAGTGTTTACACAAGTTCTATAAAAATAGTGGTTTTAACAACACATTGGCAATTTTATGGTAGATTGAAGAAGCAAAAAGAACCTACTTATCATTTAGATTAGTTTTTCCCATAAGATTGTGAAAATGTTAAGAGATTAATCTCAGACCAAAAAAGGAAAGAGAGAGAGAAAGAAAGAAAGAAAGAAAGAAAGAAAGAAAGAGAGAGAAAGAAAAAAAGAAAGAAAAAGAGAAAAAGAGACAAAAAAAGAAAAAAGAAAGAGAAAGAAAGAAAGAAAGAAAGAAAGAAAGAAAGAAAGAAAAAGGGGAAGAGAAAGAAAGAGAAAGAAAGGAAGAAAGCAATACCTGTATGGATTAGAAAAGGTGGATATTCAAATGGAGAAAAACCTTTTAGAATGATACAGAAGGCTGAATATGAGACTTTGGTTTAACCAAACTACATAGCATTTACAGTAAAATCATAATACCTCTTAGGCAGTAATTGGTATCTTTGCCATCCATCAGAGTTAAATAAGATTTAACATCACTATTCGAATTTAAGAGGCAATTAAAAATCTTCGCTATGGGTTAGACCACACTGTGACTCAGCAGCTAAGCATGTAACCTACATGTAACCACAAAAATCCTGGAATGTAAAATTTTTTTAAATGTTGGGGGTCATGTAGTCTAACACTATCCAGTGGAACTTTCTGCGATGCTGGATATGGTCTAAATCTGCACCATTTGGTAGTATCGCAATTTGCCACAGGTGGCCAGTAGGCATTTGAAATGTGGCTAGCACAGCTAAGGAATTATGTTTTTAGTTTAATTTCATTTAAATTGATTTAAATTTAAGTTTAAATGGCCGCAGGTGGCCAGTGGCTACCAGAGCCACTGGCACCAAAGAGATTCTGGTTTAGGAAGAGTTAAAGGAGCTAGAAAAGTCCAAGGCCTTGTGCAGTCTCAAAGAGACTTAACAAAAAGCAATCAGCGAGCAAGGGGCTGCCTCCCAGGCAGCTGCTCTGTTTGCTCAGTGGGCGCCCCCTTCCTGGTCCACAACGAAACACAGAGTGGCTCCAAGTGAAGTGTGAAAATCAGTCCACATCTTATGTCTTTCACAAAGCTCAAATAAGTCAAGTTTTCGCTTTTCATAGATTTTTCCTGATGGTAGAGTTTTTCCTCTGTTGCGTACAAATTCCAAATATCATCGCAAAACTATTGAATCCATGAGACAAGTCAAAACTTGGTAGGTCTCCGCTGGCCCTGATTTGTTTTCCTTTGTATTTTTACTGGTTTGAGAAGTCTAGTTCCAAGGTCTCAGAACCAGGTATTAAACCCCATGTAGGCAGCTCATCAGAGTCACGTGTACCCTCTAATTATGTCATAATTTCTCAGAAAGTATTCATCTCTTATACCTCTCTTGAAACCTCCACAGTGTGTACGAAATTGCTAGACACATAATAGACATTGAATAATTCCTCACTGAACAGAATTAGGTTTTAGAAATGATGTCCTCTCTCATAGTGCAAGCATGCAAGTTATCTGAGAAAAGTAATATTTTAAGCGATTGTCGGTCATTAGCTCAGATTTTACCATAAGAAGTGCTCTAAATATAGAGCATTTTCTAATTCATAAGACCCTTTCAGCCACATCCTCTCACTTAATCCTAACAAATATTATGAGATATAAAACAGAAAACTGCCGTACTTCTTGTGTTGTAGTGAGAGACCTGATTTCACAAAAGTGAAGTAACTTGCTCAAGGGTTCACAGAAAATAACTGGGGCCAGGGTCACCGCCATGTCCTGACTGTGTGGCCGGTTCTCCTTCTAGTACATCTCAGAAAGAGTGAGGGAGGAGATGAAAGCTGGGGATAGGACAGCGATGTAATTTCAATAAACTCAAATTTAACACTTATTGGGGAACTTCTGTGCCCAGGTTCCAGATGGTGCAGGGAACACAAAAATAAAAGGTTCAAAACCCCGGTTCTCAAAGAAACTCCCCTGAGGAGAAGCACTGCAGAGACAGGGATGCACTGTGAGACTAGATGACAGCAAGGGAGGAGTGACGTTGGAGGCAACCAGGACAGGAGGTACTGATCCAAGAGGAAAAGCCAAAGTGATGGGGACAAAAGTAGGTCTGATGTATCCAAGGAAACAGGAAGGCACTGAATTCTTCTTTCCTTCCCAGATTTATTGAGATATAACTTACACATAACATTGTATAAGTTGAAGGTGTACAACATGATCTTGTACATGCCTATATGTGCAAAATGATTACCACAAAAAGATTAGTTAACACGTTTATCACCTCACTTAGTTACCTTTATGTAGGTGTGTATGGTGGCAACTTTGAAGAGCTATTGTCTTAGCAACTTTTAAGTACAGTATTGTTAACTATAGTCATCATGACATATATTAGAACCCCAGATCCTCCACTGTCTTCCATAGTGGCTGCACCAATTTACATTGTTGGCATCAGATTTTTAAGGGAGGAGAGTGACAGCAGAAAAGGCCCACGGGCATCAATGGAGAATGAATAACACTGAAACCAGCATCCCTTGCTGCCCAGGTGCTCCCCTGGGTTTCTGTTGCTGAGCTGTGGGAATTATACTTATGCATGCAAACAAAAGAAGCAGCTGTTTTGCCTCCAGTGATTGTCTGAGTTGGTAAGTGTCCCCTTCTAGGGTAGCCGCCATGTTGGGTGTGGCCTTCCCTAGCTGGTTAGAGCAGGCTGCCTCCTTTGTCGCCAGTTCCCTCTAGGCTGCACCTGCCGGAGCCACATCCAGGGTTGTCCTCCAGTCCCAGGCTGAGCAGGCCGTTTGAAACACATTTCACAAGCTCCGTCAGTGAGCTGAGGCCGGACCTGGTATTGGAACACAGCGGGCCCAGTTGCCATATTCCCCAAAACATTTGCCAAGGAAGAAGAGTCTGGAGACACATGTTAAGAAAGAATATTGATGTGAAAGAAACAGGAAGGTCAGAGACACGGCCAGTATTGAGAAAGGGGAGAAGAGAAAGAACAAGAAATAAAGGTGAAGTTGTGGGGAAAGAGGTGAGTGACAAAAACCACGGAATGAATCACAGAGCGCTCTGAGAAGTCTTGAGAAACTGTCTAGATTCTAGATGGAGTCCACCTAAGCCCTGTCTCCAGGCTAGGAAGAGAGAAAAACAAAAAACAAAAAACAAAAAACAAAAAACTCTTCAGAATTGATGAGGTCTTTTCTTTAAAATATTTGTAGATGGTAGGCATCATCTCTCTTAGCAGCCAGTTTCTATGTCTTACCAAACTAGTGGTTGAAGGAGTGTCTCCTAGTCAAAAGCCCCTGCTTTAGTGTTTGTTTTCTCTTGCTTAGTCACCTGAGGCACTGACTGGTGATAAAACAGGCTCCCACCCTAAGATTATTGGACTCTTCCTAATGACTTGTGACACATAGCCTTTGTCCTGATTCATTTATTCTTTCAACAAGCACTCGATAATTTCTTATCATATTCAAGTCATTCCTACTCAAAGCCAATGTTAATTCTTGGGCCAGTTGTTTGTAATATAATAAAATGTGTTACAAGCAGGACTATTTCTTAAAGAACCGGTATTATTCAGGTGAATAACTAATAGGTGAATAGCACACACATAGACTCAGCTTCAACTAAAATGTTTTTTTAGAGGCTTTCTGTTCTAGATTCCTTGTGACTGTCCCTCTGAGACTAGTCTGTCCATGGACTGAGGGCATCTTTCCCCAAGTTCCTTTGTGACTCCGCTAAACCATCCTGACTTAAACCTAGCTTTTCTATAAAACCTACTAGGTACCTAAGGAAAAGAGAAGATTTCTGGTTTTGTTTTTGTTTTCCTGACCCTTTGCCTCCTCCCACCAGGTCCATGTCTGTGTGAGCTGAGCCCCACTACTTTCTGACAAGTCCTAATACACCAAACAAGATGCCATTTCTGGAACTGAGCTCCTACGAGAACTAATTCTCTTTTTGGTTTCTATAACTGGCCTCTGTCATTCACAGAGACACCTTTTCCTCACGGTTGCACCTAGAGCCTAGAGCCATGCTGTCCTGTGATGGGGCCAGAGACATCTCTTGTCTGTCTATTGCCAACTTTAGCAGCTAGATTTACTCAGGTTATGATTGTGCATTCATTCATTCATTCATTCATTCAAAAACATTTATTGATTACCTAATCTGTATCAGACACTATAGATGCTAGGGCAATGAAAAAAGGAAGGGAGGGTAAGGGGAGAGAACTAGTGAGCCCTTGTGCTCTACGAGCTCATAGTCCAGTGGAGGACAAAGGTAAATAAACAGATATTTATAATATAAGGTAATCAGTGCTATGATAAAAGAAAACACAGCTTGCCAAACAAGCGTGAAGACCATCCAACGCACACTTAGACATCCCCCGACAAGAGGCCTATGGGGTTGAAATTTCAATATTAATAGTTCTTTTTATTCCACACTATTTGTCTTCAATTTACCTATTTTCTTCCTTTTGAGTATGAGCCATAGTGCAACATGTATGCACCAAAACGGTCATACCCTTTGGTAACATCACTTCCCTGATTCCCAGTGCCTCTCCTGCCCTGCCACGCTGTCCCCTTCCCAAGGTACCTTTGGTCCTTCACTCCTCAGGCCGATGCCTGGCATGGCAGGGACTCTAGATCATGCTTCACACGGGCTGTCCAACATGCTCTGTGTCACCCTTGCACTGTCACATTTATCTTTTTTTTCTGCATCTTTATGCACAAGTGACTAAGATAACACCGACAATATAGTAACTGGGAAATAGACATAATATTTGCTTATTACTTATAGGGTAATTTTTAATTTATGTCACAAATTTTCTACTTTTACAATACACAGATTTTACATTGGGTTTGATAGTCTAATATTTTAAGGACTGATAGCATATAAAATCTGATTTGTTAAACCTCCCTCTGTCGAACCCAAACATGTCCAGTGAACCTACTACTATGGTAGGTAAGGAATCCAACCTACGTAATTTTAGTTTCAGTAACAGCTAGAAAGATAACCGAGAGGAATTTGTGTGGAGGGATTCGCATTAATGGCTCAACAAGAAAAATGTTGCAAAAGACCCTGTTGTTTGTTGTTTTTCTGGGAAGCTGGCTAGAGCTGCTCCTGGCTCACCACCACTTAAACCCAGAGGGTACATGGAGGAAAATTTCAAGGTGGGAGAATCACGCCCTCAAAATACAAATTGTTATTTGATTTAAAGACCTTTCAGGATTAGTGTACCTGGTTCTAAGACCCTGCCTGAGTCCTTCCTGACGAAGGTAGAGAACCTTCACGACAGTCCCCAGACTCAAACCTTCTGAAGAAGATCCCAGTTAGCCCTCTAACTTGGAGGGCTTTGGCCCTCCCATAAAGTCAGGTTACCCCAGGAGTCCTGTTTGCTTTGTGTAACACTGGTTCTCAAGCTTCAGTGTGGATCAGAGTCATCTGGAAAGCTTGTTAAAATATATCTTGCTGGGCCTCACACCCAGATTCCGTAGGGCTGGGCCGAGGCCCAAGGAATTGCATTTCTAATATGTTCCCAGGTGCAGGTACTGTTAGTCGAGGGACCACACTTTGAGAACCACTGCTTTGCAAAAACCACAATATAAATCTTTGCCAGTTGGCAATTGCCATCATTTTTATCGCTGTTACATATTGAGTTCCCCTGAACTGTGTAGGGCTTAACTGAGTAAATCAAAGAGAAAATATAATTTGGCAGTGACACAATTACTAAAAGGTTTACAATTCTATACATCCTTCCAACAGCTGTGTTCTGTATCCTCTCCTTCCAAATGGATGTGAAAAATTCCATAAACATCCCTCAAGTCTTACGGGCCCCCCTCGCTGGCATGGGCCTCACCACCCCGTGCTTCCTCTTGGTCACCTGGCCCAACCATACCTTCTCCCAACTGCTCTCACCATAAAGGAGTAAAATGCCAGCCTTGCAGAAGACGGAGTCAGAGCTGCTCTGTCAACAGAGACTTTTGAACGAGAAGAAAAAAAGGGAAGTAAAATGGAACATCTCTTTTGGGTGGATTGCCTGATTCCCTTTAAGCCCCCCAAGTTTTTTTTTTTCAAATGAGGTTATGAAAATCTGCTTATTTGCAGGATTTTATTGGGCAAGATTTTAAAAGCACATCCTTCCCTGACAAAGCTACCCTTTTGTCCTCCTTCTCTCATTTTATGAACGCCTGGTCTCTCAATAAAATTAAAAATACTGACAAGCTTTATATATGCTCACTAGCTTTAGGGACTGGAAGCACAAATATTTGACTTCAGCATGTGCCTGTTTATTAATTATAGGTTAATTTTTATTTGAATCACGATCTCTGTATCTGCCTACACAACAATGAACATGTACATTCATTGTTATCACCGTTTGCATCAGAGAGCTATTAATCAATCATTAAAAGTTGCTTCATATCATCTGCAGAAGATTATTAATGTCTTATTGTTGAAAAGCTTACCTAAGCTGATGTTTTCAAAACTGAAACAGTTCATCACATTTGGCATATTTTGGCTTTTACTTAATACACAAGCCTATCTTGTTCAAATGAAGGTATCAAATGACAAAGATCACACTGGGAATAGACTGATGGAGAGATAGAGGCACAGAGAATGTGTCTCGTTGAAAGCATCCAAATATGTTTTCATTGGCGAGAATCAGCAATGAAGTTGTGTATTTAAAAGAAGCTGGGGTAGTTCATTTTCAAATTTAGTGCTCAGCCCAAGATATTTCTATTTTTAAAAATCCCCATGAATATTTTTCATTTCCTATTTTGCTGTTTGTTAATAGTTTCACAGCTTTTCGGTGCCTTGGATTGTTCCAGGTGGGTGATATTTTCCAAGTTCTAACAATATGCATCATTCAACCTTTTAAGTAAGAGTTATTAAATTTTTTCATCCCTCTGTCTCTTCAGCAGTTTCTCTGTGCCTTAAAAATAAATAATACACACACACACACACACACACACACACATATATATATACACATGTATATATATATATTTTTTTTAAATGTGAGCCACATCCTTGGAAGAAGTCTTACGTAGTCATTAGAGCAGGGGCCTGGCTCTCCAGAGCCCTGGGTACAATTGTCTGCTTGCCACATGCTCTGAATTTGTCACTTATACCCTCAGTGCCCCACTTTTCCCATCAGCAAAATGAGGACAATATTACTTCTTGTAAGTGTGATGGGAATGAATCTGTGTTGGTAAAGTGTCTTGAAGTTCTCCGATGAAAACAGATAATGTGAAACCAGGTATTTGCCCAGATCGTTATTCCCTTTGGCCCAGCGGGAATTAAAGAAATATCTACTCTAGAAGGATTGAGAAGGGTGAGGCCCTGGCCTCTTATTATGATACTTATCCTGCAAAAGGAAACAGGGTCCTTAAACATTTGTGTTGTGTTGTTTTTCTTTCTTTTTGTTTTCTCCCCACTCGCAAAAAAAAAAAAATGCTGTAACTCCATGGGCCACGATTATATACTCTGATCCAAAAAAATGAAGCACACTGCCATATCGTCTTCTGCCACTCAGTGGGAGAATTTCCAGATCTTGTCCTACGTAAATTTATTAAAATGAGAAGATAGGCTTTTGTAAAACATAGGGTAGGATAAGGAAAGTCTGGAAAAATTAGGTTGAAAAAAATCTGAATCCATTTCCCTATTGAGAATATAAGGGCTACAAAAATACGCTCAAGAGTGAAGGAAATAGAAGAGCATGTGAGTTATTTTAAACGCGCAGGCGCACATGCATCTATACCCATGGAAGTAAAGGAAATAAGACATTAGGGGAAAAAGTAAAAATCTTACCGTGAAAATCTGTTTTCTTTGGTGATTTTGGATATAGGGGACACAAAGGCCTTCAGGACATTTTAATGTTAACCAATATTAACACTGGGGGTGCCTGGGTGGTTCAGTTGGTTAAGTGTCTGGCTCTTGGTTTCTGCTCAGGTTCTGAGCTCACAGTTCATGGGATTCAGTCCTGCATCGGGCTCTTTGCTCACAGCACAGAGCCTGTGTGGGATTCTGTCTCTCTCCTTCTCTCTCTTTTCTCTCTCTCTCTCTCTCTCTCTCCCTCTCCTCCTTTCGGCCCTTTCTGTCTCTTTCAAAAATAAAATAAAGTAGGGGCTCCTGGGTGGCTCAGTCAGTTAACCATCCAACTTCAGCTCAGGTCATGATCTGGCAGTTAGTGAGTCTGAGCCCCGCATCGGGCTCTATGCTGACAGCTCAGAGCCTGGAGCCTGCCTGCTTTGGATTCTATGTCTCCCTCTCTCTCTGCACCCCCCCCCCACTTGTGCTCTCTCTCTCTTCCTCTCTCTCAAAACTAAATAAACATTAAAAATTTTTTAAATAAAATAAAATAAACATAAAAACAAAACAATATCCCATCTATTATCTAGAGGCAATTTGACAGGTGGGGATTGAAAAGACCTAAGTTCAATTCCTCACTCACTGTCCTCACAGATGACAGCCACTAAGCTTCATGACCCAGTTTATTTTGCAAACCTAAAATTGTAATGATTTAATGAGCATCTATCCATAAAAGTGGTATCTTTGTTAGCCTTTGTTCCACAAAAAATAGGCAGTGAGAAACTTGGAAAAGGGTAAATCTCTAAAAGCTTTGGTGTACAGAGGGGAAAAGGCAAAAACTTTTATCAAACACTCACAGAAGCCTATAAATTAAAGAAAAAATAATAGTTCTACTATACTGTGTAAGTAACATCCTAAATATTCATTTAGCACTCCCCTAGTCGTAGATATATCATAACATTAGAAAACAAAACAAAGTCAGCAAATCACAAGCTTAGCATTTGACTGGAACCTGACCAGTCATCTAGCCTAATATCTAATTTTGCCAATGAGAAAAAATGAAGCCCAGAAAGTGACTTGCTTAAGGTCACTCGAGTAATCGGTGGCAGATGGGAGAAAATAATTCAGATTCTTTGAATCGGGGTCTATTGCTTTTTCTCCCATGCCATGCCACTTCTTTAAAGAGCATTCCTTCTAAGAGAGACAGAATATATAACTTCGTTGTCTCAGCTCTACAATTCTGGTGTGCCCACAGATTAGAGACATGTTCACCCTCAGATTTTCTATTAACGTTTTTTCATTAAAGAATTTAAGTTATTTACTTTGATGTAACAAAAAAATAAGCACAGCTATGTTTAGTGATAAGGATGTCCCTCTTCTCCGGGGCACAAAGCCAGATGACATTTCCCACCCGGCCTTGCGGTTACGTGAGCCCATGTGATTGACTTCCAGCCAATGCAACGTGAGAAGTGACACCTGCCAGCTCCCAGCCTGACCTGTAAAAACCTGCCACTTGCTATCCATCATATTCTTGCAACATTCACCAGCTTAATGCATGTGAGGACGGTCTCCTCAAGAGCCACACGTTGAGGATGGTAGAGCCACAGGATGAAAGGAGTCTGGGTCCCTGAACCCCCAACTGGACCAGGGTCACTCCGCTCATCAGGAACGCTTATTTTACTCTTCACATAGGAGAAAAATTAACTCCTTTTAAGATTAGCCTCTTGGATATAGATCTATATGCACTAAACCAGCTAATGGCGCCTTCCCCCCCCCCCAAACTCAAGCACAGAATATTTACCCGCTTTGCAAATGCTCGTGTGGCTTTCTTCCATCTGCAGAGGTCACGTGGCATTCTTCATAAAACCTTGATAAAAGCCCCAGAGATTTGACATTATCTTTCAAGAGAGTGCGGTACAACATGAAAATAATTCTATTGTTGACGGCAATGAAATACATGTCTAAAATAAGACACGGATGATTCAAATAAAAAGGAGTAAAAGTTTTAGGATGTGTAGATACTTTTAACTCAGCTAGAGCTGCCGTATGGTTGCCTCATGCCTTGTATTTCTAATTACATTTACAAGGAAATTTGGTCGTCAAATTAGGCTTTAATCTGACAATTCCAAAGCCACATAAATTAGTGGACTAAGCAAGAGCTCACGGCATCTGGATGATTTGAAATGATGTGTGTTGCAAATGGAAACATATCGTTTGCAAATGCCCATTTGAATAAAAAGCTCTATGGCTTCTACAATCAAAGATATTGCAAAGATAAGCCTAAATATAGAAATACAGAGACATATGTGTGACTTCAGACACAGGAGGGTGGATTTTTGTGACATGTGTGAATTGTCTGTTGGAAGCCTTTTTGTTTTCTTTTTCTTACTTTTATCTTCTGCCTTCCCCGTGGCAGCTCTGCTGTTGGGATATGAACAGTAGCCACGTTTCTCACTCTTTAGGCGTGTTTTCTTTGGGTCCAGGGTTCATCCTTGAGCCTTAATAAGTGAGAGAATTCTTAACCTAAACCGTAAAATTGTATTATCATCCCATGAGGTTGAAGGCCCTTGGTGACCAGGCACACTTAACTTCTGACCTTACGGAGATTTTACATAGGTAAAACTCTCAACGGGGGAGTCTGAAATCATCCTCAAACTAATCTATGCTGTATTAACAAATTGGAATGGATATTTAAAAAGTCCAGTGGCAAAATCTCAACTCTGTGGCTATTAAACCTAATTTGCCCTAACTCCCCGCTGATGGATTTATGCCCCCTGTGTCTTTGGAATCAAAAGCTTCTCCAGAGGATAGACTCAAAGAGGCTAAATAAACATCACCAGACCGAATGGATGGCCTATTGCAATTCTGACTTACGGAGGCATCTAGCAACAATAGAAACTCTGAGAATGCAAAGTGAATCACCGAGTATTACTTCACAGATTATAATAAATGCGCTGTGGTGTGTCCTTGCAGTTATTTGGTGACAGTAAGAATCGCATCGTGCAGCTATATTGTGGAGAATCAGCGTCTTCTTTAGTATTTAGTGGGACACTTTATTCGAAGACATGAGGTGAGTTCGCCTAAATAGAAAAGTTGGCTCTGTATCAAGTGGGTGAGAATCTCAGGGGCTGTATTTTCAGTACTTCTGTTCCAGATCTCCCCTGAAGGTGTAGGACTTTATTTAGGAAAGCCCTGATTGCTCTTAACTTTGGTCTTCCTTTGCAGTGCAAGTACCTGATTCCATTTCAAAGAGGAATGTGGCAAAAATTCAAGCTTGTTTGGAATAAGCAATTTTCCTTTCTCACCTAAAGGTTTATATCCACCCCCAGTCATAAAAATAAAGAAAGAAATAAAAAGGTTTTGAAGGTCCAACTAAGGTCTTTGAGGCATATACAACCTATGAACAATATGGGTTTTTTTTCTACAAGGTAGTCCCAACATTTTCGCCATGGTGAGAATATCAGAAATGCCATGACTACAGAGTTAAATTTTCCATAAAGAGTTGGGCTCTTTTAGATTGTCTCCTTGTTGCGGTTTATTGTTTATCCAATCTGCATTTAACCCATTTGAAAAATAAACAACCCACAGCTTCATACCCTGGCTACCCAGAAACTTTACATTTGTAGATAGATACTAGAGAAGTATTCAATTACATTCAGTCTGCTTTCTGCTGCCTAAAGACAGAACCTATCACAGAAACACATGGCACCACAATGGTGTCTTTGGTTAAGGAGCTAGACCACTGGACCGGACAGCTGCCCACATGGACAGTTACATGTGACTGATGGAAACACAGCCTTCTTGTCACCTTCTTGTCTGAAACAGGACCCCAGATGGGAGCCATCCTGAAAGGATCTCTCAGAGGTAATACTCTGGGGAAGGTGAAGAATGGTTACTTTACAACAAAAAAGTGGTGTTTGCCCCTTGTGTTTGGGGTTTATAAGTTAAGGACTGTGTGGCTACCTCAGCCTAATTCTGAAGTGATAGCTGTGAAACCAAATGCTTCTGTCTCATTTACTAGACATCACCAAGTTCTTCTAAGTCAAATTTTCACAGCCAAGTCTTCCTTCAAAAATGTCCCTTAAAAGAAGGAATATATGAAAATCAACTGTATTTATATATGTACTAGAAGCAAAAAACCAGAAAATCAAATTTAAAATTACATTTAAAATAACATTAAAACCCAAAATACTTAGGAATATATTTAACAAAAGATGTGCAAGACCACTATATTGAAAATTATAAAATATTGCTGAGTGAAACTAAAAAAGGCCTAAATAAATGAAGAGATATAACATAGTTGCTATGGACTGAATTGTCTCCTCCCCAAATTCACATGCTGAAGCCCTAACATGCAACGTGACTGTATTTGGAAACAGGGCCTGTAAGAGGTAATTAAGGTTAAGTGAGATCTAAGGGTGGGGCCCTAATCTAACTGTGTTGGTGCCTCAAAAGAGAAGTAGGAGACACCAGAATTCTCTTTCTCTGCCACAATAGCTGTAGGCAAACAATGAAGACAGACATCAGCCAACACCTCAATCTTGAGCTTCCCAGCCTCTGGAGCTGTAAGAAAATACATTTCTGTTGTTTAAGCCACCCAGTCTGTGGCATTTTGTTACAGCAGCCCGAGCTGAACTACAGTCTTGGATTTAAAAATTTTTAGTATCAGTATTAATACTACCAATATTAAAATATTGAATATTAATATTCTTGAGATGTTAATTCTTCCCAAACTCACCTAGAGTTTCCATGAAAGCATAGTCAAATAGATTTTCATTTTTTCCCAGAAATTGACATTTGATTCTAAAATTTTCCTGATGATAGAAGCGAGAAAAGACAAAGTGAACCCGAAAAGGAAAAGCGAAGTTGAAGGACTCCACTTATCTCCTAATTTAAATATTTTTTTCTAAAGCCACAGCAATCAAGGCATCGTGGTATTGATGAAAGGTAGACAACCCAGGTCAATGCAACAGGATAGAGGGCCCAGAAATAGACCCATGCCCACCTGGTCAATTGGGTTTTGATAAAGCTGCTAAGGCAGTTCCGGCGGAAAAGAAAAGCCTGTTCAAAAATTGGTGCTGAAACACTTGGATATCCACATGCAAAAAGAAAATCAACATTGACCACTACTTCACATCTCACACGAACAGTAATAGGAGATAGATCATAGCTCTAACCATGATGGCTAAAACTAGGAATATTCTAGAAGAAAATGACATTCATATCTGGAAAATAATTTTTAAGAGGACAAAAAGCACTAGTCATAAAAGAAAAAAATTGATAACTAAAACTTCATCAAAAATAAAAATGTTTACTCATTAAAAGCACCGTTAAGAAAATCATCCTTTCAATATTTTCTCATTCAAACTGTGTGTGTGTGTGTGTGTGTGTGTGTGTGTGTGTGTGCATGCCTGTATCTGGCAAAGGACATGTACCCAGTGTATATACAGAATTCTTATAGGGCACCTGGGTGGCTCAGTCTGTTAAGCAGCCGACTCTTGATTTTGGTTCAGGTCATGATCTCACGGTCATGATCCCCCGGTCTTCAGATCAACCCCCCGCGTTGTGCTCCACACTAAGCATGTAGCCTGCTGGGGATTCTCTCTCTCCCTTTCTCTCTGCCCCTCCTCCACTTTTGTGTGCTCTCTCTCTCTCTCTCTAAAAATAAATAAAACTTTTTAAAAAGAATTCTTATAACCCAATAAGACAAACGATTCAATTTAAAAAAAGAAAAAAGACTTGAAAAGACACGTCACTAAGTGAAAACACATTCACTAAGTTCAACATCACTCACTAAGCATCCAAGAAATGCAAATTAAATCTTGGTGAGGTTCCTGTTCACATTCACTACAATGACTAAAATTAAAAAGACTGATTACACTAGCAAGAATGTGGTATAACTGGAATTCTCATATATTGTTGAGGAGAGTATAAAATGGTACAATAATTTTGGGAAAACGTTTGGGAGTTCTTATAAAGTTAAATATACACCTACTTAGCAATCCCATTCTTAGAGATCTACCAAAAAGAAATAAAAGCATGTGTTTGTAAGAAGTCTTACACATGAATGCTTACAGCTGCTTTATTCATAATAACTGGAAACTGTAAACAGCATACGTGTCATCACCTAGGAAAAGAGATGAAGTATATAAAGATATATTCATACATTATAATAGTATGCAGTAATTAAAAGGAGCAAACTACTGAAACATACAATAATATGGATGAATCACATAACCATTATGTTGACTCACAGCTAGACACAAATGAATATCTACTATAAAGTTCCACTTATGTGAAGTTCAGGAATAGACCAAACTAATCTACGGTGTTAGAAATGTGAATAGCGGTTGCCTGTAGGAATGAGGATTGATCAGAGAAAAGCACAAGGGAAATTTCTGGAGTGTTGAAGTTGTTCTGTTTCTTGATAAGGATGTTTGCTGCATGTGGATATGTATTTGTCAGAATTTATAGGACTGTACACTTAAGGTCTGTGAATTCCAGTGCACGTATATTTTATCTCAAAAGAAATGTAAAAAAGAAAAAGAGTAAAGGAAAAGTACCCTAGAGAAGACCTGAGCTACACCAAACTTTGTAAGATACCTAATTCTGCTCTCCAAATGTTCTCTAAGATCACTAAATATTTCTTCTCTACCACTCCCTCCCCACCTGAGGGCTCTATCTAGTCTTCAAATGGAGAACCAGTCTATGAAGTGTTAAAGTTACAGAGGAAAAACACAAAGGCCAGGCAAGAAGAGTGGAAATATCTTATTCTAACATTGGCCCACCTTCATTGCAAATATTTAACACTTCTCCAAATTAAGTGTATCTCTTACCAGGTGATGATGACTAATTATAATGATGATAAGTCGTTAATATTTGTATAGTGATTTATAATTGACACAGTGTTTAATATGTGAGAGGAGGTATGCCTGGGTGTTACTTTAAAATCTACACCCTTCATTTGTTCATTTTCTTCTCTAAGAGTTTTGACCTCCTTGGACTACTCATATTTCCAGCTAATGAATGGGCATTAAAGAGTGATTTGCTTATCCATATACTTGTCCCTACGAATCTGAAGAATCACTTCCAGTTTTGTTTTTACAATCCCAAAAACCAATTCTGCTTTACTCCTTGGATTCTAAAACTTTAGAATCCAGTGAGTTGGAATTACACGGGATGGTTCAGTACTTTAGGCTCCTTTTTTGTTATTCATTTATTCATTTAACAATCATGTAAGTACTAAGTACGGTGTGTTGGGCATTTCTAGATGTCAGATTTTCACTGTAAAATGAATCCAGTCCTTGCTCTCAAAGACAATCTTGTAGCAGAAATTTAAATAATGCAATACAAGGATGAAAGTGTAAACAAAGGCATTTCAAAATGTTATGAAAGTCCGAAGGAAGGAGGTGGTGTGTAAGGTTCCCTACCTTGAATCTCTTCGGAATGAAGTAAGGTGTTCATAAACAAAGAAATCATGCAGAGCGGGAGAGGGTGGAATAGAAAGCATCAGAGATGTCATACTCAAGGCGTTCTCAAAGAAAAGCATCATGTAGCCCAGAGAAGGGGTATGTAAGATGGAAAGGAGATTAGGGTGAAAACACCATTGCCAGAAGAAGAAACATCAGCAAAGGCATGGTAGCATAAAGGACTAGGTGTGGTCCTTTCTCCAAATGCACTGGGTGAGTAGTGGCAAGGTTGCTCTGGGCAAGAAGGAATAAGCCCAGAAAAGGAATGGGGTCAAATCACGATGGTCATGGTACGCCAGGCAAAGAGCCTGGAAATTATTCCGTAGGCTAAGGGGAGCTGCTGCTTGTTGAAATAAGAAACTGATGTGATCATATAAGGACTTCAAAAAGATGCCACTGGCCTCAGTGTATAGCAGTGGTTCTCAGCCAGGGTGTATCTGCACAGGGTATGAGTTGCATCAAAAGCAGCTTTGTGTTCATTGCAGTTAAGTTGATGCAGTTTTGAGTGGCACACTACTTTTATATGTATTAGAATAAAGTTAGGAGTGTCATTCATTCACCTGTTTCTCATTCATTCATTTTGTAACCCATACGCTAAGATCTTCCTTGCGTCTCTCTCTCCACCCTTCTCCCCTACTGTAGGCTGTGACCACATTCATGTGCTCCCTTGCTTTCTAGCTGTCAACTGGGCTAGGACAACAGGGCATGAGCAGGAAGCTGGAGGCAAGACGATAAATCAGGGTTTTCTTTCCTTCCCACACCCTTCCGTGCTAGGTTGGTTCCCTGTGGAGGTTGGCTGTGCCCCTCTACTGAAGCGATTCACTCATACACGCTTTCTTTCCAAATTCCAGCGATTTTTTTCCAGTAACTGTCGCTTCCTTTACCCACTCGGCCAACAGGCATAAGCACTCCCAGCTCTTACCAGCCTGAGATCCCTTGTGACCCTTTGTTCCTTTTCCTGAACCATATCCACACCTTAGTAAATAGTTCTTTTATTAAATGTTAATGTACCCAGTTTAAGTGTGCCTTCTGTTTCTACAAGGATGCTGACTGATCCACATACCGTTCTCTCACACTTACTATGAAGCAGAAACTCTTGTTAGCCCTGACAAACAGCCGTGAAGACAGAAAATCCCCTCATGTTTTGAAGCTTAAAGTAAAGGAGACATACAATAACAAATAAATGCATAAGTATAATACAATGCTGAGAAACTGATGTGCTGAAAAAGAAAAGGGTAAAAATAAGCAGTTGTGAACTACATGGCCTGGGTTTAGGGGTTGGCTTGGGGGTCCTAGTTTGAATAAAAACCCGAGTCAAGTTGATGTTTTTCCCACTAATCTTAAGCATACCCACATTCCTGATATGATTGGGGGTGGAAAATAAAGAGAGAGGAGCAGACACAAGACATATTTGGACAGAAGATCCAATGGAGCTTGGTGACCTACCTTTGCTGGTGGTTGGTCCCTAGTGGGATTGTGGGACGGTGGAATTCCTAGGTAGGAAGCAAATGGGGGAGTTGATTTTGTGGGGAAGGTAAGTTTCATTTGGAATATAACTGAGTTTGAGTTGCCTATTCCAATGAACATATCCATTTATCAGTTGAAACTATAGACATAGTCCTAAGAGCAGGACTCTGGGCTGAAGGTATGAATACGCATTCATCTTCAGCAATGAGCAGTAGTTGACTCTTTGGGAAGAAAGAAGATTTTTCAGGGAGAGGGTTTAAATGAGAAAGGGGCCAAAACCAAATTGACATTTAAGTATCTGAAGAAGAAGGATGGACCACTAAAAGAGAGTGAGAAAGAGTGGTATGAGAAGGAGGAAAAGAAAGAGGAGAGGAGTCCCTGAAAACACAAGAAAATTTTAAAGGTGTCAAGACTGTCTGGAGATCAGGTAGGATAAGGATAGCACGGTGTTCAATGGATTGAGTGAGCGGATTGAGTTCTGGGCGCATTGACCCGAGCAATTGCAACAGCATGGAACCAGGAGCCCGATTAGTCTGTGTAATTTAAAGAGCCATGGCTTTGGAGTCAGAGACCTGGGCTTGAGTTCCGATCCTAGCTCTCCTCTAGGTATGTGGCTTAAGCAAGTCACTTAATCCCTCAGGGTCTAAATTCCTCTTTCAGGTGAAAATCCCCATCCATCCCATGTGGTTTTGCTTTTTTTTTTTTTTTCTGAGTCAAGTGAGTTAGACTGGTGAAAATACATCATTAAATGTGCTCTATAAGGTGAGGTATTGCTGAACTAATAACAGAGGTGGCTCACTTTATGCAAATGAGTGAGTTCCTGAAAAGTTGCACAAATCAAATAGTAGTCAATGTTTTAAATTAGTTTGCTACTTAAAGAAACCTGCGGTGAATCTTTTGGAAAGTGACAAGTCTTTCTTTCTTAATGGGAACAGTCATTCTGCAATATTTTTTCTTCCTTCCTCCCTTCCACCCATCTTTCCTTCCTTCCTGCCTTCCTGCTTTCCTGCCTGCCTTCCTTCTATCCTTCCTTCCTTTCTCTTTCCTGTTTTTTTCATTCCTCCTTCTTTTCTTTCTTTCTCTGTGTCTTCTCTTTTTTTTTATTCTTCATTTTACCTGTATGTTTTTTTTAAACCACGAAGGAGGACAGAACCTATCTTAGGAAACACGACACAAAACAAAGATTGACGTCTCTTAGAAAAGAAATTTAAGAAATTGGGATGAGATGGAACCATGCTTATCCACACTGAGGCAGGCTTGGAAAGACAGAATACCCACGACTATGATGAGAAACGGACAGTTCTTCAAATAGCCATGCCTACCAATGCCACAAGTGCACAAAGAGGCAGCAGCCTTTTGAACCAAGGGATCATCAACTGGCTAAGAAATACTCGTAGGCATCAGTAAATGACCTGAAACATGAGGGAAAAGCATAAAGACAGAGGGAGAAAAATCTGAGAAAGAAAATCAGGTAATAGAATCATAGAAGGGAAAGAGGAGGGGAAAAGAGGAACAAAGAAGCGTGAAGAAAAATCAGAGAATAAAATTAGAAACAGAGACCATAAACTTCAGAGGTCAACTTGGATGGGAATCACGACTCTGCCAGCTCCAGGCTTTTTGACCTTGAACAAATTCTTTAGCCATTTTCTGAGCTCCTTCCCTCATCTATTGATGCAGATAATCACACACACCTTATAAAGCGGTCGTGGGAATTAAGTGCAAAGGTAAGCGCCTGGGAGATTCTCGGGTCCACCTTAAGTCCTCACGGCCGCTGCTTTCCCGGAGCTCTTTGTTTCCCCGATATAACTGTGCACCTTGCACACAGGGGCCAGGAGGAAAGCAGTCTCGAAGAAGCAGTTGAGCAGTGGCCTGCCTCATGCCTGGGCTCACAAGGTATCTGGCCCATCGTGAGGGTGGACTCACTCCAATAGCCCCGTGTGCGTTTTTGTCTCGTCTTTTTCTCTGCCTTTGCTAGAAATTAGCAACTCTTTCCACGGCTTCTGGTTTAGAGATTCTGGATGCTGTATGCTCTGAAAACTACAGCCATAAACCGCTAAAAATTACCACATTATTTATTCAGAGTCATCAGCTTCCCTGCCTCTGATGACCCCATATTATCACACTCTGAAATTAGAAACCTTGCATTTGCAATTTGACTGTGTTGGATCTAGGTTTTCACAACATGTAGTTTGCACAGTAATAATACTTATAGATCTTTCATTTTTCTACAGAAATTAATTGCCTAAACCACAATGATTTATAGTCACACTGAACATGATTATTAATTTTCCTGATGATTATACCTGTGGGCGGCAACAAATCTACTTGTGATAGACCTGGCTTTGAATTGCTGCTAAAACTAAAATGTCCATAAGGTAATAACAACTAATTTTTACCTTAATCAACTTACACTTAAAAGAATTTAATATAGGGCACTTGTGCCTCGTGGGGAAACTTGTTTGAAATATAAGGTGCTGAGTTATTTATGAGAATAATTATATATTTGTTACTCTAGTTTGTACTGGGAAATCAGGATCTGAAATGAGTCTGCGATACATTAAAAATATAATGAACTCAGCGGAATTGTACACACTAAAGAACTTTTGCACTAAGGTAAATATATAACCTGGCATAGCTACTCTGGTTATGAAAAAGAAGAAGATTATTAAAGCTCACTAAACCGTGCTCCTTTTTTTTCCTTCCTTTATCCTACTAGTGCCTCGAAGTGCTATCATTGTTAACAAGAAAGGTAAGGCATTTGATACCTAAGAGAATGATCTTGTCGTTTCTTCCTCATTACTCGCTCTAAAATTATTTTCAGGCCTTGCTCTTGTATTCCAATCGGTACAGGTCCCTATCAGTCATTCATGATGCAGGAAGAGAACGTTGGTCTGGGGAAACCGAACCCGGACTGTGCGATCTCGGGTCTCACAAGCACTGCCCCCCTTCATTTCATGGTGCTGGGTGGTTCATTCATTTCTGTAGATTTGTTTCTCTCTATTGGGATACAAGTTACAAAAAAGAGAAGGCTCTGATTATTGGTTGATATGCATACCTTCTATAATTCTGTATGTTCGTATCCCAGAAATATTTAAGGCTTTTTTCCTGATTGGTGGCATTATGCAGTTATGCAAATAATCTGTTATATCTAGGCACATTATGCCGTTATGTAAATGATCTATTTCATTTATATTTCCCACAGAGTAATGGGGTAGGGAAGAAATGCTCTCCCGCATTTCCCCTGGTTTTTAATGAGTTGTTCAGACATATTCAGCTGGTGATCAGTCTTGGGATTTCTGGGTGGTGTGTGAGTTAGCCTTTCTGAGCACCACAACCTGTCTCTACCTTTCCTGTTCAATTCAGCAATTTTTTATTGAGTGCTTATTGGGTGCAAGTGTTTGTGGAGATGGGGATGGCCCATAGGGGTTCAGGTCTTGCTCAGGTAGAGTCTGAGAGGGATGTTATTTACCTTGTGATCTTCCCCATCTGACCACTGGGACACTTGATGAAGGTTGGTTTAGCTCTATCCATTTTCGAACTTCATAGCCAGACCAGAAAAGATTTTTAAAATTCAGAAATTTTTTAAATGAAAAAGGAGAATAATTTAGAATGACCAATTGCATGCTCTGCAATAAAATATACAGAGTAAACTAAATAACTTTAATTATAGATATGGCCAGAGACGGGAGGCTGTAAATAAGATACAAATCTAAAGTTCCCTTGCATTTGATAGTGAGTTAAGCTTATGCTTATTCGCCTGACACCTCACTTCCGGTTTCTTGCACTATCACACATAATCGGCTACACTAAATAGGAATTTAAATTAGATCTATCACTTCTTTTTTTTTTTTAATGTTTACTTATTTTTGAGAGAAAGAGAGAGGGAGAGAGAGAGAGAGAGCACAAGTTGGGGTAGGGGCAGAGAGAGAGGGGGATACAGAATCCAAAGCAGGTTCCAGGCTCTGAGCTGTCAGCACAGAACCCAGTGTGGGGCTCAAACTCACAAACTGTGAGATCATGACCTGAGCTGAAGTCAGACGCTTAATGGACTGAACCACCCAGGGGCCCCAATCTTTTACTTTCTTTTATCAAGCTTGATATACTAATGCTAGAGAATATTCAGCCTCTGTCAGCAACTGCTCAACATTCATTGATTCATTTAACAAACAGTTACTGAGTACCTACCTACCCTGGTCAGGGCGTCAGCCCTCTTGGAGGAAGAAAAATCCAAGAACGCATGTGCAAATGTGCCAGCAGTTAGGAAAAAGAGGCACCTAGGCTCTAAAGTGTCCTTGTCTGGTAGATGCGAAAAGGTTCAGACTTTCAGGTCCTAAGTCTTTTGCAACCACATTTAGCTGTAACAATATATTCTGATTAGCTGCTGCACCTGTCTGGGCAAATACTGGCTTACATTTCTCTGAATAAACAATCTATAAAGTCATCCTGTTTCTCCCCTCCATGGTAGTTGCAGTGAACAGGATTTAAAACAAAACAAAATAAAACAAAACAAAACAAGAAAAATCAAAAACTCCTCTGGATCTGGGTGCAAGTAATTTCTGATCTGAGTATTCCACCAAAAATCTTTCCCTAGTGCTTAAAAAAAAACCTCTATAGTTTCTTCCTGTGTCATATTATCTTTGTTGTTTAACCACTTCATGATCAATTTTATGTCTTTTGAATCAGTGCTAAGTACTCAATCTGATGAGGTTTTTCAAATCCTCTTGTAAGTGGAAGATTTTGATGAGGAAGAAAACAAAAACAAGAATAATTCTTAAAACTCTCATGAGTCTGTACATTCCCAATAGAATATACTGGTCATTAAGTGTTTCTGATTATAATTCAATTCACTAGCATTTATTATGTATGATAATCATATTATTGTTCCCACTTATTCACTCCCCCTTCCCTGCAAGAATATTCTATTTCCAATCTATTGCCATGGGACTTTTTTTTTTTTTTAACATTTATTCATTTTTGAGAGACAGAGAGAGACACAGTACAAGCAGGGGAGAGGCAGAGAGAGAGGGAGACACAGATTCTGAAGCAGGCTCCAGGTTCTGAGCTGTCAGCACAGAGCTCAACACAGGGCTCAAACCCACATACCCCAACATCATGATCTGAGCCAAAGTCAGATGCTTAACGGACTGAGTCACCCAGGCACCCTATTGCCATGAGACTTAAAACATCTTGCCAGGGAGAGGTAAAATTTGCCCACCTAGTATCTGGCTTAGTCATGTGACTTGCTTTGGCCAACGAAATGAGAGGGAATGTCAGGTGTACCTGTTCTGAGTAGAGAGGAAGCCACAGAAAGAAGGAATACAAGCAGGAGGAAAAGAGTCAGGCATGGGGGGAAGGAAGAAGAAGCAGATAAAAGGAGCAGAGGAAAAGGCATCACTGAAGATGAAGAGTGTGGATGAGGAACACAGACTGAGGGATGCCATAGAAGCTGCGAGAGAGGAAGAATATGAAAAGGGGGTACTCAGGGTAGAGACAAAGGGGGTGCTTCGAAAGCACTCTGAAAACGCTGAGAAAAAATGGAAGCTAATAGCAAAAGAAAAAAAGAAAAAAGGCAGATTGAGTATTTAAAAATGAAAAAGCTTGAGTATTTCAAATGAAATTGAGTAATGGAGGATTTAAAATGAAATTTTTAAAGTGCATCCTAAATACGAAAACAAGAAAAGAGTGGGAGGAGTTAAGGTCCTAGATGAGTACGGTGACAAGGGGGACGAAATGGAAGGAGGGTGAAAAGCAAAACGGTTTAAAGCAGTCCACTGATAATGCGCTAGAGGACATGCTAGAGAATGAAAAGTTAGAAGGAAGAAACTAGAAAAGCATTAATTTTTTTGTTTACTATTATCTTACATTTTATCTTTTTAACTTTTTATTATTGTAAATGGATTGTGCCAACAGTACGTGTACTGCATATTGTACATCATTCTGTAGGTGATATTACATATATAAATCTGGGACAGTATTGGATGAAAATGCACCCAAAAGGGAAAGCACGCATAAAAGTCCAAGATAAACTATAACTTGACAACATGCACGCACACACAAAAAGATCATCCGTTCCAGATTGTATACCCTTAGCTTTGTAATGCCAGCTTTAAATTATGTTTGCCTTTTTTGCGCATTTGCAGACATGTTAAGTAGAATCACCAACTAATATTTGTTTTGCTTTTTTTTGGAGGAAAATCCTCTGTCACTGTGGATAAGTCACTGAAGGTGTTGGAATCGCACAACCACGCACTTGACAGGTGCCGATGGTCCGCCCAGCAAACAGACCAGTTCCTTCAGACACCTCCATGCGGACTTTCCCTACATCACCTGAAGAGGTTTACTTCTTGCTTGCACATTATTTCTTTCAATAGGTTTTCACACTTTTGTCTCAGGGAATTAAGTTCTTTCCTTTGGGACTAAATTCTATGCTGGCTAAGAAGAGGATTGAGGCATCAGTATCCTTCATGCAAGAAAGAAAAATAAAAGATTCCCTCCCGGTATTTGTGCTTGGTCTTTGCCCGGCCAGGCTGAAGTTTGCTGTCTTCAAAAGTAGGAAGTCTTTTGCAGAATAGGCTGCGTGCCAGATTTAGTCTGGGCCTCGTGGGCCTGAGATTTACTGTTTTTAATCTTTTTACTGATGGGCATTCTAAATACCTGTTTCATGCAATGTTTAATTTCAGCACAGCAGGTATTAGTGTTTCCAAAAATGGGAATAAGCCGCCTGTTTCCTTGAATGATGAAATGCCTAAAACACAGCTAGGTTTTTACATCATCTAGCCCTTTATCCCCTTAACAGCTAGTGCCTGTTCCTTTAAAAACGGTACTTTTTATGGGTTCCCATGACCATTTCTAATTTTCATAGCCCATCTTCCCCACTAAGAATGTAAAGCTCCGTATCTGTATTCACTTGCACACTTTTTGAACTGAGGCTAACACACCGAAGAAAGGTTGGCGGCTGCTTCCATTCAACAAGATGGTGGCCTAAGGACATCATAGAAGAACAATCTCTCCAAATTTTTCTGTGCAGATGTTGATGACACAAAGAGAAATTATCTCCAAAATCGTCAGCAATTCCATTCACAGTATCTTTGCTAATATTTACATAATCTAAGGAAATGTTCATTCCTCAGTGCTCCGTGAAAAATTTTCCTCAGTGAGATGTAACTTGTGAAGCTGTTGCGACAGGGGTAGACTAATGTGTTCAGTACAACATTTAAAAGGGAAGGCACTTGCGTTTTAAACTGCTCCGTGACGGCAGGAAGGAGCTGACCGCGTAGTTATATAAACTTACCAAGCACACCCACATTGCGCACATGTGCGTGTACACACACACACACGCCACAAAGAAGGGGAAAGGCAGAAATTTTCATATAGGAAAAGAATAAGTCATCCAGGCTTTCAAGAGTGAGAGAGTTCCTCAAGCTAACAGAAAAACTATGTCAGTCAAGTATTTATTAAGTATGCGCACCTAACTGGCCCGGTGTGAAATGCTTTCTACATGAGATATGTGATTCTCTATGATGAAAGCCCTTCAATAACCCGTCTCCAAGTCTAACCCTTTTCTATTTCCCCAGGGGCCCCTCTTACCTCTTCCCACTAAGTCCGTTTCAGTAATAAATAAATACATAGATAAAATTAAAGTTTTATACAAGATTCTTTAAGAGGAAAAGCATAGAACTAAGTGGGCTCGGCAAATCTCAAAAGTAAAGAGAAGAAATTAAGAACAAAGAGCTCAGACAAAATGCCTTGTCCTTTCAACCTGCTCTCCAAATTACAGCTAGAAGGATGACGCCACAGATGAAAGCTGATAATAATATTGAGAAACCAAGATTGATAATGATATCAATATTGGTAACGCTCATCAGACCTGCCACTTGAGTACTTAGCAAGTGCAAAGCATCCTAGTAAATACTTTCCATACTTGACTTCCTCTAATCGTGTTTGTCCTCTCTTGAAACGGCTTTCCTTTGCCCTCAGGATAAACTTCAACCTTTAAGAACAGAATAGGTAAGTCCTTGCTGAAGTTAATCTCTCTTTTAACCTTTTGGTCTCATTTCCCACTACCTTACATTCCGCATGCCAGCCTTCAAGGACTTCCTTCGGTTCTAAGACACTTTGCTCTCTCTCATTTTAGTCCCAGTCCCACTTCATCCAATGGCCTCAAAGCCTGTGTCACCTCCTGCAGGGAGCTTTTCCTGACCTCCCACATCTCAGGGAGCTGTCCCTCCTGGTGCACCGAACACCTGTGCTTGCTGCCATTGGTGCACTTATTCTGATGTATTATAATGTCCTGCCTCCATATTCTCCACTAGACCATAAATTCCATATGGACAGAGGACTGAATGCCAGACTTACAGAGTGTTCCCAGTAAATATTTATAGAATCGATGAGCGGATGAATAAATTCCTAGCTCTATATATCGCTTAAAGGGAAAGGAAGCAGAAGTGACTCTATCATATAACGCTACCTTTCCCCAAATGGGAGGATGGAATTCACTGTCTCTGGTGTTCATGTCAAAAGAAGTCTGTTCGTTCCCAGAGAACAGTGGGACATTTTCCTGTAGTCTAGCACAGTGTTCTCTAAAATGAGCTGTGCAGACTGATCCTTTGATACACAAGAAGAAGTGCTAGGATGTCCATTTATGCTTATATTAAAAATAAGATTTATGGGGCACCTGGGTGGCTCAGTCGGTTGAGTGTCCGACTCCGGCTCAGGTCATGATCTTGTGAGTTTGTGCCCCTCCTCTGGCTCTCTGCTGTCAGCGCAGAGCCCACTTCAGATCCTCTGTCTCCCTCTCTCTCTGCCCCTCCCCCCCAAAAAAGAAAGAAACATTAAAAAAAGTAAGCTTTGTAAGTATTTACTATATGAATTGACACTCATGCCCACCCTGATTTGTATTGCATGTCAGACAGCTTTGAGCAGTGCGGTGAGAGCCCTGGATGCCGAGGGCCGGGAGTGACAGCATACACAACATGCAATTACTGGGGGGTTACACGCACTGATCAAATGGATTTATGGAGTCTGTTAGCTAACTTTAGTCACATGAACCTCACAAAGTAGTCACCTAAGTTTTAAAATTGCTGCAAGGGTACAAATCGAAATTAATACGGATTGCAAAAAATACAGCTCAAACAGGATACCGCTCGTACAAGCAGGAGCTGCCACAGACATACACCCTTCCAAGCGTGAGCTCATCAACAGCCACATTACTCACTGAAATAAGGACAATATAATTTTATATGACAAGTGAACCAAAAATAATAAAAAAAAATTAAGTCGGCTACCTTCATTGTCACAAATGATAAATTTTGCTCCAGGTGTTGTGCCTGAGATATTAACTGATGATACTATTATATGTATATAATTTATAGACAAACACGTATGGATGTGTGCTCAAAGGACTTTTTTTTTTTTAATTGAGGGATGTCCAATAAAAAAAGCTTGAAGAACATCAGTCCAGGGAGGAGCAAGTCCCTTCCTGCCCGCCCATTCCACCTTCCACTCCCTCTCCCTCCACTCTCTCAAAGCCCAGAGCCTGCTACTTTTTTAAAGCCCACTTTATGGTCCATCCGATCCTGTGATAACTACCCAGTTTCCATATATCTCTCATCCAGGTCAACCCTCTACTGTTGTGGAAGTCAAGCCACTGAATCAAGGGCCAGCTGTGGCTTTTAAGTCAAAATCGTAAGGTGCTGGAGAAATACCACCGTTGGATATTCCCTTAATATCTTTGTCAGTATAAAAAATACACCAGCAACACCTGAATACAATGAAATATAAGCCATAGTCCCTGCCCTCAAGGAACTGGTTAAAAGAGAGAACGTATACACTGTGAAAAAACTGACTCATGTCGACAGTGTCCAACTCTTCCTTCTTCCTTGGGCTCTCAAGAGTGGGAAGCAGGCTTCCTTCTGCAGTCTCATGTCTGAAAGTAAGCGGGGGCGCACAACCCCAACCCCCTATTTGCCGCTTTTGATGTTCATCAGTGCCGTTGCAAGGGCTTTCACCCCATCACACAAAATGCATTATAAAATTTCACAGCGCCCCAAATTTTCAATACCTAATCATGCAGACTTTACTGGAGGTAGACTGAAACTGCAGGACCTACCAATATACAAGGTTTTGATGATTTTACTGGAAATCCTAGAAACGGAACAGTTGTCTTGAAGAAACGAGGGCATTCTTTGAGAGAGGTCCTGGAGGAGATTTTTAAGATCCCGTTTAAAATTTGACATATTAATGATCTCCCCTTCAACCCAACATTCGCTGCTATGAAAATGTTTAAAGGAATTCACTCACCATTGTCCCTGTTAGTTGGGAATGAGGGCTTATTGATTCCCGGTATCGATCTGCTACTTTAGATAAAAACAATACTTTCCAAAGTACTCTCAAAAGAGTTTAAGGACTAAAGTAAAAATGTAACTTATGCTGGTTACTAGGTGATTGATCACAACTGATTTTGCTGCCACAGAACATAACTTACTGTGACACTGCTTATCTGGGCCCTGGAGTCAGCCCTCATTGAACTGTGCATTATGTATGAATGATTGATGCGGGTTTGAATATTTTGTTAGATTCAACTTTCAATCCATTTTCCGTAGCTGACTTACATAAAAGATGAGTCCCACTGAAAAGTTCTTCAGGAGGAATGTAACAATTATGAATTTAAGCGATCTCTGGTGATTTTGTTCGTCTGGCAAAGTTAATTCCTGCTTTGTTTAGAATCAGGGGGCTGACGTCGAGCCTGGCTCATTTGGGCAGGTATTTTTCCAAACGAAATATCTTTTTTGTCCATGTCAGAAATTTAAAAATACAGAAACCGGCTAAAACCCTACGAAGGTCAGGGAAAGGGGGAACAGTCAGGCGAACACGTCTCTTGGGAAGTGTAACATTTGAACTTTATATCCTGACCCGCGTTAATTCGACCTTATTTATTCATATCATTGTACCTAACTGAAATATATATTTTTAACATTTGCAAGGGATTACATTAAAGCCCCCACAAATGGCAGTGGACATACAGCGATATAATGCCTTCTCCGTCAGATTACGGGATGCGAATTCATGATCTCTTTGTCCACAGAAGGACGAGGCTTGACGATGTGAAATGACAGCTGTTTTCATCCCGGTCAGTCTGTTTCATACAACGGTCCATCATTAGAGATCATTACTGTATTACTATTGTTAACAAGGAAGAATACAGCCTATGCCTTAGTCTGTCTGAGATATAATAAGTCTTATGGAACAAGAGTACCCTAAAGGCCCTTCGCTTCTAAAAATGATTAAACTTCATTCAAATCCCAGCCTGTAACCCACTTCTGGGCATAGCATCAAAGTCAGCTCCATAGGTGTGATCTAAGGCGGTATACTATTCCTGCCTCAGGTTTTGCACAAGAGTGGTTTGCATGCATTATCCTCAAAGAACAGATTGCCTTTTACCAAAATCCTATGCATTTTGGCACTTGGTGAGTGTCTTAGATGGCATTAACTGTAAAACATTTCTTTTTACATAATTATGGCTTTGTTTTGAGTGTGTGCTAAGATGGTTGTAAAAGTTTTAAATGTGAAGGGCTTGGGGAATAAGAGAAAAATCTTTGAACAAAAATGAAAGCCTGTTGTTAACAATTAAAGTTAAAAATTTTCCTGACAGTCTTTCCAAACTTGAGGAGAAAAACTCCACACGGTTATTTTAATAATTGTTCCCCAAATTACACCATTATCGGAAATGTATGGAAAATAGAAGTTGTGATGATTGTCTAAACACCTGGAGAATTACAGCTATTGTTTTCCGGGCATATTTATGTAGCAATACGACCATCTTTGTCAATAACTGATAAAAATAAACGCAGAGAGACCTGGTGTTTATTCTAATAATGAGAAACCCTTCTCGGGTGCTCAGAAAGGGCCTTTGCCTCAGGCATTACTCTGATGCCTGAATCCACCAACCTTGCCATGAATGTGTTAATTGACATGCTTGTATAAATTTTAGTAAAGCCATAATATTTTTGCATGGCAACTATTAAAAATATTTTTTTTCTCTTAATTTCACCAGGGAGGCTGAGACTCTGAATTTTTCCCCCTTGCAGGAGGGAATAATTTAGATTTTCTTCCATCCCTGTCAGAAGTTGAACAGACGAACAAAACAGATTCTTCAGAGACAATTTTACACAGAGTTACATCCATCCAATTCAATTATAAATTAAATTGACTAACGAACCATAGCTCATTATGGGAATCAATTACTCAGAACTGTCTTTGGACCAAAAATGTGGAAAATAAAAAATAATGGTCATACTTCAATATACCAGATTGTCAACGTTTGAAAGCTCTGTTTTTCTCTAGCTTGGCATAGTCCAACGCCAAAAAGAAATGATAATCATTTGTTTTACTGCTCCTAGAGATGTTCTCGTTTTATGAAGACTAGTTAATTCTTGAGTTTTGATCTCTTTGGGACGAGTACCTCAGGCTTTTCTGAGATGACAGGCCAACCCTGGAGTCATGTACTCACACGGGGATCTTTCAGATCAACTTATGCAAATGTGTTATTAAAAGGAGCCTCCTTTTAGCCTCTAGTGCCACCCAAGCAATAAGAGTCAAAAATCTTGGGAGGTCATGTTAAAAAGCATTTTATTAATAAAATGATTCAAGTAACAGAATGGTGTGGGGGGCCGAGGGCAGGGCATACCCCTCTGGAGCATTTTCAGTCCAATTGTTTAGTAAAAGTAAATCCATGAGGAATCCAGTGCCTGCCTTATTTACCGAGCAGTAGGCCCTGATAAAGAAACACTATTAAGGCAATAACACTCTCTACAATCTTCCTCTTTTTGTGGTCCACAGTCCAGAAATTTTCCATCTGTTACAATGAATTAAGAAACTGTTCTGTTTGAACATGTGTAGGTAAAGGTGAGATGTATCGGGGCATACAGACCTCAACACCGGGGACGTGTCGTAACACAGTATGGGAGTCTTTTGCCCACATAACATATCACGGTAAGATGGTCAAAGAACTGTACTAAGACTTTTTTTCCAAGGAACTAAACTCCTGAAGATGCCTTAGTTTTCCTTTTCCTCGTATACTTCTCAGGCACACTTGGAGAGCAACAAGGATAAATATTTCAAACGCAAGTGTTCACCTAAAGAACTAAGATCTCTGAAAAAAAACAAAACAAAACACTCTTATGTGTATTTTACTCATCCAATGAAGCCAAAAGGAAATTGTTCACCCAGGAAAAGCTGCACTATTCATGAAAACAAGTTAATCCTCATAAATATATAATTCAGCATAATTTTCCTTAGAACCTCATATTTTTAAAACATCCATTTCTTAAAATGGATTGAATCTGTTTGTTTCACTAAAACACTATTTTTTTTTTTTTAAAACATCAGATATAAAAGAGAAGTAGCTGGAAAATCTCAAATGTGTTTCTGGCTGATACAGTGAGAAGGGGGACAGACCCTTCCTTATTTATTTATTTGTTTGTTTGTTTGTTTGTTTTGCCAATAGAACAAGGGAAAAGAATAGGTGCATTTCCCATTTTGTCCAACAGAAAGGAAAAAAGAATGAATGGACCTGTAATTACAAATATAAGCATCTAATAGAAGGTCCCTTGAAAAAATTCATTTCAATAAATGGGGTCAAAGTTCAGAAATTTTCATTCAGGGCTCAGAACTCAAGAGTTCAAAGATTGCATAATGGGTTTTGGATTGAATCATTTAAAAAGGGGATTGGTTGCCTTCTACAATAAATAAACACAACTCAACTTACTGTTTCAATGGCTTTCTGTTCTGTGAACAGCTCAAGCCTTGGGGTAAAGCTTGGATCCAAATCCTGACTCAGTCCCTTCCCATCTGGGAGACAAGAAACAAGTCAACCTTGCTATGCCTCAGTTTCCCAATCCTTAAAACTAGAATCGTAATAAAACATATTTCCTCATGTTGCCAGGAGAATCAAATACACACAAAGTACTTAGCACAATGTCTGACATACAGGAAGACTCAATCCATGTCTAGCTATTATTTCTGTCCTGATTGGTCTTTTTATTTTGAAATTTCAGAATATGCAACTGCACAATTCCAAACCCAAAAGGAAGAGAATATTTTCTCTCACTCTATTTGCAGGCACTTTGTTAAGATTGGGCCATGCCTGTTTCTCCAATAGGCCACCATTGCCTAATTTTTAGGGTTGCTTACTAACCAGGGTCTGCAGCTGGGCATCCAGGGGACTCCTGTAGGGCACCGGGTGCAGCCATCTCCTGAAGTCCCCTAATCCGCCCCCCCCCCCCCCCAGAGGTTCCAGCACTTCCCAGTTCTTGGCTACATCCGCATACCTAGCGGTACTCAGAGGCCACCCTTCAAGCATAAGGCCATCATAGGAGATCATTACTAAGTGATAGCTGCCCTGCAGGTTATAAACACTCGGGGAAATCAGATCCACATTTCTGATAATCTGTCAGAATTTTGAAGGTGTGCCTTATAAAGGCCTTAAGCATGGCTGAGCAGTGTTATTGCATGAATATTTTGCTCTTGAGCCCACATTCAACTGAATATTCGTGTTATCAGTAGTAAATACCTTTCTCTTTACTCCTTCGTGTAGCGATAGGCAAAGAATCTAAGTTTGAGAAGCTGAGATCAGACTTGCACTGTATCACAGTACTTCTTGGCAAAGCCTTCCGCTGTTTTAATTTTAACCAATTAGAAGAGCCAATCTTCCTTTCGTTCAGAAATGTATTAAAAGATATCACATTCAAAGGCTAGACATGCCCGCAATTAATTACTGGTGTCCAGCTAAAGGTCTACCATTAGCTATTGCCATGACAACCTTTAGAAGGCCTTGGCCCACCTGTTGCAAGATAGAAAGAGCATTAGGCAGTTGGTTCCTGCACTTGGCCTCCCTCTGGCCTATGGGGAATTCGTACTAATTAGAATTAGTTGTCCTTCTGTAGTCCAGCTCCTGACACAAATTGCATTCTGTAGCTTTTTGTTCCACTTGAGTTCACAGACAAAATAGCCCATGCCATGTTTGAAATGAAGCAAGGCAATATAAAAGGATTTTATGTAATTGGCTAATATACTTTAACATTTCAACTAATATCTTCAGTGTTGGTTTCTTGGAAGGGAGCGTGTTTACTTTCTTCTCCTTTTACTCAATAGTTGTTGATGATCATACAGCACGTAATTTTAATATGGCTTGTTTGGGTGTCATTAACCCATTGTCTGGCTCAACTGCATATAGAACAAAACAAGTGACCTTTAAAAATGATAGTTTGAAATGGTCCCATGGTAATGGTGAAGAGAAGTACAAACAGCAAAGAAAACGAAAGGATCGTTTCTCACGTCTCACTGAAGGAAAACTTGATTGAAAACAAGAGCCCGCGGAGGAAGAGCCATAATGAAATAGAAGAGCTGGGAAGCGAAAGAAATTATTAGGATGTGAGCATGTGCAGGTCACCAGAAAGAGTGGTCCCCAGACTCTGTAGGAGCCAACAAGACACAGCCACAGGACTGACAAGGGGAGACTTGAGAAGAGAAAAACTTGTTGATATTTCCCTAACTTTGAACTTTTACTATCCCAGGATATTCAGAAGGAAGAGAAGAGATGCCACATGAGCTGTATCTTATGCTATATCGTTCTATGCAGAAGAGGATGAGGGCATTGATGATGGAACAGTGTCATCTCAGAAGTAGAGTCCGGGGCATCTGGGTGGCTCAGTCAGTTGAGTGTCCGACTTTGGCTCGGGTCATGATATCGCTGTCCATGAGTTCAAGCCCTGTGTCAGGCTCTGTGCTGACAGCTTGGAGCCTGGAGCCTGCTTTGGATTCTGTGTCTCCCTCTTTCTCTGCACTTCCCCCCCCTCACACTCTGTCCCTCTCTCTCTCTCTCAAACATAAATAAACATCAAAAAAAAAAAATTTAAGAATAAGAGTCTGTGTGGTCTTTATAATCTCACTAAGGAGTCATTTTAGTCACTTCTAGAAATAGCAAGAATCCAAACACAAAGAAAAATTGATGGCCTAAAGAATTCCTGTGAGATTTTTCACAGGGCTGAAGAAGCCTGGAGGCCTCAGTTTGCCCAGCTCATTTTAGTTATGAACTGGAAATAGGGCTTGATTCTTTCACCTTTCCAGTCTAAGTACCTACACTTCCAAGAATTCGTGAGACAAATGATCTCAGGCTTCTTATGGACTTTCTCTCTATACAAGAGGTTTTCTAAGGAAAGTATCTTAATCTTCCCACAAAAAATAAGAGAGGGTTTTATTTTTATTAAAGACCCAGTGAGAACTAAGAGAATGTTCCTTTCACAAAAGATGTGTTCTTAGTTGGGGAAGACACTTGCAAAAACCACCATTTGCCTGTTCATGAAAGAGGAAATGTAAGTAGTTTTAAAATAAAATCTATACACATCCCAAATTCATTCTCCAAGCTACCATATCAACCTCATATTGTTCAGAATGGGACTGAGGCCAAGAACAAATATCTCTCTTCCTTTCCCTGACTTTGAATCTGAATTCTGAAATGATAAGAGGTACTTTAAAATTCTTAAAATAGATGGATTTAGGAATGTCTGAGCCAAGGTAGTGCCTAGTTACTCATAGATAAGCCAGAACTGCCTTCGTGAGTGTATTAAATTGAAAATGTGTAAAATGTGCAAAATGTGCAAGAAAAATCACTAAAAAGTCCAAGGAAATTTTCAAGTCTCAATTTAACTGAGAAAATTACCTATCTTTTCAATCTTTTGTGTTCTATTGTAAAGTATTATAGAACTACTTGGGGACAATAGGAAAGTCATTCGTTAGAAAACAAGAACCTTCCAAATGAAAATGTCAATGTGTTTATCAAGGAACAGGCCTTTCCATGCTTTCTCTGTGTTGGGAAATTTTAGGTTTATTTATTTGTTTGTAAAGCTTTCCTTTTCCTAGAGCCACTAGGGAGGGAACAAAAAAAGTTTTTCACTACAGCATCTAGAACAGATAATGTCAATAATAATAACGTACATGAACATTAACCACAAAACACAGTACAAACCACATTACACCCCAGCTGGGTAGGCCAGGCTAGTTAATTGACTTGCTAGCATGAAAAAGTTGATCTATGCACAGAAACTTCTCTGATGGCTTGCCAGAGTATAAAATGGGCAACCCCAAAAGGCTTTTCAGTTCTTAAGAATGCTCTAGTGGACAGTTGCTCAGTAAGGGCAGAGGTCCCATGGGGAAGATACAGAGTGGGTTCTTCTCCAATATTCTCTATGTTGTGAAACTGCCTTAAAATGAATTTACATTTATATTAAGATTTGTCCCAAGGGGGCACCTGGTGGTTCAGTCAATGAAGCATCGGACTCTTGTTTTCAGCTCAGGTCACGATCTCACGGTTTGTGAGTTTGAACCCCACATCGGGCTCTGCACTGTGAGCGCTCTCTCTCCATCTCCCTTTCCCTCCCCCTGTGCTCTTTCTCGCTCTGTCTCAAAGTAAATAAACAAACTTAAAAAAGAAAAGATTTATCCCAGGACCCACCTTTTCCTGCATGCCTTCCCTATTCCTCCCACTCCACTCTCAAATATTGACGAGGTACATTTTCTATGTTCTATTGTGCCTGCCTCTAGATAAACTCTTTGCCTTTTTATTAGCATTCTCTCCAATCTACAGATTTCTAAAGTAAAGTATCTTGATTTTCCTGTGAATACCAAGTAAGACACAGAAATTAGTTTTACTAAGAGGGACTCAATATAGGAGTTGAAAAAAATGTCCCTATGAGTGTTTTACAACCTTCTATGTGCCTGCCTCTCCTACTGGTCTGTGAGCATTGGAAGGAAAAAATGGGCCCCCCCAATACTTACCTGGCACATAGCTGATGCCTAATAACTGATTAATGAATGCATGAATGAATGAATTTCATTGTTTTCTGAGGACCATAATAAAATAGCAGTAAAGCTTGACATTGACCTTTACCCCATCTGCTTCACAAGTTGGGTGGAACAAGGCCATTTTGCAGGATTAACATTTTTAGTGAAGAATTTGTGCTTTGGGAAAATTCTGCCAACAGCCAACTCTTGGGAGAAGTTATGTCTTTCCAGACAATGAAGTGTTTAAATTAGCAAATAATAGGTTCCCTTTGATCCCGACAGAGTTCATTCTCCTATCCAAGCTCTTCCGAAGGAGCCAGAAGAGGAAGACAAAGGATGGTTTGTAAAGCCCAAGAGAGTAACTGTGGTCAGGTCAGGGAAGTTCGAGGTCTCAGTGGCAACCGATGGGGATTTGTGCAGACAACCAAGCAACGACCATTATTCCAGAGCTTGATTGCTCATGGTGACCTGAGAATTTTCTTCCACCTCCTTAAGGATTGATCTCTACTGTAATACAACATGGAAGAAAAACTAGGCCGTAAGCCAAAAGTCACACCTGAGGTAATCCTGGACTGACAACCCCTGAACCAGTCACAATGACCTCTTAATTTCTGCTTATAACATAGAATTCTGGGACATCCTTAGAGGGCAAATGAGAGGAAAGATGAGAATCCCTGTGACTGATGGTAGTTCTAAGATCTGGTGTCTCTCCAAATAGTTTATACTTTGGATCTGACCTTTCTTCTCATTTCTTTTTTAAGTCACCAAGGCATTTCTGTGAAAAAAAAAAAAAAAAAAAAAAAAAAAAAAAAAATCATGTGTTGCAAAAGGCCCAAAGCAAGTGTAAAGGAGAGAATAAAATGATCTATCAAAATTGTATGAATTTGTAATTCATAATAGGCAAGAGGCAATTTAAGGAGATAGTTTTCCACCTTTGACACTCTTGTCAAAATAAATGTGGGGAAGATAATTACAGTAATTAACAAAAGAGTTAATTTTACTTTGTCATGAGATAAGGTTCAGTTTGATTTCTAAGAGAAGATCGATACCAAATACTTTGTCTTCAGGGCTGTTGTTTATTATATATTTAGACCAGGGGTATGTATCAGTTTCTCAGCTATTGACTTTCATTGGGACAATACTATACCAACACCCAGAGGCCTCAACCACAACCCTCAGCTCTTTCCTTCCTATCTCCAATCCATGATTCCTTTGCCTACTCAGCAAAGAAGTCTTACATTATATTCTATTAAGCCAAACACAAAAGTGTTAGGCTCTAGAATATATTTTTCACATGAAATTGTTCATTTTCTTGCTGGAAAATAATGTCACTTGAAGAGATCCTGGGCCTGCACGCTGTTTGATTATGATCCTCCAAGAACCACATGATCAGCAGCAAATGAAATTCTAGCAAACAAACCTCAGCAGTGATCATATCCTCTGAGTCAGAGTTTACTAACCACGTGGCCAGTTGAGAAAGTGGTGTTTTGTAAGACTTATAAGCTCCCAGCTGAGGGGGCATGCATGAATACACAGTTGTCTGTTGGGGAACGCTTGGCCTCAGGTTAGCCTGCAGTGAGGGTCCAAAACATTATAAACGGGGCAGAAGAAATGCTGCATTTCTTTAGTAATTGAAGCCATTAGATAACCTCATTCTTGGATGCTTATAGTGTTCCTCATTAAGTTTAACTATGTTTACGAACATTTCATGCCAACTGTACCTTTTGAAAAAAAGAAGATAAATGAAAGGCCCCAGTTATCAGAACTTGGTTGGGAGGTGAGAAAGTGCTGTAGATGTAGAGGCCCACAGTTCTCTTCCAGTCCCATGCCAAAATAGACCGTGGTTGAATCTGTACGTGGTAAGCAGCTGTTACACCACTTTTCTTGGCTCACTTTCCTTTTTAAGAAATTTAGAGGTATATAGGACACCTGGGTGGCTGAGTCGGTTGAGCGTCCAACTTTGGCTCAGGTCATGATCTCGCATTTTGTGAGTCTGAGCCCCACATCAGGCCCCACACTTTGCTGTCACAGCAGAGTCCCCCTTCAGATCCTCTGTCTCTCTCTCTCTATGCCCTTCCTCTGCTCGTACTCTCTCCAAAATAATTAAACATTTTTTTTTAATTAAAAAAAAAATTAGAGGTATAAGTAAGATGACCACTAGGTTATTCCAGCTCTGACATTCAGGTGTTCATTCCAGCAGCCCTTTACCTAACATCAGAAAGATAAAGAACTGACTGCTTTTCCCCAAACAAAATGCTAAACTTTCTGGTCAAGAGTATATACAATCTTTTGTTGTGGTTATTTAAGTGGAAGAAGGGGGGAAAAATTAATGTCATTGTATCAGTTAGCCAATGCTGTGTAACAAGTCACACCAAAACTCAGTGGCTTCAGTCAATAAATATTTATTAGTTTTTATGAGTTTGTGGATCAGCTGGACAGTTGGCCAATCTGGGTCAAGCTCAGCTTACCTTAGCAACATGTTCATGTGTTTGTGTTCAGCTGGTGAACTGGTGGAGGGCTGCTCATGTACGATAGCCTTGCTCACGTGTGTGACATTTGACACTTAGCTGGGAAGACAAAGGCAATCAAGCTATCGGCCTCCCATCATCTACTAGGCTAGATGAGGCTTATTCTTTCCTCAGATATAAGCTTAGAAGTGGCATTGCTTCTGCCATGTTCTGTTGGCCAGAGCAAGGTCAACCCAGGTTCCAGGAATTGGGAAATAGGATTGGCCTCTTGATGGAAGGAGTTACGAGGTCATATGGCAAAGGCCATGGCCACAGGAAAAGGTGAAAGATCGCTCATTTTTTCCATTAATCCACTGCAATCACAAATAATGTTTTACTGGCTCTGAGAATACAGTGATAATCAAGATCCAATCATCACCTTCAAGAAAATCACTTTAGAGTGGGGAAGGAACTAGACACAGCTAATTAAAATGCAATGTAATAAATAACAGCAGAGATAATAAGGAACCAAGACGCAAGGCAGCTCCTGCTCCAGAGACTTGGGGAATGCTTCTCAGAGGCGGTGACCTTTGAGCCAAGTCTTGTTTGGGGCTGGATCCCGGTGCCTGACATGGTTCCCGGCTTACAGTAAGCACTCAGTAAATATTTGATGAATAAATAAATGAAGAATGAGAAGGAGTTGGCACAAAGTGAATGAAAAGAAAATCATTCCAGAGAGAAGAACCAGGATGAGGTATGAGAAAAGAACTTAACACTTCATCTCTGTGAATATTTATTTTTTTTTCTATGAATATTTGCTAAATGTCTAGTATGTGCTGGACACTAGGGATAAGGAACATGAACCCTCAAGGGGATGGAAGAGAGAATATGCCTGTGCTTATACTCTCCTTTGTTTGAGAGAGGGTATGTCTACGTCCTGTAACCCCTTAGGCCCTACTCACACAAACATCACCACAACTACTACTTTTCATGTGAGGAAACCACTATTGGTGGACTCAGTGAGGATGTGAGCCAGTGGCCAATGCTGGGCTGCCCCAGCACATGAGCTCAAGCCTCAAGGTGCACTCATTCAATAGTGGCCAGACCCCTTGTCACTGCCCCATCAGAAGCCCTGGTTTTTATTTCCCTTCGAAAGCAAAGTGCTCAAAAAGGATACAATCCATAAGTAATGGGTTACCAGTTGGAATCCCAGACCATCTTGGAATACTTTCTTAGGTTTTATGGAAACCATATTTTGGTTCTGGGACATGAACGGACCTGGCATAGCTTTTGCCGGTCTTGTAAATATGTCAGTGTTCTTAGAAATGGCATGGGCTGGGTCAAGCTCTGCTCTTTTCGATCTACCCCATGTTATGTAAGGTTAGTTGTCAAAGGTATAATACCATAAGACGTTTGCAAAGGTGTCTGACTCGTGCAAAAACCTTTGTCGGTGAGTGCCAAAATTCTAGGACTTGGGTTTTCTCCATGTGTTTCATACCCATCCGAAGTGGAAAGCTCATGTTTCCTTATCAAGTGTACCCAGAGTAACCTATAAAAGCATTAATACAATACATAGATTAAAAGTATTATATGTCCCTAAGTTTGCTCAAATTCTATTAGCCTTATCTTGATTTCTTTTAAGGATTATAGACGTAAGTTCATTACTTCGGGCTGAATATAGCTCTCGATTCTTTCTACTTAACTTTGTAATACTAAATAGATATCTATGACATTCAAATACTTAACAACTAGTAAAAGATAGGTACTGATCAGTCAGAATGGGTATATGGAGGCCACAGGTGTGCCAGTCATTAGTTTGTAGTTTTGGGGTAGTAGGGAGTTCTGAAAGAGGCACAGGGGGTGCTCTCATGGCCAGAATGGTGTGGGAAAGGGGAGTAATTTTAGAGTTGCTGGGTGCCACTCTTGACCAGTCATCATCTAGCACTGTGCTACAAGGCATGTGCCCGGTCCATATCTGATTAATCCCTGTCTCTGCAGTTAGGGTAAAGCTCCCTGCAACATACCTTATAATCGCTGATTTCTAAACTTTAGGGATAAGGTTGGTTGACCACGTACAAATTGACAAATATTCTTTGCCTTTACTCCAAGTAACGCCAACAACCAACCTTCTTTTATTATAAGGAAGAAATTATACATTTAAGAAGACCAGGATGAGTAACAGTTATGCGAAGTCAGCTGGCTAAATGTGTCATTAAAATGAAAACTGCCAAGCAAATGTAAAAGCAGACCTTGCTTTGGGGTTAGCAATGTCAACGTTTCCTTTTCTCCTTCTGCCATCTCTCCCCCCACACTCTTTGATTCCCTCAACCCCACTGTCGTTAACTTGTACGACTGGTCTGCAGGGTTGAGCTCTAGCAGTGCAGGATTGTTGTAAAGAACTCGTGAAAAATGATCCAAGGATCCAGTCTTTGGTGCAGGCACTGGGCTTCCTTTCCATTTTCTTGTGTTTTTGGTCTTTAAAGGCAAATTCTTTACTGGTGCAGTAAGACTAGGGCTTGATAAACAGAACAAATGTTATTTTAAACACCATAATGATAATAATTTAATCAAATGTGATTTGCTTTTAATAACTTTATTGGTTCTTTCATTTTGAAAAGCGGCCATGTGAATGGTTTGCTTTTGCATTTTTAACGAGAGAGGTAATAAATGATCCCACTTGCAGGAGCAGGAGACTAATGATGCTTATTCCCACACTCTTTGTTTAGTGAAACTAAGTCAGCAGACCCTGCCATTATAAGCCATTGGCTTTGATAAAGCCCATGACAGCACTGGGCCTGGTCCTTTTTCAGAACTTGAAGGTATCCACCAGGCAGGTCATTTCTAACCTTTGCACTGGGCCTAGTATTTATAAAGCACTTTCAATAACATGCACTCCTTTAAATCCTAAGACTCCATATCACAGATGAGACACTCGAAGTAACACCGACTTGCCCAATGCCACACCACCAGTAAGTGGTGGCTTTGGGACTTGAACCCTGCCCTTCTACCCCCATATTCAAGCTCCTGCCTCTATACCTTGGTGGGTAGCATGTCACTGGGTGGCTCCATCGGTTGAGTGTCCAGCCACTCAGGTCACGATCTCATGGTTCGTGGGTCCGAGCCCCGCCTCAGGCTCTGCGCTGACAGCTCAGAGTCTGGACCTGCTTCGGATTCTGTCGCCCTCTCTGTTCTTCCCCCTCTCACACTCTGTCTCTGTCTCTCTCTCAAAAATAAAATAAACATGAAAAAATTTTTGAAAGAAAACATAAACAAGTCATCATTAAACCTGCACGCTGGGGCGCCTGGGTGGCTCAGTCGGTTAGGCGTCCGACTTCAACTCAGGTCACGATCTCACAGTCCGTGAGTTCGAGCCCCGCGTCGGGCTCTGGGCTGATGGCTCAGAGCCTGGAGTCTGCTTCCGATTCTGTGTCTCCCTCTCTCTCTGCCCCTCCCCTGTTCATGCTCTGTCTCTCTCTGTCTCAAAAATAAATAAACGTTAAAAAATTTTAAAAACAAAACAAAACAAAACAAAACAAAAAAACCCTGCACGCTGCTGGAATGATTTGCATTAGAAAACTTCATCCACTCACACCCAGAGGCCGCTCCCCTTGAAGTGGTTTCTAATGGTTCAAGTGCCTATTGGCACCTCCTCCAACAAGGGGTATCGTTTGTGCACAATCCAATCCAGGACCGGGCCATCATTAAAGCGTTTGTGGGTTGTTAAGGAATTTCCATCCTGCTGGAACCCAAAGCTCCTGGAATTCATCGTCTCTATTTTATACTTGCTCTTGTTTGTGAAACTCGCTTTGCCAAAAACCTCTGTAAGCTGACTGGATGTTGCTGTGAGTTCCAGACAGTCGAGCCCCATACCAGGTCAAAAGGACCACGGGTTGGTGAACTTTGGCGATAACATCAGAACACAGTCCTGATGCCTTACAACTGAGTATCAGACAAAGAACGGTGGCAGGAAAGAGGCCCGGGGTAGGGAGAGGGAACAGAAGGGAGCATAGGATGTAGTGGATTCCCCTCTCCTGGAGTCCCCTAAAAACTGCTTTGAGAAGGAAAAAGGTGACTGGTAAGTTTATTTATGCTTTTTAAAAAGCACTGCCAATCCCAATTTATCAGTTACTGTCTTGTGACAATTTATTCATTGTTCACTGGTAGAAGCCAGAAGTTACATAGAAATGCATGATTGGTGATAGCTTCTCTATTTCAATATGGTATAATAGAGATAACACAGTGCCCAAAAGCTCTGCAGCCGACTTTTTGTCTGCTTTGTCTCTTTTCATTACTCTATCAGAATCTTCATTTAATATAATCCAAAAAAGCAAGGTAATTGCTTCACTTATCGGTTATCATCGTTCTCGCATACTTATCGTGTCAAAATTATTTATGTGGATAGGCCAGGTTGATCTTGCTGCATTCAGAAGCTTAAAATTTGAATAACTGTTCTGCCAGTTAGGTTATCAAAATTGCAGCATAAGCAATGAGCTTCTCTTTTCTGGACACTGGAGTAGGGAAAAGGAATCACCCCTTAGGTGTGCAGGTGGAAGGGGAGCACTGGGCTGGGGGTGGCACTCCAAACCAGCTCTTTTGGCAAAAAGAGAATAGAAAAGGCCACACAATGAAGAGAGCAACTAAAAGGTTCATTGTGTGGGTCATGACAAAGTAAAAGAGAAATGAAGTCAATTGGACGCTTCCTTTGACAGTTTTTCCTCAACAATAATCTCCAGAATAATTGATACAATTGTGCTGAAAGGCAAGACAAACATGGCAACCCGGATCGTCATATACCCAGCCCTCCCCTCCACACAAGACCTTCACACAGATGAGTATTTCAATATGCATTTTCCTACTCGCTAGTCATTTTTCAATTGTCAAGTACTTCATCACTTTAAAGGCATATTAGGCTAATGTGAAATGTGGCAAGTTTTCAGTCAAGAAGTGAACATTTATTTCTACAAAATAATTTTTGTTAGTTAAGTCTTGTTTTGAAACACCTAAGACTCTTTTTCTCTTTCTCTTACAAATGTTGATGGTAAAAAGGAATTATTTTAAGTGTTCATTCCCAGCTCAGCCTCAAGGACTGTGGCTGTATCGTCAGAGATTGGTCAGGTGAATGTACATTTTGATTCTTGCCAAATTTTGTGAGCTTTTTCAGTGAGAGCCTCAGAGCCAACGGGGACGTTCAATCCCACTTCTTTCAGAGCCACTAACCCTCTCTCAGAACATCTATGCTGCAGTGCGACCCTCCCATACGTAGCCAGCCATTCTCAGACTCAGTAAGGGAATGACCAGAACTAATAGATACTATTCTTATGAGTGTCTCAAGATCATCGTGGGCTAAGTAATGGGTACTTTTTAATATTTTTCAAATGCCCTCAATGTGACAGATAATTCTTTTTAAACTTATTTACCCAGATCTTGCTGCACTAGTAGCTAGTATCTAATATCAATAAAAAAGATTTATCTGAACTAACTGTCAATTTATTTCCTAAAGGACAGCTGATCTTTTGAGGCTGCTTTCATTCCTCGCTTACAGTGATGAGCCATGGAGCTGGAAGCATGTAAAAGGGAGCACGAGGTCTTATTTGTGGTTTTCTCTTATGGCTGTTTTGGTAAATTTTCTGAAAACGGGGCGAAGCATTCATACATACAACCCAGCATTTATATTAATTCTCGGGTAGCTACCACTGTTCTAGAAGTTAGAACCGAAAGCTAGGTGGATGACCTTTAAAGATCCTCCCCAACCCTGAAATTAGATTATGATTTAAGAGTCTAATACAATGACGATGCATTTGAAGAAAGATCCATGGCGGTCAATATCCCAGTGCATGGGAGAGTGTCTGGTATCCACATTCACGTATGTATTGGGTGAACGAATGAAAGAATAAATGAGTGAATACTCTTTTTCCCTAAACTTCAACCTTCAAAACGCCATTCAACATTCAGTAAACATCGCACATCTCTGCCACCTAACAGGCCTGGCTTGCATACCAACTCTTTAGAACCCTCCCCTGGTCACTTGGCACGTGGCCTTCTGACTCCGTAGCACCAACACCTACTCCCTCGGATTGTCATCATGGATACACATCTCTTACATGCCTGTCTTATGCTGAAAACAGGGACCGTGTCTATACTTTATTATTTCCATACTGACTGATGAAGTACCTTACGGACATTAAATATAAGTAAATATCAAATAAAGAACGAACTGATTAGTTCTTAACGTTATCTGAAGCATTAGAACAAAACCATCAGCGTGGCACTTTCTTCCTTAAGCACACCTAGTGTCCTTATCATCATTATTATTATTATTTTTACTGTCCATATTATCATCACCACTCACTATAATTCTTCTACCCAAACCAAAACTAGCATAACGCATGGAGGTGGGAATGTTAATGACTATCTATTGAATGCTTACTTCTAAGAGATGAGAAAGGTAAGTCACCTACACCTAAATCCAGCTTGCCTTTAACGCAAGTCCACTATGTTGTTTATCCATTAATTTATCTGTAACATTTTGACCATGTGTCAGGTGGTGCGCAGCTACGGAGATTGAGGGATAAATAAGATGCTTCTTCTGCCTTGTCCAGTGATGGAGAAAGAACTATATACAAGTAATTACATAGTTTAAAAATCTATTTGCTGTCTGCTAGTTGTGCAACCTTGGGCAATTCGTGTGTCTTCTCAGGGCCTCAGCTTCTTTAATCGGTGAAAGAAATAATCATACTACGGTCATGTTTCTGTGACAGAGTTATTATTTCATGATGCAGTGCCTGGTAGGTGGTAGGCACTCAACAAAGGTTGGTTGTATCTGAACGTCCAAAATACCCCAAGGGAACACAGAAGACAGAGAAACTAACTCAAAATATATAGAAAGAAAGACTTCATGGGGTTCAGACTGGAAGGACCAGAGGAAAGTTTGCAAGATAAAAAGGGGAAGGAAATAGATCCCAGGGGTGGAAGCATTATAGACAAAGGCCAGAGGTGTGAAAGATCTCATCAAATTATAGTCAGTGGATAATATTCGCTGGAGACTCTGAAAACTCCTAATCTTTTTCTTCTACCCAATTATTGCCTAATAGTTATCCCCTACTTCAAAAATGTGGGGATTTTTTTCCTCCTTCATTAAAACAACTTATATCAGCATGTATTCTGTTTCATTTGGTATTGTTTTAGAATAAGGACTTAGTTTATTGCAATAATCTCAAATTTAATTTTAAATTCTAGAGTAAGGCAGCCACCATCAGGTTTCAGTCATACATGCAAAATGTTAACATATATCCTATATATGTTATCAAGGGAGGATTTGGTGTCTGAATAACGGTTCTGTTAATATTTTCAATCTAACATCACACTTTTATGTTATCAGGAACATCTACATGACAATGCATGTCTATGCAAAAATAGAGAAATGTGGCCAAATTCTAGATGTCTCGAATGATCTAGATGCTTGACAAGATATGCACTTGAAATCCTAACAAAATGATAGCAATAAATAAAATAAATAAAAATCTAGAATTTTTACATTAAAAATATTTACCCAGTTTTGGATATTTAATGTTATTTTGGTGTGCTGTATGAATACATTTTTCCTCTACTCATTACTGCCATGACTATGTCAGACTTTTTAAAACTTATTTGGGTCAAGGTATTCAGTAAGCACTGTTTTTTCACTCTATTAGAGGTCATTAGTTCTCAAACAACTTTTTATTGCCTTTTAAAAATAGGTATTCTATTGGCTTTTTCCCGGTGATCTGGGGTCCTGCCAATCCTCCACAGATCTTCACATGTTATCATTCTTGGCTCTGTGATCACATCAATTATTTTCTTGGCAAATCCAAGGTAGAGTTGGTCAAGCTCAACTCACATAAAAATATGTAACACCCCAAAGTAAATTGTAGGCTAGTTCAAGTTCTTTTTGAACTTTAATTTTTATCTTAGCCTTCTGGGTTAGGTACTTCTCTATAGTTACTTTCTCTTGTGATCACGCTATTCTGTACACACATGGGACTGCCAAGAGGCTTAGGGAACAATTTAAAATCATCCAAAGCCCTTAACACTATTAAATCCGACTTGATCCATGAAGAATAATTAGCAAGGTCTGGGGAACTTGTATGGGAATTTACCTATTTACAGTTAGGTCTGTTTGTGAAGAGCCAGATGAGTGGTAGCCAGATTCAGATAAGCATTTAGAGCAATTCTAAGACAGCCATATAGTCTCTTAACTCAAGATGATGGACAGGACCTACATTGCCTCCTTTCCATGCAAAATTCCTATTCAAACGACATTCACATATACAAATAAATACATCCTTGGCAGCACTTGAAACAAGCCAAAAAAAGGATGAAAAAGGGGGATGACGTTAGCAGGCCAGAAAGTCCAACAAAGTCTTCGAAGCTAGGAAGTAGGTTGATTATATTGTTAGATAAACTCTAACTGAGTAAATCACAACCCAAAATACATACATAGAAAAGAGATGTAGTGGAGGGAGGATTCAGTTGCTTTAAAACATCTCTGGAGAGGCTCCAGACAGGTATAGATAGGAAAAAATTGCCAAGGGGTAGCAATAAAGGCTTATAACAGGAAGACTATCTTCAGAACAGCTGTGCTAGGGAGCCCCTCTTCTTCCTCTGCATATGTAATAAGTGGTGTAGATGGCAGATGTGCTGCCCAAGCTTGTTAATGTCCTAGAAAGAAAAAGCCACTTGTCAGTAGGGTTTACCCTTTGACGCAGAGACTAAAGGCAGCCCTCCCATTCAGAACACTGGCCTTTTGGGTAAAATGGTCCATTCGACCTCAAAGGATACAAATGCCAGCTACTATAAACAGAACCATATTAGAAATACAGTCCTTTACAACCCCAGATTAATAATGAACCAACGATTACCAGATATGCAGGGGAAGTTAAGTAGAACAAAAAGAAAGACAAAGATGAACAAACAGAAAAACTGCCCACAGAAGAGACAGTGGTAATGGAAGGAATAAAAGAGAACATTAAAATGTTCTAATTAGTATCCTCAAAATTTCAACAATATATTGTATTTGTAATATAAAAAGAGACTGCTATGACTTCTTGAAAATTAAAAAAAATAATACAATCGATCATCTAAAAATAACTGTAAGCTGAACAAAACAGGCGGAAGACTGAAATTTAATTTGGAAGGTGGAATTAATAAAACGTTCTATGATGGAAAGTAAGAAAAACACAAAAATATATGCACAAAACGCCATTTCAAGAACTATAAAGCCTCACTATTCAAAATGTGATCCACACACCAGCAGGATCAGCATCATCTGTCTCATTAGAAATGCAGAGTCATGGGCCTCAGTTAAGACTCTATTTAAGTCTAAGTTAAGTCTAAGTTAAGACTTACTGACTCAGATTCTTCCATTTGAAAAGATTTCCGAGTAATTCGCATGCATTAAAACTTGAAAAGCCCTGATATAGAGCACATATCCAAAAGGTCTTAGGCATATCTAAAAGCTGGTTTAGAGGAAGACAACATAAACAATGAAAGAGTTGAAATAACCAAAGAAATAACCAAAGAAAACAGATGAAGAAAATTTCCCAGACCTAGAAAAAACATGAACTCAACGACTGCCAAACTTGACCAAACGTCAAGTGAAAAAAAGTGCATTAGATACATATTTGTAAAATTTCAGAACAAAGCTTGGAAAGAAAAATTCTAAAAGGCATCAAAGGGAAAAAAACAGTGTTTGCTCAAAAAGAAATGATCATCAGATGGACATCAACGCCTTCCCAACAACAGGGGTCCTAAAAGCCTATAAAGCAATTGTAAACACAGAATACTATACCAAGTGCAATTATAAATAAAATTTAAGTGAAGAATAAAGGCATTTTAGACATAAAGAGTTCAAATAGTCTACTTCTCATCTACCTTTAAAAAAAAATATTACGAGGATGTACTCCAGTAACATGAAAAAATAATCCAAGAAAGAGGAAAAAAAGCAATCTTAGAACAGTTTAATCTAATCCAGAGGTACAATGAAAGAAATCTCAGAATGAGCAGTAGACCCAAAAAGTAATGAGTAGAAATTAGAAAGAGACTAGAGGACTTTATGGAGAAAAAAAAAAAATTTTTTTTTTGGAGGTGAGTGGAGGATGGTAGTGTGCATAAAAAGAAAGTCATGTTAAAATATGAAGCAAACTAAAACATGACATTATTTTGAACAATTGTTGAGATATATAACATATTAATGTATAATGTGCATTGTATTTAATTTATAAATAATATATAATATTAACTATACTATTTCTAGGTTCATCTTTCAGATTTTGCTGTTTACAACTCTATGAAATGATACTGCTTTCTTCCTGTGCCTAAATATACTACGTGGTTATAGAAAGAGTAATATTCCTAATGTTTATATATTGATCATTTCAGATATTCCTATTTTAAAATCAAACTATAGACAATGTTTGAAAGGCACTGGATATAGAAGGAAATGTAATGGTACAATGTGTCAGTGTAAATTATTAAAATATTTGCATGTAAATTGCTTTAAACTCAAAAAAATGTAAAACATCATAATTTAGTTGACAGAAGGCAGCAGGGAAAAAGAAAAGAAGAAAATATAGGTGCACTGATTTCCTCACCTCACTTAGCATGGGGAAAATAGAGCCAGTCTTAAGCTGGTGATTGAAAAACATAGATTAATTATAATGCTAAGTAACAAAGATAACCAGTAGAAAGATGAAAACAAACAAAGAAACAAACAAAAAAAAAAGAACAACAAAAATCCTGAACTTAGGAGCAAATAGGGGAGAAGGGAAAAAGTAAGAGTATATGAAATTTCACATCTTTCATCCAGAAATCCATAGATACTATCCGAAGTCTTAAGAAAATCAAGAATACAATGTGTTCTTTAGAAATATGATGGTAAATATCCAAAGGGATATTGGTAAATATCCAATTGAAGTCATTAACTTTGGAAATCTTTGGAGATCAGTAAAGGGCAGTGAGGATAAATTTTACTTTCCATCCACTTCCCATCTATGCAAGTTTGAATATTTTAACCATTATAACTGTTTTAACCAATGTATGTATGTATAACATTTAAAGCAAAAAATAAAAAATAAAAATGAAAAACTTCAATGGAACTTACATGATATTTAGTTCTACTAAACAGAATAAGCACAGAAAATTTACCACCAAGTATTTGGTGACTCAACAAATTTTTTGAGCACCTACTCTGTGTGTGTTCCTGTGCTAACCACTGAGTCTACAACAGTGAGCCAGACAGATGCGCCCCCTATCATGACAGAGATTACTATCTACCCATAAGGACAGGCATTAAACAAATAGTTACATGAATACATATAAGGACAGGCATTAAACAAATAATTACACAAATACATTGCTCAATGCACTTGTGTCACACGCTGTGAAGGGTAAGTATATAATGAGAAAATATAATGGGAATTTAAGTCTGGGAAACCACGCTGCTTTGGGCAAAGCTGCGTATAGCAATTCAGAAATTTGAATTCTTGGTACTAACATGTAAAAGTTACTGGACATACAGGAAATAACCAGTAAGAGACAACTGTTTAGCTAGCAACTAGTGCTCACTTTGGCAGCACATATACTAAAATTGGAACGAAGGGCGCCTTGGGTGACTCGGTTGAGCGTCCAACCTGGCTCAGATCATGATCTCTCGGTTCGTGGGTTTGAGGCTCACGTCAGGCTCTGCACTGACAGTGCAGAGCCTGCTTGAGATTCTCTCTCTCCCCCTCTCTCTCTGACCCTCCCTGGCTCGTGCTTTCTCTCTCTCTCTCAAAATAAATCAACTTAAAATAATAATAATAAGATAAAGTGGGAATGATACAGAAGAGATTAGCCTGGTCCCTGCGTAAGAATGACATGCAAACCTATGAAGCATTCCAATTATTTTTTAAACAGACAAAAATTAAAAAAATTAAAAAACAAAAGCAACTGAACTAGTTCCCACTTATTCAAAGTCCTGTCCCTTGTTCTATATAACTCAAAAAGCATTTACAGATTTCCATGGTTTTAAGTTTTCTGAGCTCAAGAAACTTTTTCCCAAAAATGAATCAAATCACTCATTTTTTTTTTCAAAAAAGTAATATATTGAAAGCTGACAATCTGGCAATCTGCTGTAAGGCTAGGTAAAGATCAATCCACTTTACCATGTTAAAAAAAAAAAAAATAAGCATAGTATTTCCAGAACTGTCAAGAACTTCAAGTTGTGAAGGAAGTAATTTGATCTCGTGCACTTAAACACTATTTACTTACCCATTTCCATCAGCATTCACTCATATAAACTAAGTGTGAGGACCAGAAAGCATATTTTTATTCAACCTGTATCCAACTGGGATACAGAATCGAGTGTGAGAAAGTAGCGTAGGTCTTCTGGTATAACCTGAGGGCTAGGCAGACTGGGAGGCCTGTCCTGAGCAGAAGAGGAGTTTGGGGGACACAAAAGGAGAATTTTAGTTAAATAATTAAGAGACCGTTTTATAATTAAATAAAAGTAGCACTAGTGGCCCTTGAAACAGTCTGGGCTTTCTCACATGTCATGTCAAAAGTGACATATGGTAAAGCTCATTATCAATCGCCAGGACCCCAAAACGGGCCACCTCCACAACAATGAACCTGCGCCCTTCCTTACATCTACCTGACTCTGATCCCTACAGCCATTCTAACTGCACTCACACATCTCAGCTTTCACACCACTTTGGGGTGTCTGGTTTAGCAACCTGTTAACCAGATCAGACTGGGAGGGCAGGTTGGTACCCTTTGTTACCGGTTGTTCCTTTGGAAAGAATCGATTAATGTCTATTCCAAGCCCAAAACTCCATATGGGCAGACGCATTGGACAGAATACACAGAAAGGGTTCATTTTTTGTGCAAAGCAAGCGAAGTCTATCAAGCAAAAAGTTTTCTTTCCCACAAATAAGAAAGCTATACTTCATCTTGTTTACTATGGTTTTTAAAATGACAAATGCAATAATAGATGAATCAAAGTCTTTTAACATAGAAAAATCAACAGATGCTACATTGCTGATTGCCTCTATGTGCGTCTCAATCTTGGAAAGTTTGCCAAACCCCTACAAAACTGAAGTTAGGATAATAATTTCAAAGAAGTTTAAATTTCAGATTGACTTCCTTGGGAAACCCCAAAAGACAGCAGTATTCATTCCTCAGTGTTCCTTGGTTGTTGTTTTCTTCTTTTCTTTTTTGGGGGTATGGGGGGAATATTTTGTTTTTGTTAAATCACTTCCAGTGTCATAATCATCCTCATAATCCCTGTTTTGGAGAATACATGATATTTTGTAATAGCTTATCCCAGAATCATCTTAGAAACATGTATACAGCATTTACTATGTGCCAGAACCCTAACTGCTTTATATATATTAACTCGTGTTACTACTTATACAGCCCTAGATGGTTGGTCGTTCAGAGAGGTTATGTAACTTATCCAAAGTCACACAGCCACATAGGTGGCCAAGCTTGCCTTTGGACCCAAGCAGCATTCTGGTACGTAAAGGGCTCTGGAAGATAAAGCATAACTTGTAGATAAATATCATATTTTCACTTTGACTTTCAATATTGTTTCATCATTTATCTTGAGGCGTGGCAAGCCTCAGGTGTCAGCTGTTCCTCTGCCTCTTGAACATTCTCTCCCTTCCCCCTTGGCTCTCTACCTGAATTTCTGGCCTGCCTGTCAGATAGTTAATGATCTGCACACAAACACTTACATGAGCTAGTGGAGCTAAGCCTTTAAAAGAATCCTAGGGGAATCCTTTAAAGACTCTTTTACAATATGAATAATCACCCCCTAATTTATTCATCTGTAAATTTTTGTTTTCACATAATAGATTTTCTCCGGGCAGGGCCAAACTGAATTACGTTTTCTTAGCTCTTCACAGATGCATCAGCTTTGCTTTGCCATTTTGTGATTCAAGAAAGCCGATTATTTTAACATCCGCAACAACCATTCTCCTTTTAGAGTTTATAAAAGTGAAAGATACGTGGCACAAAAACTCTTTGTCAGGGAATATTTCTCGCAAAATGGAAATTTTAGCTCCTCTTACTTACTTGGAATGCTTATTTGTTCAGACACAGGACAGTGAAAATAAAATTTAAGTGTCCAGAATATTATTTCTATCCATTTTAATTTTGTCAGGCCAGACCCAGTTTCCATAGCAGATGAAATTAAATTTTTATATCAACTCGCTTTCTCACTTTAACATCCAGAAATTTGCTGTTCCCTATGCTCAGACTTTTGAGTAAATATCAGCTAACCCTGATTGCTTCAATCACCTCTTTGCCTGTTTGACCGATCTTCCAGCTCTAATGAGTCCCACCCTCTGGCAGATTCAGTTTTCTGAGATCAGCAACAAAAACCAGACTAAAGCATAACTTCATGGACTTTGAAAAATAACCAAGGAGACTCAGTCTAAGCAGACATTCCAAAGTTGCCACGGGTCAGTCAATGATATGAATTCAGAACTTCCCCCTGGGAGCATGGAGTGGCTTTTGTCTCCCTTGCTGAACCCCACATTTTGATCTGAAGTACTCCCCTCAAGTTCAAGGTTCAGATTTAGCTCCTCTGTTATGATACGGTAACTTGACACAATTAATGGCAAGCAGTGGAGATAAACATTAATGAGGATGGCCTGTTTGCTTTTCCCTGAGGTCTCTGAAACACATTTTCTAAACTCTTCCATGTGGTCCAGATCGTGTCATGGATTTGTTAACTTTGCAATACATTTGATTGAAACATCATAATTCTTTCCATGACAATAGTGTCTGATGTTACAGATGCCCAAGCAGCAAGGTCAGTAGTTGACAGATGGAAGTTGGAGCCAAGCAATTACGTTTCCCAAACCATTACAAAGAATGTAACTGAAGAAAGGTAGGGCCCGGCCTAAAACACACCAAACAAGAACAAGCACAAAAATAATTGCTTCAGATTTAATGAATCTCTCCTTGATATGACAACCAATCCAAGAGTCTCTGAATTCCCTTCCTCTGGTAAAAGCCGAAACATTTTTGAGGTGGTGGCCGTTTATCTAAATGATTGTTTTTCCTCCGTCAGTCTGTAGGCTTAATCTCATTTGCTTTTATGGATATGGGAACCCTTCTGAATAGCTTTTAACCTTTTAAAAGTTGCCTTGACCTAAAGAGCCTAAAAAATTTTTTAATACAATATTGAATAAAAATTGAACAATTGAGTGCTTTTCTTACCAGCAGTCTGCATGCAGTGCTCTGGGTCCCGGAGCAGAGTTTCTGTCTGAAGAAAAAAATTAAAATACCTGTGTATAGCTTGCTTCTAGCAGAAACCTTCAGCTCTGACCTCTGTTTCATTGGCTCCATTGTTCCTTCTGCCACCGCAATATATTGGCTTTCTCTTTTCCAAAGAAAGAGTGTGCTTTATCCTGCAGCACGTCAGCTTCAAAGGACTCTTACTTCGAGTGTCCAACGCATCATTACGGTAAATTTAAGAAATTCTCTACTTAAGATTGTCTCTTTCAATTGCGTGCAATGTAGGTAACTTCATGACTAAATGTTATAAACCAAGCCTTTTGTTGGCCTTGTTTTCTTTTGGTTCCCCCCCCCCCTCCCCCGCCGCCCCACACCGTAGTGTCTAGGACATTTTCTATTTTGTGTTCAGGAAGATGCAGGACAAGAAGACGATACACAAATACAACTCGCTTTTTTGTTTAATCTTTGTGTCGTGGAACTTAATCACCAAATTAAAAACAAGATGGCGTCCCCGCCATTCTGGGCAAAGGGATGAGGGCCCTCCCCGCCAGAAGCCAGACCCGGGGTGGCTCCTGCTGGAAGCCCAGAGAGAAGGGCCTTCCCTGGAAGAGCCACCGCCCACCTGGCAGATCCCGCTACGATCCACACTCCCACATCCGGAGCCTGGGAAGCCCTGTTGTGGGGAATGTCAGTCGGCTGACATTCTGCCTCCTGTTCTATCTGAGAGGGGATCTGCATTTTCTAAGCCAGTTGGCAGCATGCACCACAAACAGCAACGCACCGCAGGCCTGCGGTATAGACTGTCACCCTGTGATAAGTGTGCCAGCTCAGTGGTGCAAAGGTTTTCAGACACCCTCCCTTGGGCTATCATTCTCCTCCTCCTCCTCCCCTCTCCCTCGCACACTGAGCATCAGGCTCTCAAGTGCCCTTCTCCAAGTAGTTGCAATAACCCATCCCGGCCAGTGATGCTTAAAATTGAACCATGGTTCAGGGGAGCAGTAGGCTCTCCCTGCGAGCACCCTAATGTGTTAAACAGCCATGCCAGGTAGCCCTCTCCCTTCTCAGAATCAACTACTTAGAGAGACCATCTGTCAGTGGAAGTTAGTTTTCAGGCAAGTTCTCTAACCTAGCGTTTGAAGGATAAACAAACGTGTACTTATATAGTTTCCTTTAAGAGCAGTATCTCCCTAAATGTCCACTCAAGCTGCCTGCTTCTACTGTGGGCCTAGACACGGGAGAGGAGGCCAGGTTTTGGAGCCCGTCTGGTGACTGAGCATGTACCTCCGACATGACCACGTTTGTACAGCTGAGGTTTGACATGCGGGGCTCTTTAGACGGTTGGACTTATTTCATTTGGCACCATGATTGCCTCAAATGATACATATTTTCAGGGAAAGAAACACTGCGAAAGTAAACTTGAACCAATAGGGACATTTATTCTCCAGGTTTAAAATTAATTTCCTGTATTTCTCTGGCTTTAAAAAAAAAATTCTATTGGAACTGCAACTTTATGAGAAGAAAAATCAGAAACTATTTCTTTTACACTGAGCCCTGTATCAGATGAAATGGAAATGTAAGGATTTCCTTAGCGTTAACCCACTGGAATTCTCCAGCTGAGAACTGAGGTCTGCAGGCTGTTTTAGGTTAAGACCTTGCTCCACTCCATGTTAGGTAATCAGATGTCATTTAGGCAAAATAAATGAGAAGTACTCAAGGAATCAGAAGAGGTGAAAGAGCAGAATCTGGTTTGGATAAAAGTTTAATTCTTCAGTTCCAAGAGGCATAGCCCTTCGAAGATGCTGAGCAAAGTCAGACAGGAGTGGCCGAGTAATGGAGATGGATGCAGCTTGTTATCAGCAAGCCGTTTGCTAGGGCTTGACGTAACCTTAAACATTGCAGATAGCTCAATGGCACTTGCCACTAAACCCCTAATTAATGAATAGCCGGCCCTAAATTAACAATGTGCATTTACAGATGAATTCTGGGCACTCATTAAATGATGTTCAAATACCAAGCAGCAACCGTTGGCTTATTCCTGCAGGATTGCTCCAGCCACTGGGTGTTTGAGAGGAGTTTCCAGCAGGGCTTTCCCGTCTGCTGGGCCTAGACACCAGCTGTGGAGCAGAAAGGGACGCCGTTCTCAGGAGGTATGGGGGCAAAGAGACGCGAGCTCAGTTTTGAGCGGTAACACCTGTGCTGCCATGTTTAGGGGATCAGAAACAATCTCATATTTAGCTGCCGCTGCCAGTAAAAGTTTTTAAAAAAAGGAAAGAAAGAAGAAAGAGAGAGAGAGGAAGGAAGGGAGGGTGAAAGAAGAAAAAGAAAGAAACAAAGAAACAAAGAAACAAAGAAAGAGGAGAGAGAGAAAGAAAGAAAGAAAAGAAAGAAAGAAGGAAGGAAAGAAAGAAGGGGAAAGAAAGGAAGAAAGTTTGAATCCTAACCAACTCTGCCAAGGCAGGAATGAGACTTTTCAGAGAGCGGCTCCACAGTACACTTTCGTGGGCGGGCTGGAATGTACTCTGGGGGCGGAGGGTTTAGACAATGTGTAGATTTGTTTGGCAAAAGCTTCATTAATAAACAATTAAGGGCTTGTGGTGAGGGAGCCGGGTCTGGCTGCGGCTGAAGTCCTGACTGGCCTTGCGCTGAAGCGGGAGACCCAGCCTGAAAGCCCAGGCGCTGTGACCAGAGCCAACCGAAAACGCTGTCTGCAGCAAACAGTAGCCAAGCTAATTATCTAGCACCTTCTGTGGGGGGGTTTCCTCTGGATTTCGAGGAATTGAAAGGGGGAGCCTCGGGCTTGTAATGTAACCAGGATGTAGCCCCCATGTGGGAAGGTGTATATATGACTATTAAAGAATATTATTACCTTCAAATCACGCAGAAGTAAAATAAAGATGGAAGCCAAGTATGAGTAAGAAATTGGAAAGTAAATTAGGTGGAAAAAAACATTTCTTAAACTTTTGTGGGAGGTGGCAATAAAAAAAAGATTCTCGCAGAGCTTTGGTAGAATGAATTTAAGGGGAGAGGATGTTCTGCAAACATGTCCCTTTGAGTCATGTCTGCTCAGGCTAACATCCCCAGACGGAGCCCTTCTGTTGTGAAGGGAAAGCATCTTTGGTTTGAGAGCAGTCACCCTCCGGAAGCACCCATGCTAAAGAAAGCACAGCTGCCTGCCCACCGAGGGCACAGGGCAGAGGCTGTGGAACGGCCTGGGCAAATTCCCCACACTGCAGTGCCAAGATCCATGTATGGTCAAAAGCAAAGGCAACTTTATGAGAAGAAAAATCCTGTTTCTATGGATCATTTCCGCATCAGGCTTTTCCAAAACGGATTTGTGTACGTTTAGGGACAGGGTCTTCCTATGGCCCCATAGAGGCAGTATAAAAGCAAACCAGTTGCCAAAACCAAAAATAAAAATAAAAATAAATAAACCTCTTAATTTCAAAATGCTGAAAGGACTTGTGTGGGGGCAGAGGCTCAGGGACAGGGATTGCTGTACTCTCTGCGTCTGCCACCTAAATATTCCTAAGTAATTAATGGGTAGGAATTGAACTGAAGGGGTGGGGGGGGAACAGGTGTTTCCCTTTTCCCAAGGGCATTTCTCATTTATTATATATCTAGTCAAAAGTTTCTTTTTGAGCAGACTTTGTCACATCCAGCCAAACAGCGGCTGTGTGAAAAAAGCACCTTAAGCAATCATTTTAAGAGCTGCCCTCATTCCACATTGTATGACTGAATACAAATCCTTTATTCTTCCCAGTTTGATGATGAAATGGAGATTTAACCTCTGCTTGCCATCATTATCAGTTCACTGAGTTTCTGAGTATAAACCACAAAGCTCCTGAAAATGTAAGTTACTGGATGTTTGCCCTCGCCCCATTCCCCCCACGCCCGAAGCAACCCAAATACAGAGCTTACTGGGAGGGGAGAAGATCAATAGGAAACAGTTTCTTATTACAACATTCCCCTGGATTTCTCAGAACTCCATCCATAGTGGATTTCTAGTCCCAGTGGTCATACAATTAGGAAAAAAAAAGTGAACTTCAGACAATAAAAGAGAATGAGCAAAGGACAGACACGAATCACAGTATCTTTTTCTGCCTCCATTATAAGCTGTGTAACCCAGCTCATCATGGCATATATGTGTAGGCCACATTCCCTCAGGTTTCAAAAGCCTGATGGTTCAATCAGAAATGTATGTCATAGTAAAACAACAAAAGAACTGTCCTTTACATACCCTCACTGGCAACATCTCGAGATCCCCAGTCCCTCTTCTGATTCAAGGGGTCCCTGAGGTGTGTCTCATGTGTTTTCCAAATCACTGCAAGTGTCCCCTGCTTCCACCTTATGGCATTTCTTCAACTTTCTCTTGTCATTCTTGACTCCTAGAATGATGCTCCAGATGTTAAAATTGACTTCAATCCTCTAGCCAGATATTTCCACCCCACAGTCTCTTTTAAGAGTCTGACATTGGCCTCGAGAAGCTTTTCTGGACCTAAATTAAAGGAGCCCATTCTTCCTTAGTCTAACATATTATCTAGGAAGTTAAAGCCTAGCCGTTTATTCTTGGGAGGGTCTTCTCCTTGGGGGACAAGCCGTCAATTCCAACCCGACAGCTGTTAATCATCTGCTCTGTCCAAAGAAAGCTTCACCAGCTCATTTCGCTAACCCAGATAAACATGTCTAGATATGTCCATATAAACAGTGGAGACCCTCACTCTGTGATCCTCAAATACGCATGGCTAGGCGAAACGATTTTACCAAAAACGTTGTTACTGGGACCCCTGGGTGGCTCAGGTGGTTAAGTGTCTGACTCTTGATTTCAGTTCAGGTCATTATCGACTTGTTCATGGGATTGAGCCTCGTGTCAGGCTCTGCACTGAACGTGGAGCCTCCTTGGTATTCTCTCTCTCCCTCTCTCTTTGCCTCTGCCCCGTGTACCTGTGTGCACAGGCGCACTCTCTGTCTCTCTCAAAATAAATAAATAAATAAATTTTTAAAAAATGTTGCTACATACAGGATAACTCATTGACCCAGTTGTTAGCCTTATCCTGTGACACTACTGTTTTTGTAGGACTGCCTCTCATATTAAGGAAATCCTATTTGCTGTAACAAAAGAACCCCAAGATGCATTAATTGATCAAAGACAACAGTTTATTTCCCACTCAGAAAAAAAAACAACAAACAACAAAAAACAAAAACAAAAGAACAGAAGAGGCTCTTTTTCAAGAAATCATCCAGGGTCCCAGACTCCACATTATAGCTCCATGACCTTTAACACATGGCTCCTAAGGTCACTATGCCCTTTTACATCAAACTGAGAGAAGGGAAAAGAGAGACATACTATTTCTTGATGCTCTTGAATCAGCATCAACACACTGCATGCAATGCATTGGTGAAAACCAATTACGTAATCCCTCCTAAATATAAGGGGTGAGGAGATGAAAATAGAGTCCATGGCTGGGAAATCATTTCCAAGCAATAACTCTACACCCTGGAAAAGGAACAGAAATGTTTAGGAAAGCCAAGCACCTCTGCCAGATCACTAGGTTGATATATACATGCATGTATATGTAACAATTGTACATATTGTTTACATGTATATAAACAAAAGTACTATAATGTGTATATTCAATTCCAATTTGCCCTTATTTTGAATTCTTCATGTTCCAGGTGATTTATCCTACTTACGTCGTACCATAAGCCTAAAATGAAACAGGTGCACTTTCCAAAATGAGAAAGTATGGAATCTTAAGAAAACTGTTGAAGGATAAACATAAGTTAGAAAAGATGACATCAATAGGAATGGTAGAGTGAGGACCTCCAAAACTCTGCTCCATTATAAGGCAAGAGCAACACTGGCAAAAAAGTTGCAGAATCAAAATTTTCCAATCTCTGGAAATTTTTTAAAATTTATTTATTTTGAGAGAGAGAGTGCAAAGGCACCCACCCAAAGGTGAGCAAAGGAGGGGCAGAGAGAGAGGGAAAGAGAGAGAGATATTCTCAAGCAGTCTGCCCAACACAGGGCTTGATGTCATGACAGTGAGATCATTACCGTGAGATCATGACCTGATCCAAAGCCAAGAGTCAGATGCTTAGCCCACTGAGCCATCCAGGCTCCCCTCAAAACTCTGGAAATTAACCAAAGGCTTGCATTGAAGAGTGTTTCCTCAAAATAAAAAAATAAAAAATTTAAAAAAAAGCTGAATCTCCATAAGAAAAGCAAGCTTTGTGGTATTATAACTTGCTCTATTCCTATCCCACTCTCCTCAATGCTGATGTAACCTTGAAAACCAACAGTCACACAATTACAGTAAAAACCAACAGCTTAGCCACCACTGGAAGGGTCCCAGTGAACTGTCATTATTTTACCAGTCTGCTAGTTTCCTAAAACCCCCCACTTGAAGGACTATCTGTACCTGACCTGACTCAGAGCTTACTTAGGGTGAACAGCCTTTTCTCAGAAGGTGTTTATCAAAAACAATCAACAGCAATTGTATTACATGGCAGTTACCTGAAGCAATGATAATAGTTGGGGCAAACAAGAAGCTAACCAAAAAAATTAAAAATCTTGGGAATGAAATATTCATTGCAGCTTTAAAGATTCTGACGTATTTCTGGGAATCTAGAAATCCATGTGCGTATATAGAGCTGTACACATGTCTAGGTAAAAGCTAAGGAGGCCCTAAACTCACATGTCTGGCTAATCTTGAGAGTCTCCAGGAGCAAGATGCAAAGGCTAATGTAGAGTTGTAAACCTCCAGTGGACCCCAATACACATGCAAATCCCTTCAGCAAAGGCTGGGAGACTTACTGGTTCCAGGTATTTAAGAAAAACTCTTCCCAATCATCAGATATCCACCAAGCTAACTGAAAAGAGATGTCAGGAGCTAAACAATGACAAATAAAACAGATTTACAAAATTAATTCAAGTGGGTCACTAAGTAAACAAACAACAAAAAATTCTGGGTCTGATTTCCAGAATTGCCATGTTATATTATTTCAAATGTCTATTGTTCAACAAAGTCGTGAAACATGCAAAAGGAACAAGAAAGTATGGACCATACAAGGGTAAAAAAAATTAGTCAAGAGAAATTGTCCCTGAGGAAGATCAGATATAGACTTAGTAGACAAAGACTTTAAATCAGATATTTTAAATATATTCAAAGAACTAAAGGAAACCACGTTTAAAGAACTAAAGAAAAGTATGAGAATGATGTCTAACCAAATAGAAAATATCAATAAAGACATAGATTTTTCTATTTTGAAAACACAAGTAGAAATTCTGGGAGTTGAAAAGTACAATAATTGAAGTAAAAAATTCAGTACAATTCACTCATCATCAGATTTGAGCTGGCAGAAGAAAGAATCACTGAACTTGATGATTGAGATTATCCAATCTGAAACAGAAAGAAAAAAAATGAAGGAAAATGAATAGTCTCAGATACTTGTGGCACACCAAAAAGGGTATCAACATATGCAAACTGGGAGTCCCAGTAGGAGAGGAGAGAGGAGCTAGCAGAAAAAAAATATTTGAAGAAATAATGGTCCCAACTTCCCAAATATGATGAAAAACATTAACCCATACATCCAAGAAGCTCAATCCTAGGATAAACTCAAAGGGATCATTCACCTGGATAAAATGCAATGAAATTTTTGAAAGACAATGAGAAAATCTTGAAAGCAGCAAGAGTGAAGTAATTCATCATGTACAAGGAATCACCGTGAAGGTTAACATTTTATTTTTTATTAGAATACCATAGAGGCCAGGAGGAAGTGAGTAACATATTCAAAGTGTTTGCGGCAGGGGGTGGGGGGGTGGGGAGGGCAGAAAAAAGACTTATCAAGCAACAATTCTATATCCATGAAAACTATCCTTGAGAACTAAAAAAAAAAAAAAAAAAATTAAAATATTCCCAGGTGAACAAAGTAGAGAATTTGTCACTAGCTGACATACCCTATAAGAATACTAACGGGAATCCTTTATGATGAAGCAAAAGGACACTAGATAGTAAAACAAATCCAACAAACCCACATGAAGTGGAGAGCACTGGTAAAGGTGACTACACAGATAAATATATATAATCTGTATATATTATATTATATTATATTATATTATATTATATTATATATTTATATATATAATAATATATAAATATATAAATATAAAAAAAATTATTTTCTGTTTGTAAGTCTTTCCTTTGATAAGATTTAAAATTGGGGCACCTGGGTGGCTCAGTCGGTTAAGCATCTGACTTCAGGTCAGGTCACGATCTTGCGGTCCGTGTGTTTGAGCCCCACATCGGGCTCTGTGCTGACAGCTCAGAGCCTGGAGCCTGCTTCCGATTCTGTGTCTCCCTCTCTCTCTGCCCCTCCCCTGCTCATGCTTTGTCTCTCTCTGTCTCTCGAAAATAAAATAAATATTAAAAAATTTTTTAAATAAAACTGCATTATGAAATAATTGTAGCTGTTATTAGGCAAATAATATAAAAAATGTCATTTGTATGACGATAATATGATGAAGGAGAGGGGTGGGAATGTAGCTATGAAGAAAGTTTTTGCACTCTATTGAAATTAAGTTGGTTTTCATACAAACTGTGTTAAATTATGATGTTAATTGTACTCCTCATGGCAACCATTAGGAAAATAATTCTAAAAATATAGTAAAAGAAACAACAAGGGGATTAAGATGCCACACTAGAAAATACTTATTTAACACAGAAGTTATTAACAGAAAAAAATGGGAACGGAAAAGACATATGACATACAGAAAACAAATTCCATCAGTATAAAATGTCCACAATAGGCAAACCTATAGAGCTAGAAAATAAATTCATGATTACAGGAGTTACAGAGGGGGTAAATGGGTCTTAATTGCTAAGTAAGGGTTACAGATTTACAAAAATCTTGGCACTATATCATGTGCACTATCCTTTTTTATGTACTCTAGGTGGAAAAAAAGTGTATACTGAAAAAAGCAAGTGAAGGTTCAGCATCAGAAATACCTTCAATCAAATCTTCACTCACCTGTAACCCATGATGTGTGTGTGTGCATGTGTGAGAAATATTGATAAGTTAAAATGTCTTACAATTTTTAAATCAATATAATCCACATACTTCAAAATCTTTATTTTGACTTTGATATTTGTGTTAGTTTTCTTATCACTGCGTAACAAATTACCACCAACTTAGAGGCTTAAAACAATACAAATTTATTATCTCACAGTTCCCATAGGTCAGGGTTCAGGTATTGTTGAGTTGGGTCTTCTGTTCAGTGTCACCAGGCTAAAATCAAGGTGTCAGCAAAGGCTGCCAATCTCATTTGGGGCTCAGAGCCCTCTTCCAAGTTAATTGGAAGAATTCAGTTCCTTGAGGGTATAGGACTGAGGCTTTCCGCTCTTAGAAGCTCCACCCTTTCCACAACATGGAAGTTTCCTTCACAGCTAATAGAAAAACACCTGTTGCTTTTTCTGCTTCTGATTTCTAGACTCTATTTTAAATAGCTCATCTAATTAGGTCAGGTCCATCCAAGATAATCCTTCTTTTGATTAACTTAAAGTCAACTGACTGGGGATCTTAGTCACAACTATAAAATCCATTCACCTTTACTGTACCATGTGACCCAATCAAGGGAGTGCCTATCTCATCATAGTCACAGACCCAGCCTGCACTCAAGGGAGAGGAATATACCAGACTTGGGTCACTAGGGTTGTCTACGAACTCTACTTACTACCAGTAGGGTGTTCCTTGTATGTCAACCAAGTATGGGGATTGGTATATACAAGCATGGCCACTGTTTGGACACTAAGTTCGGTGGACTTAGTCAAGCCATATACCACCAGAGCTAGACTTTAAGCATGAGACCTAATAGCTTCCAAACCTGGCTGCCCATCAGAATAACCTGGAAATTCCTGTATTCCACTAGAAATTGATTCAATATCAAAACTTTAGCTGACCCTGTACACACCCCCACCCCCACCCCCGCCCCACACACGCCACACACGCACGCACACATGCGCGCACAGACACACACACACACACACACACACACACACACCTGTCCCCATGTTTTGGGAAAGGTAAGGAAGGCTTTCTAAAAGAAGACTACCCCTTTCTCTCAGGCTGCCTTCAATTCCCACTGTTCATCCTCCCCTTTGTGGGATCTGCTTGACAGGGAAAGAGCTGTACATCTGTGCACATTAAAGGTTGTCTGTAGGTGGACCAGAAATGTTCCCTAGAAATTTTTAATACCGTATAACACTCCTCCCTCACATTGAATTGCACATAAATTGGGCACGCATGGCCAATTACAGCACAAAATACTACTTGCACACCCACCACACCGTACTACCCTTTGCACCCACCTGGTTAGTTGTGATTCGTAACCCCTCAGAATCAGCTCACTGCCACTGGTTTACCCAGTGCTTTGCACCCAACACTTCACTTCTCCTGCCAGTGAGAGAGATTAGGAAAGGCAGGACAAGTGGTCTGGCATGGTGGAAAGGGAAATACAGACTTCTGCACAAAAACAGGACCATTAACATTTGGGCGTTCATTTTCTCAAGTTTTCAAATAATAATGCCTGTTTTATCTCACTTAAAGGATTGTTCAGAGCATGAAATAATAGATGGCAAATGCCGTTTATAATCTGTTAGGCCCTATATAGTCACATGTTAAGGACAAGATCTCAAAGTAGGTCAAATAAAATTAGGAGGGAATGAGTCTCATTCCCTCAAACCTTTTCCCACGTGTCATATTATGCTGTTATCATTAATTATGCATGTGTAAATCACTCTATTGGACTATAAGCTCCTTCAGAGAGGAGATGTCATGTTTGTTCAGAACTTGGGCTTTGACTAGAGCAAGAGCCATGATCTGAGATACAGGAGGGTAGATACTTGTTTAATGTCTACAATGGATAGCCCAAAACCATGACATGTCATAAGAATGGAACTCCCAGGAGGGCAGGGAATTTTGTATCTGTTTTGTTTGTTTGTTTTTTGCTATGTTGCCAGTACTTTAGAACAGTGTCTGATAGAGTAAGCACTCAAAAAATGTTTGTTGAGCAGATGAATAAGCAAGTGTTTGCTGGATTGAGGTAAAATAAGAGAAATTTTGATAGAGTAAAATGGTACTGCCTTAATCTCTAGGAGGGGACCAAGCAAGGCTGCCTGAAGGCCAAGTTCAGAGTCTCAGAGATGCTCTCTCTCATCCTCTCAGAATGACTCTCCCTCACCCTCTCTGCCTCTCAACAGTTCTCTAATTCTCTTCACCTCCCACACTTCATATTGTTCTGTGACTGCTCAAAACCCTTGCTTTGAACCTAGCCCAGGTCTCCTCATTCATGGTCCAAAATTGCCTTCACTCTTCAGGTCCCTCCATTCACCCCCTCTCCATCAGCCTTCCTGCCCTGATAGGTCACAGCAATGTTTAGAAACTGCACCCAGACATTGTGTGGAGAATGCAGCTGCTTCTATATTTTTGTCTCCTGTTCCTAGACTATCTTCTCTGCCAGCTCCCCAATTCCCCTTCCCCAAACTTCTATAATTTTCTACTTACCACCTACCTCATTGGAGGATGTTACATTACTCAGGGTTCTCCAAAGAAACAGAACAAACAGGATGTATATATAGAAAAAGATTTATTATAAGGAATTGGCTCATATGATTATGGAGGCTGAGAAGTCCCAAAATTTGCAGTCAGCAAGCTGGGGACCTTGGAGAGCCAATGGGAAGGTTCCGGTCAGAAGCCTGGCAGGCTTGAGACCCAGGAAGGACGGATGTTCCACTTTGAGTCTAAAGGCTGGCAAAAGCTGACATTTCAGTTCAAAAGGGGGTCAGGCAGGAAGAATTCTCTCTAACTTGGGGGAGGGTCAGCCTTTTTGTTCTATATGTGCCTTCAACTGATTGAATAAGGCCCACTCACATTAGGAAGGGCAATCTGCCGTACTCAGTCTTATGAGTCAAATGTCAATTCCAAAACACCCTAATAGACACACCTAGAATAGTGCTTGACCAAATATCCGGGTACCCCAATAGCCCAGTCAAGCTGAGTCAAAGAATGAATCATCACAGATGTAAAATTGCCACCTTAGGCACCTACTAAACCCTGAAATAAGTTTTTCTAAGGCATACACTTTCTTTTTTTTCTTCTAGTAATGAAGGATAGCACTCCCAAAGCAAGTGCTATGAAAAGGAAGAGGTTTACCACCCCCAACCTCTGCCTTGTCTCACTTGGCAAGCCTGGGGCACCAGAACTGGCTTGAGACAGGATTGCAGCCTCCCTAAAATGAACCTCCTGAAGCCTGCAAGGAAGAATTGCTGGAATGACAGCCTCTTTTGTCCTTCTCTGCTCACTCCCCAGCCGCCCTTATGAATGTTAACTTTGTACCTAAAACACACTCACTCTTTTCTGAGATGTAACTTACCATGGCTGCCTAATGGCCACCCAGCCCAATCACCAATGTTCATGTCATTAAATGTGTCAAATACATATAATCGTAAGTTTTATTTAGTACCAAACACTGGGATCAAGTTGAAAAGACATGAGACAAATAATGCAAAGACTTGAGTTTGAGTACTGACCCCATTGCTTGCGAGAAGTAAGAAAATGAACAGAACACCCAAATTCACGGAGCCCCAGTTTTCTGATCTTTTTCCTTATCTACCTTGCAACGCCAGTGTGAGCATCAGTGAAATCAGGCTCAATCATGGTAATGGAAGTACTTGGTAAGCAATAATATTACATATTGTTAAGTACTATTTTTCAATGCTACTATGTATTGTTAAATACTAAAATCATGTGCTATTAAATTATTTTTCCATCTTCACAATTTGTTGTTTTTAGAAGCCTCCACTCATTACTTTAAAAACAAAACCAAAAACAAAACAACTTTAAAAAGCCTCTGAAAGACAGGAGCTTCAAACAAACTCTGCTATAAAGCCCCAGGAGTCAAATAGAAAAGGAGGGAAAGAAATATACCCAAACATGGGGAAATGCAAAAAATCAAAGAGCAGAAACGGCATTGCAACAGCTGTAGCTAATAGGAAGCGCATTGTCCTTGGAGGAGGCATTTCGTTCACCATAGCAGGACAGAGATACTGCGCTTTAAGAAAGGCCTTCATTTATCATAAAAATGATATCGGGTATCATGCAGACCAGCTGTGAGGCTCTCCAAGGGTGAAAAAGACAGGACAAATTGTGTCCAAGTGTCGAGGGAGAGAGGGTCACAACTCTTCCAGGGCATCCGCGGAGCCCATTGGGCAGCAACAACAAAACGGCCTTGACTCAAATGCCAGCAAAGCAAAGGTGGGGTCACGTCAGAAGGCATATACAGGGAAAATTCATATCTCTGCTTTATAATGGATGTTCTCTTGTGCTCAAAAAGCTTTGGTGAATTATGAAAGACATTTATCAGACATTAGAAAAATTCCAACGTTGGAAAAATTTACCACCATTTATCAGAGGCTTGAAGCTACAAGGTATTTTTCACTATGTGATATGGAAACACATGTGCAGTGAGTGGGTGGGTTTCTGGTTCAACACCAAACCCACACTATCCTACTAGTAATTGGATTCAGCCGAATACAGGACAGTGCACTCCAGGTCACCGAGCTTCTTAAAGCTAGGAACAAAACTCATTCCAAATGGTACTTAAACCCAACAATGACAACTGAAACGCCCACACCAGATAACTTAACCTTCAGTATCACATTGTGATGAGGGCAATAGGCTTGAACATGGCCAAGTTGAATGCACCTAATGTTCAACTACAAGCATGATTGACTCCACATCTTAGACCTGTTCTCAATCTAAACTTGAAGAGGCTTTTCACTCCTAATGGCATCTACTTCCCCATGGCCTGATCAGTCCTTAATTGTATCTAATCGATCTCCGTTTGTACCTTTGAATTGGTAAATCACAACCTAATTTAGAAATGCAACAGTGTTCTACGTCTCACTGCCTCCTTTGATGCTCCCGACAGTCTTGTGGGGGTGTTGGGGGTGTCTGGAAGAATACTCGTAATCTCTTCCTACACATGAAAAACTTAAGTCAAAGAATAGCTATCTTCCAGATCTAACCACTGCTAAATATCAGAGCTGATAAGGGGCTCCGGGTTTCATGACTCCCTAGTCCAGTGCTCCTTAAATACAGAAAAGAACTTCTTTTTGGAGCTTAAGGCTGTGAGACCCCTCACAATGTGCTCCTCTGGGACATCTCGTAATTTCCTCTTCAGGAGCTCCTTAAGAATAGCATAAAGGCATATCCAGCTGGAACCATTTACACAAACTGTACAGCCTGGAGGCAGGGGATGGACTTAATGACCCTAGGCTAATCAATTCCTGCTTCCTAACACAAGGAGTGATTGCAAAGTAATGATCCACCAGCCCCAGACAAACATCACGGTTATACATTAAATGAAGTTTCTGATTCCTCATTCCATGATAAATGTATGGTTAATCCTGATTCCTGATCCATCATAAATTGCTCTTCTCTTCAGGGTCACTAAGTGACATTTGACTGTGAGTTGTCGAGGAAGTTGAGCGCAAGAGCTTCAGCTGGAGTGGGTGCAATCTTGTAGGTATTGTAAGTGTTCGCATTAATCTGTTGCCATCTGTCTTTATTTTGCTAACCCACTCAATCGGACACCATAAATGTTAACAGACATAAAAATGCTTTTCTTCAACATTAGGCACACATATCTTCTTGCTTCACCTCCTGAATGTCAGACAGCCCCTGATTATCGTAGGCAATGCCATGATGATCCCCTCACTCCCCGAAGAGGCTCTGAACAGCCATGCCATATAAGGCATTGTTCCAAATCCACTACTGGTTTTTGGAGTCCATTTCAAGGCTCCACTGCTCCTGTACTTGGCATCAGATCTCTCCCCTTCTTACAAAGAAAGATCCAGAATGCAACCTTAGCTCATCCTCTAAGAATGTGGACTCAAGCTGGGGTGGTGAAGGTTAAGCCAAATGCTTTTTATTCTTTCAAGCAGATTGTGATGGAGGCAGCTATACTCCTACTTCTGTCCCTCGCCATCTTACACATCAAAAACCAGAAAAGACCTTGTGTTCTTGCTACTATCTAGCATTTGAGAAAGCCATTCATTTGATGATTTGAGTACAAAGGTTCTAAACAAGCGCCTTGCCTTATAATTTCTAAGAAATCTGCCATCTCTGGGCCGTTTGGGGCTCTCTTTGAAGTCTCTATCAGCCTAACGTACTTTGGCAGCTTTTGAAAGGATTGAAAAATCTGAGAAGACTATTTTGCTGAGACCTTTTATCTACATTGTGGTGGTTGCTGTGGTGCACTGCCCAAATCCACCCTCCGGTCCTGAGATACTCATTCCCTCAGCTACTGGTAGTGTTGACCACTTTCAACTGTCAGCCAAGTGCCTCTCTAGAACTTGCTCTAGAGATCCACCTCACTCAGGGTCATACCCTATCCCTAGGGCCACCCATATCCCATGACTGGTCACAGTAGGTGTATAAAGTCCCAGTCCCCTAGCCCCAGTTGAGGACAACTCTGCCGAGCTAGCCCAGCTTCAAAGATCTCCCAAGGACCCTTTGATAAAAGCCACAGGGCTCTGAAGCCTTTGTTGGGATGGTATCACAGTGGAACCTCTCTCTCTCTCCCCGATCCTATTCCCTTCCCTTCCCCCAAAGGCACAGTATTACCCAGTACATTCTCTGAGTCTGCTTCCTGAAGAACCTGACATACAACATGAACATTTGAAAGATAATGGATTTCTGAACCAGAACCAAATGCACAGCAGTTTGTTGGCTTATTTTTACTCTTCTTCTCAATATGGCTGATACTTTTGAGCTTTGGGCTACAGGGAGTCTTCATTCTAGAAAGCAGTTTTTGCAGGTGATAAGAGAACATTGTCAAGGCTGGCAAAGAATATATAAGTGTTACTCTTGCAAATACAACTATTCTTATACTATTAAACGCTACATCATTATGAATCAATTGCCAATTCTGTATCAGTTGAAATGTAAGTGTTCACTCTCCCACCCCTCTCTTTATATCTTTGGGAACCAAATCCTGACTGATGGGGCCAAGTATTATGATTTTTTTTTTGGTAGTAATCAGACCAGAAGGGAGGATAAGCACATCATGCTTCAAAAGCCCAAGAAGTAGCTCTTTGCTCCCAAGTCTACTGGCTGTCAGTTATATCTCAGCCACCAGTCCTCCTGCAACGGGTATGGGATCAGAGTGCCCTAGTTCTCTTCCTTATTTTCCTCTCTCCTATACAATTTGTCATGCCTCTAGACTTGTGTTTCTTGCCTCTGTTAGTTGTCTCCATTGATCTCCAGGAACGTTATGAAAACCAAAAATGATTGAAGTAGAGAGGGTTTTAATTTATTAACTGGAAAACATGTATTTCCTATATCACCTTTAGAAGGAAGGGAAAATGATATGAAACTAAGATAACAGTCCTCAGTTTAACAACTCCCAAGCTGTTATGAGGCATTTTATCACTCCATCCCGCAATTACTGTCTGTGTCTATCTGGTTCCATTCAAGTATCCAGTGGGAAGACAGGAAAACTACAGGTCAATTCCAGAATGGTATCCTTTAGAAATCATTAATTGTTTCAGTGCCTGTTCCTAGAGAAAGTGGGAAATGCCCAAATAAATTGTCACCATTTAGCCAAAATACTTACATATCTTTTTGGTGGTCATGGCCTATTACTTAGCTTTTGTAGATGGTTGCTTAGTTCTAAGTCTATAATTTTAATATTCATCCATAAGGACAAGGCAAAGCAACAATCTGACATAAATGTTGGCCAAAAGTTAAGAGTGTGATTATAAGAGAAAGGAGATTGACTGTACCTGCCAAAGCTATCTGCAGATTCAATGCAATCCCTATCAAAATTCCAATGGCATTTTTCACAGGAAAAAAAAAATCTAAAATGTGTATGGAACCACTTAATAACCCAAATGGCCAAAGCAATCCTGAGAAAGAACAAATTTGAAAGAACTGGTTTCAAACTACATTACAAAGCCTTAGTAATCAAAACAATATGGTATTGGCATAAATACATAGACCAACAAAACAGAATCTAGAGCCAGAAATAAACCCACACATACATGGTCAACTAATATTTGACAAGGGAGCCAAGAATCCTCAATGGGGAAATGATTATCTCTTCAAAAAATAGTGCTGAGAAAAGTGAATATTCACATGCAAAATGGTTAAATTGAGACCCTATCTTACACCACTCCCAAAAAATTAAATTGAAATGAATTAAAGACCTAAATGTGAAACCGAAAACTATAAAATTCCTAGACTAGAACATAGGGAAAAATCTCTTTGACATTGTGCTTGGCAACAGTTGTATTGGATATAATACCAAAAACACAAGCAAAAAAAGCAAAAATCAACAAGTGGGACTGCATCTGACTAAAAAGCTTCTACACAGCAAAAGAAACAAGCAACAAAATGAAAAGCCAATCTATGAAATGGAGAAAATATTTGCAAACTGTGTATCTCATAAGGAGTTAATATCCAAAATGCATAAGGAACTCATAGAATTCAGTAGAAAAAAATCAAACACTGTGATTAAAAAATGGGCAGAGGACCTGAATAGATATTTTTCCAAAGAAAATATACAAATGGCCAATGTGTACATTTAAAGATACTCAACATCACTAATAATCAGGGAAATGCAAATCAAAACCACAGTGAGATAAAATGTCATACTTGTTAGAATGGCTGTTATCAAAAGGACAAGAGATAAGTGCTGGTGAGGATGTGGAGATAAAGGGAGCCCTTGTGCCTGGTGGTCAGAGTATAAACTGATGCAGCCACTATGGAAAACAGTATACAGGTTCTTCAAAAAATTAAAAATACAACTACCCTATGAGTTAGCAATCTCACTTCTGGGTCTATATCTGGAGGAAGTGAAATCGCTATCTTGAAGAGACAGATGCTATCCCATGTTCATTGCAGCATTATTCACAATAGCCGGGGTATGGAAACAACCCAAGTGTCCCTCAGGGGGTGAAGGGATAAAGAAGATGCTGCGGATATAGATACAGATATATAGATACACAGATGATGGAATATTATTCAGCCATTAAAAAGAAGGAAGGTCTGCTGTTTGCAACATCATAGATGGTCCTTGAGGGCATTATGCTAAGTGACATACATCAGACAGAGAAAGACAGATATGGCATGATCTTCCGTCCACGGAGAATCTAAAAAAGCCGAACTCATAGAAACAGAGAGTAGAATGATGGTTGCCAGGGGCTGGCAATGAAGAGATGTTGGTCAAAGGGCAGAAACTTCTAGTTATAAGATGAATGCATTCTGAGGATCTAACGTACAGCAGGTGACTATAGTTAACAATACTGTCTTATATGTTTGAAAGTTGCTAATCGAGTAAACCTTCGATGGTCTCACTATTTAAAAAATGGTAATTGTGTGAGGAGATGGAAGTAATCTTATCGTGGGAACCATTTGGCAATACACGTCCATATCAAATCATTATGCTGTGTACCTTAAACCGACACAACGTTATGTGTCAATTACATCTCAATAAAGCTGGAAAAAAATAAGAGAAAGGGGACTGAGGTGTGGGGAAGGTAATCATACAATGACTAGATGTTCTTTATTTTTCAAAGGCTTTCACTGAAGCATTTCTCCCAGGAATGCGGCTTTTGCAATTACATAGCAACAAAGCGTTTGAAATAACTTTGTGACACTCTAAGAACAAAACTTACACTGAGCTGAGGGGTTTATAGAAAGCAACTCCCTTCAGATGCTTTCTGCTCAAATGCTAACGGCTGTTGCAAACAACATGGATAGTATATTCCCAAAGTTAGAACGGGCAACGTCTCAGCTGAGAAAGGGTTAAATAAAGAGAATCAGATCCCAGCCAGTCAGGGTCTGAACACCAATGAGAATTTCTTTAGATGATGTAATGCTTGAATCCTGATATCCTTTTGAAAAGAGCTTGTGGTTGGAGTTTCTATAAACCAGACTGAACTGGCATTTCCTCCTTCCAAGAGTCTCTTTCTCTATCTCCCACACAAGTTTCTTAGGTGGGTTTGTTCAGATGTATTAATGTTCTTTCCTAATGTGTGACAAACAGCACTTTTTATAATTTGAATTTGAATTCTTTCAAGGTTACTAGTCCACTGCTCTCTGTGGGTCCCTCTCATTCTCACTGGTAATAACACAGAACTAAGTGATTATAGAAAATTCAGAAAGCCACCGTCTCCTCCTGGTCATTTCACTGACCACATGCTGGCTCGTTCCACGTTCGTTCTTTACCAGATCTCCAGAGTGAGGAGGTTGTGACAAATGAAGACCGGGACCCACACTTTCAGCTACACAGCAAAATGGAGAGTTGCTGAGGTCTGTGGGACAGCTATTGTTCCATTATCCTCTTTTCCACTAGGATGCAGCTGCGACCAAATCAGTGGGACGGTTCCAGGTGACAGCAAGTCTGGTGAGCTCAGGAAACTTCCACAAGAGCACTCTGAAGCTGCTCACTCTCTAATAGCCCTCACGACTGACCTAGGGACATAGGACACACATGAAGAGACAAGGGCAGTGCATTCTGGATTTTGCTTAAAACCCTCTTTTAACTTAAATCCTGGAGGTATCAAGAGAGCGAGGCCCATAAAATGGCAGGAAAATTGGTAAGGATTCTTAGAGCACAGCAAAAATTGGCATATCTCCCAACTTGGCTGAGAAATGATTTCCTTTACACAAACTATTTTTAGATTTAAAGAAACCTTCTGAAAGAATTAATTCATCATTTACCACCCCTCCAATCAAACTTTAAAATCTTGGTTAACCAATAACTTCACCCAGCTTGTTCCATTCAAACTATGCTAACAAATAACCATCAGTTTTCAAAAGTAATGTACATCAGACATCATAGCACTAAATGAGCTAATCTATAGGAACGTTCTTTGGAAACAAAAAAGTATAAAAATAGAAGACATTGCTATTTTTAAGATCATCAGCTCTGGGATGCCTGGGAGGCTCAGTCAGTTAAGCGTCCGACTTTGGCTCAGGTTATGATCTCACCATTAGTGAGTTTGAGCCCCACATGGGGCTCTGTGCTGATAGCTCAGAGCCTGGAGCCTGCTTCGGATTCTGTGTCTTCCCCTCTTTCTGTCCCTCTCCCACTCTCTCTCTCTCTCACCCTCTCTCTTTCTCTCTCTCTCTCTCTCTCTCTCTCAAAAATAAATAAACATTGGGGCGCCTGGGTGGCTCAGTCGGTTAAGCCTCCGACTTCAGCTCAGGTCATGATCTCGCGGTCCGTGAGATCGAGCCCCGCGTCGGGCTCTGTGCTGACCGCTCAGAGCCTGGAGCCTGTTTCGGATTCTGTGTCTCCCTCTCTCTCTGACCCTCCCCCATTCATGCTCTGTCTCTCTCTGTCTCAAAAATAAATAAACGTTAAAATAAATAAATAAATAAATAAATAAATAAATAAACATTAAAAACATTTAAAAAAAAAAAAAGATCATCAGCTCTTATCATCTTTTTTGTCTACCTGTAGCATAGTCTTTGAGAGAACACATTTCTTTTGTTCTTCATTGTACCCTTATCCCTTTGCGTGGTTCCTAGAACACAACAAACGTTTGATAAAGATTTGCTACGTTGAATTGAAACTTGAATTCACAAATGTTTCTTAAGCACCTAGTATATAAGGCACAGTGCTAAGTGATGGCAGAAAGGAGCACAAAGACCAGTTTCTGCCTTCTTGAGGAGCGGAACCAGCCTAAACAATCCCCAAGGGCTCTGTCACCCTGGACTCCAAGGGCAGTAGTTGCAACCACAAATGCCTTTGGAGCCAGGCAGGGAACACCAATAAATGGAAGGCTGCTGAATCTAAGACAGCAGAATATCATGAAGACAGTGGAAATTAGAGAAAGCTAATTTAATATTATCCTTTACAACTTCAAATATTTTGCAATTACTGTACTAACAAAAAGAGTTTTGTCAATTCGCTGGCAGATTATTCATCTAGGAAAAGGAATGAAGTTCTAACACATGCTACAACACGGATGAGCCTCAAAAACACCATGCAAAGTGAAATAACCATAAAATACAGTAAGACACAAAAGAACAAATATTGTGTGAATTCACTTGCATAAAATAGTAGAATAGGCAATTCATAGACACAGAGAGCAGATAAGACGTTACCAGAGGGTGGGAGGGGAGGTGGTTACATAACATTCTGAATGTAATTAATGCCACTGAATTACATGGCATAAACATGGTTTAAGTGGCAAAATTTTACATCGTATGTATTTTATCACATTTTTTAAAAATTCTGGCAGATGGCTAGCCAGTTGAGACTCCTGAGTCCTGGCACAAGGCTTCATTCAATAATTGTTTGCCAGATAAATAAAGACATGGTTTCCACTGCCCCCATGATATTTCAGAGTTTAGTGAAAATAACACAATATTTCAATTCAGAGAGCTCTTGGTCTTGCTATTTGACTAGCTATGAAATCTTGGGCAAGTTACTTAACCTCTCCATACCTCAGCTTCCGCATCCTCGCCTTTCCCATATTACCTACTATGGGGTAATAGTGGGACTTACTTCCTAGGAGGATCGTGAAGATTGTATAAAATGATGCCTGTAAAGCTCCATTCAAAGTGGCTGGCTCATCACTATCATTAGCTATTATCAACATTAGAAAGGCTAATAAGAATTAACTGTGATGATTAGGAACACTAAAAAAAAAGAATTATTTGCAGTTTGGGTTCTAACCTAATGATTTACTTACCTGTCAATGATTGTCCTCTTAGGAACTATAGACATAGGAACATCAAGATGGAGCTCAAAATGGTGTTTTCAAACATCTCATTGTGACCTAGTGACCTCACTGACTTGCGGAAAGTCCTTTAATGACTCCTTATCGTTTTAATAAACCCCAAACCCCACAGCACAGACTTATCTTGACCTCTTCAGACTTGTAGCAGACACTGTGGCCTCCCCCATCGTCCATTCTGTGCTTCCCAGATACCCTGATTTCTGTTTTATAATCTCAGTATTTCCAGGAAAGCTGACTCATCCCCTGACCCCAGAGACAGACCACCTGTTCCAGGCCAAACCAAGCAGACCATTCCTGCCTCCTCAACATTGATATGGTTCAGGGTTGGGCATGTGATATCCACCGCTCCAATGAGGGTGAATCTTTGGGCCTCTTATGAGGAATCCTCTAACAAATTTCTCTCTCTTCTGGATGATGTAGAAGGCAGGTGTGAGGGCTGGGGCTGTTGCAGCTACTTCACTACCTTAGGAGTTACACGTCAACACGTGGGGGAGATTAGGGCCAAGAAAACCAGAGAGGAATAGACAGCTCTGATGATGTTATGACCCATCCTACCCCTGGAGTTTTCGGTTTACTGAGCTAATAAATTCCCCTTATTATTGCAACTAAAAGTTTTAACTGGTTTAAAAAAAAAGGGAGGACACTTATTCTGCTGCATTGCTCTCCACCCCACCACCCTATTCCAGCCAAACTGATCTGGTTCTTATGTCAGAATACTGCTGAACTTCTTCTGAGCAAATTGGTCTCACCAATGCATTCTCTGTCCCTGGATTATTTGTTTGACACCCTGCCTTCTATCATTTCCCTACTCTGCTTGCCCTCATTCTCATTCATCCTTAATACTTCAGCCTAAACATCATTTCTCCAAGAAAGCCTTCCTAGATCCCTTAGTCTAGGTCAAGGTCTCCTATTATGGGCACCCATGACATTTTATACTTCTCCTCCATAAGACTTAGCACCATGATAATTAAACAGTTGTTTGATTAGTTGATCAACATCTATCTCCCACATCTGTCTGCCTTGTTCCGCGCTGCCATATCCCCAGTGCCTAATACAAAGCCTTGTCCATAACAGTAAATAAATATTAGTTAAACAAATGACTACCTTTCAGCTGCCAAGGCTAATTGCTAAGGTGTTGGTATGAAACTCCCAGTAAAAACAAAAACACTTTATAAACAAATCAATAGTTGAAAAGAGATGACTTAAGATAAGAACAAGCTGCTGATCTCTAGCTGTGGGTGAACAACCACATTCAACAAAAACAGTGTAGGCACCCACTCTGCACAATACAGAGACTGAGGTACAGAAGACATTGACCTTGTCCACCAGGAGCCCTTTGCTGAACTTTAATTAGCTGGGCATAGAAAATACTGCTGCTGTGAAGTCACAGTCACATTTGCTGTCCAAGTCACATCTATTACTCATTGCTTTGGAGTTAGTTCAAGCAGGGTCAAACCTACATTTAGCCTTTCAAAAAATCTGTTTTCGCCTGTGTCCTAACTGGTAGAAAAAGCATAATTCTCAAGTGCTCCTTTCTTGCAGTTTCCTTTGAATCTTTCTTTAATCTCTAAATCTTGGAGGCAAAGAGAAGAGTGCTGGTTGCCTCCAAGCCTCTCCTCTCTAGGAGTATGAGAGCATTTTGTAAACTTCAACCCACTGTCCGCATTCAGTTTCTACCATAACAATATCCAACGGTTGGAGACGGTAAGGGCTTGGAAATGAAGCAATATTCTTGTAGGATGTCAGGATGAGCCAGAGACCAGGATCAATTTGAATTCCAAACCATGAAGAACACTGATGGCTTTGGTGTCTCGGTAGAGCCAAGCACTGGTCCATTAAAACCTGGGCTTCACCACTTACTAGCTTTGTGACCTTGTGGATGTTCGGTACGCTTTGCAACCTTCAGTTTTCTTATCTATGAATCAGGAATACAAGTACCTCACTTCATAGGTCAAAATGAGATAAAGTACATGAAACACTTCAGACACGGTTTGGCACATAGAAAGCACTACATACATTTTAACATCGATTATTTAAAAACAAAAATTTTTTTTGATGTTTATTTATTTTTGAGAGAGAGAGAGACAGAGTGTGAGCAGGGAAAGGGCAGAGAGAGAGGGAGACACAGAATCCGAAGAGGGCTCCAGGCTCCGAGCTGTCAGCACAGAGCCTGACACAGGGCTCGAACCCACGAACCGTGAGATCATGACCTGAGCCGAAGTCAGATGCTCAACCTACTGAGCCACCCAGGCGCCCCTAACTCCTCTTATTTTTTAATCACTGGGAAAAAGGTGGCAGATTAGAGAGAAGACTTTCTTCCCGCAGCTTTTGTTTTGCACTCAGCCTGCTTTATTCAATGATGACCTGTATTGACTCCATAAGCAAATGCTTCCTTGGAGATTTTAGCTGCATTTTTCCCCTGGGCCCACTTTACCCTGAAACAGCAACATGGAAGGTGAGACAGTTCAGTGCCATTGCCTTACATCCTGATAACAGCGTTGTTGACATATCAGCCCTCCATGTCAAAATATTATGACAACCATAATAAGTAAAATAAATTTAAAACATTTATTGATTTTTAAGTGTTATCATTTCCCTCTACTATCAGTGACATACAATGTCAAATGTGATATATTTGAAGTATATTTTAAGCAAGATAATTAATGAATTGGATTTAAAAGTTGGGTATTTAACATATTTTATTAGGCAGTTTGGTGAGAAATCCCCATACGGAGCAATCTATCAGTAGAAGCTCCAGGTCATTTTGTCCAATATACAACCCCAATGACATCCTTCCTGCCAAGGCTTCATGTCCACACCCATGAGATGAGAGAAAGAGATCAAAGTACGCTGCTGAAATTGCTCACACCATTCTGACAGACATCAATAACCAACCCAACCTTTGAAAAGAGAGAGAGAAAGAAAGAAAGAAAGAAAGGGAAAAAGAGAAAAGAAAAAAGAAAAGAAAAGAAAAGAAGAGAAGAGAGGAGAAAAGAAAAGAAAAGAAAAGAAAAGAAAAGAAAAGAAAAGAAAAGAAAAGAAAAGAAAAAAACTGGAAGAATTTGGGCTTATGGTCATTTGCTCTTCCTTTTATTCCAACCAACTTCTCTTCCCTCGACTGATGGTTTCTTAGGCAAAGATAGAGATGGGTGGGGCAGAGGGGCTCAGCCCAACCACTGCCCTCTGGGCCTCGTTGGGTATGACATCATGTTGTCAGGAGCAGCGGCTGTAACAGTGACAAAATCCAGGTGCTACAGATGAAAGGCCCAATGTCATTGGGCACCGAGAAGTGGCCTTCAGCACAACAGTGTGGAAAAAGAGGAGGAGGGAAAAGGGGAACAGGAGCTTCGATGGCAAAGAGAGATTTCCTGACAGGGCGTATGCTAAACGAGTTATAGAGGCAATTACCCTAAAAATTTTGAAGCGGCCATTTGCTCGGTAACCTAGCCCGACCTGACACCCAAGCAGAGATTGCCATAAGCGGGGAATTTATGGTGCTGGAATGCTAGTTTAGCATAAATTACCTCAGGGAACAGATTTAAACCACTTGCGTTTTTAAAAATTATGCAACAAGAACAACAACAACGAAATGAGTTTATGCAAACCCCGTACCGACTGCAGGATGGGGCCCTCTAAGTCTTTATCTCCCAAGACGCGGCAGCTCTTCTCGCCTGTTGGTTTGCTCTCGGCGGATGAAGATTCACAGCATTAATACATAATAACTGTATCTCACTCCATTACAGGTAGTTCAGGGCTGCTCCCCATAAATGATATGCATGGCTTTGCGTCTTCATCTTTAAAACCACCGAATATCTTGGTAGCAGACATACGTTAGGTTTAATGCATCCCCTGCCATAAAAGTGTTGCTTAAGACTAATGAACAAACGAATGTTTGTTCAAACCTCTTTGTGAAAATCAAACAAGCTTTCAACAGCTATTCATATATTTATTGTCAGATGTGAATCATCACTTAGGTGCTTTGCCCTGAACTATTACCAGCTAATGCTTGTAGTTTCACGGCACTAATTCACTTGCTGCGGTTTTTGTTTTGAGGTTTTTCTCCCCCCACCCCCCCAGCTTCTTCCTTGCTGTCAATGCCGTCTCCTGAAAGGCTCTGTATTGAAAATTCCTCCTTGTCACTGGCAGAACTGACGACACTCGTACCCCACATAGCCCCGGAGCTGTCTCCGGAAGGGCCATGGCCTCCAGGGACGGTCCAGCCAGAGCCTGCCTGCCCTGGATCGTGCACCGAAAACCCTCCTGAGCAACTGAGCGTGAGCAGGGCCCGCGCCCTGCCTCTGCCCCCGCCCCTTCTCACAAAGTAGCTGTTTTTTCAGACTCAGCAGCACCTGAAAAGCTCCCACAAGATTTACCCATTATATTAAATAACAGGTTTTAGAAGCTGGGAACTGTTATTCTAGTGTTGCTGGGTGTCATTAAGGTTGCACGTCTATGCTTGTTTAATTTTTCTTCTGCCATTAAGCAAACTAAATGCTCGGAGATTTTTTTCTGTCTCAGTGGGGTCCACCCAGAATAGAAAAGAGAATAAGTGTTCCAGGGTTGTGGAACTGGGTTTTTTTGTTGCTTTCATTATGAGGAAGGAATTAAAAATCCCTCCTAGTCAGTACTTAAAATATCAAAGTCATTGTTTAATGCCTTTGAGTCACTGTACAGCTAATTCAATTGCACAGTGTAGCGCCGTTTCACGGTGTGTGAAACACAGATAGTACATAGAAGTGATTGCAAAGTTGAATAAACACCAAATTAGTTTTAAAAGTCTGCAACTTCCCGGTGGAGTCTTTCAAACTGAACCGCACGCGCTATTGTCTGACAAAGTCAATGGTCGCCAAAAGGTTACATTACCTCTCACTTGTGTTAGCGCGAGGGGGTACCCCCTGGACGTCGCGGTGTCTGCAGGAGGTGGCTGTCCTCTGAGAGGTGTGTGCGCTGACAGCTGAACGTAACCTGCCTGCCTGTCACTCGGGGACACATGGCAACACAGCCTGGTGTGAGCAAATAAGGGGAGAGCAGGGTGGGTGACAGAAAGACCATGGCCAAATGAGAGACGCAGGGCGATTTTAAAAGCCGTTTGGAGAGTGCCTGGGTGGCTCAGTCGGTTAAGCGTCCAACTTCGGCTCGGGTCATGATCTCGCGGTCCGTGAGTTCGAGCCCCGCATCGCGCTCTGTACTGACAGCTCGGAGTCTGGAGCCTGCTTCGGATTCTGTGTCCCCCTCTCTCTCTGCCCTTTCTCTGCTCATGTCTCCCTCAAAAACAAATAAACATTAACTAAGTAAATAAAAGAAATTTGGTATAAAAAAAATACTACAGTTTGAGACTTGGAAAGTCAGCTTGAAGGCCCTGACCCCGCTGCTTCTTGGCCACGAGACCATCCATGGTCAAGCACTTCACAAACCTCAGTCTCCATATCTGAGCCCATAGTCAGTAATGATCATTACTGATTATTTATTATGTGTGTTCCAAACACTGTTCTAAGTGCTGAAGTGCTGAGACATAATATCAAACAAAACAAGTAAGCCTGTGTCCACAGTGACATTTATTATCTATTAGAAACAATCATAGAAATAAAAAGACAATACTTATTGATTGCTAAGGATGTGTTAAACGTGGCACTAAGGGCAAGAGGTATAACTACACAGTCCCCATCCCCAGTCATTCACTCATGGACCCAACAAATACTTTTGAGAACCCTAATAAGTACCAGGTACTGGGAATATAACATAAAAAAATTAAATCTCTGGCTTCATAAAGCTTTCATTCTAATCAGGAAATTTGAGCAATGGCTCACCTTCTTTAAGTTGTTGCTCAAATATCCATTTCTCAAAAAGGCTACATGAATGCCCTGTTCAAAATTTCAACCATGGCCCAGTATCCATTCCCGTTTATCCTGCTGTGCTGGTTGGTTTTATGTGTCATTGTAATTGGGCCATGAGGTGGCCATATGTTTGTGCAAACATCATCCTGGGTGTGAGGGTATTTTTTAGCTGAGATTAACATTTGAGTCCGTAGACTAAAAAGATTGCTGTCCCCAGTGGAGGTGAGCCTCATCCAATCAGTTGAAGGCCTGACTCTCCCAACACTAAGAGGGAACTCATCTTGCCTGATCACCTTGGCAATGGGACATCGGCTTTTGCCTGCCTTCAAACTTGAGCTGAAACGTTGCCTCTTCGTGGGTCTTTAGTCTGTCAGCTTTCAGACTAGAACTTATGCTGTCATCTCTTCTCTTCATCTCCAGCCTTTGGACTGGGACTGGAACTATGCCATTAACTGCACACGTTGGGGCTGCTTGGCCTCCATAATCATGTGAGCCAATTCCTTAAAGTAAATGTTGATATAGATCCCATTGGTTCAGTTTTTCTGAAGAACTCTGACTGAGATGTCTACTCTATATTTTTTCTCCAGCACACTTATTACTTTCAACATACTAAATAAATAACTTATCAATTACGTTTTTGGTTTATGAATTATTTCCTCCAGTAGAATGTAAGTTTCACAAGGAGTTTGTTCATTGATACAAGGCTGGCACGTAGTAGGCATTATAGTAGGCCTTCAAAACATAGTTGTTGAAAGAAGAAACAAACAAATACAGTATGCAAGTGGAGGTAAGTACCATGAATAAAAATAAAACTGAGTAAAGAAAATAGAGGGAACCATGGCAGGTCTTTTTATAAAAAGTGGTCATATCTTGGTGGGATAATGAATATTGTTTCAGCATGGCTATCCTATTATTTATCTTCCAAACTGGACTTTTTTCTTCTTCTTTTAACTAGGCGTTTAATTTTGAAATCCTTGAGATTTACATGGGATTGTGACATATAATACAGAGAGAGGCTGTGTCCTCCCTACCTAATTTTCCTCAACAGTAACAGCTTGTAAAACAATAGTCTAATACCACAACCAAGCTATGGACACTGATACTATCCACTAATCTTATTCAGATTTTCCCAATTTTACTTCCCTCACCTAGGCAACCACTAATCAGCCCCACCATTTCTATAGTTTTTCCAAACAGGGGCACTTTTGAGAGCACAGGGGGACACTATTAATAATTATGGCAAGACAACTGGCAAATCAGGACTGTCCCTGGCAAAAGGTGACAGATGGCCATCTATTTATTCTGGAACAATAGCAGCGGTAACAACAACTGCGGACAGTCACGGCATGCTTGCAGTATCCCAGGCGCCGTACTGAGCCCTGCTCACATTATCATTTTTAAAACTCAGAACAATCATATGAAGCCAATACTGTTATTGTTCACATTTTACAGATGACAAAACTGAGGCAAGGAGGCATTAAGACATCTTCCCAGGGGCCCAGGATGTACAGCTCTCAGAACCAGGATTCACGACAAGGTCTATCTGGTTCAAGAACTTACCTTTTTAACCCCTACATATTAAACAAATAGTTACAACTGAGTTGTTACATCATTACAAATGAGCCAAGTGTTTAGAAGGGGAAGTAGAAAGTGCTACTGAAGCATAAAGCGGGAACTGGAAAAATACCTCCCACAGTTATTGTAATGATGGGAAACTATTAGCCTGCTTGTGCGTGCGCGCACACGCACACAAACATACACACAAACACACACAAAAACAGAAAACAAATGTTTAAAATGTTCAGCATTGTCAACCTACATGCCAGAAGAAATGGCCTTAAATGGACATTCATCATCTTGAATTTCCAACATTTTAAGAGCAATCTCCTTAAAAGTGCAGTAGCTTCCCGTATATTCTCTGAGACGCTGACATAGAACACTGGATTTTAAACTTTTTAAAATGTACGGTTTCCAGCTGCAACCCAAAGGAAGAGTCCCACTCAGCATGACACCATAAGCCAAGTAGCAGAGCTCCCCCCGCAGAGGAAATCACCTCTGAGTTCCCATTGATGTTAGAGGAGCCATTACTGAGGGACTGAGTCTTTCAGATTTAAAATCAGGTGGAATATGTCCTGGGGGGTGGGGGGTGAGGGGGAAGTGCCCACTAGGCAAAGTGGAACAGATCCAGAAGCAATTGTGTCAAGTTTCACATCATGTTTCCTTAAAAGGAGGAGAATTAAGGATCAGCTACCTTAGCACATACTTAAAAATAATTATTACTCATAAGAAAATCTTTGATATTTTAATACGGCAGTGAGAAAACCCAATCAAGAGTAAGCACCTGGGCTAAGTTGGAATACTGAAGACTGAATATCTTGAAAAGGTTATCCTGAGACTTTCCAGTTCTAAACCTCTAGGTCTGGTGCTGCCTGGCTGGTTCGGTCAGTGGAACATATGACTCTTGATCTTGGGTTGTGAGTTCAAGCCCCACGCTGGGTGTAGAGATTACTTAAAAATAAAATCTTTAAAAAAAAATAAACCTCTGGGTTTACTGAGATCTGATAGAAAGTCAGGATGATGGGATCCTATAGGAGAAAATCATCAGCCCATGCACATCAGCTGCCACGGTACGGGGGAGGGGGGGGGGAAGGGGAGGTGGCAGGGAAGGGGTGAAAATTGGTTAAGGTGCTCACAGACTCAGCATTGAAACAAATACTGGGTTGGAGCCAAAAGACTGAGTTTGAGTTCAGGCTTGGACATACTCAGTAGTTCTGAGCAAAATTCCCAGGTCCCAGTTTCCTTATCTATAAAATAAGGATAAAAGCACTTAATAGACAGGGTATGTGGGTGGTTCAGTCGAGTAAGCATCCAACTCTTGATCCCAGCTCAGGTCATTATCTCAGTTTGTGAGATTGAGCCCCTAGTTGGGCTCTGGGCTGTCAACACAGAATCTGCTTAGGATTCTCTCTCTCTCCCTCTTTCTCTGTCCCTCTCTAAATTAATAAAAGCTTTTATTAAAAAAAAAAAAAAGCAACTGATGGACAAAGTTGTATAAGAATTAAATGAGACAAGGTATGCTCTGTATGTACCCCAAAATTGCATATTAATAAGGGCATTCTTTTTATTTGAGATATTGAAAAGAAGGACACAAGGAATAAGAGTTGGGAGAGAAGATAAAAGGCTGCAGGGGCCCCTGGGTAATTCCTGTAGGAAAGGCTTTCACAAGACCTGCAGGCCAAGGTCAGGTCTTTAGGGCCTTTTTGGAGCAGCTCAGTACTCTGCTTGGAAGATTGTACTCTAGAAGTCTCCGTGACCCATTTTTTCTAACCAGCCGATTTTGATCCTGTCTTATTACCCCATCCACAGGCTAGAAAGCATTTGTTTACTGTTTTCACTCCAGAAGACAGTAGGCAGTGGACAAAAAGTGGGTCACTGTCACTCTAGCTAGGTCTCTGTTCAAATATCACCTTGCCAGGCAGGATTTGATTCTTTTTAAATAAATCACACTATCTAAAGTAGCAGCCTCTCCTGCACACAGTCTAACTCTTACCCTGACTTTTTTGTCCTCAGAGATGTTATTACTCCTTGACATGATTTTGCATGTTGATTTGCTTGTTGATTGCATGTTCCTCCAATAGATTGTAGGTGCCATAGTGACAAAAAGACCCTATCTGTTGTGGTACATACTAAGTGCTCAATACACTTTTTTTTTTTTAATAAATGACTGAGTGAATTCCATTCTCGACTGTATTCTGTTGACATTCTCCTGTCTTTGCTGCCTCAGACAACTCTGCAAAATTCTGCTGTTTTGCACTCTGTTCAGTTCATTGTCTTTCCCTGTCATTTGAATCTTTTCCTTACTTTGTTTGGGTTCTCCCAAAATCAGAGCCTGAGACAAGAGCTTTGGTGTTGGTAGTTTACTTGGAAGATAATCCCAGGAGTAGAGGGAATAGGGAGAGTGAGGCAAGGAACAGGGAAGAGCCTTGCCTGGGGGGCTGATGTGGGAGGTGGGCACTCAACTCCACCTAGGGTCCCTCAGGCACTTACTGCACCTTCCAAAAGATGGAGGGTAGAATATTAATCCGCACAGACTTAGGAACATGAAAAAAACAAAGTGTAGTCTTGCCCTTGAGAAAACTTTACTCTGAGTGAAAATGAAAACAAGAAATGCTTATTATGACCTATTTATTGTACCAAAGGGAATGAAATTTCACTGAGTGCCAAACATGAGCTAGGCACTGTGCTAGGAGATTTATATAAATTATCTTATTTCATTATGGCAACAAGAGCCACCACATACTGGCTTCTACAGTTTAACTGGGTTCTTCCCAGTTTGAGTTCCCATACATGATCTCACCAATTCTCACAACAATTAAATAAGAGTTTTTATCTCCATTTAAGAGAAAAGGGAGATGGAGAGAAAAGAGATAATTTGCCCTGGGTCACACCACTGATTGATGACAGGTCTTTCTGACTCTATAGTTTGTCCAGTAGAGAAACAACTAGAGGAAAAATGCAGGGTAGCGTACATTTGAGTGGGTGAGTATGTGACAGAGACATGAAAAAGGAATCAGGGAGGGAAAAGAGTGTTGTGAGCTAGATGGTATTTTAATAAGATTCCAGGAAGAAGGTGAACTTGGTTAAATGTTTAAAAAGGTAGAAAAGAAGGGTGCAGGGTGGCTCAGTCCATTTAGTGTCTGACTTCAGCTCAGGTCATGATCTCATGGTTCCTGAGTTCAAGCCCTGCATCAGGCTCTGTGCTGACAGCACAGAGCCTGCTTGGGATTCTCTCTCTCTCTCTTCCCCTCTCCTGCTTGTGCTCTCTTTTTCTCTCTCAAAAATAAATAAGCATTTATAGCAGCACTCTCAACAATAGCTAAATTATGGAAAGAGCCTAAATGTCCATCAACTGACAAATGGATAAAGAAATTGTGGTTTATATACACAATGGAACACTACATGGCAATGAGAAAGAATGAAATATGGCCTTTTGTAGCAACATGGATGGAACTGGAGAGTGTTATGGTAAGTGAAATAAGTCATACAGAGAAAGAGAGATTCCATGTGTTTTCACTCCTATGTGGATCCTGAGAAACTTAACAGAAGACCATGGGGGAGGGGAAGGAAAAAGAAAATGGTTAGAGAGGGAGGGAGACAAAACATAAGAGACTCCTAAAAACTGAGAACAAACTGAGGGTTTATGGGGGGTGGAAGGGAGGGGTGGGTGGGTGATGGGTATTGAGGAGGGCACCTGTTGGGATGAGCACTGGGTGTTGTATGGAAACCAATTTGACAATAAGTTTCATAATAAAAAAATAAAAATAAATAAACATTAAAAAAAAAGGTAGAAGAGGACAGGGGAGAAGTGGGGAGAAGAAAAGGGGCGGTGCTAGTCCAGGAAGATGGCAGGAGAGAAACTCGTGAAGACAGAGTCCCTGGCTCCATGTGTCCAGAATCCTGTTACCCAAGAGCCCACCCCATGTTATCTTTCATAAATAAGTAGCATGTCATAGAATTATGGAACACGAAAGATATGGATTTGGAGTGCGATCTAAGTCAAATGAGAAAGACGGAACAAACTAAAACAAAGAACAAAATCCAGATTGTGGGGATGATTCTGAAGCCTTTGTACCTTAGAAACTCTTAATTTTTCAAAGGGTATTTGAAAAGACATATATTCCGTTGGTGCAGCCTAACAACAGTGGAATGCTAATAACCTTTAATTTCCTTGACTTCTAACCTTCCTAACCCGCTGGGCTGCTGGAATAGCACTGTAAATCAAAATATGCCGAAGTATATGGCGAACATGTGTATTGAGTCATTCCAAACCGCCTGCTGGCTTTAAAAAACACCACTCACAATAGTATTTATGCTGTTTTTATTTTTTATATGTCTTTCTTCTCACTCGTGCCGCAACTGATTAGTATAGGCATCAAAAACCACACACAATAAAAAAGGAAGCAGAAAAGAGACCGAGAAAATGGTAGGAAAGGCCAAAATATCCCTGCCATCCCTCCCCACCCCAACTGTTCTAAATGTTCTTCTATTTTCAATAAAAAAAAAAAAAAAAATTGGAATATTGCCTTGGGTCTACTAAATCATTAGCAAATTAAGAACCTGTTTTTAATAACATTTAACTTGTAAATAATGCATTAATTGACTAGCCTGAATGTTAGCTTGCGCATTCGAAACTCTGCTACTAAATTTGTAATGAAAGAAATGTGCTGTAACAGTAGGCTATATGGTGAATATAACAGATTAAATATGACAGTTGATATTTGTGAAAATGGGGTTATAATTAGAGGACACCTGCAGCTGTTTTCCAACCAAAACAACAGAAATTAAACATGCATAAAGTGTGTGCATGTGTCACATTTTCTGTTGGCGCATTCCTTTTGTTCTCCTGGAGTCTAGTATTGGGCTTTTTCCCTAACTTTTTGTCAGGTCAAATTTCTAAGGAAGCAACAAGTGGCTATTTGTGAATGCAGTTTATTCGATCTCTAACTGATACATCCTGGAAAGGAAAGAGAAAGAACATGAATCTTTCTTCCCAACAGTTAGGAGTTGCTAAAAAACATGACTGATGACCCAGCATGTTGAAAATGCTCAGAATTAGAGGGGGCCGTGTAAGGAAGAAACAGCAGCTTCCTCAGTCTTACCTGCGTTGCCCCCAACTTATCTAGTAAGATTTCTGTGATGGATACATGAAGAATGTGACACGGTGAAGGTTATTCATTGCTAAAAATGTGTATGGTGGCTGGTGGGTAGAAAAGTCGCTGAAAATGGAGATTAAATTGATTATTGGCAGGGCACCTGGGTGGCTCAGTCGGTTGAGCGACCGATTTCAGCTCAGGTCATGATCTCACGGTTTCTGAGTTCAAGCTCCACTTTGGGCTCTGTGCTGACAGCTCGGAGCCTGGAGCCTGCTTCGGATTCTGTGTCTCTCTCTGCCCCTCCCCACTCATGCTCTGTCTCTCTCTGTCTCAGGAACAAATAATGCTCTGTCTATCTCTGTCTCAGGAATAAATAAACATTAAAAAATTAAAAAAAATAGATTATTGGCAATGACTAATAATTAACAAAGTGCTGTAATTTCATTAATTCATGCTTCCATTTATTCAACAAAGATAAGTGCCTCCCAGTGCTGACAATAAATTAGGCAACAGGACACACAGTGAATGAAGAGAAAGACCATGAAAGTCAGGGAAAGAGATGAAATTCTAAGAAGCAAATCTTGGCCCATCTTGTCCAGAGAAGTTAAATAAGGTAAAGACAGAAAAGCTTTCCTTCGATTCTTCAATTTGTCAATCAAAAGTCATTAGTGACCTCAGCAAAAATAGTTTTAGTGGAGTATTGGGGACAGAAACCAGATTACAGTTTGTTACACAGTGAATAAGAGCAAGAATGGGGAGAAAGTGACTATAGACTGCTCTTTTCAGAGGTCTGACCATGAAAGGCCAGGGAGGGAGGGTGGGAGAAAGAGAGAGAGAGCGAGAGAGAGAGAAAGAGAGAGAGAGAGAGAGTAAAGGGCCAGTTTCCAAAGACCTGAACAAGTGGCACGTGCTGAGTGGTGGTCACAGCCATTGTTCATCGAGTCTTGGCACATTAACATGTATGTGTGCATCTCAGTTACGTGTTTTTTTTTTTTTTCTGTTAGAAGTTGCAACTCTCTTCCAAATTAAAATTCTCACTTAACATGCTAATTAGTCTTCATTTTACAGAGGATCATATTGAAGCTTGGATATATATTCAACTCTACTACATATTATCAATGAGTTGCCATTAACTTGGTCAATAATCTGCATTTGCCTGGGTGCAAAGTTTTACAATTTCTGCTCTAATTGAGTTAGGCCCCAAACCATATAACATTGCCACACTTGGGGGTCAAAAATAGCTGAATATGGGCAATTTTATGTGGTTCAACCTGATAGGAAGCAGCGGGGCTATGGAGATCATAGCATTTCTGTACCATTTTCAAGGAGACATAAGGTGGGAAGAAAGAAACAAACAAGAAAGCTGGGACAAAGGGTATTGAGTGAGTAAAAGGAAAAAAAAAAACAGTAATCTTTTTGTCTGGGTTAGGTGTGTGTTCCCAAGGGAAATAATTTTTGAGGATGTAGCTTGATAGTAATAATAACACTTTTAAGGAGTATGGCTGGCTCAAGGGATCAATTGGGATTTAGGGAGTGGGGGTTTTTACCTGCAATCTGTCCAATTTAGTCATACGAACTTACAATTTTACACAATTAAACATCTTACAGAGCTGAAACCAACAGACCAAATAAAAACACTCTTGGATGTCTGGGTAACTCTTGGCAAATCTTTTATCCTCGTTGTAATGAGATTGCTCCGTCTTTGAGATGAAGGCCTGGGTTACCCACTCAGTCTCAGTCTGATGTGAGAAGTCCGGAATTGTAAGTCCGAGTTAAGACAGTGCTCGTGCAGTCAGCAAGGGAAAGTAATTTTTCCAAACTGCCTACACTAAAAATAAACCTAAGGTGGTCTCCAGGGATGGCTACCCGGTCCCTTTCATGGACACTAAAATTACCGTAGTGGGAGGTTGAGATGGACTAGGAAAAAAAAAAAAAACAACATACAAAATAAAAACCTAAAGAAAGAAAAACACCCTAATGAGGGCACCAGCAGTGAGTTGATGGGAGCTAAGCCACCATTGGGAATGCATTACCTGAGTGTTTTCTCCAGAGCGGGGTCAGTGGACAAACCTGTGAGGAGAAATTCCCACAGCAGTGCACAATTTGGGCTCTGGCTAAGTTCTTGGAATGTCCTTTGTCAGCTGTCAGAATCACATATTCATAAACAAAGCGGAAAAGCCTCGCTAAAATGAAACCAAAGAACAAACAGCAGCAGACCCTGGTTCCTTCCGTGTTAATAGCCAAACATGGAAATGTTTAAACCAACCCACCAGGCATCCATGCCAACCTGATGCCTTCATGGCTGGTCTCAAGTTTCCCATCTTTATGAGGCCATGGCTAGGCAATCACTCTGAACAACTTGTTCAGAACACCATAGCTGGCATGGGAAGTCTTGAGTCATAGACTTTGGTTACACAGTGTCTTGAAGAAATATCCCAGCTCTTTATCAAGCTATAAAATTCTTCCTTCTAGACAAGGAATGGAATTCTCTACCTGGATTTTTATTTTCCTGAGTTGCAGGTAGAGCTCTTTCCTATATTATATTTATATTATTATATAACTGGTAATGGAACACGAGAAGGTTTCAAAAGATAGCTCTGGGTGGAACTCCCTTTCCCAGCTTATAAAATATATTTTATAAACCTTGACATGGTTGATTTTAATATTATAATACCTATAATATATATGATGAAATATCTAACCTGCCTCTCTGAAGGTAAGATATTTCCTACATTCTAAAGCTAAATAATCTAACTCACAGTGCCACACATACAATAGCACCCAGAAATTTATAACAAGTGTCTAATCACCTGGAGGTTACTCCTGAGAGCTAAATGTCAATTCTGTTTGAGAAGAAGCAATCTGACCCATTGTGTTGCCTGAGAAACGCTTCTCTTGCCACATATGGAACAGGTTGTGGCTAATTATATGATTGTTCTAAAATTATTTGTTCCACCCTAAAAGCAGTTTATACTTCTCCATCCCATTAACATCAGGATTAGCCATATGACCAACTTTGACCAATGAAATGAGAGCAAAAGTGACAATTACCACTCTGATACAGAAGCTTTGGGAGCCATCAGGTTAATCCCACCGTTGCTCTTTTCCCTCTGCCCAGAAAATAGCATGACCTAAATATGGACTCCTCCTTCAGCTTTAATTCCAGAATGAAGATGTGTGGAACAGAACTGCAGCTGACCTACAGCCAACATGTAACAAGAAAGAAAATAATCCTGATTGTTGAAGCCTCTGAGGACCGGCTTGTCTGAGAATTATTTGTTACCAGAAACTAACAGAAAAAACTGACCAATACAAAAGAGCAGGATGTGGTTCTGCTCCTTGAAATCCATGTGTAACTGTTGTACCTACATCTCAGTACAAACAAAGAAGGGAATCCTGGGGGAGAGGAAGGAAGAAGGGACTTATGGAAAGAAATCCCAGGGAAATATTTGTGGTGTTCTAGAAGAAGAGTTATGTTCTGTCAGCTGCATCTTAAGACTTTCATGAACTTCTGTTCTTTCTCCTTTCTCCACTCTGTTGGTGTTCCAAGGAGTATCTTATTCTGAGAATACCAGTTTGAAAAGGACCAATCATATATGACTTCAGGAAACCAAGAGCTTCTATATCCACCTCAGAGGTGTTATGAATATCTCCAGCAGACTTACGATATATCCCCTGGTCCTATAACTCTCCAACTCCCCTAGACAACTCTTTCATACCACTCTCCACTCTTCAAACCTCTAAACACCTTTGTCATTCTCACTCTGGGCTGATGACTTTTCTTGCTAGCTCACTGAGAAAATGACAGTATTCAAGAGAACGTCACTCAGCTTCTATCCCCACATCTGTTCTCCTACCTGCACTTGTGCCCATGTACTCAACCTTCTCTGCTTGCCATGCTCCTCCTAGTCAAGACCAATTCCTCCACTTGCCACTGGATCTCAGAACACTCACCTACTAAAAGACATTGCTCCAGCAATTGCCTCTTTTCTCTTGATTTGATGACTCTCTTCAATGTTTCAATGTGTCACTGTCTCGTATGTTTTGTAAAAGGTCCCTTCACTACAATTCCCCTGTAGTTCTTTAATTTTTTCGCATTTCCTTTAGAACAAAACCCTTTGAAAGAGTGCCTATATTCTCTTCTCCAATTTCTCTCCTCCCATTCTTTATTGACTCTACCCCAGTCAGGCTTTCACCTGCATCTCCCTGGAGACACAACTCCCATCAAGGTCCAATAGACCTCTGCTTTGCTAAGCCAGTGGTCATTTCTTGGTCCTCATCTCAATCAATCATTAGTGTTGGACACAATCACTGTCTCCTCTTTGAAACACTTTTTTTTTCCCACTAGGCTTCCAAGACTCTCTGCATGTTTGGTTTTATCCTTTCTTCTCTGGTCATTCCTCTTTGTTTACTCTTGATGTTTTTCCCAGTTCTGCATTGCAGTTTCCAGGCTCAATCCTTGGACCCTGTCTCTTTTCTACCTATGCTTACTCCATTGGAAAAGTGATCCAATCTCATGGCTCTAATGCATTTATACTTCCAGCCTGCATCTCCTGAAATCCACTCATCCCACCATGACACATGATACACGCATGGATTGGATACTTAATAGGCACCTAACAGGTGACACATCTAAAACCAAACTTCAATAGCCTCCCTTCCACACCACCACCACCACCAAGATTGCTCCTCCCATCGTCTTTCCTACTCGGCAATAGGCAACTCTTAGTTGAAGTCAAAACCTCTTGAAGTTTCCTTGACTTCCCTTCTCATACTCCATGTCCCAACAATCAGCAAATCCTGTTAATTCTAGCTTCCAATATGTCCAGAATCCCATCACTTCTCATTGCTTCTACTGCTCCCATTCTAGTCTGAACCACCATCAACTCTTGCCTGGGTTAGTGCAGTGACCTCCTTATTTCCTCCTTTAGCTGTGCTTGTCCTTTTTTAGTCTGTTCTCTACATGGCAATAAAGGTATTTCACTAAAACATGCCAGGTCGCACCCCCCGCTCTCAACATCTTCCCAGCGCCTTTCCTCTGTTCTCCCCGCTACTGCCCTTTCCTTCATTTACTCCACTGCAGCTATACTGGCTTCATTATTCTTTAAACATATCAGGCATACTCCGTCTCAGCACCTCTGCACTTGCTGTCCCCTCTGCCTGCAATGCTCCTCCGAGTGCTTTCATTTTTCCGTGAAACAGGAAGCAAAGCACCTCAGCTCATTTGCTGACTTCCGTCAGATCTTTACCCAGCGAGGTCTCCCTGGGCCACACTATCTGATGTCGCAAATCCTCCCAACATGTTCAATCCTCCTTCCCCACTTCATTCTTCCGCTGAGCACAAATGATTACCTAACAGACCATATATTTTACTTATTTAATTTATTTAGCACCTGTTTTCTGCAACCTAGATGTAAGTTCCATGAGGGCAGAGATTTTTTCTTAACTAGTGTCCTCTAAATACCCAGAATAGGGCCTGGAACATAGGAGGCTCAACAAACATTTGTTGAAAGAATAAATAAAACTTTTTTTTTTTGCAAATTGTCATTCTTGATGGCTGGGTTGAGTGTGTGTGTGTATATATATATATATATATATATCCCTCCTTGGGATTTATTTATAAAATATATATATTTATTTATTTATATATATATATATTATATATTTTATATATATTATATATTTTATATATATATATATTTTTTATACACATATATATGTATATCCCTCTTTGTCTGCTAATTTGTTTTTCAGTCACTAGGGCCATTCTACTACTTATAATTTGCCAGGTCAAAATTCTATACATACCTTCATTCTCTCTCTCTCTCTCTCTGTCTCTCTCTCCTCTCTCCATTTCCTAAACCTATCTTCTAGTCTACATCTTTCCTTCCTTGATAGGGGGGTATATTTACGTTTATTTAGTGTTTCGCCCCTTTTCTTGGTGTGATAAGATAATGTTAAAGTTGAGATGGGCTTTAGACTTCATCTTGTTCTACCCTCTCAGTTGACACAAAAAGAAACATTGGTCTCTTTTTGGAGGGAAGAAGCTTTTCAAGGTTGCACACCTAGTTCCTAGTTAATAGCAGAGCGAGGCCATGAGCCCTGGCCTCCAGCCCACCCCCTTCCCATGGTACTAACCACATCTTCCTTCTGGCTTCTGTAGTAAAACTAGCTTCTGTTAATTCTTCTGCTGCTTTTATTTTTTCTCTCCCCTTAGTTATATCATTTTGATATCTTCATAAATCTGCTTTTATCTCATTTTGCAAGAATATTTGTATAAAATAAAAAGGGAAGATTTCCATAGAATTTAAACAAAACCCCTACAGACTCTAGTAAAGTTTTCATTAGATTCTTTTAAGATGTATTATGTATAAATATGCAAAAGATGTGTTAGAATTTAAACCGCAGAACAAAAATGTTTCAGAAAACATGATTAAGATGTTACTAATGGCACCTACCTCAAAGGGCTGTTGCAAAGATTCAGTGAGAAAATGTACATTGCCTGGCACACAAGAGAAACCTGTGCAAGGGCTGGGATTATGTGTTTGAAGTGTAAGTTTTGGGGAACCAGGTTCTTTTGTGGCTCTGTTAATCTTATGCAATACTAAGACTCAATTTTCTCTCTTGAAAGAAAAATGTGGTAAATTTATAATGGTCCAATTAGTTATAATAATTTGTTATTCTACTTCCTAGAGCACTTTAGAGAGTACATTTTTGAATACCATTTAAAAAAAAATAAAAAACAGGCACAACATCCCCTTGATCTAGTGGGAACCAACAGTTATCTTCATCTTCATGGAAACTGAAACCCAAAGATGATGGAAACTGAAACCCAAAGATTCTTTACCTCGACTCAAACACAGCCAAGTAATGAAAGAAATGGAACTAGAACCTTGAACATCTAATTCCTAATCATGAGGTAGTCCATTGATTCAGACAGTCCTATAAGTGTTAGTAAATAATTCAAAATGCAAAACATTAGACATTATTTTCCTATAGTACTAAAACTTTTTTGACGGCCCTCTCATGGAGAGATGAGGTCTATCTCCTATGCCCTTGCATCTGGGTGGACTCTGTGACTGTAGAATGTAGACAGAATACAGCAAAAATGAGACTGGGCCAGATTCCAAGCCTGAGGCTTAAGAAATTGACAATTTCCACATCCTTTCTCTTGGAATGCTCTCTCTGGGAACCCTGGGTCACTATATAAGAAGTCCTATTACCCTGAAGCCGCCATGCTAGACAAGCCATGTATAGATACTCCAACCATCCCAGCTGAGCCCCAGCTTCCAGGCAAAACTGCCATGATGGCTATCACGTGAAGGAAGCCATCCTGAATCCACTAGACAAACTAATTCACCAGCTGAAGACGACTTAGTGAACTCACTCAATTCAGGATAGAGCAGAAGATCACTGAACTGAGCCATGTTTGGCAATAAAAACCTGATATAATAGAAATGGGTTGTTATTTTAGCTACTTAGTTTAAGGATAATTTATTATACAGCAGTAGATAATGGGAACAGAATTTGATACTTGGAAGCAGAGTGCTGCCATAATAAAAACCAAAAGCATGTGGCAGTGGTTTGGGAACCAGACGGCAGGCAAAAGCTGGAAAGACCTTGAGGAAAGACCTTTCACTGTCAGTGAAAGCTTGAGGGATCTGCAAAGGACTGTTGGTGAACGCTCAGAAGATATGACAGTAACTGTTGTTGAAGGTGGGAGAAAGGGTGACTGGTAATGAAGTGGCAGAGACTTGGGCAACATTGTGGCCTGTGGTGATGTAGACAATGAAAAACAGACCTAATAAACTGGTGGATTGGGCTAGATTTCGATTTCTGGAAGGAATGCTAAAAGTGTCTTTTTTTATTTTCATTTTAGGCACATATGATGTGATAGAGATAGAGAAATACGAGGTGAAAAAATAACCTTTTTAGTTGTTATAATTATTTCTAGGAGGCCAAACCTAGCCATAATCAGAGAATGCCAACATGTGACCAGTGAGATTTCAGAAGTGCTGTAGGCTAGGGACTGCTCTGTGCTCTCCAGTGTCTGCATTGTTGAATGGAAATGCCTATTGCATTTACCTTACCTCTGTCTCAACATTTTAGGGCGGGGTGGGTAAAAGACCTGATTCTTTAGTTAACAGGTTTTCAGGCTGAGGGGACTCATACTCAAAGAAACACACCTGAAGAGTCTCATCCATACCCGTACCTGAGTTTGATGACAAGATCCTGGATCTTGATCCTGATCTTCATGCTGCCTGGATTCCAATGCTATCATGGGTGAGAATCTGGGGATTCTTTGGAGAGTGTGAAAGTATTTTTACATAGGGAAGGAATGTGAATAATCAATGGCCAAAGAATGGACTGTGGCAGATTAAAGATTGCCACAAATTCTTTGATACCTCTTCCTTGAGGGTAGGGTATATATCCCCTCCCCTTAAATCTGGGTAAGCTTCCTGATTTGCTCTGATTAACAGAGTATGGCAGAAGTGATGTAAAGCCAGTTGTTGAACCCAACCAGGCCTTAAGATACTGACAGCCTCCGCTTACGTTCCCTTGAAATGACGTCTTTGGGAGGCTTGAGTTCCCTCCTACCCTGATACCATGTTGGAGAGGCTATATGTAAACACTCAATTGACAGTCTCGGCCAAAATCCATCTTCCGTCCAAGGCACAAAATTTGTGAATGAAACCATCTTAGAATTTCCAGACCAATTCCTCTGTCAGCTGAGTACCCCAAGTGATCTCATTTGGCTCCACAAGGAACAGAGGAATCACCCAGCTCACCCCCTATTCAAACTATTAACCCCCCAAAATAGTGAGATATAATAAAATGGTATTTTAAGCCACTAAGTTTGGGGGTAATTTGTTACAAAACAAGAGATAACCAGGACACTAACCGTACATGGTAAGCAGTTTTCACAATGGATTATACATCCTAAAGTGATGATGAGTTGACTTTTTGTAAAGGTAATTACATTTCAAATGTGCTAAGGATGCTTTGTATTTCTCCTATCCATAAAGCATGCAGATAATAGTTACTACCCCCACTTGGTCCACAGGAATGTCGGGAGGAGCAAAATGAGATAATGTATATGAAAGACATCTGCAAAGCCTTTCCCACAATGCAAATGTAAAGACATTATTATTACTTTTAAGGAAATATGTGAATAAAGTGAAGGGTTCCTTTTCAATTCAAATAACCACCCAGTCTTTGTCAATTTTGTAAGTTTAACTTATCACATATCTGATTTTTCTATGCACCCAGGTATTTATAGGCATGTAAGATTACTGTCCTATAAATGTAGACTTTACTCAGTACTGAAATAAAGCAATGTTTGTCGATAAAAGTGTAAAGATACAATTTTAGTAAAATATTGACATATAGCAGATATATTTTAACTTAGGTAAGTAAAGCACAACTGGTATTAGTTAATGTCATCAAGCATGTAAGTCTTGGGAGAGGTCAGGAAACAGCTGGCTTAAGATAGAAACCCTACCCCGGGCCTTGGTTCTGACTCACCTTGGCTCTTGATGAGGAGCGCAGTGTGTGTAAAGAAAGAAGATAAAGGGGTGTTAAAATACTTTCTTCCATGGCGAAGAACAAAGTCTTACGAAGGCCAGAAGCACTGCTTCTGTTAGAAAAGCTGGGAGTGTGGGAACTGTCAAACTTCAGGTTACTGAAATGAAATACAGTAAGTGATTTCATGTCTTTAATGACGGTGTCGTTACTCTTCAGAGAGCTAAAATATATAAAGATGGTCTTCAAAAGGTCATTCCTTATATTTAGTATCAGAAAGAAAGCTAAAAGCATGTGAATACACACACGTTTGACCTATCCGTGGTTATCGCTAGCAGCGTCTGCTTTTACATGTCAAATCATTTGAATGGACAGTACACAAGAATGCCCAACGACTCCGCCACTGCATCCCAGCAGTACTCTCTGCATTGGCTTCCATTTTCAATGCCTCATTAGAGCTGGCCTCTACCCGGTGGAGCAATCAGAACTCCATAAAGCTGAGCCCCTTCTCTGCAAGTATGTTTGCCAAGCACATCACAAATGAGGTGGTAAGATGCTGTTCAGATACTGGCCCATCTTTCCCTTCAACATCTGGAGTGTCCGAGGTTTGCAGGGTCACAGACCTTGAGTAGGGTCTCCCCTCTGCAAGGGGAAAGACCAGCTCTGGCTAGGGAACCCTTGTAAGTGCAACCGACCTTTGCTTCCATTGCCCTCCAGCAAACGCCTCTACTGAGACAAAACCTTGAATTCAGGAAAAGTACTAAAGACAACCATTTGTACAATCTTCCCAAACATGGTCAAGACAAGACTCAGCATTCATTCTCACTTAGAATATTAGACTGACTAGTGTGTAAAAAGCAAAAGAAGTATTGAGACTTACATATGGGGTAGCCTCATAACAACCCTATAAACTAGATATCATCTTCATTTCACAAATAAGGAAACCAATGAAGCAATTAAAGAGTTCACCCAAGGTCATATAGCTATTGTTTATTCAAAAGGAAGGAAGTGGTTTAATACCTGACTTTGGCTCCTTAGCTATGTGCTTGACTAGCTTTTGAGTGAGGATGGATGGGGACATTTACTGAAAGACAGCAGAGTAGACCCATGAAATCAGGGACTTTTAAGATGGGTAGAACTCCAACCTTGGCTTCTTAATACTTTCATGACGCCAGGGAAGTTAGTGAACATTTCTGAGCTCCAGATTTTCATCTTTAAGATGGGCATAATTACAACACCCATTCTTAGTGTTAGTGTGAATTTTAATAGTGTGTCCAGTGGCTGGAATTTAATAAGCACTTAAGAAATGAGAAATTATCTCTGGAGACAAGGGAAACAAAAGCAAAAATGAACTATTGAGACTTCCTCAACATTAAAGCTTCTGCAGAGTAAAGGAAACAATCAACAAAACTAAAAGGCAACTGATGGAATGGGAGAAGATATTTGCAAATGACATATGTAATAAAGCATTAGTATCCAAAATCTATAAAGAAGCTATCAAACTCAACACCCCAAAACCAAATAATCCAGTTAAGAAGTGGGTAGAAGACATGAATAGGCATTTTTCCAAAAGAGACATCCAGATGGCTAACAGACACATGAAAAAATGCTCAACATTACTCATCATCAGGGAAATACAAATCAAAACCACAATGAGATACCACTTGATACCTGTAAGAATGGCTAAAATTAATAACTCAAAAAACAACAGATGTTGGTGAGGATATGGATAAAGGGAAACCTTCTTACACTGTTGGAAGGAATATAAACTGGTTCAGCCACTGTGGAAAACAGTATGGAAGTTCCTCAGAAAGTTAAAAATAGAACTGATTTTGATGATCCAGCAATTTCACTACTAGGTAGTTATCTAAAGGATACAAAAATACTGATTTGAAGGAACACATGCACCCCAATGTTTATAGCAGCATTATCAACAATAGCCAAATTATGGAAAGAGCCCAAATGTCCAGCAACTGATGAATGGATAAAGAAGATGTGGTATATATATATGATAGAGGGAGAGAGAGAGAGAGAGGGAGAGCCTGCTTTGATTCTGTTTTTCCCTCTCTCTCTGCCTCTCCGCTCACTCTCTGTGTCTCAAAAAATGAATAAACGTTAAAATAATTTTTTTTAATAAATAAAAACTTGAAACAAACAAACAAACAAAAAGAAATGAGAAATTCATTATTATTAGTTACTATGTAGCAGGCACTATTCATATTTTATTTAACCTAACAACAACCATGGAAGGAAGATGTCATATCTACTTTATAGATCTAGAACTGAGTCTTACAATTGCCCAGAACACGCAGTGGAATCAGGATTTGATCCTAAGCCTATATGACAACAAAGGCTGTGCTAATTGCTTCCTGTTCCTGCACCTCTCTCAGCACACCAGCCTCTGCTGATATCAACTTGTACCACAAATGACTTTCTGAATAATCAGTTAACATTTGCCAGCTACTAATGTGGTAAAGCTGCACTGTTCAATTAACTCATTGCTTCCCAAATTCTATTTTTGCTCTAATGTTCAGGGGAAGAAGATCTCTCCTGGGGAAATATTGAACTTATAAATGGAAACACTTTATGAAAACATTCAAGATAGCTTAATTTAGAAAAAATGAATTTAGATTAAGAATCAAGACATTTGGTTCTTGTTTCGCTTTGCTTTTCACATTTGTCCACTGACCAGATGTGTGTGTACTTAGACATGTCACTTAACGGGCCAAGACCTCCTCCCCTCAAAATGAGAGAAGAGCTGGGAGGGTTTCTTCTAATTCTAAGATGTTACTATTTAGTACCCCTCACACACACATACATACACACCCGCAGGATTCCAGAGCCTCTAGACGAGTGGTCCTTCCCACTAGGGATCCAGCAACATTGTTATTCCTTAAATTGGCTCCCAAACTCAGATTTTAGGACTCCTGAGACTCTGATTCAGTGGATCTGGTTGAAGCTCAAGAATCTGTATTTTTTGAACACTCAATTTGTCAGACCTCTTTGCAATATTGGCAAAGTCACCGCGCCTGGGAGCACAAGGGAGACTAAAACCTACACTAAGGCCTCTGCTCAATGGAGTGAGTTCATTGGCAAGGTTGAGTTCTAGAGCACTATATTTGACTATATTGGCATATCATCACATGGTAGATAGACGGGGGGAAAACATTACAAATGATTTCCCTGTAGAAAAAAAACATTGATGTCAGCATGGCATTTATTTTATTTTATTTTATTTTATTTTATTTTATTTTATTATTTTAATGTTTATTTTGTTTTGTTTTGTTTTGTTTTGAGAGAGAGAGAGAGAGAGAGCATGAGTTGGGGAAGGGCTAAGAGAGAGGGGTCAGAGGATCAGAAGCAGGCTCCATGCTGACAGCAATGAGCCCAATGTGGGGCTCAAACTCATAAACCGTGAGTGAGATCATGACCTGAGCCGAAATCAAGAGTCTGACCCTTCATGACTGAGCCACCCAGGATGTGGCTTCAGTTTTAAAACTGAAGTTCTAGAAAGCAGTAGAATTGACCTACCTAGAAGTGGTGTCACATTCAAGTTGAGAATCACCCAAGGTCAAGAAAAAGTATGGTCAAGATATGGTCAGTACATGAGCATCAAACCTATACCCCAGGAGCTAGGTTTGTTGAGCTGGGATTGTGACATGATTCCCAAATAGTTCACAAAATTGCACATGAATGAGATGGATTGAAGATATTCCAAAGACAAACACAGTAACACCTAACACCCAGAAATGAGTTTTAACTATTTACATTGTTAAGCCCAACCAAAGGCATGTTGGAAAGGATGTCACTAGCCAGTCAGAAAACAATGGGTCATTTTTAAAGCATAAATACATTCAGACCATCATAGTAAACACAAAAATTTACCCAAGGACCAGTGAAACTGTATGAAAAGGGCTGAAGTTCATGTGGTCACATATCTAGTGTTACCGTTTCTAAAATTAAGTATTATGCAAGGCAGTAGGCAAATGTATGTGGATCATTTGCTAATTTAGAGAAATTGTGTGTGATCTTGATTAATTCTTTTTTGAGTGTTTCTTCAAAATGGGGCTAAAATTGTCTACAAAATGTTTGACAACTATTGCATTATAACTTGCAAAGCACACTAAACTCCTTGGCAGAAAGAGGTGTGTGAAAAAATGGGGAGCTCGATAAAGACACTATAGTCCTTAAAAACACCCTAACACCCTCCTCTATAAGCTTCAGAAATTATAGGAACCAGGCCATATCCATCCTCTAGATCTTCAAATCTAGACTATTACATCAGATATTTAAGTACTATATATATATATAAAAATCCTTCACTGATAAACTGTGGGTTCTCTATAAGTGATGAATGGCCTCATTGTTGTGCCTAGAGGGTTACATGAAAACATAGGGATCTGTGGTATAATAATAAAAATATATATTTGATTATACTTGTGGTCTAGATAATATTAAAGATCTAAGGTTCCCTAGAATATTTTTTTGTAATTTTAGCATCATTGACCAGCTCCAAAAATTAAGCAAAGGTCTCAAAGCTGTCTCATGGTTAGTACTTGAAAGTAAAATTATGTTTTCATTATAACAAGAAAATGGTTGATTCATGCTAATTTCACTATCTAACAAAGTAAAGGGTCAATAGATTGTTTCATTCTTGGCATGAGTAAAGAAATATAGGATTAAATATGTTAATTAAAATTTCAAGGAAACACAGGCAAACATTCTAATCATAAGAGGAAAAAGAGCAAAGTATTCCTAGTCTATATATCAAACAAAAGAAAAAAAGATAGCAGCAAAGAAGCAGAGAAAGAAAAGCATAAAATAAGATTAAAAAATAAAAGTAAAAATGTCAGTTATGAAAATAAATATAAACAAATTAAAGTTCTTTATTAAAAGATCAAGACTCTCAGTTTGGGTTAAGAAACAAAATTCAAACAAATGCGAGATTAAAAATGTACATATGAATTAAAAGTGAAAAAGGTAAGTAAAGATCTACCAGGTTTGTGTAAATAAAAAAATTAATAGCACACACACACACACACACACACACACAAAAGACAAAAGGGCACTGGACAAAAAATAAAGACTGTAAATTTAGAGTATGGAAAAAAGATAGACTTCACAACAAAAGGAGAGTAGGTAGGAACCATTATGTACACAGCAACTGCCATTAGACTCTATCAGCACACAGCTTTTTGATTTCCAGGGAAAAACAGAAAGACACACACCTGAAATGTTGAAACTCTTTTCCTTCCTTAATAAATCAAGTAGGCCTAATATAAAGATTCAACAAATAACTGTTAGTTGATGTAATTGCTATAATTTAAAGTTTATGCCCATCCATGGGTCAATATATTTTTAAAACATCTGAGGAATATTTTTACAAGTTAATCGTGTAATCGAAGACAAATAAAACATTGATAAAATCCATAAAGGAAAAGTATGCAGCCTACATTCTGTAACTGTAAAGAAACAATCTAGAAAATAGTAACAAGAGTTTTTAAAAAGGAAACTGTTTGCTTGTAAATTCGAAAGCATGTGCATAAGTAGCTCTTGGATCAGAGGAAAGATAAAAATTGTGATTATAAATTATGTAGAAAGTGGTAACTATTGGAACATTACATAGCAAGTCTTACAAGACGGAGCTGATGCTTTTCAGAGTCAAGAGCAGATTTCTACGCTTGCTTTATTAGATCAGAAGTAACACAAATAAAAGAATTAAGCTTGGCTAAACTTAAGAAGTTAGAAAACAAAACATATCTTTTGAAAGCAGAAGAAAATAAATAACAAAAATAAAAGCAAAGAGTAATGAAAGCCAACATTAAAAACATAAGAGTCTAGCATGTTCTGGCAAGTGTAGAAAAAAGTCAAAAGGAGAAAGGGCTTAAAACAACACATAAACTGAGAAATGAGATATAACTATGGATGTGGGACACTTCAAAATTAGACAATACCATATACTGTTAAATTTTCAAAATTCACTGATTTCTGGGAAGATACAAATGGCTAAAATTAATAAGAATGAGTAAACTCAATAAACAAGTTGAAAAAGAAGTTAATTCCAATAAAGTTTCTCAGTCAAAACTATTTCACCAGCCATTGCAAGTTTTAATCTGCACGTGATATATCCCATTTTGGCACAGAAAGAGATAGAAAATGTTCAAATCCCTTTCACGGTTAGCAAAGCCATAAGACCTAATAAAGATAGCATGGGGAAAACAATTACAAATGAATACTACTTCTGAGTATAGGTGCCAATTTGTAAGTAAACTTCTACAGGATGGAATCTCCATTAAACAGTAAGAACTCTGAAGGGCTGGAGCCTCCACCCTGTTTGCAAGCTGGCAAGTTAGTCCGCTATTGGTTCATGTGGCAAGAAAATTAGACTTTGGGGTCAGAGACAAAGGATTCTATTACACAGGAAGCAGCCTGAGCATCAGTAGGAAAGTCAGTGCCCCCCACATTCTCAGGAGGGTGATGCAATGTGGGCCCAGGTAGGTGCCCGCACGGCCAGTGGGTTGCATTACACGAGAGGATCCCTGAGCTTGGGAAACTTGGATCTTTAAAAATGGACAATAAGCATCTGCCCATTACTCCAAAGGGAGACATTATCTTTGTTGTAGTGGACGGTAAGCCTGCCTACTGTTGGCCCCAGGGGGAGACACTATATCTTCAAGGCTATAAGCAAACCTGACCTTTGTTCTGGAGGGAAAGACCATCTCTATCCTTGAAAATATACTTTGAAACAAAGCAGTCTGTGCCTCTGCTTACAAAATATACAGAAATGTGACAAACCCATGAAGAATTGCCCCCCAACACATCATTAAGTAGATATTATTCCAAAAATGCAAGGATGGTTTAATGTTTGAAAATATAAATAGAACAAAAAACAGTATAATAAAATTCCATATCTAGGCTTAGTTGTTAAAAAGAAAACATTTATAAATAGAAATATTACTTCTTTCAAGGTCTAATTTAAATCTATATATCAAAACTACTAAAACCTATCTATTTAAATCTATTAAATGTCGGGGCACCTGGGTGGCGCAGTCAGTTAAGCGTCCGACTTCAGCCAGGTCACGATCTCACGGTCCGTGAGTTCGAGCCCCGCGTCGGGCTCTGGGCTGATGGCTCGGAGCCTGGAGCCTGTTTCCGATTCTGTGTCTCCCTCTCTCTCTGTCCCTCCCCCGTTCATGCTCTGTCTCTCTCTGTCCCAAAAATAAAATAAACGTTGAAAAAAAAAATTAAAAAAAAAAAATAATAAATCTATTAAATGTCTATCTTAAAGCAATGAACGACACTATATTTTATAGTGAAATCTTAAAGGATTCCCATAAAAGTCAGAAACAAAATAAGGATACCCATTATAAGTGCTATTATTTAACATTATTTCATAAGCCCCAGTCAATGAAATAAAAATGAAACACCTAACAGCTATAAGTGCCAAAAATCATCATTATTTTAAATGACATATTTATATATAGACAACTCAAGAGGATGAAAAGAAAAACTTCAAAAGTAATGAGTTTAATAAACAAATAATAAACAAAATAAGTATTTTTAGAATGTCTATATCCCAGCAATAACAAGCTATTTTAATCAATGTTAAATCATAATAATTATCTATGTAAGATTCCATTCGCAATAATTTCAAAAATATAAGTAATAGAAATAACCTGAATAAAAAAGAATGCCACCTACATAAAGATAAATTTGGCACTTTTGGGGTGCCTGAGTGGCTCAGTTGGTTAGGCATCCAACTTCAGTTCAGGTCATGATCCCACAGTTCATGAGTTCGAGCCCCACATCAGGCTCTGTGCTGACAGCTCAGAGCCTGGAGCCTGCTTCACATTCTGTGTCTCTCTCTTTCTGCCCAACCCCACTTTTGTTCTCTCTCTCTCTCTCTCTCTGAAAAATAAATAAACATTAAAAAAATTTTTTTAAGAGATAAATTTGGCACTTTTGAGGCACTCAAAAGAAAATATTAAAAATAAATAAATCGCATGGTCTTAAATGGAAAAAGGAATTTTACAGAGACACTAAATCCAAGTTGAGTTGCAAATATTATTATATTATAATTAAATTCCCGGTAAGATTTTAAGATAGAGGCTTGATAAAGGAATTTTTAAACATATGTAGAATATCATGTGGTAATAACAAGTTTCTAAAAATGAGAGTAATGAGAAGGAACTTATCCTTCTAATTATTAAAATATACCATAAAACTGCTGTAAAAAACTTCCACAAGCAAACAAAAACAGGCTGAAATTACAGATTAAAAAAGTATAGAGTGCAATGGAGAAAAACAGAGACCAAAACCAGGTATACGCATCATAAATCACTAGAGAAAGGATGGGACTGAGCCAACTGTTTTTTTTTTAAGGCAGAAAAAAAATATTTTGAGTGACTTTATTATACCAAATAATTTCTAGAGGTAAAGTTATAATATTAAAGCCATAGGCATTCAGAGTAAAATATAGGTGAAAATCTACTGGGGTAGGCAAGGGCAAAAGCACAAAAACCAAGATGGAAAAGTTATGAAGGGAAATAAGAATAGATTTAGCTACATAAAAATAGAAATCTATACACCAAAAAGTCACTGCAAATAGTATTAAAAGGCATTCAATAACTACAATAAAATAAAAGTAATGACAGACATATATTCAATAGTAAGAGACAGCATTTGGGTAGTTTACAAGTTCAAGCTACAATTTATAGTCAAAAAGCTCACATGTTAATCATGGTACAAAATAGATGAAAAATGATACAATAAAGCGGTTAGGTACATGGGAGCAAACCTCTGCTAGAGGAGTCACCACACCTGTTTTATCATCCATAGAATGGGAATAATCATAGCATCATCTCACGGGATTATTGGGAAAGTTATATGACAAAAATGCAGCCTGACCCAGACTTAATACTCAATAAGTGTTAACCATCGTAATACCACTTGGGTCTCAGGGGTATAATCAATTGCACTTTTTCTCTCAATTCATTGTCTCTCCCCCTAAGTATTTGGAATGTGGGGAGAGACAAACACAAGAAGCCAACAGATGAGCATCCATATGTGATCCTAATGGTTGATTAAACCAGATGAGCAACCCGGCTCAACCTGTGGCCACAAGCCTACCACTTTTCTTTCAGAATTTAAACACCCCTCTTTAATTCAACATTTGCAAAAACATGCCCAAATCAGTGAGTCTTATTTACACAATAAGAGAAACAGAAGCTGGCTGCATCCTGGAGATCAGTCATTCCAAGGAAATGAAGGGGCTGAACCTCCAGTCTTGGGACTTCCCAGGACAGTGGCAGAGAATGACTGAGTTGATACCTTCATGTCACCTGCCAGGAAAATCACCCTTCCTTGGGATCCAGAGAGGAGACCAAACAAGTGTTCTGCCTACATGTCTTCCTCTGGTCAGTAGCGGGGGACGCGTCCCCCTCACCCTGATCATGGAAACAAGAGGTGAGGGGTAAGCAGTCCCCACCTCACCGCAGCTTATTATTTGGAAACAATTTAAGATGAAGCAATTGCAAAAGAATACTTGACGGCCATTTAAAAGCATGATTTTTTTGGAGACTGTTCCTTGACTTCAGAAAATTGTTAGGGGCATGGGGTACCGTTGTTTATTCCTATTTACAGAGGAAAATTCTGCAAGAAATACACTAAAATGTTAAAAATTCTTTATTTGGGGGGAATGGATTTATGGGAGATTTTAATTTCTTATACTATAATGTATTTTTGAAACTTTCTATAATTTTTTTTTTATATTTGAATTCAGAAACAAAAGAGATAAATATGACTGATTACCTGCTTCTTAAGACAATTTCAATCTCTCGGGATGCCTGGGTGGCTCAGTCCGTTAAGCAACGGACTCTTGACTTTGGCTCAGGTCATGATCTCACAGTTTCTGACTTCAAGCCCCGCATCGGGCTCTGTGCTGATGGTGCACAGCCTGCTTGGGATTCTCTCTCTCCCTGTCTTTCTGCCCCTTCTCTGCTCCCTCTCTCTCTCTCTCTCTCAAAAATAAAGAAACATTAAAAAAAAAAAAAAAAAAAAGACGATTTCAATCTCTCAAACTAAGGGGGCCCTAATTTAAAAGGATTTAAACTACTTGGTTTTCTTCTTGGCACTGGAATTTTAGAAACGGTTCAGGAAAGGGGGACTTTTTCCTTTGTTTCTATATGTACATCTGTATTTTTCTACAAGCATGCACTACTTTTGAAAATAAAATATTAGCTATTAAAATTTGCATCTTAAAAACTATTTTTTAAAAAATCTTCTACAGAGACAGGAGAAACAAAGCAAAGCCAAATATATATATGTATAAACATTAAAGTTTATGGTCGGGCTTGGGTATACTACCACCTAGAAGGTAGGTATTTATATCAGGGCTCTGTTTCTGTGAGGTTCAAGGGCACCGAACGGGCATTATAAATATTAATAAAAACTTCAAAAGCTAAACCACATTTTTATGGAGTTAGGAGCATAAACTGAAACAATTAATTTGGGAAGGAAAAGGTGGTGTTTTTCTATGGCTGTTTTGTTTTGCTTTTGCTGAGAAATCCGGGAGTTCCAATTCTGTCCTGAAAAGGAAAACTGTATAGCTTGTTGTTTTGAAAATGGGCAACGCTTAAGTGTGTATCAGGCCATAGACAAACATGCAGAGGGTCAAGAGTATTGCCTCCAGAGTAAAATTTATATCTAAATATCTAGTTACTGATCTAGCCCCCAGGCCATTGCAAGAGCCGGGTCATCTACTAGGTGACCCGTGTTTGTACGTATGTGTTTTCTAAAGCCTGCCCCCAAATCTGAAGAATGTGAAGGGCAAAAACCTAACTGCATAACTGGCCTCTTGAAAATAAAAGCCAAATTGAAAGAACAGAAAGGATGGGCACTTCTAAGGTGAGGCTGCCGGATGGTGAACCCACAGAGGCAATGATTCCAGGGGACAATCCTGCAAACCTACCTTCCAGCCAGGCTGCGCTCCCTTTACAGGCCTGAGAGCTGCTGCATTCAAGTTGAATCATAATAAGACTGTGTTCTATTTACATAGAGCCTTTCATCCCAAGAATTCGGAGGACTTTGTAGACACGCTCGCATTTATCTTCCCATCACTCCCTGAAAGGCAAGTTGGAGCAAGTGTTATCTTCCCTTTACAGGCTGGGGGACCAGCGCAGGCAAACAGGTCTTCTGTGTCCCCTGGTGAGATGGGAGTTAAAGGAAGGAGGGCTGTATATTTCTGTCGCTCAGAAGGAGCCAGGCTAGCACACATTCAGGGTTGAACTCTGCCTTCCAATTCAAGAGGAATCTTGTCGATGATTAGACAGAGCATCGGCGTCAGCAGGCAGAATGAGGAAATGGCTAAGGGGCTCCGGAAAAGTCCCATCGCCCTGCAAAGGTGAAAAGGAGGTCTCCTTGGCGGCTACATGCTGGAAATTCCACTAACAGAGAGTCCTCTCTCCAAGTTATGATGTTACAATCTCAAAAGACCCTGCAAAGTGTAAATACCTCTAGAGGCATCCTACATGTAGCCACATTGAGTCCATAGCATTGCAATATTAATTTACTGAATTTACCTCTAATTATACTCTTGGCTGAATCCTGAGTCTCAATGGGACAAAACGCAAGGCAAATATATTTTGATAGAAGGGGGGAGTACAGGTTATATTTTACATACTCAAGTCCTTTTTGAAAAGCAGCTACATATTTATTAAATTAATTAACTAGAAAGATAGATCTGGACCATTTCTGACAGAAGCAGAATAATGTAACAAGAGGAAACAGTCCTGGTTGAAGTCCTGCCTGGCCAGTCACCAGCTCCACCCTGCAGGCAAGTCAGCCTTGACCGGCCTCCATTTCTTTTGTATGAAGTGACAACAATTGTGTGATATTTTGCCTTGGATTGCCCCAAGGGCAAATCTGGAGTCAAGGATCCAGCAGGTGTGGGTGGTAATCCCAGGGAGCACTAAGAGGGAATGGGAAAGGGTGATAGGGAAGAAGAAGCTTCAGTGAGGGCTTACCACTGTAGCCAACTGCTCTCAGTCCCTTTGAGGACCCTCTGGGGGAGTGTGAGAACCTGCCTCAGCGTTGTCCCACCAAGGGCAGAGGAAGCTGGGGGATTTATGCAGGAACTCCCATTCCTCAGAGGTTGATGGTCACATCTGGGCCGATGACAGCTGGGGATTTCCAGCCTGTCTGTCTCACGGCTGGGCTGAGCTTCCCGGGAGGCCAAGAGGGACAGAGCAGCCTGGCTGCGGGAGACCTCCTAGGGTGGGCCAAGAGTTGAAGAAGGCCACCAACAGTATCTGCTACTTGTTTAGCTGCTTCATTCAGTTGTTGAGCAAAGTCCCCGAGGACAATGTGAATAAAGTGCTTCCTATAAGGTTAGGCGTATAATAAAGAGCCAAAAAATGGTAATAGTGATTGTTATCATTGCTACTGCCTTTTGTTTTTTTTAAGGTTGCTAGGTTTACTCTCACAGTAGAGGGCTCAGGGAGCCAGGAGATAGCCAGAAGGCCCTAGATTACGTCTGGAAAGCCCTAAGAATTGAGTGAAAAGAATATGAGTGTGAGGGTGTAAACTTCACATCCTCCAGAGTCCTGCCTGGTTGACCTTGCGAGGCACTGGTGAGTCAGCCTTGCCAGAGCTCCAAAGGGAACCGGGAAGAAGAAAAGGAAGTCTACACGCCCTCACTCCCAGCCACCCAAGATACAAACGCACCCCTGAGGTGGGAAACCCCAGTCCCTGTCTAGGACAAGAGTTACCTGATGGAAAAAGGAACGCTCAATAAACATTTCTGGCATCGCTGGGCTACACGACCGTTTCCTCCAAGTTTTGCTCCGACGTCAGGTCTCACTCAACAGGCATGAATCCCTGCAAATTAACTCCCAGGGAAAAGAGCAGTTTGAGAAGAGAGCTGACACCCTTTGCCAAGCAGCTGAGGCTGTCAGTCCAGCGGATGCACGGTGGCTCCTTTGGCTGAGGAGGAATATAATGGAGGGAGGTGAACTCCCGCGGGCAGGCACAGCGGTTCGAGCTCGCTGAATACATCACAATTCCCTTTGTGCAGCCTTGTGCTTTTACCACCCTCGTATATGGAACACGGCTTACAAAAGGAAACGGTTTTGTTTGGCAGGTGGGAAATCATTGCAATTGTGCTATTTTTCTGTTTACTCAAATAAATATAAAGATGCTTTTATTTTCCACAAAGAATTGTTATCGCTATTTGAATCTATGTTGCTTCAAAAACAAACATCTTACTTTTAGTATCAGAGCAGAGCATTCTGTTCCTCAGAGAAGTGATATTCTGTAGTAGACTGGTGGGAAACCTGTCGAATACTGAAAGGATAAGACAAATTCCAGAATAAACCACATGGAATCTTTGTTTTCTGAATTCTAATGACTAGGATTGGTCCCTGCCACAGGCTGGACGTCCAATGACTGGAACATGAAGGATTGGCCCAAAGGACGAGCTCAGGGTGACCCATCCCCTCCCTAACCCCCCACCGGATCTTATAAGACTATTGTGACAGTTGTCTGTCTGTCCGTGCGTCTGTCTGTCTCTCTCCACCCACATGGAGCCCCATCATCCTCCACAAACCCACTTCTGCTTCCAGCTGTGTGCTGTGGAACCCTCACTCCTCTCAGATGAGCAGGTGCTTACTAAGACCTGGAGAAGATCTCAAATGACAATGAGTCTCATGCAAAGATTACCGAACTGACCTGTGGATTCCTTCTACCACCCCACCATTCAAGTCCCAACACCTACAGAGTGCCACACCTACCAGCTGTCCTTGTCCTTGCCTGGCCACATCTCTCTAGGAGTCCTTCTAGTCAGATTTTGTTTGTAGCCTTCCAATCCATAAAGCTGACTCTAATTTATATAATAAAAGCAGATAAGCCAATATGCTCTTGTTACTGGCTGGCCTGTCTCTCTTTTGTCTTTGGTGTCTGAATCATCACCATCACCACCCTCAAAATAAGTGCTAGTTAATGGGTGCTTGTATGTATTATCCTGAGGTTTGATTCTCAACACACAATGAGAGAGATAACATTATCCCCATTTTATGGAGGGGGAATCTGAAGCTTAGAAAGATTAAGTACCGGACCAAGCTCTTGTAAACTACACAGGGGAGAACTGGCAGATTAATCCCAGTCTCTGCCTTCGTAGCCTATGTTCTAAACTACCACGGACTCTACTGTCTCCCATCTGATCAGGCTGTGGGCTCCTGTCAGGGGCATGGGGGTGGGGCCTTCTAGCACAGCACCGTATGCAGATTTTCTATCATTAAAGTCTACCATCATCATATCTTTTGTGTGTGATGCACCACACACTTATGAAGCCCCTTCTGTATGCATTCTCTTGTTGAATTCAAATGGCAATAATCATGATAGCGATCAGTCAGGCAAAACTCTGCCTTCTCTGCTTAAAAAAGAAAACTTGAAATTCAACATTCCCTATCCACAAGAACAGCCAATAAACTGTATCTCCTTAGCTTCTTTCTTGTTTTCCTCCCTCTTCAGGCTGCATGTTTCAACCAGGTATTGTGTCCACCTTTTCCCCTGTTTTGCCTCTATAGAAACAGAATGTCGTTTCCTCTAAGAAAAACGTTCCCCTGATGGGAGTTATATGCATGTATCAATGGAGGGCTAAATGTCCCAAGGTTGAAACCTACTTAGGACCTCCTCATCTGCAGAATTAATAACTCAGCAGCAAGAATTTTCTCTTTGCAGAAAACTGGGGCGTAATCAAGGCTTTTAATAGAGGCCAGAAAAGGGAAATCACAGAAAATCAATGCAGTATTTTTGAGGTATGGGATGGAGATAAAGGAAATGTTCTCTCAACCATTTTGTGGGCAGAGAGGATCATTTTTTTCCTCTTTAAGGCCGAGAACTTTCCTCAGTTCTTGGTGTGACCTTGCCTTGTCGTTCCACGGTCTGATCCTGTTTCCTCTGAAAAGCTATGAGAAGAGTATCACATGTTGGCCAAGAGCTGGGTTTGAACACCGAGTGGCTCTGACCACCGTCACAACACTGCCACTCATTAGCAGTTTGACCTAACGTATGTTCTTTAATAAGCTGTCTAAGCCCATTTCACATCTGTAAAATGGACATAATAAATCTACCCCAAAAGATTTTTGTAAGGATTAAGTAAGAACGCAAAGCACTTAGTGCCTGACAGAAAGTCCCTAGCAAACTAGAGTTGCTAATATGTATAATATTATTTTCAAAAATCACTTCAAGGCCTGTTTTGCTTAGGAGATTTGAATATCCTGCAATCTAGTGATAACAAATATCAATATAGATGGTAAGTTATAGCAGTCGTAGTAAATAATACTCTGTGACATAACAAAAGACACCCGTATCTCAATGTCTTCATACAAGCAAGTTCTGTTTCTCACTAATAGCAAGCCCCCAAGGTGAGTGTTCTGGTCCAACACACCCCTACGTTGTTCTTCTTCAAGTGGCGACCCAGAGATCCAAGATTCTACTGTCCAGAAGTCTCTTGTGTCTCCCAGCTGTTGCCTTTCAGCCACTCAGGGGAGGAGAGACAGAGAGAAGAGAGAAGTCCGTGTGAAATGTTTAACGGCCACCCACATTCTGGGGTCCGGCCCTCAGTGACATGAGCCCATCTGGACACAGAGGGCTGGAAATGCTGCTGAGCTGTATGACCAGGAAGGAGAGGAGAACCAGTTATGGGTGAACATCATCAGAAGGGATGGGGATGGACGCGGGAATCACTTCACTTCACTTCTTCTTTTTTTTTTTTTTTTTTTTTTTGAGAGAGTGTGAAGTGCAAGCAGGAGGAAGGCACAGAAAGATAGCAAGAGAGAGAGAATCCCAAGCAGGCTCCATGCTGTCAGCACAGAGCCTGGGATCAGGACCTGGGCCAAAAGAGATCAAGAGTCAGATGCTTACCTGACTGAGCCACCCAGGTGCCCCATTCACTTCTCATTTTGATACAAGTAGGACCTATATTTTGGAGGCCTGGGCCAAAAGAAAAATCATATTGGTCACTTTATATTAAAAACATTTAAACAGAAAACAAGAATGTGGTGATCAGAGGCAAAACTGTGAAGGGGATAGAGGCTCGATTTTGATGTTCCCTCACTTAACTCTCCTCTCCTCCCCCTTCTTAATCAGTGTCTTTCTCTGTCTTCTAGTCTCCCAGACCCCCAGCCTAGGGCCCCCAAGCAGGGCTGTCTCTTCTAGAACTGCTTCATATTTTTCAGACAATGCTGTCCATTAAAATATGCCTTATTTCCTCAGAGCCATATTGTCTGATAGGTGACAGCTAATTAATCTGATAAAGTAATTCGTGCAGCTAGAATAATGGTTATTGTGGGAATTGTGTTACTAGGCCCAGGTAACCTGTATTTTTAATAGGTTCCTTCTAGAGACAATGCCTTAACCCAAATAAATTGCTCAAATGGTGAGAACTGTCCAAATGTGAGAAGCTCAGCCATCCCGGGCAGCTCCGGGAGGACATGTGTGGAGTAGGGCAGCTCCGATGGAAACAGTTGGCCCCTGAACTTTGCTCCCTTTTACTTAGCACTGTTCTAATTGGGGTGGTGAATTATAATCGGTAAAACGTTTTGATATGACATTGAATCATTTAGTCAGAGAGGGTTCTTAGAAAAGCACTACCTATCTAGGAAAGAATTTTACACAGCCACACCAGATTCCTGATATCATTTACTTTCCTTCCTAAATATGGAAATCCAGCTCCTGGGAAGAGTAGTAAAATGCAATGACTCCATAGGGGTCATAGTAATCATGGTAATTGTGTTCACAAATTAAAATCCTTCATTGACTATTGATTGGGAAGAATGACATTAGGTCTACGTCCTCCTGAATCCACGGTGTTGTGAGGTTTTTGTTTTTACGTGTGCTTTGCTTTGTTTGGTTTTGTTTTGGTTTTGGTTTTTTTTTTTTTTTTTTTTTTTGGATGCCCGCAAAAGCAAAGGTTTTCGTGGCGAATGTCAAAGAACCCCAGGCCCCTTCAGCACGAATTGTTTCCTTGTGAGTAGGCTCAGCAATGAGCAACTTGGGGCTTCCACGTGCTGTGAAGAAGAGAGCTGCTCTTTCTAACGTCATAAGGTGAGAGCTAGACCTTTGCAGGCTTGTTCAGTGTACGAAGGCCACCCTTGAAAAGATCTGCCACTACTCCTGCAAGAAACCAGAAACAAGGAGCAGAAGAGAAAGTGAGAGGCTGCAGCTGGGGTCGCCGTGCAGAGAACGACCCTTCTCGGGGGCATCGAAGGGCCCTAACTCTTAGGGACAGCCGCTGAGGTTGGCTCTCACATTCAATGTCCTTTCCCTTCCTCGATACTTCTTGAAGCTCACTGGACTGCTGAACTTTTCAGGCATTTCAGTCATGCAGTGAGTAAGGGTAACCACTCCCATGCTAGAGACTGCGAAGCTGGGATACTAAGAAAGAGACCATTTCCCACTATTATACATGTAACCATACTCATGGGGACCTGGTCTTCCCTACCAGGCCAGCTTTCTCCCCCAGAGCCCTAATTGGATCTGCTCTCAGCAGGCTGCAAAAGGAAAACTCATTCCCACAACAATATTACTGAAGAGGGGAGAAACGTTGCAGATAAGTCTGAATTCAAATCTGGCCCGGTCATGTAACTTTGCAAAGAGACCTGTGGTTTCAGCCTCGATCTCCTCCTCTTAGCACGGGGATCACAGGAACTGCACAGGGTAATAAGAAGATCACGCATGTGATATGTGTGAAATGGCCAACATCTGGAAAACACTGGCACTAGAACCATCAATAACTGATGATGATACTTTCTTTCTCTCTCTCTGCATATATATATATATATGTATAGTGCCCTGGGCTGGGGGCTGAAATACAAGAAATAGGATGTCTCTGCCCTAAAAAATCGAGTTGGAAAGACAGACTATATGAAATAGCAAAAGAGTGTATTTTCAGTGTTAAATGAATGAAATGTGAAATCAGTACAATCGGAAATAAAAAGCAGCAGTAATAAGCAGGAAGTGTCTGGGTAATTAAGCTGGCTTTGGTAGAGAGTTTGATACAGTCCCCAGAGGAGAAGAACAGGGAAAGCATGTCACCTATGCTAGGGAAGTGGCCTGAGCGGCAACAGCAAGGCTTGGTATTTAACAAGAAACGCCAAGTTAACACAAATGGTTGGCTCCTTGGTGGTGGATTCTAGATCCAGTTAAGAAAGACACTCAGACTATAGATGCTGGAGAGGATGTGGAGAAACGGGAAGCCTCTTGCACTGTTGGTGGGGATGCAAATTGGTGCAGCCACTCTGGAAAACAGTGTGGAGGTTCCTCAGAAAATTAAAAATAGACCTACCCTATGACCCAGCAATAGCACTGCTAGGAATTTACCCAAGGGATACAGGAGTACTGATGCATAGGGGCACTTGTACCCCAGTGTTTATAGCAGCACTCTCAACAATAGCCAAATTATGGAAAGAGCCTAAATGTCCATCAACTGATGAATGGATAAAGAAATTGTGGTTTATATACACAATGGAGTACTACGTGGCAATGAGAAAGAATGAAATATGGCCTTTTGTAGCAACGTGGATGGAACTGGAGAGTGTGATGCTAAGTGAAATAAGCCATACAGAGAAAGACAGATACCTTATGGTTTCACTCTTATGTGGATCCTGAGAAACTTAACAGAAACCCATGGGGGAGGGGAAGGAAAAAAAAAAACAAAACAGGTTAGAGTGGAAGAGAGCCAAAGCATAAGAGACTGTTAAAAACTGAGAACAAACAGGGTTGATGGGGGGTGGGAGGGAGGGGAGGGTGAGTGATGGGTATTGAGGAGGGCACCTTTTGGGATGAGCACTGGGTGTTGTATGGAAACCAATTTGACAATAAACTTCATATATTGAAAAAAAAAAAAAGAAAGACACTCATATTGCATTTTGAAAGTCACTCACTGACACTCTGTAAATTATGCAAAGATCCAGCGCCCTAATCTGGAAGTCCAACCCTGCCACCTAAGATCAATTAATGTCACACAGAACCTTGTGTGCAGAGGTGGCCTGAGGGGTCAGGTGACTTGGCTTGCCTATGGTCCAGGTAAAGCTGACTAAGATAACTGCCCATCATAAGGAGGTGATGTCAAGCCCTCCTTTCTTTTCATAAGTGTTAGCAAGACAGATTAGAACTCACTGCAATGGTATTTTCCATCCTGTTCCTCAGAAGGCCACGGCCTGCTCTTATCATTCAACGGAGACTGGCAATGGGAGAGCTGACCTCTGTGTGCGGCCTCACAGGTACACGCACGTATGCAAAAGATACGTCTTGAGCAATGAGTGCTTCTTACTGGGTATATACATCACTAGGGCATCTTACTAAAATACATCTTTCGGTTCAATAAGTCTCCGTGAGATGTGAGATTCCGAATTTCTAATGGGCACCCAAGTGACCCCAAAGCTGCTGCTCCATAGGCCACATTGAGAGGTGCAGCTGGATAATTTCCAGGTTGTTTGGGTATTATGTTTGCAGGGTGGAGAACCACTGGTCTCCAAAGACCAGGCTATTGCCTCCCCCGACCCCCACCCCTGCCTCAAGTTCCTGAGGTGTGGTCCTGCTCAGACGCACTGGCGTGCCGGCACTCTACTCTGCTTTCCCAAGGGAGGCTTGCCGTGACCAGGCGATGTCCCTTGGGGGTCTGTTAGCTTGTGACTAGAACAGCTGAGACCACATGGACACCTATTCCCAGACCACTTAGATGTGAAGTCATGGAAACCTCTGCCATGTTCACAGAACGCTCTCTACGTGCAGCTCAGTAGACTCTCCCATACCCCATACATCTAAACCCCAGGGTGGCCCTCCACGGAAACTTCCTGCTGAAGGAATCAGTAGTGCAGGGCAGAGTGAGAGAAGGCAAGAGAGACAGCAGGAGCTCAGAACCCCCTCACCCTGGGGGCTTTAAGTGCTGCTTCGAGTATCACTGCTTGGCATGGGGGACAGATAACCATAAGGCCTGCGTGTAGTCAGAACAGAGCTCTGGAAGCGAAGTGTTCCCATGGCTTGCAAGGTTCTAAGAGAGCGGCACCTGGTTTGTCCCTACTGACATGCTGACACACTGATCCGCCGCTTGTCTGCTGCCTACTGTCAGCATGGGTCACAGTCACCCAGGGCCCTGAGGTAGCACTGCTTTTGTCCAGCCCCCCCCTCCTATGCCCATAACTCTGAAACTACATGACATCTTAACCTTTATAAGAATTTCTTCCAGACAGCATTTAAAAACACCCAAATCTTTCTTGACCTTTACATTTTAGCAGAGGTTTTTTTTTTTTCCTTTAAATTGATGTTACAATAATTTTTTTAAGCTGTGGCATTTTTAAAGCTACTTCAAGAGGAACTTCACTTTCCCTTACCCATCCTATTTGAGACCAATCATTAATCATGAAGGGAAGGCACCACCGACTCAAACCCAGCTTTATTATGTTTTCGTGTTTGTGACATTTTCTTTCTATCAGCCAGTGGGAAGTTCCTACCATTTTCGTTTATTATCTACAAGTGGGAGAATTTGTTTCCCAGGTTGCATCACTTTCCACACCCTCTGACATGGCTCAGAGAGCCAGGAGAGAGCCAGCAGAGTGCCTTCAGCCTGGTGTTTGCAGAGAATGGCTTAGGGATACCACCTTTTACTCTGTAAAATGCAAGTCCATTTTGTCCTGGGCAAAACAGACCTTTCTGCCTGTCAAAGAACAACTTAGCTGTCACATTCCAATATTTTCCTTCCACTCACCAGAAGGACAACTCTTACAGAGGGAACATAAGATGATGGACCCATAATTTCATTGGGACTTAGGTCAGAAGTCACAAGAAACTGAAGACCCACAAGCCACGGGACCTCTATTTCTGTATGCCTATAGTCAGAGCAGAGTAGTACCTACACCTTCTAAACCGGGGATTCTTAACCTGGAGTTCATGCATGTGGGTGTGTGTATAGAATTCAGAAAGCTGTGAACTCAGACGGGGAAAAAATTGGATCTTTACTTTTACTAATGTCTAATGTCTGTCATTGGACAAAATGTCTTCTGTTTACTAATGTCTGTATTCTATTTAATTACGAAGATTAGCAAGAAACTACTGTGGTATTAGCAGTGCCTTAACTGTGTCACCAACAGAAATCACAGATGTTATCATATCACATCACAGTGGTTGAAGATATCTTGAAAAATTCCTTATATTCACCTCTGCATGAAAAAATGGTAGTTATTGGTCTGGCTGCCGTATATTGTTATTGAATGCATTAATAAAGAAGCACATGAAGGGGCGCCTGGGTGGCTTGGTCAGTTAAGCGTCCGACTTCGGCTCAGGTCATGATCTCGCGGTCCGTGAGTTCGAGCCCCGCGTCGGGCTCTGTGCTGACAGCTCAGAGCCTGGAGCCTGCTTTGGATTCTGTGTCTCCCTCTCTCTCTGCTCCTCCCCTGTTCATGCTCTGTCTCTCTCTGTCTCACAAATAAATAAACGTTAAAAAAAAAAATTAAAAAAAAAAGAAGCACATGAAGAAAAAAGAAGCACATGTATTACTATATCACACATTTGTGTGTTTTTAATACTTCAATAATTATATTTTTATAATTGGTTTCTTTTGTAAATCTACATATTTTATGTTATGCATTTTTTTAAAGTTTATTTATTTTGAGAAAGAGAGAGAGACAAAGAGTACAAGACGGGGAGGCACAGAGAGAGAGAGAATCCCAAGCAGGCTCCACTCTGTCAGTGCTGAGGCCAGTGCAGGGCTTGACTGTGAGATCACGACCTGAGCCAAAGTTGGACGCTTAACCAACTAAGCCACCCAGGCACCCCTATGTTATACATTTTCAAGCATTATTCTGAGAAGGGTCCATAGGCTTCACCAGATGCCAGAGGCACACACAAAGAATGGGTAAGAACCCTCCTTTAGATTTCACACTTTGCCCACATTCCTGAGTAACCATGTCATTCATTTTTATAATATCCCTAATGCTTGTAGGCTTTCAAGTTGACTCGTTTAAGTTGAGTGACCTTTCAGACTACTTTTTTTTTCATTAGGAGTTGTGTGCTATTATCACAGGTGATACCATGGTCACCAGTCATTTTATCATTCATCTGTTTTAAATCCCCCTAATGACCTTTATTAAACCTTCTGCCAAGTATTGGGAAAGATTATCGAATGAATAAGACATTGTCCCTGCCTCCAAGATCTTAGATTTTAATAAGAAGTTTATTGTGCCTATAAACTCCTTATTGAATGATAAGCATTCCACGCGATTATTCCCACCACTAGCAAGGTCTACACCTGAGTAGCAAAGACACCCCATCCAGGCTTATGCCAGGTGTTGTCCAGGGGTAGAAATGTTTTTCATGTTCTTCGGGAAATTGCAAAGACATTTATCCAACAGCCACTTATTAAGTACCAGTGGGCTGTGTAGGCAAGAGAGCTAGATGAGTCCAGATGACTCTAGAATTCCTGGCCTGAGTCTCCAAATGAAGAATGCTACTTTCAACAAGAAACAGAACGTGTGTGAGGGGGAGAGATGAGATAAATATTGTGGGGGAAGGAAACTGTTGAATTTTAAAATTGGTGAATTGGAAGTTATAGGATTATAGTTGGATATATGGACCCAAAACTTATTAAAAAGTCTAGACTCAAAATCTAAATATGGCAGTCGTCAGTTGTATAGGTGGTAAGTAAAACCACTGGCAAGGATGAGTTTACTCTTTTAACAGGCAAATATTTATTATTTGAAGAGTTTCAAGTAGCTGAAGACAATGACAGCTATATAGTAAGTGACCTCCCAACTCCTCCTTCCAGCAAAATACAAAATAAATTCAGAACTACAAAATCTCTATGCAAAACCTCAATCTCAATACTACTTGAAGAAAATGCTGAGTGCTAAAAGTGCTAAAAACAAATTGGGGGGAATAAAAAGAGAAAAAGAAACAAATCCCATGCCCTTCTGTCCCTTTCTTTTCCCACCAGAGAGCTTGGCTATAAGCAAAGGCAGACCAATAAAAACTGCTAGGAATCCAGAGGAGGGGCACAGGCAAGAGGACCTTAGGGAAAGTTGGAGAGTGCACCAGAATGATTATATAGAGCAGGACTTTGGGAAGGGGATTTCAAAGTATGCGTCTTTTAAAAGGGAGGCAGTGGAAAGGGCCAGACACACAATTTAAAGGGATAGACACAGCTGAAATGAGCAAGTGTGGTGTAAAGGGACTGTCTTTCAAACACAAAGCTTCTAGGAGGAGGGGGAAAAAAAAGAAAGAAGAAGAAGAAGAAGAAGGAAGAAGTGCCCTTTAGCAATTTAGATGGTGAAGCAGAAGAGAAGAAAAATGTAGGGTCCTGCAACAAAAACAAATAAATAAATCTGCAAAATTGGTGGACTCATAATCCCTCCCCCCCCCCACCAAAACAAACAAAAACCTGCCAAAGTACCTGAATTTTACTAGACCAACAGTAAAGAGTGCCATTTAACTAGGAACCATGTAAAACGTTCCAATATCATAAAAATGAAAGGCAGAACAATAAACTCCAAAAAGGGCTATTGCAGAATGAATTTTCACACAAATCAACTGAGGAAAAGCCAACCTCTCCCCAAAAAAACATGAAGCAGAAGGAAACTTTAAGTTTACACTCAATACCGAATTAAATATATCCTAACAAGCATTTGAGGATATGAAAAACCACTTCAAATTAGAAATTCAAACACTGAGAACAGAAATGGACAAAAGAATTAAAAAAAAAAAAGCAGGGAGAAATTTTAACAAATAGTTGATTGAACTCAAGGAAAAAATACGGAAGAAAAGAAATGATATCTCAGAAATAAAGAAGAAATTACAACATGCTCAAGAAAGAAGAGATTCAAATGGCAATTTAACAAGGGACATCAAAGAAAAGCAGAAAAACAACCAAGAGGAGGAAAATGACACAAAGGAAGATATAAAATGGGTCAGAGAAAAATAGTGGCGACAGAAAACAGGCAAAGAAGGAATAATATTTGTATTATTGGAGTCCCTAGAGAACAAAAAGAGAGAACAAATGAAGCACAACTAGTATTTAAAATTACAAACCAAGAAATTTTTCCAGAGATAGAAAAAGACCTGAATCTACACTCTGGAAAGGCTTACTAGGTACCTGTGAAAGTTAACCCAGAATGATCAAAATGGAGACAAATTCTAGTAAAAGTATTAACCCTCAAAGACAAAGATATAATCTTCAAGACCTCCAGGCAAAAAGAACAAATAATTTTTGCCAAAAATTTTTTCTGCAAAATAAGTGACAGATTCAACTGGCATCGGTTTGTAAAACCAGCATACTAAGAAGGCAACGATGGAGTAACACTGCTCAAGAGTTCAACGAAAGAAATTGTGAAAAAGGGATTTTATATACAGTCAAGAAGTCCTTGACTACATCCATCAACATTATGATATACCAAATATATCAAATAACAATTTTCACTATACAGGAACTTATGGAATTCTGTACCTTAAACTGTCCTTAAAGAATCTACTAAAGGGCGCCTGGGTGGCTCAGTCCCTTAAGTGTGGACTTCATCTCAGGTCCTGATCTCGGGGTTGATGAGTTGGAGCACCACGTCGGACTCTGTGCTGACAGCTCAGAACCTGGAGCCTGCTTCAGATTCTGTGTCTCTCTCTCCTCTCTGTGCCTCCCCTGCTCACACTCTGTCTCTCTAAATACATAAATAAATAAATAAATAAATAAATAAATAAATAAATAAAATCTACTAAAGAAGGAGCTTCATCGAACTAAATCATGACTGGGAAAACTTCAATGAAAGGACAGACACAGAGCATTTTAAAACATAAAAATGTGCATATAATACCAAAACAAAGATGGGGATGGGAGTGAAAGGCTACCACACAGCTGTTATGTCATGTGACAAAGTAGAACTATTGCAACTAAAAAATAGGAGGAGAAGAGAAAGGTGGATATGCCTGCATTGCCATGTAGGCATTAGATGAATGGGAAAGGATCGAAATCCTGATCTGGAGGAAAAAAATTTTTTTTAAATAGATAAACTACTAGCTAACTTGATCCCCCCTTAAAAAGGGACAATGTACAAAAATGCAAGAAAGGAAAAAAAACGAGATGAAATGAAAAGAGGGAAATAACCATTGAAATGGAATTTTTTTCAGAATTTTTTTTTTAAATCATTAGAGACTAAGTTGCAGACCTCTGTGCCAATAAATTCAAAAACCTAGATGAAATGAGTAATTTCCTAGGGAAATATATATTGATTTCATTAGGGTTAGAAAGCTTACACGGGCAATTTCCATATAAGAAATATAGACAGTTATGAAGGAACTCTCCCACACAAAAAATCACCAGGCACAGATGATTTCACAAGACTTTCTACCAAACCTTCACATTCTAGCTAGTCCCAATGCTCTATAAATTTCTCCACAACATTGAAAATGAAAGAAAACTTTTTAATCCTTTTTATATGCAAATATAATATTCCTAGCTGAACAAATAAAGACAATACAAGGAATAAACCCACAGAGCTCTACACTCACGAATACCAGTGCAAAAATTCTAAACAAAATACAGATCTTCTTCCTGGGGTTACATCCTGATAAAACCAGTAGAAGTTGAAAATACTGGAAGTCAAAAATGTATTTACTACACCTAACCTACTGAATATCGTAACTTAGCCTAGCCTACCCTAAACGTGCTCAGAACACTTACAGTAGCCTACTCTTGGGCAAAATCATCTCCCATAAATCCCATTTATTTTTTTGTTTATTGTTTTAAATGTTTATTTATTTTTGAGAGACAGAGTGTGAGTGGGGGAGGGACAGAGAGAGACAGAGGAAGATACAGAATCTGAAGCAGGCTCCAGGCTCCGAGCTGTCAGTACAGAGCCCAATGCGGGGCTTGAACGCATGAACCCTGACATCATGACCTGAGCCGAAGTCCGACAATTCATCTGACTGAGCCACCCAGGAGCCCCAGCATAAACCCCATTTTATAATGGAGTGCTGAATGTCTGATGTAATTTACTAATTACTGCATTGAAAGTAAAAATCAGAATGGTTGTGTGGGTACACAACAGTTAGTGTATCTGTTGTTTACCCTCATGATCAAATGGCTGACTGGGAGCTGTGGCCCCTGTCACTGCCCAGCATCATGAGAGAGAATCATACAACATATCACCAGCCCAGGAAAAGATCTAAATTTGAAGTACAATTTCTCTGAATGCAGACCACTTTGGCCCCATCAAAAAATTGAAAGATTGTAACTCTAAACAGCCTACATGGGGGACCATCCATTTTAGCAAACATGATCCAACACGCTTAAATCTCTTCAACACCAACAAAAGGTTGTCCAGTCACATCCTTGGCCTTCTCTCACAGAGCACACACTCCTAATCTCCTAAATTCCTAAATCCTCTTCTATTTGGCATCATTTGCCATCAAGATAGGCTAAGAATTTCCCAAATCATCATGTGCTTGTTCCTTTTTGGCTTGACAATTCTTTTCTCAATTTCTCTCTTTCCTTTGTCATTTTCCTATGAGCAACAAGAAGAGACCAGGCTGCACCTTCAAGGCCTTGCTTGGAAATGTCCTTGGCTAAATATCCAGTTTCGTGACTTACAAAGTCTGCCTTATACACAACTGTAGGACACAATTCAGGTAACTTTTCTGTCACTATATAACAGTGTCCAATAACAGACTCCTTATTTCCTTCCGGATCTTCACCAAAAGCAACTTTAACATGTTTCTACTAACATTCAGTTTAAGGCAACCCAGGCTTTTCCTATTATGTACCTCAAAATTCTCTAGCCTCCACCCATTATCTATTTTTAAAGCCACTTCCACATTTTTAGGTATTTGTTACATCTACACCTCTCTTCCGGGTACCAAAATCTCTGTTTTCTATGTCCAGTCTTATAAATTTTCCCAAACTCAGTGGCTTCAAACAACAGGAATTTATCCTCTCCTAGTTCTGGGCGTGAGAAGTCTGATATCAAGGTATGGGGAGGGTCACTCTCCTCCTGTGTCTGGAAGAATCTACTCCTTGCTTCCTCCGGCTTCTGGTGGCCACCAGCATTCCTTGGCCTGTGGCATCACTGCCATCTCTCCTTCCATGTCATATCACCTTCCCCTCTGTGTATGGTCTAATCTCACTCTACCTCTCTCTTATAACCACATGTTTTATGCATTCGGGGCCCACTTGAATAACCCAGGACAAATATAATATCTCTAAGATAATCATCTGAAGAGTTTTCATTTAATTGCACCTGCAAAAACTTTATCATATAAGATACAGTAACCAAACCAATGTGAGTTCACTCCTTGGTGAATCAGAATCTGCACCAGGTTGTGTTGTCACACAAAGGAAACTTTACCTGCAGCAAATAAGGAGATCACAGGGAGTAGCTTCCAAAGCCATGAGTCCTCCAGCAAGGGTGGATGAGTTCCTTTTATTTAGACATTTTTTTGATGTTTATTTATTTTTGAGAGATAGAGAGACAGAGAGAGAAGGGGAAGGGCAGAGATAGGGAGACACAGAATCCAAAGCAGGCTCCAGGCTCTGAGCTGTCAGCACAGAGCCTGACACAGGGCTCAAACTCACAGACTGGGAGATCCACCTGAGCCACAGTCAGACGCTTAACCAACTGAGCCACTCAGGGGCCCCAGGTTATTTTTATTTGGGGTTTATTTGGGGATGAATATTTAGAAAAGAAAGCCTTATCATCATATGTAGAGGTGCATCACATGTAGGTCATGCATGCACCTTAGGGAAACATGCCTATATACACATTTGGTATATAAATGAGGCCTGTGCTCCTCCTTGGGCAGAGATTTTAGTATAATAAGGTAAAGGTAGTTGTTGGTCATTCTAGAGGTCACTCCATGGTCCACCTATGATCTGTGTAGGTGATTCGGGGGTTAAGCTCAAACTAGTCTGGGTGGTCTGGGCCAGCTGGAGTTCCCATCACAGCTGTGGCTGCTGCTCAAGGGCCAGTTTCACTTTCTATTTTCCTGAGTTAAAGATAATCTGGAAAGAAGAACTTATGGAAAAATGTGGAACAATGGTCAGTGAGTATAAGCTGGTGGATAGTAAAGGTCAGGTCTTGGGGTCTAGTTGGTGACAATAACATTTGCAGATTCTGGAGTTTAGGGCCTGATAGCTATTATTCAGCCTACTACCCATGAAATAAGTCTCAAAGGGAAAAAAAATTATGTAATCATTTCCCATAGACGCTGAGAAAGCAATTGACAACATTTAACACACATTCATGGTAAAACTACTCCAGTGTATCGAATTGACGCACACTTTCTCAATACAATGATTAGTTCTAAAGCCAGCATCTTATTTAATGGAGAAATACTGGAGCCATTTCTAATATGATCAAAAACAAGACACAAATGTCCACTATCCCTACTACTATTGAATTAGCCAATGCAATTAGACAAGAAAAATCAGTTAGAGGCATAAAATGATTAAAGGGGGGGGGAGGGAGGGAAGCCTGTATTTGAAGATATGATAATATACCTAGAAAATTCCAGAAAAATCAATAATAAAACTAACTCAAACATAAAAGAATTTATTCAAGTAATAGAATATAAAATTAACATATAAAAATCAATGGCCTTTATACAAACAATAAACAGGACATAATAACAGAAAACCCCACTTACAACAGCCTCAAAATGTAGTAAATACTTACAAAGAAATTTAACATTTAGCATGCACACCTGTACCAGGAAAAATTTCTAAGCACTCCTGAAAGACACTAATAAAGGTTTGAGTAAATGGAAAGACATCTCATGTTCCTGGATAGGATTATATAGCATTATAAAAATATCAGTTATCCCTAAGTTAATTTATAAATTTACTACAATTACAATAAAGTACCAACAAGCTATGTTCTAGAGTTAGACAATTTGCTACTAATGTTTATATATGGAAACAAAAATTGCAAGACTGGTAGAACACTGAAAAAGAAAAACAACAACAACAACTGTGTGTGGTACCAGAAAATAAAGCATTCAATAAAACCTTGATAATTAAAACAGTATGGTGCAGGAACATGAATAGAAAAAATAGCCATACAGACTAGTAGAGTAGAATAGCCCAGAAGTAGACCCAAATTCAAATGGAAATTTAGTATATGAGAAAAGTGGCATCTCAGATCACTGGGGTAAAGATAAACTTTTTAACAAGTAATTCTAGAACAACAAGGTAGTCATCTGGAAACAAATAAAATTAAATCCATATCTCACATCATATGGTAGAATATACTCCAAGTAGATTAGGATCCTAAATGTAAAAACTGAAACCATACAATATGGAGGAAAACGTAGCTAAATTATTCTTTAACCTTGGTAAGGAAAAGGTTTTCTATGATTTAAAACCTAGAGACAATTTTAAAAATTAATAAATTTGACTACATACAAATTAAGCTTTTTTTTCATGACACAAACACTATAAGCAAAGGAAAAGGAAAACAGACAAATGGGGAGAAGATATTCTAGCATATACTAGAGAAAAAGAGCTAATATTCCTCATATATAAAGAAATGTTAAAAACTGAGGGACAAAGGACCAAAATCTTGATAGAAAAATGAAGGGAAGACATAAACAGATAATTACTGAGAAAGGATTAAAAATGGCACTCCACCCTGTGAGAAAATTCTCAAACTCACTCATAATTAAGGAAATCCATTTCTCACCTATCAAACTGGCAAAACTCTATAAACATCAGAGTACTTTCCATTAGTATAGCTCTTTGGTGAAGCTATGGGGGAACAGGCACTTCCATACATTCCCAGTGGGAGCCTTCTGGAAGGGACATTTGTCAATATCTAACAAAATCACATATACATTTTCTTTTTGACCTAGCAAACCCACTTCTAGGGAATGTATCTCCAACAATACAAAAATGCATATGCACAAACATATTCATTGCCACCTTGTTTGTATTTGCAAAGCACCAAAAGCAACTTAAATGCCCATATGTAGGAGAGTGCTTGAATAAATGGTATATCCATACAATAGAGTACAATACAACTGTATAAAAGAATGAGGAAATTCATGACATTCATTATTAACTGAAAAAAGGCAAAACCCCTGTTTCAAAGAAACAATAGTCCCAAAATAGTCCCTTTTGCAAAGCCCCACCAAGACTTAATACCAAACCTATGATAATAAAGGGAAACCTCACTCAAGGGGACTCAGGATGCTAGAAGGGGAGGTTGGAGGGAGGAGCCCAGGAACGAATACTATTCAATGTCAATTACAGGAAGAATTGTCAATAATGGGCCCCAACAGGAAAAGATGGACATTGCATCTTCTACGGGAAATCGACCACCTCTACATCGGAGCCAATAAGAAATTGTCGTCACCCTTAACACTTGCTTCTCTCCAATGGGCTTCTATTCAAAACAGCTCCCAACTTCCTCCTTCTCTATAAAATAATGTTCCTCTCTTTTGTTGGTTGGACTTGCCTATGGCTTTCCCATAGCTTGCTTGTCCTGGATAGCAGTTCTCTGCTATTCCTGAATAAACCCATTTTTGTTGGTAAAATAACGAAGTTTTATTTTTAAGGTTAACAAACCTAATTACAGTTTCAGCCTCTCCCAAGAGTGGAATTTTAAACCTATCAGTCTGGAATTTCCTTGATCAGCACTAGTGAGGTAATCTGCATGATAAGACCCCCTGCCTTCCCCTAAGGGAAAGTAACCTTGCCTGAAATAATCCACTCTTTTAACTTCCTTATATCACCTTCCTTCTTCCAGTAAAAAAGTTGTCCATTTCGTACGACTCCTGGCAGCTCCTTTCTACTCTCGCTGGGATGCTGCCCGGTTCATGAATCCTTGAATAAAGCCAATTAGATCTTTAAATTTACTCAGTTGGATTGTTGTTCTTTAACACTCCAAAGAGCATCGAAGAGTATGTGATCCTTTGTGTCAGAATTTAGACATAAGAAAATACACAGGTGGCTGCTCCCTTATGCAAAAGAAATTCAAAACAAATAAACAGGAGAGTTGAATAAGCTCAAAGTATCTCCCTCAAAATACTTACCAATGCAAAAGGAAAAACAGTAACCTTATAGTAGAGAAACCAGCAGACCCCAGCCTAACCACGTGATCAAGGTAAATATCGCCAGTAATAAGACATACCACATCATCAATCTCTTGCCATGATGTGCTGACAAGAAACACAGTATCATTGTTGTGGTATTCTTGCCAAAATACCCCAATTGTGAGAAAGCATTAGACAAGCCTGAATTAAAGGGTATTCTACAATATTACTGATCACTACTCTTCAAAAAGTGCCAAAGTCAAGAAGGACGAGGAAAGACTAACAACTGTCACAGGTTGGGGGTAAAATGCAATGTGGGGTCTTGGAAAGGATCCTGGAACCTAAAAATGATCTTTGCAGGAAAATTAGTGAATTCCCAATGAGGTCTGTAATTTAGTTAAGAATATTGTACTCATGTTAATTTCCTATTCTCCATAACTATCAGATGGCCATAAGAGTTGTTAACATAAGTGGCAGCAGAGTGAGGGACACAAAGAAACACTTGATAGTATTTTTTTCAACATTTCTTAAGTCTAAAATTAGTTCAAACCAAAAGGTTGTTTGAAAGCCAAAAATAAAGAAATAAATAAAATGGTTGTCTTGACTTCTATCCGGGGTTTTCTGGAACCCTCCACCTTTCCACAGCTCTCCTATAAAAGTTTCAAACGTTTGTAAAACCACATACCACTAATCTTAAGCTTAAGATGATCAGCAGGGCAGCCTGGAAGGTTGCCAAATTAGTGAAGAAGAGGAGAAAGCTGGAAGGGGCATCAGAGGAAATGGAGCATTTGAGGGAGAGATTTTTAAATGACCTCTTTTGTGTTGCTAAATTTATTCATAACCTGGAATGGGCTACAACCATCGCAAGGACACAAAACTCATCAGGTAAATTCAAGGACGTTTTAAAAATGCATCTAACCACCTCCTGTCCAAAACATTCAAGCTTAACCTTTCTTTCGAAAATGCAATCTGCTCTTTCCACCCTGCCCGCATACCAGACTCTGAGACCTAGATTGCCACACGAGCAGAACCATCACCTTGTCCTGATTCAATAGGTTCTTGTTGTTACATTATCAGCTTGAGATCCTAGGGGTATGTGGAGATGTGCCTGTTCACTGCTGAAAGAGTTCATGCACAATTTATGTCCTTCGTATAACTTTGGCTTTAAGAGCTATTTTTGGAACCCATTTCAATCATGTTTTCCCAACAACTCTATTAGAAAGCGACTGTTTTTTCTTCATATTAAAAGTGAGAGAGATGAAACAAAGATCCCAAACAATTGAGTGTGCTCAAGATAGGAAGATTTGGAGAAAAGCAACACCAGCTCTAATATCGCCAGCATCGGCAACCTCTTTTTGGTCTAGAAGACTGTGCCGCACTGGCAAATGTGTCCATGGAACTAGTGACCGCTGGTAATCCAGCTGACATGCTTTACATTTGCAATATAGTGTTATACTTTGCCCTGCTTTACACCTTTCAAAGCCCTCTTCACAGATCTGACTCAATTTGATCCTCAAACCACATTATAATGTAAGTAGGATAGATATCTTTTTTTTTTAATTTTTTTTTAACGTTTATTTGTTTTTGAGACAGAGAGAAACAGAGCATGAATGGGGGAGGGGCAGAGAGAGAGGGAGACACAGAATCGGAAGCAGGCTCCAGGCTCTGAGCCATCAGCCCAGAGCCCGACACACGCGGGGCTCGAACCCACGGACCGTGAGACCGTCACCTGAGCTGAAGTCGGATGCTTAACCCACTGAGCCACCCAGGCGCCCCTAGATATCTCTTTTTAATAATGATGTTATGGTCTGAATGTTTGTGTCCCCCCCAAATTCATATGTGGATATCCTAACCTGTGAGGTGATGGTATCAGGAGGTGGGGGGCTTTTGGGAGGTGATTAGGGCAGGAGGGCGAAGGCGTCACGAACAGAATTAGTGCCCTGAAAAAAGAAGCTCCGGAGAGCAAACTTCCATCCTTCAACCACATGGGAGCCTCTGGGATTTTGTGATAGCAGCTCAAACAGACCAAGAGAAATAGAGAACACCACTCAATAGCCAATGATACCACCCCATAGCACTTTAAACCGTGTAAAGTCTCTTATTTGCGTTACCTTATTTAGGAGCCACTAAAAGAAGTATGAGTTAATATTATCCCCATTTTCTAGGCAACAGGCTCAGAAACGGACCCATCCAACATCGCTCAGGTAGAGAGGGAAGATGGGACTTAAGAGCAAGTCTTTTGACTCATAATCCAATCATCTCCTTCACCACGCCACAACTGCATGCCAAAATGAGGAGAAATCACAAGTTTCTGACTATGACTCCAAAAATGAGAGCATGCATGACGTTATACTAGAAGCGAATCTAATGGGGCCATTCTGCTTAGCTGCCGGCCACCACTGTTGTCCCAATGGGGCTGGGCAGAAATAGAACATGGGTATAAGTCATGCAGGTATAAGCTGCACCTGATCAAGCATCAGGCTAGATTCAGGCAGTTATCTGCATGGATATCTGTGACTCATTTCGGAAACATTCTAAGGACAACAGGAGAGCCAGAAAGGATATACATTAATTCATTAATTAGAAGCTCAGAAGGAATCATTAGGTATTTGAGGTAGGACACAGTTAGGCTTACAGTAGCTCCTATTATGCAAAGAAGGTATGGAGCCAGCTCTCTATGCTTTCCTGGAAGCTTAGACTAAAGCTCTATGCTTTACTCCTTGCCCTGATATATCTTAAAGATACGGGACTCACCTGGCGTAACCCAGGAGGACAGGGTTTCATAACTAACAGGACTCCAGAGTCATGCTTGACCCTTCAGCATGCTGCTGAGACCCGTGATGTTCCAGAGCCCGACCACTGATTTGTGATTTCAAAAACTAACAAACAAACGAGAAACCTTACAAGGAAGGGTACTGCCGTCAGGAGTGAGAGGGCCAGTCAGACAACCACTTTCCTTCCGGTTCTGGCAATGCTAAGGATGGTGCCCAGTGGCACGTTCTGGCCACCCCTGGGATGGCCCCATCGCTCAGCTGGACAAAACTCACTCATCTGGCACCAGTCACTCTACTTACAGTGACATCACCGACATGATGGATTCTACCGCCAGAGGCCTGGACTCCGCGTGCACTCCTGTGCCACAGCTGGTGACACTGACCTGAGCGGGTGGAACCCACCTGCCTCCCCGTGGCCCCTGCCAGCCAACAGTCTCAAGGCCTCTCCCTCTGGGTCTGTGGGGGCTCGCGTTCACCTCTGTTGGTTTTTATGTGACTGCATTTGGGGGAAACTTTGCCGTGTGCCAGGCGGCATTCTGATAAATGGTGGAGCAGAGTCTTGGAGCTGAAGGTCACAGGGAAGAAACCAAAACCGGTAAATTCGGGGATGTTTTGTCCCCAGCTTATAAATCCAGACAATCTCACAGTTATGAAGTGGAAAGTTTGTGGGGAAAAACAAATGCTTTGGTTATTACAGTGTTACTACATTCATAAAATATATTTCATTAGGGGGGAGTTTACACAGGGGGTAATGAGATTTTTGCTTTATACATTATTTATAACCGCTTAATCCAGGTACTGTGGGTTATTTTTTTATTCCTTCGTTTTCACAGCTACAAAACACTTCAGTATTTCTAATTTATTTCTGCTTACAATACAGATGTTCTCAATTGTGTTTCTAACTACATTTCAACCGTTATGATCGTGTTTATTTGTGTCAGCACACGAGCAGGGGCTGAATGTGCAATACACAATAGTGAAGCTTCAAGGAGCATGTAAAAAGGCCTCTTGTGCTTTAGTTATCAACAAATTAAAGTACGCTGCACAGCACTATCTTTATCATTGGTGGTTTCAATCTTTGGATAATTCCCCTGCAGTTGGACAAGCAGGGCAACAGCTCTCTTTCAGTGCAGAGAGGGTGCACGCCTTCAGACAGCACTTTTCAAGATGACCATTTGGAAGCAACATTTGGAGAACATTTGGGTTATGTCCTCTAACTGAATTTCCAAGCTGTTGGTAACGGACTAAAGAAAACGCAGTCTGTACTGCATCCTAAGAAAGCAAGAGTGTAAGAGCCTTGAAGGTCATGTGTAAATATTGACATTTTAATTTGATTTAGCATACCAAAGTGGAGCCCTTGTGTTGCTTATCTTGCTATAAAAGCTCACCCATTTGCCCTGCCCTGCAGATTGTCGGGGGAAAGATCTGAAACGAGCAGCCTTGGGTGCTCTTCCCTGCCTTGGCTAACAAGGCTGAGTTTTGTTTGCGCAAAATCTGAGTCAGAGGGGCGTTCCTCCCCTCTCCTCTCCACCACGGACTGATGCACCTGATTAGATAACAGCAATCTGTGGGCTGAATGTTCATGTAGCGACATGAAAACCAAGATGCAAAAACACTCAGGGAAAAGAGCCTCCCACTCACTCACAGAGTCAAGTCAGGTGTCTGAAACTGGAGTTATTTGGGGAACCAGTAACCGGCTAATTTGACCAGGACACCCTTCTGTGTCCTCAAACGCAGGATGAGGAAGAAATGCCAGCATGTCCTCAGGCTCTGTACCCTTCTCACAAACCAGGACTCCACCTGCATAGATTAATTTAATCAGGGCCAAATCCTGAAGGTGAGAGGCAAGTGCCCAGTCGGTCTCCCCACCAACAGCAGTGGTTGGGGCCCCCCACGCGCTTAACAGCTTTGCCAAGACGCTTGAGTGGTGACCTACTGTGTTACTCTCCTACGACAAAGCAAAGACTCCGGCTCGCGGAGCACAGCCTGGCAGTTTGATAAGATGCCAGAGGTTCCTGTCTCCCGAAAGTGAGGTCACGAGAATCATTTCCCTCCCGAGACGTGGTCAACTGACACGCAGGCCCGGTAGAAATGAAGCCCCAGTGAGCGAAACATGGAGGAACCAGGGCCACCTCAAATGGCCTTTGACCTGAAAAGTTGTTTTTTTTTTCTTTCCTAAGTGAAAAGAAGAAAATTGAATGTGGAAACAAGATGATCTTTTTTTTTTTTTATTTTTTGTTTTAATGTTTATTCACTTTTTGAGAGACAGAGTGTGAGCAGGGCAGGGGGCAGAGAGAGAGGGAGACACAGAATTGGAAGCAGGCTCCAGGCTCTGAGCTGTCAGCACAGAGCCTGACACAGGGCTTGAACCCACAGATTGTGAGATCATGACCTGAGCTGCAATCGGACACAACCGACTGAGCCACCCGGGCACCCCAACAAGATGATCTTTTAATGCTTCATAACTCAAGCTCTCTAACTTACCTTAAAAAGGGAGAAATGGTATAAAAGACCGAGCTCTGCCATCTGTGCTTGAGTTTTGAAAGGTGCTCCTCAAACATTAATGATCTTGCCTCTGTGCCCAGATAAATGTTATGATTTGCAAGCTGTAACTCACACTGTACTTGCAAAGCTAACCACCCTTCTCAACTCTAGCTCTAGAAGTCCTGGTCAGCTCAGAGCATCCGGGTGGCTCAGTTGGCTCAACTGACTTTGGCTCAGGTCATGATCTCGTGGTTCATGAGTTCAAGCCCCACGTCACGCTCTGTGCTGATGGCTCAGAGCCTGGCGCCTGCTTCAGATTCTGTGTCTCCTTCTCTCTCTGCCCCTCCCCCACTCACGCTCTGTCTCTCTCTCTCTCTCTCAAAAAAAAAAAATAAATAAACATTAAAAAAAATAAAGGAAGAAGTCCTGGTCAGTTCAACTATTGAAATAATGCAATAGGTTAAAGCAACTCTCAAAGATACATTGTGTTGTGTTTTGCTTTGAAGTTGTACTCAGTGAGCAGAGTCAGCCCCAATCAAAATTCCCAAGCAAGCAAAGTGTGTCTGTCCACCCTGCCCTCCTCTCTCTGTGCTTTCCCCAAACCTCCTTAGCAAACCGCCCCCTCCATCACCCCACTGATGAAACTCCAAGGTTCTTTCAGTTCTGCTAGCCCCTTTTAGCCATTGGAAAACACAGCTGATAACCACCTTAGAGTGTTTGCCTTTAGGAATCAGTTTTGTGTTTTGCACAAACCAAGAGAATTTCCATTTTAAAGGAAGGGGAAAAAAGCCAAAGGAATAAATCTTTAGAGGTGAAATGTCAGACACCATGACACCTAGATAAAATGGAATTTGGGCAGGGAAATGTTTTCTCTGCACACCTTAAGTAGAGGAATCAGTCAAGCCGGTACCCATCTGGAAGACCTGGTCTCTTTCAGGACGGGGCACTCCCTACCCTGTTGCCCCCTCATACACACAACTTCCCACTGTGATGTTTTAGGCAGAGTGTATAAGAGCTGTACTTACCCACCTACTCAGAACCTAATACTAATTAATTCTAATTAACCTAACACCTAATGCCTGATTACCTGAACCAAATTAACAGAGTCTGGCTGTTCTGGTTTTTCTCAAGACACTATTTATTGCTTTCCCGCCTTCCCAAAAAGAATGAAGCAGTGGCTACAAAATTGTCCAGAAATGAATAAAAAAGCATGATAGAGTTTCTTTAAAACATCTAAGTTAAAGTTACACAATTCATTGTGTTTATAACAAATTGGATTACCCTGGTTAGCCCTGATTTATTTCAGCCTAAAACTTACGATGCCTCCTTTCTAATTTGGTTATCCTCCTTGTGCGTGAACCTATCGCAGTGGGAGGGGAGACAGATAAGACTTGTTTTATTTGGGCTTGTGAAAATGATGACTTTTGTCAAGTTCAATGTCATAAGTTTTCTTCCACAAGAAGGGTGAGTATACTTCCCGATAAGCGATAGTTCTTTATTACATAGAAATGGTTCCTAATACTCAACAGATAGAGTATTTGAGAAAACACGGGTATTCTCCCAAGTCACAAAGAATAATGGGATGGTCAATATGAGTGAATGTTGTACACTTTCATAGCCTATTTCATACTGAGATCCTGAACTATGGGAAAGGAACAGTGCCTGCTGGCCATGGGAGGTCATGCTGGGAGGGGGAGAATACACATCCCAAAAGGCTACCAGGACAACCATCACTTTCAATATTATATTAAAAGTAATAAGGTGGGGCACCTGTGTGGCTCAATCCGTTAAGCATCCAACTCTTGATTTCGGCTCAGGTCATGATTTCTCCATTTGTGGGTTCAAGCCCCATGATCTCTCCATTTGTGGGTTCAAGCCCCAAGCTCCATGCTGATAGGGTAGAGCCTGCTTGGGATTCTCTCTCTCCCTCTCTCTCTCTCTCTCTGCCCCTCCCCCCACCTCAGAATAAATAAAAAGTTTTTTAAAAAAGTGATAAGGTAATAAGAATAAGAAACTTAGACTTTATTTACTGGATTCATAAGACAATCCCCCAAAAGAGGGAAATTTCAATTTTCCATGAAGTTTGAAATCTATAATTGTCTGGCATCATTTCCAGGCATGCAGAAAAAAGTTCTTTTTTAAAAAAATCTGGATTAGTGTATCTCAATCAGTGTGCACATCAGGAACACCTAGGGAATTATGTGTTGTTTTATTTCTCTCTGTTTGTTTGTTTGTTTTCAAAATATGTGGTAGTACCCCACCACAAATTTCTACTGAAGTCTAATTGCCTAGTCTGATGTCAGTGAAATGTTTATCCTATGGCCCTCTCACCATCTCATCCCACATATTTGCCTGGATAATCCTACCTATCTGCTTGGCTCCAACCCCATATACATTTGACTCCTGAATTAGTCTGTTTGGGCTGCCATAACAATGTACCACAGACCAGGTAGCTTCAACAACAGGCATTTCTTTTCTGGAAGTTCTGGAGGCTTGAAATTGGGGACAAGATGTCAGCAGGGTTGATTTCTTTTGGGGCCTCTCTCCCTGGCTTGTAGAGGCTGTCTTTTCCCTGTGCCTTCACGTGGTCTTTCCTCTATGTGTCTCTGTGTCCTGATTTCCTCTTCTTACAAGGACAGCAGCCATACTGGATTAGATCCCACCCTAATATTCTCATTTTAACTTATTACCTCTTTAAAGACTCTATCTCCAATATAGACACATTCTGAGTTCTTGGGGGTTAAAAACAATATATGAACTTGGGTAGGGATACAATTCAGCCCATTACACCTCTGAATTCTAGAATACTTAGCCCTGCATGATGACTGGCTCATATATTTGAGGCACTCTCACATGAAACAAGAAACAGGATACCTATATTGCTTAAGGGATCAAAATAAGGACCAGTGTGTGGAAGATAGTGGTTGAAATGTTCAGCTCAACATAGGAGAACAGGTGTGTGACAAGAAGGGAGGGTTTAGTTATCACGGGCTGCATCCTCTGACCACATGTCCCCATCACAGGAAGGGCACATCAGAGGCTGGACGGGTGCCCAGTGGGCCTGTCTTCAGAGAAATCTAGCATGGGCCTGCCTCCAAGGTTCTTCTTCTTTCCTTGATTTGATGACTTTAATGAAGGAATATGAGCTCACAGGGATTAAACCAAGATGATCAAAATAAAGCAATAGAAAATCAAAAAAAGTATATGCATAGATGTGTCCATAAACACAGCATAATCAGATATGAGAGTCTTTGCATTGTTTATCACATCTGGGTTCCCTGGGTAGTATTTAGGGGTGACTTGGGGTTTTCTCAGTATCTCTCTCCATTATCTCCATCTGCTCACCTCCAAAATATGCCAAAATCAGCATTCAAGCTAAGTAAAAATTTTATGCTTGTTCGGCAAAGCAGCCTCAAGACAGGGCCTCCGTCCTCCCCACCTTCCAGATTGCCACCTAAGTCATGCTATCTAGGAATTTTGGATTTGCTGAGCACCCAAAAGGATGGATGAGAGTGACAAGTGTGTTTATGTCAAGTCCCTGTTGAGCTGGTTGAAGCTGGCATATGTAGAACTGCCCTGGCTTCACAGGGGCCCTCCTGGTACATTTAGATCAGATGAATGGAGGGGCCTGGGAAGCCTCACCCACCCACCCAACCCACTACCTTCTACCCATTTCCACAAGAATAAGTGGCACAGCCAAAAACCAAATCTGGACTATATCTCTAAAGCCCCTGAATCCCTAGGTAAGAAAATGAGACATTTATGGAAACCTTTAGAATTTTCATCTGTTTAAAAAAAACTTTTTTAATGCTTATTCATTTTCTGAGAGGCAGAGAGAGACAGAGCATGAGTGGCAGAACAGAGAGAGAGGGAGACACAGAATCTGAAACAGGCTCCAGGCTCTGAACTGAGAGCAGAGAGCCCGATGTGGGGCTCGAACTCACAAACCGCGAGATCATGACCTGAGCCGAAGTCGGACGCCCAACCGACTGAGCCACCCAGGTGCCCCTAGAATTTTCATCTTTTCTTACACCCTACTAATTACCGTCACTGAGTAAATAGCAAAACCAGTTTTTTTTTTCAAGTCATTATTGCCTGCCTGCTGCTAGACTCCCCTACTGCATCTCCAGATTATGACCCCTCAATCATGCAGCTATGGCCACACGCAGTCTGTGGGTTTTCAATGGACAACCTGATCCATCTGAAGCCAGGAAAATACCTCAGTCAGTGAGGGACAGCTAACATCAGGTGACACTTTAAGGCAAACTCTTACAGCCTACACTAGTTTTGTCTTCACCAAGGATACTTGTAATCTGATCAGTAGAGTGTAGGCAGCACCCTCTTTTATAATGTTTTTGTAGGAATCAATACAGTGTAAGCAAATTGGTCTCAATAGGTTAGATTCCTTATTTGACATTACTGAGGCTTTTCATTTCTTCGTTGAAAAACTATTGGTTTACATCATGCCATTTGACTTCTGGTTCAAGTGCTTCCAAAGACACTGATTTTTAAGAATGCATCCTTGAAAGCCCGACAGTCTAACAGTTGGGAAATCTAAGCCAAAACTACATGACATACTAAAGGTGGATGAGATAGGAAGGTTTCAGGGTAACTAAAGACAATAATATGAAGTATATAAATATATGTTTGCCAACAAACGCCAGAAGCACAAATGGAACAACTAGTAATTAAAGGGGGGAAGTACATTTTGATTTTAATTTTAATTTCAAAAAGCACTCAGTGTCCCAATATTTTTCCCATTAAAAAAAGAAAAATGTAGCTACTATTCAGAGGGAGGGGGAGAGAGAGAGAGAGAGAGAGAGAGAGAGAGAGAGAGAGTAGTACCTTAGGACAAGAGTTCCGCATCAGCGTGAGGCTCATAAGCAATTATCCTCATCATCTTTTCATTTGTGCAAGGTTTCACAGTCTACAAAGCACTTTCCCAAATGTTATTTGTTCATCCAACAGTCATTGAGTGCCTCCTCTCTGCTAAGCATTGTGCTAGTGATACCAATATAAAGAGATAATACTTCCCTTTAAAGCCCACAGAAGCAATCTCCTACCCTGACCAAATTTAAGGAAAGGAAAGTCTTTACAAACAGCAGAATGGGACAATGACTTTTTTACATGCAATTTCTCCCCTAGAATTCCAAAATCCCAGTAATGACAAAGGAGGAAAAAGGATCACCAACTTCCCAATATTTTAAGAAAGCCATTTCATTACTTCTCATTCATCAGCCTCTCTTGCTAATGATTTGCAAATTTCCTACAGTTTAAGGGGGCCACTCTCCTAGCCCTCTCTAGAACTTTCTAGGGATGCCCTAAGACCTACACACATCTTCTCTGTTTGCCATATACTAGACTGAAAGGGGGGTGTTCTTCCTCCTTAATTGTAATAGGCTAGGTGTTGGTTTACAATTTGCAAAGCAATTCATGATTACTTATGATTAGTCATGCACTATGATAGGAATTATAAGAGATGAGTAAAAGCATACCCCTGACCATAAGAAGCCCAGGAGAGGAGAAAAACATACACAGATCTAAGGAGAAAAGAAAAGAAAAGAAAAGAAAAGAAAAGAAAAGAAAAGAAAAGAAAAGAAAAGAAAAGAAAAAAGGCTGTTGATTTAAACTCAGGTCATAATCTCCTGGTTCATGAGATCAGCCCATATGGAGCTCTGCGCTAACAGCAGGGAGCCTGCTTGGGATTCTCTCTCTCCCTCTCTCTCTGCCCCTCCCCAACTTGTGCATGCAAGTTCTCTCTCTCTCTCTCTCTCTCTCTCTCTCAAAATAAATAAATAAACTTAAAAAAACAAAAACAAAAAACTTCTAAAAAAAAAAGAAAAGGCAAAAGAAAATAAAGGCTGAGAGAGGTCAGGCAATTTGTCCAAAGTCAGAGAGGTAATAGATAAGGGCAGTCATGAATCTCAACAAGGCTTCTCTGGTTCTAGAGCCTACACACTTAAGAAGAGGAGAGAACTATTTAAAAGACTACTATAAGGACACAACATTGAAACATATACACATTGGCTTCAAGACAAAGCACCAGAACCAAACAATGGAAGTTACTGGAAAAATTGGCTCATTATGTGAACAAATGTAAAATTCTTTTACGTGTCTCACACAGATCCCCTCCCATGCTTTTCCACACCATTTCAAATCAAATTGACCATTTCCTTGAACGAGGGTGATTATATTAATTGCAAAGAGTTTTCTGTTTTCTATCCACAAGGGCTCACAGTTCAGATTTTTTAAGGTGCTGTGTTTCTGTTGGCCACATTTCTATGTCTCTTTATATTTCTATTCCTAATAACTACTGCACAGATCTGGGTAATTCAAGTATCAAAGATGCTTAACTTTGACTTTACAAAATATACTAGCTCTAGCTGCCCTTGAAAGCCAGAAACTGCTCCTCCCCTCAGTGCCACCCTGACCTCAGGATGAAAAATGTAGGAGTCACCCTGAGTTTTGAAAAGAAGCAATCCATTTCCAAGTTGCAATCTACTTGAAATAATCTCCCCAATTACATGGAAGTAATTTACTCTATATTTACTTTCTGTTTTGGACTATCAAATATCTCTTCCTCTCACCCCCGGGGGCAGCAGCTAGGATTAAAAGTTCTACTACCAGCCTGGCTGGGGTTTTATTATTTAACTCTTGTGTGCCCACTTAGGCGTGGGCAAAGTTTGCACCGGAGGGTGATTCAAAGTTCCTTCTAGCCCTCGGAGGTAGTCTTGCTATATTAACCTTATTTATTTTAGATCCAGTCTATTTCCCAAACTGTTTATTATTTTTAGTACACATTCTTCCTCCAGCACTGAGGCTGACCTATGTAAAGCTAAGCAGTTGAAAAGAAAAACATTTAATCAAGTGACAAGTTGACCCATGCAATGCCACACAGACAAATTTATGTATTGTTTGCTACAGGGTCAGACAAAACTTAAGTGGCACTAAATCTGGAGTCCCCTCTCAGCTGGGCCAAGTCTCACTTTCCACCCCTACCAATGGAGGCCACCAGAGCTCAGAAGAGGGTACGTTTTCATTTCTAATTTCCTGTCCTGGGTGTAGTCCTCCAAATCTCTGTGCTTCCTCCTGTTCTGCCTCGTATGCAGAGGGAGAAAGAACTTTTTCAAACACATCTTGGACTCTCACACCCAGAACCACGGATGAACAAGACTTTTCACTTGGTTTTCATAGTAGACCTTATATTTTAGGCTGTTTTAGGTTCACAGACAAACTGAGCAGAGAGCATAGAGTTTCCTGCCCCATCCCTCACCCCACAACCTCTCCCATTGTTAACAGCTGGCTGTGAGCTTGACTTTTGGATCCAGCCTGTCCCAGTTTACAATTCTTAAGTTCCCTTAAGTTATCCTTAAGTTAGGATAACAAAGAACACAATCAGGCCCATCCCTGTTCCAAATAGAACTCAATTCTGAGGCCCTCAGCAGCTGTGAGGACAGGCCATTGCCCCCCCTGAGAACTCTGGGCCGCCACAACAGGAACCTGGCCCAGAGACAGCCTCCCCCACAACCCAGCCAGACGGGGAGCAGAGCAGGAGTCAAGAATGGGCTTTGGCAAGAGCCTGAGGACAGCAAGTTTCAACAGGGTACTTTTGAAGAGATTGTGGCGACATTATCTCATTTAATTACAGTGGGATCATCCTTACATGGGTAAACTATTTACGAAAAACAATTCGGCAGACATCACGGTGCTGTTATCGGTGACCGTGGCCCCCACAAATGGGTCTGCGCCGGGGTGCTGTGCTAGGATGGACCTCTGCCTGCTGCCCGACTCTTTTTCTGCACCCGCTTTTAATTGCTAATGAATTAAACTTTCCAAGGAGATAAGAATAATGGTGTTTTGTTTGCACACAGACTGTATGACTAACAAGGACGATATAAATAAAACCATTCCGAGAGCTTTATCTGCGGGTGGACGCACAGTGCCTGTGTTCGAGTGAAGCCTGGGATGGTTCCCACACAAGATTAGGCTGTTATTGCGGAAGCTGAGGCTTGCATACTGTTAAAAGCCCGAGCTAATATGTTCACTTAAGACATTATGCCTAATTATGCTATTTGTCAGTAGGGGAACCTGTTCCCCAAACCTTAAACCATCCTGATGCACCGGTGTGGGTCTGAGCTCTGTAAATATGCCAAGAAGACTCCGTAGGATTCTGAGCTAACTATGCTCCGTGATGTTTATGAAAATGGGCAAAATCTAGTCCCTGTGTACCCTCAGGATATGTATTTCTTCTTGGTCCTGGAGCTATCCTAACACATAAATGTGAGGGGAAATGCTTGCGCTTTTATTTTTGGAAACTTGCTGTAGTGTCTGCAAGCACCCCCTATGGGTTCCAGAGTTCTCTGTCCACCCAGTTGTTCGAGGGTGTTGGTGGGGAAGATGTTTATTTCTGGGTTTGTTGCAAGTTCAGAAAAAGGGCTGCCTCTGTGACCAGGAGAAATGACTGGTATCTAGAGTTCTGAGTCACAGTTTGGCCATGGCTCATGACTCGGGGAGAGGTGAACATCGTGTGGGTTGCATTCCTTGTCTGTAAGCAGGTGCGGTACGCTACGATAAGAAAATTAACCACTGTTTTGGCTGTGTGTTGAGTGCACAGAGCCACCTGGTGATGTAAGAACATCCGATGTGTATGTGCCCGTGTGCCTGTGGGGATCTTCCTCTCTGCCCCAATCCCACTGACGTAGGGGAAGAAAGTCAAGTCAGCCAGGGTGGAAATCTGATGCACTGGTAGCCACCAGTCAAGAGGCTCCAAAAATTAATTTAGAGTAAACAGAGATTGAAATCACACATCAAGGCCTTAGGAGATGAGGCACTAAATCAAGGGGGGGCATTTCATACCTCAAGTCTTTCCTGTGGCTTCCAGGAAGAACCCATAATCTCTGGGAGCTTCTGAGGCAATCGTTGACCCCCAGACACCTCTGGATTCTCTACCTTCCAAAGGTAGGAGGCTAAACCTATCCAGCCATCCACATCTGTACTCTCAGCCTCTTTTCATATATATTTCCAAATACCTAAAATCACTCTCCATGTCCCTTCTACCACTTAACACTCAACACAATAATTTACTTTTAAAAATCTTCAACTTGTCTAGAAGTCGCTCATTATTCCGTCAAACAAGATCCTTTTCCCTGCATTCCACATTTTTTCCTAGAGGACTCCCTCTTCTCTCGTCTCCCTCATACCAGACTTCGAACCAAAGCCTGCTGATGCTCGCTGCTCTCTGCCTGCCAATTTTTCATCTTCCCCATCCTCATTTTCACTGCTCCGTGCTCTCACTACCTCCGTTTCCAGTCTCCCCTGATTCTAATCCCCTCGTAAAGATCGTATTTATCTTGTCCACATACTCAGTCAAGACCTGTTCTTCTGTCATATCTGGTTCAGCTCTTCTTTTCTTGCCTCTGTGTCAGTCCGGTTCCAATCTTCCCCCTATGATTCAGCTTTTCATCCAGCGTCCATTTTTCTATCCATCCACTTCACAAGTATTTATTGACCACCTAATGGGCACCAGGTACTGCTTTAAGCACTGAAAAGAAGGAGAAGGATGAGACGCAGTCCTATTCTCAGAGAGTTGACAGGGGAAGGTAGATATGTATGCATCACATGTGTTAGGTACCTCAGTGGTAAAAACAAGAGAAAAGCATGAGACGCAATGGAGGTCCAGAGTGAGGTGGAGGGAAAACAGTCAGGCTGTCATTTCCTCCTCCCCTCAACCCTGACACCTTGCCTTGGCTCATATGGTCCACACTTTATACCTTAAATGCCCTTCTTTTCAAATCTTGCCTACTTTACAAGATCATATCCCATCAGGTTTCAGTAATCATCTCCAAACCATACTTACCCTGACCATGGTGAACTTTTAGACTTACCATTCATAGAAACCAATTAGGAATTGGTTTTTGTGTGTTGCTTTGCCTTCCCAAATAGCTTTCAACCTCTAACTTGGGGGTCTGTGATGGTGTCTCAGTACGTTTTTGTTTTTGTTTTTTTTTATGTTTACGTATTGGGGTACCTGGGTGGCTCAGTCTGTTAAGCATGCAACTCTTCATTTTTGCTCGGGTCATGATCTCACAGTTCATGAGTTCGAGCCCCGCCTCAGGCTCCATGCTGACAGGGTGGAGTCTGCTTGGGATTCTCTCTCTCCTCTCTCTCTCTCTGCCCCTCTCCTACTTGCGTGCACATTCTCTCTCAAAAATAAATAAATAAACTTACACAAATAAATAAATAAATTTAAATGTAAAAAGCAGTCCTTTTTTAAACTTGAAATAAATAAACATATTTATTTATTTTTGAAAGAGAGAGAGAGAAAGGGAGTGGAAGCAGGGGATCAATTCCACAAATCTATGAGATCATGATCTGAGCAGAAATCAAGAGTCAGATGCTTAACTGACTCAGCCACCCAGGCATCCCATGTCTCGGTATTTCCTTTGCATTCTTCACAGTGTACCTGCTGGGAACACAGTAGGACCTCAGCTAAAAAGACATCAGATGGATAATTGATTCTCAGACTTCCCTGACCACCTTCCTCCTCCTTTTATAACATGAGTAACACCACATCTACACATAGTAGGCACATAACAAAAAGAAGATGGTGTGAAATATAGGCAAGAGCAGAACCTTGAAGTCAAACAGATCCAAGTGCAAATCCCAATTCAACTACCCTGGCTCTTTGATCTTGGGCTAGTTTAACTTTCCTGAGCCTTAGGTTTCTAAAATAGAAAACAAGGACTAGTAATACAAACTTCTATTTAGAGGAAGAGAAAAGGAGTCTGAGTATGTAAACTGCTATGACATAGTGCTTGGCACATTTTATGAGACCAAAATATGCTAGCTCCTGTCTTCTCTCCTCTTCTCTCTTCCTTCTCTCCATCCCCACCCCTACACACCAGGCAATTTTGGCAAAAATCAATAGAGCCATTTCAAACTTTTTTACCTGTGTGCTTTGGGTCACAGAACCGCACTAAACATTTTTCCCAAGCCCTCAACCTAAAGCCTAGTGAGTACCTACATTGTGTTCATCACACCAGCTTGTCACGGGGAAAATGCCAGTTTATGTATTTTTCACTGTTATTATGTGGTCATAAATGTAATACAAATGCTAGGATCTTTGAGTTCTAGAGCTGTCAAAACCATGTGACACTCTGTTTTCATTGCCCTTCGTTCAGGCAGCTTGAGTGTGAGAGCCAGGGAAATCCCTGCCCATTCTTCTACCCACACAAAGGGTTAAACATTCCTGCCCCAGAAGGACTCCGTGTTCTAACTCTAAATGTCATGGGAACATGGCCTGGAAAAGCTGAAGGCCATTGCATTATACAATTACCTATTTACTGGAGACAGTATATTTAATAACTAATCATCTAATCTAATAATACTGAAGAATATGAGACTTAAAGGTCAAGTGTTTAAGATTAGGGAGAAAGCAGCCTTAAAAGTGCATTTAAAAGGGCCTCACGGATCAACAAGTCAACCTTAGATGCTACCATGCTACCATTACTCCCAGGCCTTCAGGGGGCTCAGAAATGTCACTATCTTGCAAACTCAGAATATTTATTTCATTCACTCTACTCATAAGGGTTTTATTCCATGAGGTCTCTCAGGTAGCAGTTTAAAAATGATTATTTCACCTTGTATAATGGCATATTAGCTCTATGAAGAAAAATGTTAGACTAGAACTTTTTCAATAGACCCTTAATGAGAACTTTTGCACCAAGTGTCATTTTTTTTTGCCCTAGGACTTTCTTGTGACAAGCTTTATTTGCTTCTACTTGTGGTTCCGGGCCTCTTTCTCAGAGACCTAAGTGGACATCATTTCTGGAGATGCTCATGGTACAGTCCTTCATTTTGTTAGTTCCTAAAAACTTCCTATTGAGAAGTAACCCTTGAATGCTCACGTTTGAAAGCCTAGATGGACACTGTTGCTATTCTGTAATAAAGGAAAGTCTTGTCACGATTCAAGTTGTGTAGATGACTCCCAACAGCTGATGATACAAACTTGGCCAACAAAACATTTATTTTTACTCCAGATATTTGTGTCCTTTTTCATAATTTCTCTCACTTCAGTCCCCTGATGGCTTCTAATCTGTGAAGCTCACAATTTTCTTTGCTCACAATTTCTCAGAGTAGACCATTTTTGGAGACAGATCTAGATATCCCTTCCTCTTTCAGGAAAAATGAAAACATAAAAATCCTGTAAGTGTCAGGGTAGGATGGTTTCCACCGAGGTGATGAATTAACCCCGAAATCTCAGTAGATTGTCAAGACAAAGGTTTATGTTTTTGTTCTAGCACATATTCATCAGGGAGGTGCTCTGCTCATATGGTTACTCAGGGACCCAGGTGATGAAGGTTACACCATTTGGTCACGTCTCCACAGCAGAAGGAAAAGGAGATAGGAACTCATCAGAACCTGCTAAACCTGGACCCAGAACCGACCTCATTCCACTTCAGCTTATAGCTCAGTAGGTAGAACCAGTGACAACCCCCACTTTGTACCAGGAAATGTGTTCCTCTCTGAGTGCAAAAATAAGAAGAGAACCAGATATTGACAAGAACCAGAAAAGTCTAACACACACACATTGGTGTCTACATTAAGATTTTATGCCTCAAGGAGAGTAAAGTCAGCAGAAAAGTTTGAACACAAAGGAAGTCTCTAAGCCTGGGCCCAGAATCATGAAAACAGAACTAAAGCACTATGTTCTTTTGTCAAAATGAATGTAAATTCTTACTCTGCTTTTATTTCCTGAAGGTTTTTTTTTTTTCCAGTATTCTGTCATAAGATTTTGCATCAAAGTTTTTACATTTTAGGTAATAAAAGAATTGCCAAGGAGAATGACTGATACTCACTAATTTAAGAGTGTGAGGTCAATGACAGCTTGGTTCACATCAGATTCCCCAGCAGATCCCAAGTTCCCATGTGTGAGTTTGGGCTCTGTATTTATTTCCATCATTTCCCTCAGCTTGCTTCTCTGTTCTGAAGACAAACTCATATTCAAAATAGTGCCCAGCACTGAGCCTGACATACAGTGGATGCTCGGTAAACACAGCAATGCTTAAGGAATAGCAAATGAATTAATATGAAATTAGAAGCATTTATACCAAGGGTATACAAATTTCTAGACTTACACTCAATGCCACTGCAATCAAATTCAAAATCGATGTGCCCTATTTATTGCATGTAGGGCCGAGGGCAGTATAGATTGCAGTAAAAGAATAATTAAGAAAAGGATTTTTCTGTTTTCCTCCAATTTTGACTCTGTCCCCCTTCTGTTCCCTGTTTGCAGATTCTTATGCTATACAGTGTTCATTTCTCAACCCGGTAATGTCACCCCAGCCTCACACCAGGGGAAACAACTCTGCTATCTTCATTGCCTGTCTCAAAGGGAGAAGCCACTAATCTTCCCCGGACCATGAGGTCCTGCTGAAAATAACTGTGAATGCAGCACATCTCTTAGCAGAAGAAAATGCTGACCAGAATTGAGCAGTGAGGTTCCCCTATGTTGGAAGAGCCTGACCTATAACTCAGCCATTCTCTGCTACTTATAGGAGCAAAGCTATGTCAAAAAAAAAAAAAAAAAAAAGAAAAGTAAGCTAATACGAGGCTGAACATTCTCCATTGCAACTGGACTTTTCGGCATGAAAATAAATAAATAACCCCTAACGTTCGGCATACTGCTTTGTACCAGGCAATGTGCTGAGTACATTACACATATTATGCTTCTCCAAAGTGGGGCTATGCACCTCAGGAGTTGTGCAAGATGGGAAGAAAGTATTAAGTTATTAATTTCTGTTTATTTTGTAATCTATTTAATTTCTACTTTTGTGTATCATATTATCTACCTAATATATAACACAATAGGACCTGTATAAAAAATAAATATGTATTCACACTCATATGTTGAGAATATCTGAATGGCAATTTGCTCAGTTGTTTGTTTGTTTGTTTGTTTTTTTAGCTGATGAGACAAGATGATGATGATAATGATTCCCATTTACAGAAGAGGAAACTGAGGCTTAAAAAAAGGTTATAATGACTTGTCCAAATTGTCAAAGCTGGTAAATGGCAGCACTGGAAGTAAAGCGTCTAATTCTGGAGTCTGTGTCGTCTGGCAGGATCATTAAAGGAATTCCTTGTGTTCAAAGACGGGTGCTTGAAAACCAAGTTCACTTGTGCCTGCACAAATGCCAACCTCTGGAGTAGAAGAAACTCCATGCTTTGATCATCTTCCACAGTGAATTAGGAGGAAAAGAAACTAAGAGTACCAATGCCAGACAGATGCTAGGTACTAAATGCAGAAGAATTTAAAGAAAGTCAGAATCAAAGGGAAATGTCACAACATTTGGTCCAACACCCTATTCCTCACCCATCCTTTTAAGTCTTTCTACAGAAATGAGATTCCTGGCACAGGAGATCCATTGTTTGAACATGTGGTAATGGGCACATCCAGATTCCTAGCACCCGGGAGTTGAGAGGCAATCAACATGAACTGAGACACTTTTGAGTTTCATCTTCTGATCAAGCCCTAAGGGGTATGGGTCCCCATGTGCTCCCTAAAAGCTACACCCACGGGAGAAACATTTCACGTTGTTCCAAATACTCGGAGTTATGTCAGTTTTTATTGCTGTTATCTTCAGCTTTCTTAACTAGTAATGAGTGACCCTCAGAACTTAAACAAAAAAGCACTAGACTCTCTGTAGGACGTTCGTTACAGAAGGCTTTGAAGCTTAGGAAGAAGTTTGGAGCTTAGGAAAAAAATTTTGAAACAATCCTGTATTGTACACATTTTTAAAGCGTACTAAGTACAATGGAGTTCTTTACAGGTAACCAGGTTTCTCGGGACATCTTTGAGGCCGTGATAAAGCCTGAATTTTTAAAAATCACTATCAAACCCCTTTGTACATCATTTGCAAAGGTTCTCAAACAATGGGACTGTTTTCATCTAAATTTCTTTTCTGGGAGATTCCTGCTTTCTGAAAGCCGGCATAATTGTAGCTGAGATGTAAAGCAACATTTTATTGCCTCCTGTGGAAGATGCTTTGTGCTAATGATCTGAAAACTGGTGTTTCATGCTTGGTATTAGCTGCTCTGTGGTTCAAAATATGAAGAGAAAGAGGGGCCTTTAGTTTTTAGTTAATTACTTCTGACGAAGATGGGCAGGAGCACTTCCCGGAACTTTCTGGATCCTAGAACCCAGAAACCCACTAGAGAACCTCAGTGACGCAGCTGACCCCAACACAGGAGTGACCTCAAGGAAAAAAGGAAAGCGATTCAGTAACACGTTCCCGACTTCAGTGAGAAGTTTTCCTGTGTTTCAGAAATCTCACTTTTTTCTCTAACAGCCCTTGTCCCCTTGATAGCTAGAGAAAGGAAAACCAAAAATCAGCATGAATATGTAAAATGGTGAGGTTTTTTGGAACTACAGAAATCGAACTACCTGTCCCACAGGGAACAAAGCTTTTAGTCCACTGAGACTTGACTGTGAAAAAGAAAAAATTCTGCCCATTGAGTTCTTTTCCCAGACATCTCTATCTGAAAATTACAGTAAATCAATTAATCAATAGTTCTCCTCTGCCCCGTCTCTTCATTGTTTCTCAAGGAGCCCTGAGTTCTCTAATTCCGGAATACTCTTGGGGCAGTTCAGCCTACTACAGTAGAATTTTTTTTGTGGTTGTTTTCTTGAACTCTGTATTAACTGCTCTGTTCAGATGCTCGGAGAGAACATTGCTCCTTGATCACGTTAGAGTTTCAAAGAGAAAAAGTTCATACCAGTTTAGATTACCCGTCGTCTGCAACATACACAGCACAAAAATGTCAGTCCTAATGGCAAAGTTCAGGATAGAACTGTGTCAGCTAATTTAATCATTTACCATGAAATACCAGTTATCTTAATCTTACGTGCAGTCCTTAAACCGACTGCATATTTTTGTGTAATTGAATACTGAGCCTACCAGGAAGAATTCAAGGATTTTGCTTTTTAATAAATATTGTTAGAAATTAAATGTTTCAGTTGGGGGGAAAAATGTTATTCAGGCACCGTGAGCCTTCTCCCAGTGCTTAAAGAGCTAGCTAGCATTCCAGCAGCTTCTGGCTTAGGCTAGTGGCTTTCCTCTCTGCCGTCCACTCATCCCTTCTACTCCCCTTTTGTTTTTTATTTTCCCGCGACCACATAAAGCATTCTATTTCCACGGACTTCGTCTGGACCCCTGGGGAAAGTAAAAGAGAGGTCCGAGGGAACGGGGCAGCGGGAACTGGTAAACAGGCACGGGACCCCAACCACACATTCTGTTTACGTGTCTCCCTTTACTTTCCAGATACCTGATGAATGACTGGGGAAGCAAACATAACGAGGCCAAGACGTCTTCATTTCCGATCGAAGTGAGGCCTCAACTACAGTGTGATTGAAGGCCTGGATTTCATGCCAGCCGGTCAGAATACACCAGCAGCTGTGGTGAGCAGGGCCAAGGCGGGAAATGGGAGACGCGGGCGCCCATAAGGGCCGAGCCTATAGCTCCATGTGTGAGTGCAGCAGAGAGAGGCCGGGCCGAGGAAACTCCAGCAGCAAGGGAAAAACAGATTGACTCTCAGTGACTCATTTAGCTCCTGGATTGGACAGATCTCTCCCCTGCTGGCAATTTGGCTCTGCATCAATAGTTCGGATACCAGGCTGAATAGCTTAAAATAATTAGGGGGAAAAAAAATCTGCAAAACTGCGAGCCATCCAACTCTTTGCTCTGCGCTGAAAGACACAGGACAAATGACATCTAGGTTATTAAATATGAAGTCACTGGATTTGCTACCCATTTGGTCCAAAAGCAGAAAACTGGATAAAACTCAAATTTATAATTCAGTGTAGATGGCCTGTTTGTCCTTGAGGCAATCCATGAATTTTGGCTGGGCGGGCACTGTGACATGTGGAAATAACATGGGGGGGGATGGGGGATGAACAATGTTTGATTTCGCCCCCACTCAGCTTCCACCCCCTGGGGAAAAAAAAATGAATACGTCAATAAAAAGTGTGAATGCGAAGAGGAATGGAATCTGAGCCCAGAGTTTAGTAGCTGACAGTTTAAACTTTATATACTTGAGGCTGACAGGCTGCTGGATTTCCTGTACTTTATATCCAATGTACAAAAACAGAAGCAACAGGCTCATTTGGTATCAGTAAAGGTCAGTTAAAATTATAGAGACATCCTTTGGAGCAAATCCCCAGTCTTGTATTTGCATATTTATGAACTAGAGATTATGACAGGCCATTCCATTTATTAGAGCAGTGCTGCTATAGTTAATAGTCTGTCAGCATTTCCATTATAAACCCCGTTTTTCAGTGTTTTAATATCTCAGCTGTTAGAAATCACATCAGGCTGAAAAGTGGTCCTCAGCCTCTCTAGGCCACAGCAGGGTAAGCTGCTGGTGGTGGCGGTGATGGGGCTTTGAACCCAACAAAAGCACTTAAATCAAGCCAACGATTTTTACACTGGATGCTAACGGTAAATACAAAATCAAGGATTTGGGGAAGAGCGGTGGAATTCTTCTCCTCGCCCACCTTCCCCTGTCTTGGCACCCTTGTCAGTATCGGGGCTTTCCTTCTCTAGTTAAGAAGGAGACTCTTTGGGATTTTAGGGCAGAGATTCAAAGTTTTAACTTGGCAAAGTGGTCTCCTCCCATGTCACTGGAAGTGGGGCGGAGGGCGGGGTGCAGAGTACTATAGCAAAGCCAAGATGCTAGAGGTTCATTCGTTCACAAGGAACTGGCTCACACAGTTGTGGAGGTTGGCAAGTCCAAATTTTGTACGGTCAGTGGGCCAGCCAGAAACTGAGGGAAGAGTTGATATCATGGTTTAAGCCTGAAACCGGCAGATTGGCCTCTTCTTCAGGGGAGTTCTTTTCCTTAAGGCCTTCAACTGGTTAGATGAGGCCCACCCACAACCTGGCACATAAAATCAACCATCACAGAGGGTAACCTCTTCAACTCAAAGTCTACTGATATAATTGCTAAGCCCATTTAAAAATACCTTCATGGCAACATCTATACATATCTGACCAAATATCTGGTTACCGTGGCCTGACCAAATTGCCATATAAAATTAACCATAACAGAAATGAACAACATTTTTTAAGCATCTCCCAAATATCACACCCCGGGTTTAACTCCAGAAATACGAAATTAGTAATGCAGCCCTTGTCCTCAAGAATCTCATGGCCTACCATCACATAGCGGTCTAGAGTCCACGACAAAAATATAAGGCCCAACGGAATCAATAGCTGGTTTCATCCCTTGTTTTCTCTTTTAAGTGACTCAAGATACCTTCCAATAGAGACACATTGGTGGGCATGCTTGCAGCTGCATTCTTAAGAGAAGGCACTGGTATCTAGGGACTCCTTACCACACAGAAGACAGCCTGCTCTTTCCAAACCAAATTCTTGTCATTTTGGCTTAATGTGAAGCTGGCAAGTAACTCAGCGACATTCAAAGCTCCCTTAGGATTTGAGGAGCTATCGCAATAAGAAGAAAGAGGAAGCAGGTTGTCCTCTCATTAATAAGTCAATTGTTTAAAAAAAATTTTTTTTAAATTTTTGAAAATAAGTCAATTGTATTAGTTCTTATTATAGGTCTCCCTGATACATTTCAGGGGGAGCCGCACATATGTATCCTCGATTGGACAACTTCCACAGGGCAGGTGGAAAATTCTCTACTACTTGGTAGAGTTTTAAAGATTCTTTATCTACGGAATACACACCAGACCCAAGAGCATTCCTCAGAAGACTACCTTCAGGACAGTCTGACCCTAGGCGATCCCCATCTGTATAATCAGCTGTCCCCTCTATCTCTGATGTTGAGAGCTGCCTCATGTAATAGAAGCAACTCTCCTAGCCTTCTCCCCTCTGTTTCTTTTTGGGGTCCGTGACCTTTATTTTACTTAAGATGTATCACAGGCCTGGACACACAGAATAGGGTTTTAAAGTCATGAGATAGAGAATATGACCACTGTATCACCCAATTTTATGGAAAGCTTTAAAAATAAATCTAAACACCCAAGTGACAGGTGTTGCTATTGTTGCTTGCTGGCTGGGGCAGGATTGGGGAGAGGCTATAGGATGAGAAGGCCAAAATGTGCTGATTAAATCTCCTGAGAATGTGGTCCAATAGCCTATCAAGTGATGCGACCTTCTAAGGTACAGTTGCCCTCGGTGCCCACGAGCTTGGCCGTACTTTATTTCCACCCATTTCCTTCCTCATGAGATGAACAGGACTTACGTAATTGCGTTCAGCCGCATCTTTGAATGAAAAGAACCATTACGAAATAAGACAGACACTAGGATGTGTGTAATTGTGTAATAACAGCATGCCTCACCGTGCTAGGCTGATAGCCAAGAACCATCTAGTCATGCTATTATATTACAAGAACATGTGCCCTCAAGGCACGTTGAAATTATTTTGAGGATTTCTAAAGGAAAGTTTACTAATCAAAAGAGAACTTTAAAAAAAAATGAAATAAATAATTTTTAAAAGTCTGATCGTGATCCCAAAAGCTAACAGAAAAATTACACCGAAGCTGACAAACTGACAAAATTAGTGTAAAAATAGTGACAAAAATAGTGTGAAATTAAAACACTGTGTTATGATTCACTTACGTCACCACAGGATTCAAGACGACAGAATGTCAATAAGGAAGAAAACAGAAGCTGGACTGTAGGTGACATGTTATTCTCTCCATAATTGGCCAGAATTCTGACCCAAGTGGAGCCATTTTTCAACCGAGAAAGTTCCACTCTTCAGAGCCTACCATTCCCCAGCAGAGACACTCTAAAGTCTTTTTGACTTGCCACACTTTGAACTCCTTTTCTGTTGTTCTGATAGCTATCAAATCAAAAAACAATCTCAGAAATGTGAGAAGCTGAGATTTTATTTTGCTGTTGAACCTTCTCAATGGTACTTTCCTTCAAGGGCAAGTATGTGCCAGGATAAAGTTCCCACACCTTACTTTTACAGTGCAACATAGAAACATATATACACTATGCCATTCCAACATCTTATTTTTCTGTATATACAACTAATTACATTTCCATCTCTCCTATTCTTTTTTTTTAATGTTTATTTTTGACAGAAAGAGAGAGAGAGAGAGCGTGCGCGCGCGCTAGTGGGGGAGGGGCAGAGAGAGAAAGAGACACAATCCGAAGCAAGCTCCAGGCTCTGAGTGGTCAGCACAGAGCCTGACACGGGCCTCGAACTCACAGACTGCAAAATCCCAAGTCAGGCGCTTAACTGACTGAGCCATCCAAGCACCCCCTCTCTCCTATTCTTCTAATTCATTTAGCAGGAACAAAACCTCATGTGTCAATGATGAATCAGGATGAGATGAGGGGAGGGGTGGGAAGGATATTTTTACAATTTGTAAGATTAGTTTGTCATTACTAAGAGGAGATTGTGTCCACTTCATAAGCAATACAAGTTATCATACCAAGGCGAATATAGAGGCACAATTTTAGACATACTCCAATTCCATAATTGGGGTTTTGTTCTTTTACTGTGCTATTAGAACCTTCGGATACAGAAACCTTGGTTGTTATTGTTGTGGACTGAATTATATTCCCCCAAAATGCTATGTTGAATTGCTAACCCCTAGTATCTTGGAATGTAACTGTATTTGGAGATACGGTCTTTAAAGAGGTAATTAAGTTGTAATGAAGTTGTTATGCCCAAGGCCTGGTGTCCTTATAAGATGAGAACTTTGGACAGAGAGACACCAGACAGAGAGACAATCACATGAGTACACAGCAAGAAGGAGGCACTTTGCCAGCCAAGAAGAGAGGGCTCAGAAGAAATCAGACTGGCCAAGACCTTGATCTTGGACTTCTAGCCTCCAGAACTGTGAGAAAATAAATGTCTGTTGCTTCAGCCACCCACTTTGTGGTGTTTTGTTATAGAAGCCCTAGTAAACCAATATAGCTACTAATTTAATAATTCAACAAATATATTTTGGATAACTTTGTAAATAATCAAAATAGAATGGTGGGCAAAACAAGGTCTATGTTGTTTTAGGGCTTACCATCTACCAAATGAGTAATTTTGACAGGGCATGCATAGGAGACACCAAATATAGGTGTGGGTTTGAATCTGTCATGTGGTGGTACCACCAAAATGTCGTTTGAAAGATGATTTTGAATACCTCTAGTGACCTTAAAGGAGATATATATATATATATATATATATATATATATATATATATATATATATAAGGTGCAGAACCCAATGTAGGGCTTGAACTCACAACTCTGAGATCAAGACCTGAGCTGATATTCAGAGTTGGATGCTTAACTGACTTAGCCACCCAGGGGCCCCCTAAATGTTTTCTTTTTTTTTTTTCTTATGATCTTAAAAGATATCAACTGAATATGAAAGTCACCTTAATGACCAAAGTATTTAATGATTCAACAAATGGCCTACAAATAATGACTCCAATTTTGTATGTAAACCCAATCTAAATCCCCATTGAGCTACATATGAACCAATACCTACAGGATTCTTGGTCCCTCCCTGTAGGGTGTCGGAGCTCGCTCGCACCCACTCTTGGGGGCAATTATGCACATCTCTTAACTCCACGTTCAGTAATATTACAGGAGTAGCTGGAAACGGGCCTTGGGGGTGTGTTTACACCACAGAAATTGTGAAAAGCTGCACAGTAAGTCCCCTTCTCCTGGGCCTATTGTTAAACATTTGCCAGCACACCCCTCGTCAGGGGGAGCCCCTGTCCTCAAGATAGTTCAAAGACATTCAGAAAGTGAATCCATGATTAAGAAAATGTTACAAGGGTGAAGAGGGATATAAAATTATCAGGACAAAAAAAATAAATAAATAAAGTAGAAGATTCTGACTTACTAAGCTAGAGCAGTGATTCTCAAACTTTTTGGCCTGCACCCAAACCACCAGGAGGCATGGGGAGGGGCAAGGGATTTTGCATTTCTAGTAAATTCCCAGGTAACACTTTGAGAACTACTGCACTAGATTGCCAGTATGGCCATTGCTCCCACTCTACTTTCCACCCTGCTGAGGAGAGGGTGGGATTGCTTGACAGGTGGAGCTAAATTCCATTGGGTTGGCAGCTCTTGGTAAAGAAAATCAATGGCCATGTATAAACAATGTTTAAGCTGAAGTCCATTGAAATACTCCCTAGGGACCCGCAGGCTGCTTACAGCCAGGAGGTAGCACTGTCCAACACCATATATAAATATAATACATGCCAAACACCTCCATCTATGCCTCCACAGATTTTTAATCCACCTATGTGGAAGGTGGCTTGACCAAAACAGTTTGAATCAGCCCCTGTGGGAAGATACCAATTTAGAGTCACAGTGAGTTATTAGTCTGGGAGGCAGGACCCCATTAAGACAATAGGTGTTGTTATTCACATTTGGATTACCACAGGGCAAACCGTGTCCCCAGAAATGGAAACTACAAGCCACAAAGACGGGGAGAAAGCTAAATGGCATGACTGGTAAGGTAGGTAGGTAGTTATTTGATCTCACAAAATAAGGATGATAGAAGTCTTGCTCTGTGTTCACATTTCTTAGCCTTTGTAATGTTGAAAATCTGAAATTCGGTTGCAGATAGATCAACAGATTTTTTTTTTCCCAATTACATTCTCAGGAAACAGATTAAACCTGAATACAGGTCAAAGTTGACTCTTTTATAAATATGCAGCTGGTGATAACACTGTCAGAAATGAAAAATCATAGATGATTAATAAGAAATTGTTCAAAGAAATAATTCCTGCCAAACAAAACATCAATGAGATTGAAAATAATTTTCATTGACAAAGCATGTGCCTGTTGGGCATTCCAGAGGAATGTGATGGGAATAAACTTGATTGAACCTTTAAAAGAGTTTCTACTTGTTGGGTCAGATCTTCCTGCTAAATCCCTCATTGTTAAAATGCTATTTTGCTTTTCCGAACTGCTCTGGGCAAACCCTCTTGCAAACTATGTTATAAGAATCTGAGGATCGCATTGCAAATGAGTTCTCCTGGATTGCTCAAGAAATAGTTCGGGCTATAATTTTAAAAAGGTTTCTGCTTGCCCAGGTCCCCTGCGAGAAGCTCATCCAAAACAAAAACAAGAAATTAACCTCAAAAGCAAACTTTGGAACCACTACAAACAGGGAAGCCATATGTACAGCATGTTGTCAGCATTTCCTGAAGAAGCTGTGTGTGGGCTTCACTTCTCTTGGATGATAATCTGGAAATGAGGAAGAATCTTTAATGCATTTTACTGTAGTAAAGGCCTAATAAAAGTTAAGTCTTATGAATGTTAATAATGTGCTAATTGTAAATTAAAACAACAATATGATATAATTTTTCCAACCACAAATTGGCAAAAAAATTTTAAAGTAAGAGCACAGTATTTGTCTAGGAAATAAGGAAATGAGTGAACTCTCAAATTCTCAGTTGATGGGAGTATAAATTGACGCAATCCTTTTGGAGGACAAGTTGGCAGTGTCTCTCAAAATTTCAAATACACCCACCCTGTGAGGAAGTAGAGCTCAGGAGTTAAGCACAGACTCTGGATTCAGAGAGCCTGGGTTCCGATGCTGACTCGACGACGAGTTACAGCTGTGAGATCTCAAGCAAGCTACTTAATCTCTCTGAGCCTAAACTTCTCATCTGCAAAATGGAGACAGTAATAGTATCCTACAGAACGAAAACGTTGATATTTGTAAAGTGCATACAGTAATGCCTGGCACATGGGAAGCACCCTGTAACCTAAAACCCCAATTCTCAAAAAATGGTCTCCCAACATTCTAGCCAAATGTCCAAGTTCAACACAATGCTACTTCTCACATTATGTAAGTGGAAACTAACTCTAGATGTCCATGGCTAAGAAAATATGTAAATAAATCATGGTATATCTGTGCGAAGGAATAGTTTACAGCCCTTTAAAGAATGAGATAGAGCTATGTACCCCAAGTACAATACACTGCTGAGTATGAAAACAAAGGGTAAAATGGTGTTTTCCATATAATCCCATTATTGTAAAAATAAACTCTGTGTGTGTGTGTGTGTGTGTGTGTGTGTGTGTGTATAAGAAAATTCATGCCATATTAAGTATGTTTATTGACTTCTGAGGAACAGGATTAAAGCAAGGAAGAGGAAACTTTCCATCCTTGCTCTGTATACTTCCCCACTGTTGGAATTTTTGACAATAAACTCAAATTACTTTTACAGTTAAAAAAGATTATAAGTCATTAGTCTGAGCATAGTTTAGATTTAAATAATTGTTTGCTTTTTGTTTTTTGTTTTCTTTCTTTCTTTCTTTTTTTTTTTTTTTTAAGATTCACTCATAGCTGTGGGGTGGGTACTACTGTTATCATTGATATAGATGACCAGCCAGGAAATTAGATTGTATGAATAGTCCATTTAATTAAATGTTTTGGCCACTCAGATCTATGTGAGCATAAAATGTGGAAACATTTATGAAGTAAGCTTTTGTTGTACAGTAAATAGAGGGTAATACGATTTGGTCAGGCTGTCAGAGACTTAAACCCACTCGATCCTTAAAGAAAAACAGGTCTGAAATATTTCAAATGTGAGGTTATGTTAAAAATCATGGTTTCAAACTGTGAATGCAAACAAATCAATTATCTTAGTTTATTGTCTTAGGGAAATGTAATACTTGAAGGAGAACCAAAGAGGGGGTTCCCATTCTCAGCAAACAATACTTTCATCAAGACTGATACTTTCGTTTGCCAAATTATCTTCAGAGGTACTCCCTGACTGAAGCATGTCTGCAGCAAAAGTGTCTCCATGCCAGTGAATGGAATTGGGAAACGTTAAGCTGAAAGAGGCCTTAAGGATTATTTAGGTCAGTGTCCTCATTTTACAGAGAAAGACACCGAATTCTAGAAAGGTCATGGGACTTTGTCAGAGCAAAACCAAACTACAGTGTAGGACAACTGATCACCAGTATAATATGCCTTCTGTTACTTTCCTTGCTCTTTTTGCTTTTTTAATGTAATGGTTTCAAAGTGCATATCGTAAAACTAAATATAATATAAAATGATATTATATAATAAATATAACACAAAAGTACCCAGTAAAAAGTTTTCTTACTACTCCTATGCTCCGAACCCCAGTTCTCCTCTTCAGATATAAGCACTGTTAGCGGTTCTACATAGAGACTTTTAGAGACACTCTATAAATTTCTAAGTGTGTGTGTGTGTGTGTGCGTGTGTGTGTGTGTGAGTGGGTGGGTGTGTGGGTGTGCATGAAGCATAGCATATATACTCTCAAGCTTCTTATTTATTTTTTCCACTTAAACATGTCACAGAAATTATTCCATAACTATACATACACATTTTCTCACATTCTTTGTAATGGCTACATAGTATTCCATTATGTGATATATCATAATTATTCAATCAATCCCTTGTTGATAGATTGTTTCTAGTATTTATTACAAACATGCTACTATGAATCAATATTCATATATATATATGAATATACATATTTGAACACTTATGCAAGTATATGCAGAATGTAAATCAGATAAATTCCTAGATGTGGTATTATTTAGCCAAAGGGTATATACATATTTAATTTTAATAAAAATTATAAAATTTTCCTCCAAAGAGTTCTGGTAATTTATACTTCTACTAAGAAAGTATGGAAGCCTAGCATTTACAGTATCTCACCCACAGAATGGTCATTGTTTAAAGTTTTGTGTGTGTGTGTTTTCCCTGCCCAATAAATGATAAGTTCCTTGAAAACAGAAGCTATAGCTTATACAACTTGATTCCAATGCCCATGACCATTTGTATAATCATTATTCAGCAAATATTGAGGGACCAGAACTGTACTAAAAGCTAAAATACAAAAATAGAATTCTACTTCCTATAGTAGTAGATTTGTTATCTCAGATTAACCCTCTGCTGAGAAAAAGTAAAATAAAATTAGGAAAAATATTTTTTAAAAACTCACACCTTCCAAAAGCACCAAAGAATGAGAAGTTTCCCGGCCAAAATCCAGGAAAAAATGGAAGTCCCATATTCAAATCTGTTGTTCCCTAAAAGCATTTGCCTATCTGGAAGAAATGACTATTCAACTGCATTTGTTTTTGGAGGTCTTTGAGGTCAGAGAAAACAAAAGTTCTGAAGGTCCACCAAAGGCTAGGACTCATCTAAACCACCTACCACTCTAATGTCTCAAAGTATTCCTAAAGATAATTTATCAAATACATCACACAGCACATAATTTTTAAAAGTGAAGCACGTAGGAAATAAGACACCATGAGTGAGAACCAGTCAAAACAATTAGACTTTAGAAATAGATCAACAAAGAACTTCACCTATTGGAATTATCTGATACTGACTATAAAACAACTATACCTACCAAGTCAAAGGAAAAATAAATGCCAAGCCTGAAAATTTCAGGAAGAAACTGGGGGAAAAGTGAATAGTTTTGAAAAGGAAAAATATAATAACAAGTTAAGAATCAATTGAATTGAATGGCAGATTAGACATAAATGAAGAGAGGATTATTGAGCAAAGAAATAAGTCAGAATAAACTTACTATAATATAGCACAAAGAGACAGAAAGGTAGAAAATATAAAAGAGAAGAGATGAGACAGAGGATACATTGAAAAGTTCTAACACATATACTTAATTGTAGGTATAGAAATAAAAGCAAGAGAGAGAGATGGGCCAAAAACAATATTTAAAACATTATGGCCGAATGATCGAATTTTTCAGGGGAGATTTAACAAAACCTCAGAATCCCAAGTAGGATAAGGTTAAAAAAAAAAAAAAAAAAAATATATATATATATATATATATATATATATATATATATCACTATGAAACTATGAGAAACTAACAACAAGTGAAAAATGTTTACAGCAGCTAGAGAAAAAAGAAAGATTTTCAAAAGATCAACAATTAAATTTCTCAAGGGCAAAAATGAAAACCAAAGGAAAATGGGAATACATTTTTAATGTTCTTATAGAAAATAAAAACTACTCATATACACAGCAAAATATACTTTAAGCATGAAAGTAAAATACAGAAATTTTCAGGTAAACAAAAACTGAGAGAATTCACAACCAGCAGATTAGACTGAAGGATCAGAGATGTGAGAAGAATTAAAGAATTTAAAAAGTAGAAACTTTGTGGGCAAACATAAATATTGACTTTAAAAGCTATAATATGAACGCCTTAAATAGTTTCAAAGCCTAGACAATTGAGATTCATGGCAACTATATATTGTCAACTCTAAGTTGGGGAGAAAGTGGGAATTTAGTTAAATTATTCTGTAGTTCTTGTATTTGTTCCAGAAGGAGAGTAAAAGTGTTGGTTAACATTAGATTTTGCTAAGTGAGGGATGAATGTTGTAATTTCTAGATTACACTAGGAGAACAGAAAAGAGTATATGATTTCCAAATCAATAAAGAAGAAAAAATACATAGTAAAGAAAAAAAAATCAATCCAAAAGAAGTTAAGAAAGATGAGAAAAAGAGACATAGGCCTGGTGGATTAAAGAAACAGCACAAAATTAGTTGGTTAATTCTAACCTAAACTCAACAGTATTTACATTACGTATAAATGACCTACACACTCCAATTAAAATACTAGACTGGGATGATAACAAAGTTCATTTGAATTAAATGTCATTTATAGGAGACATATCTAAAATATAATAATGCAGAAAAATTGAAAGGAGAAGAATGAAAAAAGTAAACCATGCAAATACTCACCAAACAAAAGAAGGCATACCTACGCTAATATTAGACAAAATAGACTTTAAATAATGACTTGTTCACTGAAATTGTGTGTTGGGGGTACAAAAAATGATGCAAATATAAGTAAGGTTCCCTGACCACAGTCATTTTAATGCAATGAGCTGAGTCCCAGGAGAGGTAAACATGAAATACTTTGATGGCACAGAAATAGGAAAGATAATGTATAACTGTGCCTGGTAGTTAAAAGCGGCTTCTGAGAGGAATTGGCATTTTATCAGAATTTTAATGTATTAATTCATCAGGTAGCTCTGAGTGAGGAAAAGACATTCCACACAAAGGAAACAATACGCACAAAGTAGGTGTTCATAACTATGGGTCAAAAGCATCGTTTGATTTAAGGACAGTGAGGACCACAGAAGTGTAATGACTTACCCACCTGGTAGCACTAGAGGATGCTCGGATGCCCTGCCCAGGGCTCTACACTCTTCTCTTGAAGACACATCTTTTCCCAGCTGGGAGAAAAGCTACCGACTGATGGTGTCCCTCTACAGGCACTGCTCTCTCCTAGTACTATGACCCCTCCCCTGGGGGGCAGCCCGAGGCAGTGATTGGTCGATGCAAAGGTTCAAAGGCCTGGCCCCTTTGCCTACATTTGGGGCAGTTCTGAAAGGACAGTTCTCAGCTCCAGAGCTCCCAGTGGGGTCCGCCGAGGCCTTTGTTAGAGCACATCACACTTCACCTTCTGACTCAGCCTTTAGCCTCAACACCTCGCAGGTGTTGCTGAGAGCACGCCTCAGTAAATCTCCTGCATAGCAATCTCCACATGAGAGTCCGTTTCTCAGGAAACCTGACATTAGATAGCCAAAGCAGGGAAAAGCCCAAAGACCCCAGCTCCTGGCCCACTGTTTCACTCCCACATTCAGCTGATGGCAGGTAGAGTTTACTATGAAGTTCTCTGGGACCAGAGGCAAACATAGATGGCTCCTAGTATTTATCAGCTGTTTGTTTGTTTTCATTCTCTCTCAAACGAAAGGACTGGTTTTTCTGAGGTCCAGTTCCGCTTATACTGTTTTGCAAATAGTAAAGAATAGAATTAGAGGGAAAACACCTGTTCATCGTATATGTACAATCTGCAAGATCCTTTTTTCCGTGAGATCCGTGCTTGAGGATGGTTAAATGACCAGCCATTAAGTGGCAGAGCCCATATCTGAACTCAGAGTCACATACAGCTGTCTCCACCGCTGCCCCCCCTAAGAGAGGAATATTTAAAATGACCTAAACCGAACAGTACAGAATGTAAAGGGAGAGAGATTAAGACTGCTTCTTAATACTGATTAGGCCTTGCTGGCCTCCCTGCATAGACTTCTGGGTTAGTAAGTGTTCTTTCAGCCCCTCCTGCCCTCAGTCCTGAACCTGAGCTACATTTAAACTTTTCAAATATCCTTTGCTCTCGTTTCTTGGTAAACACAAGTTCCATATGGATGACATCACTGAAAACCTTTTATCTCATGGTCCTTGTTGAGACTTGATTCTATTGATGGATTTGACAAGCTTTTTAACAGTTTAGAGAAAAGGTAGTGTTTGATACCAAGGTTTTGATATCACCAATTCTTCTTGTTTCCACAACCCCCCACTCCTTACAAGAAGTGAGGCAGAGCTGGGACTCTGCGGCCAGTCCCAGACCCACTTGTTGTGTGTGGCAAGACTTGGAAAATGAAAACCAGAGGCATCTCAAAGAGCATTCCATTTGAACTCCAGGGCAGTGCCTGGGCACTCTGCCAGACCAGCTGGGAACTCTGGTGAGGTACTTTGATGCAAATGCCCAGCTGGGTCCAGTTCATTCTGTATTTACCCCACAGGGCCGTCCACAGGGTATTTGTTCTCTGTACCACTGGAACACATGGAGACCATCATCATCCTGCAATATGCACGGAGAACTAACAATATGCCAGCTGCTGGGACCAGGATGGCAGTATACGATCCAGGTGAAAACCAACATCTGTAATTAGAGCCCTACTGAATCCTGGCTCCAAGACTCATCGCTGTGAGAAGCTACTTTAATCTGCTAGCCCCAGCAAACTCATGCACACAACAGGAGAATACCCCACTGTATTGATGGGAATCTTCATGGAATACCGAGTATCAAGATATTAACACAGTGCTTGACTCATAGAAAGTGCTTGAATAAACAGTAGTTGTCAGGATAGTCAAAGAATGTTTCCTTCCAGCTAACACCGCCGGAGATAATGCTTTGGAGATGCTCTCCATTTTGCCCTTTTTCCTTTCAAGCTTGTCCATTGGAGCACGACGCTTGATTGGCAACATCCTAATGTGGGATAAACAGCACCATTAATTCTGAAATTTTAAGGGTTGGTCTTGTGCTCAAGCAGAAGATAGAATACAGAGGTCCTTTGCAGTCTATCATTTGTCATTTGTCCTTAACTGACCAGATTCCTGCTAATGAAGCTTACATATCCAGATGATGTGGATGTTTTTAAAAGTCTATTCTCTTGAGAAAAATAAAATTGGAATTGTAAGAAATGTTAACATCATTCCGGTCCTAAGAGGATTTTCCTGAATTATCCAATTATGTGCCTGAATTCTCCATGGAGGTTTGACAGGGAAATTCCCAGCCTTGCTGTGGCACTGAGCACATGAACTTCGCCCTGGTCTTCTGCCCTGAAAAGGACTGTTGTGCACTGACCTCCATGAAAATCCCCTCCGAAATGTTGCTGAAGCACAGCATGAGTACAGAACACTCACGATTTCTGGATTCCATGAGTGAAATTTACACCCCTGACTGTCTCCGTGTACTCTCTATCTTCCAAAAATACCACAATAATGACACTAATGATTCCAAGCAGCACCTTTGTTGTATCTCATTTATTTTTACCCCAAATTATGGAGGCTTGAAAGAATTTACTGACTGCTTGGGTTTTCTGACTAATTGGGGTAACTCTATGTTATAGCCATTAGGAGATTTAAATATAGCTCATCTTGAGCAATACTCTTTATTGGATCCCCTGTTATCCTTTAAATATCTTGGTGTGCAAGTGGATAAAATTAGAAAGAATTTGTTTGCTTTAAATTACCAACCTCTGCTTGATAAAACTATTAGCGATTTAGCTAATTGGACGGCTCTTCCATTATCATTAATTGGCAGAGTTAATACTATTAAAATGGTTGTTTTATCTAAATGTTTGTATTTATTTCAATGCTTTCCCATCAAGCCACCTAAAAATGCTCTAAAGCTTTGAGTTCTGCAATTAGTTTTGTTTTATAGGCTACAAACAGAGTTAAGATTAATCTTAAAACTACAACTACTCTAGGGGGCCAAAGGATTAATTCTTCCTTTTCAGGAATAGATGAATGTTGGACTTTCTTGATCAAGCTTCGTCCATTTTTCCTGGATATCTTTATTAAGAAGTGCCAAAGCCCAAAAGTAATTGAAAGGGGATTCTTGTTAACACTGTTTATCTAATAAAAACTTTACAAGAAAACTTTATATCACATCAGTATGTGTATTCACCCACACGTTCATTCATTCAGCAAATATTTATTCTGACTCTCTTACACCCACCAATCACTACACTAGATCATGGAAGACTTCCAAGGTGAGTAAAATACAATCCTTGCCCTTAAGAAGTTCAAATACTGAGGGTGGAAAGGAAACATAAATAACTACGAGGTAATGTGGTAGGTGCCACACCAGAGAATTGCCCAGCATGCTAGGGTAGAGCAGAGGATGTTGCTAAATCCAAGTGAGGGACTCGAAAAGGCTTCCCAGAGAAGGAGACAGCCAAGCTGGGCCTGGAAGGATGGGGCTCCCACAGGGCCCTTCCAAGATTGAAAAGATTGAGTGTTTTCTTCTGAAAGATTCCAAGAGTGAGTGTTTTCTTCTGGATAATGAGGTAACCTCCTTTGTGGGACAATTAAAATGGTCCACTCAGCTAAAAAGTGACCATCTTCTCTTTGGTGGATCACCGAAATGCCACACACAAAAGGTATCAGGACTTCAGCAAGACAAGAGATCAAGGCTTTCATGATCCCTTTGGATGTTAACATTGGGACATGTGAGCAGAAGGATGACACATTCTAGCTGGTTGAAAAATCAACACCAACGTGTCAATGACTATTTTAATCTAACCGAGGTAAAGGAATCCCAGGACTATGTCAGTGGATTCTCTCTTAGGCTGTGTCTTGTTCAGAATTTTTAATAACTTAGATCAGGACACAGAGACTTGCTCAGTAGATTTGTGGATGACACTAATTGAAGACAAAGACACCCAATATACTGATAAATCAATCAAGGGCTTATCAATCCATCCATCAATCAATCAATCAATCTCAATCAAGAGGCTCTAATAAAAGGGCAAAGGCAGTCACATATAACTAAAGAGGAAAAAGTAATGTCCTGCCCTTTGCTCCACTTGCTAAATTAGAGGCAGGTAAGTCCTCTCTTATTATGGCATTGTGAAACAATAGAAAGTGTTTCAGACGTGGGTGGAGTCAGGAGGTCTAACTTCAAGTCCTGGCTTGACTAAATGTTACATATGCAATTTCAATACCCTAAACTTCTCTGAGCCTCAGTTTTTCCATCCATAAATTAGAAATGATAATACAAGTTCACAGAGCTGCTGTGAGAATTTAAGAATATAAAAGATTTTGGGGGCACCTGGGTGGCTCAGTGGGTTCAGCATCTCACTTCGGCTCAGGTCATGATCTCGCCGTTCCCGAGTTCAAGACCCACTCTGGGTTCTGTGCTGACAGCTCAGAGCCTGGAGCCTGCTTCAGATTCTGTCTCCCTCTCTCTCTGCCCCTCCCCCACTCAACTCTCTGTCTCTTTCTCTCTGAAAATGAACATTAAAAAAATGTAAGAATACAAAAGATTTTGTACCCTATATATCATTCTCCAAAAGTTATCTTTTATAATGCTTATAATAGTAATGGTGCTAATAATAATAATAATAGAGGTCTTAGTTAAATTGTAACATAGAGTAAATTAACAGCATGAAGTGGCTTTCAAAATAGCTATAGAGTCACGGACTGCATTACTGAAACAATGGGATCAGAACCATATCTCCACAAGGTTCATTTAGAGTCCAGCTGGCGTCCTGAGTTTAATTCTGGTCACTGTGGTCATTGTGTGGTCTTCTAATTTGACATATGTAGTGGGTGCTCAATAACATTTGTGGAATAGATTAGTTTTACTAAAGATGCTACAACATGTCTGAATGCAGGTAATGAAGATTCTAAGAATATGGAAACCACAAAAGGTGCTCCTAAAAGTGAAGTCTTTTGTGAGAAAAAGAGATGATTTGCACTGTCATCATCTGTGAAGGAACAGGTCAAATATGGGATCTGTCATACTTGGAGGACAGTTACATGGGGACGGGGGGAAAAGACCTGACATTTACTGAACACCATCTATCAGTTACACATTTGAAATCATTTTTCTGTTGCTCTGGAGGACAGATTGAGGTCAGTGGGTACAGGTTACAGGAAGTCATAATTTGGCCCAATCAATGCAAGAACTATCTAAAATTATGAGCCCTCCAACAAGGGAAAGGCTGGCTTTTGCATCCGAATGTTTAAGCAGAATGTTTTGGAAGCGATTCCTAACATCTAGGAGGTCAGACTAGATCACTGGTTCACAAACCTGCTTTGATACTGCCCGTGAAGCTTGTTAGGAATGTAGATGTATAAAATGGAATTCGAATCTAAGAGCATGGTACCCACCACCCAGACGTCTGCATTTTCAGCAACCTTTACAGACAGTTCTGACACATAACCAGGACTGAGAACCAGTGGACTGGTTCTGTTGCAAACTTTCCTGATGATAAAAAAACAGTACATTGGTTAAAGAAAGTTTCTGAGGCCCCACCCCTGGAGGCTCAAATTCAGTAGGTCTGGAATAAGAACCAGGAATTATTACCATCAGTCTGAAAAACACTGGACTCGATGATCTCTGATATCTTTACCAATGTCTAAAATTCTGAAAAATGAATCCAACTACAGCTAGCTGCTCTTTGGTTCTGAATAACGGTTTTGAAATACTTGGATTATAGGAATCCAGCCCTGTGCAAAAATATGTATGCCTGTAGCTGGCCATAATATTCTTCATATGGTGTCTCTGAGGAATCAAACATATTTTTTAATAAACTAAACAGCAATGAACATGTTGACTTTCCAATTAGCTGCCATTTACTATTTTGGCTGATTCCAGTAAATATATGTACACATGTAGGCAAACGACAAGCGAATCGCTTTCATTAAGGAGTTACTCAGTATAAACAGACTGTAAGCGTTTGATCAGTTAGAAGTTGAGTGTGACACATTAAATCAATATTTTATAAATATTTTCATTTAAACATACTCCGTTCTCTGAAAATGTGAACATGTAAGTCACTAGAGTTTCATTCTAGACACATTTAAAAATTTTTTTCATCTAATATTTCGCTCTAAAATAGAGGTGAGAAAGCATACAAGTGTCTGAGTGCAGATCTGCCATCACACTCAGCAACTTCCATTAGTTTTTGATAGGTTCACCTGAATCAGCTAAAGAATAATGTTCCATCTCAATGATCCCAAATCTAGATCTTCCCCAAGTCTTCGCTCCTTTCTTCAATGCCTTACAGCCTAGAACCACAAGCAAAGCTTTCTATGTATGGGGGGGGGGGGGGGGGGAGGTGCGGAAATGGCTGGGAAAAAGGATGAAAAAAAATTATCACAGAGCAACCAAAATGTGATTTTTGCATTTATGCTTTTCTTCCAGAGCACGGTTCCCTGAATCCAGTGGGAAATGAATGGCTCAGGCAGCGGCTGCAGCCCCAGATTCACTTGCATCTCTACCCAGGGTGGGTGATGCTCTGAGCGACTGATGGTCTTGCACATTCAGCTTATAAGATATAGGTTAAGGATAAAGATACAGATGGAAGACAGATAAGTCGCCAGGAAGAGAGGAGAGCAGGCTGAGTGTAACAAAACCTTCCATAACTCAGACAATAGCAACTAAGCCACGCCTCTCATTTAACCCTTTGTTCTTGACCGGGAAAGAGTGTGTTCAGTTTTGAAATTCTTTAAGCTGATAATAATAGTTTCTGTTCCAAAGGTGAGGGGTGGGGGTGGGGGTGGGTATCAAATGTGTTTGAGAAGAATCAAGTCATATTATTTGGGAACACATTGACAAAAGCAAGTAAATTTGAGAATATACTTTTCTTTAGGTCTCAAAATGTGGTCAAGGAGACTACACAAGGTCAAAAGAGACATTAAGAGGATAATTATTCTTATCATAAATGATGATTTGCTTTAATGGGCAAACACTTTGGTTTAAGGACAAATTCAGGAAGCAAATCTTCCGCCCAAAAGTGTGTGTGGATATATTTCAGATCTTTCCCTAAAATGCCACTCCCCTCCCCCACAAACTCCCACCGAGTGGCAAAAATTGCAGATTGTCTTTTCCAGCTCCTGCAAATTCCCTAAAGAACAGAGCTGGAGAATCCATGCTATTCCCAACAGATTCTAAGCTTCGTCTACCTCACAGAATGAGAAAAAAGCCTGTAAGCAACAGACCCGGAAAGGCTGAGCTGCAACTCTTTCTCCGGGTGGTAAGAGATGGGGGAGAAGGTGAAAAGGCATCAAGAAGGAGAGAGGGGCGGCCAGAGAGCGACGTACCCTGACTCATTGCTCTGGGCACTCTCTTCCCCGGTGGAGAATGGCTGGTTCCTCTCATTCTCAGGCAACCTGTCTCTCAGCGTGCCTGTCACACCACCTCCCTGGAGAGGTTCAACCAAACTGGCAGTTTATCTTATATTCACTTGCCTCGTTCACGCCAAGTCCTTGTACCCTTGGCCCAATTCAGTTCAATTCCCAACACGTTTGCTGAGCACCTACAGGTGCCAGCCTCCCAGACAGGGTCGTAGCACAAAGGTAAGGATTTAGTCTCTGATCACTCAGCCTGCCTACTGTGCTACGCACAGGGCGGCACAGTGAGCTTAATCACGAAGACTCTGCACATCATACAAAGCTATGACATTTGCCAAGGAGGAATGGATGTGGAAACGAAATTGGATTTCAGTGCACCAGTCATCACTCGGGGGGCCCCTTTCTGGTAGATGCGCCTTTATGGTAATAATGATATTCTACATGTGTATAAAGCTCGAGAGTTTACAAAGTCTTCTCATAAACATGATCTCATTGTGAAATACTGAGACTTAGCTTTTCTTTCTTAATTTACAGATGACAAAACAGCCTCAGAAAAAGTAAGGTCATGCTGCACCAAGAGATTTCATAAAATAATATTCTTCAACAGCCAAAATACACACAGAAAAAAAATTAGGCTGGCTCCCTATTATAACATTACACCCTTAAGTATTTCCACAATGTAACTTCAGTTACCCCACAGAATAGGGTTTGGAGAGAGGAAGATGCCAAGTATTAAAAGCACATATTATTAATGGACAGGAGGAATTAAGTCACAGCCTTCACACAGTGCCCAGGAGATAAGACAATCATACTACTTCTCAGTGTCCCATCTGGAACATTCTTCTCTGGGTTGCTATGATAAGAGGCCAGTAGATGGAGTTGAATATGGCTTCCAGTGACTTCGGCATCGGAAGACAAATCAAAGACCCCAGGAAATTTCCCAAACTGTGCACTTACTGGGCAAATGAGTTAATCAACTTGGATTTAAATAGCATTATCTCCAGGTGGGAGCAGAGATTAATAAGCTTGTCTCTCAGGAAGGTGTGGAACTAAAGAGTTATGACTTCACAAGCACCCATCTGAAACACTGTGCTGTCGTCACGGGGTGTGCCAAGCTTTGATGAGGCCTTCGGGACCAGAGAACCTGCCTGTATACATTGAAATAGGCTGGAGCCCCTCGGATGAAAGACATCTCTATAAGACATGTGGATGTGCATTTGATAATCTTTGACATATGTTTAATATTTAGATTTCCAAGATTACTCATGTTAATATCCGCTGCACATCTTACTTTTTTGCCTTTTGTGCACACTGGGAGATGTGGGTTTGGACACGTTTCAAGCCAGATTTGTTCCTGTTGCTTTATTGCTGCTAACCACGGGGTCACTAAAATGGGAAAATCATCTGCGTCTCCCTCTACTGAACTTTGAATTCAAAACTTTTCAAATTCAAAACAATTCAAAAAAAAAAAAAAGGGGGGGGGGGAGGAAAGAAACAAGTGAATGAATAATGAATGCAGTAAAAATAAATGTGTGGTTCTGGGACCCATTTAATTTTTCTTAAATGACAGTGTTGTTAATGCTATGAAATATTTTCTCTGATAAATGTGAGTTAGCTAATTTGCATGAATGGCTAGTCTGTCACTTTTTTAGTCTGTTGAGTTATGGGTTTTTAAAAATGGGTTCTTTTCTGTATGGCTTTTAATACATTGTTATTATATGTGATCACTGAGCTTTCCTAATGGCACATTGAAAACAGGGATTTCATCTTTTTTTAAGAAAAATAGAAATTAATTTTGAAAAAGTAATTTATGCAATAATGAAGTTCTTCAGATAAACGTATTTATAAGGAAAAACCATTTACACGTTATTCAGTATTCCTTTTCAATGCAAAAAAAAAAAAAAAAAAATCTCCTTTCTGCCAAAGTCTCAATCAAAGAAAACTTGGAAACTCTACCCCACCCCAGTGCTTAAGGTTCTGAAATTTCCCAATGACTCAAAAAAAAAAGGTTCTACAAAACTTCCCTGTGCACCTGTGCCACAACAGCCTGAAGAACTAAAGAAAGGTCATTTGATTCTGAGCCTGAAATTTTGCTATAATCATGCAAATTAAATAATGATGTACATGATACTTTCAGAGAGCCTTCCTTTGAATACAGCAAGTAAACATAGAGTCAATGTGCCAGAGGACGGGAGGAATTCCAACCACGGCATCACCCCCATCTCCTTTTTCTTCTTTGAGTGTTTTTAAAGTAAGCCCAGTGCCCCCTGAAGCCTTGAGGCAGATGCCTATGCTTCAAAATTGCCCAAATGCATGCCAACAGCGGCATTTGAACGCTGATGAAATCGTACCGCGTGAGGCAATTACTTCAGAGCTATAAGCTTTAGAAAATAGCATTGTATGACACCGGAAGTGCCATCTCAGCAGTCATCAAGTGTAAAGCACTAATGAATAAGTATCTCTGGCTGCCTTGGCTCATAAATGACAGAACACTAAGATGAGGGAATCTGATATAAATCCACCAGGCATTGAAAAGCAGAGGTGTGTTGGTATAGTGCAATGGCCATGGCCTGGGGATTTGCTTCAGCACAAAATGGAAGGCCTTAGAGTCTAGGGTATATAGACCCAAGTTCAAATCCCCCTTGGCCACCTACCTCCTATCTTATCTCCTCTGGGAGATTTCTTTCCTAGCATAGAGTAAGTTCCCTCTGTTCGCTATCGTTATTAAGGTAGTTACACAATGGAGAAACTAAGAACCACTTCATGGCACTATTTTGAAGATTAGTGCTAAGATATTTGTAACTCCAAACACAGCGCACGGCACTTAGGTAGTTGCTACTCTTCCTACTGTTGTGTCATTATCTTTAGAATGATTTTTACTCGGGGCGCCTGGGTGGCTCAGTCGGTTAAGTGTCCGACTTTGGCTCAGGTCATGATCTCACAGTCCGTGAGTTTGAGCCACGCATCAGGCTCTGGGCTGATGGCCCAGAGCCTGGAGCCTGCTTCCCATTCTGTGTCTCCCTCTCTCTCTGCCCCTCCCCCGTTCATGCTCTGTCTCTCTCTGTCTCAAAAATAAATAAATGTTAAAAAAAATTATAGAATGATTTTTACTAGAATGTAACCTACTCATTAGAGCAGGGATTTTGTCTGTGGAATTTAGTGGTGTGGCCCCGCACTTAGAGCAATGTCTGGACATAGAACACTCTACTCAATCCTCCTCTCCTAAGCACTGATGTAGTTCAGACTACATCCAATGTTTGCTTGTTTGCCTTTTAAATATAAGCCTTTCATTTCAAAACATATTCAGACCCCACACTAGAGTGACCTGCGAAAGCTGTGAATAATTTGGTTGTATGCGGCCGGTTCAAAGTAGCTGCAGGTCAAGAACAAGCTTTGGAATCAAAAGACAGAGACCTAGTGTCCCTCTGGTGTTTGTGGCTCCATGCCTTAATGCAATGACTGAACATTCCTGAGCTTCAGTAGACATATGGATGGAATGAAGACTGATGATAGTACTTGGCTTACCTACTCCAGTTCTATCGTTTTGAGGGCCAAGTGGGATAATATATATATAACAACAGGCAATGTTTAGTGTTCTACAAATATTACTTATAATAAATATTACTTATCATCATCCACCAATGCTATCGGTCTCTAGACAAAAGGAACTGTGTAGACCTGTGGTCAGAAAACTATAGCCTGCGGCCCAGATCTAGCCTCTGAGCTAAAAATGGGCTTTACGTTTTTAGAGGGCTGAAAAAAAATCGCAAGAATTGTACTTCATGATACCCCTGCAAAGCCTGCGAATATTTATTCTCTGGATCTTTACAGAAGAAGGTTGCCAAACCTTAACTCTAAGAGTTTATGTTACTGATAGTTTTCGTTTCCTTTAGCATTAAGTCTTAAAGGAGGCAGAACATAGGCACGGAACGATTAATGCTAGGATTAGCAGCAGCTCAGGTAGCAAGAAGAGTACCTTCTTAATAGCAGGTCCCCGATGTGCCCCACTGGCCTTACGAACTCCCTTAAATCATGGGAGAAGTTCTAGCCTGCTCACCTCTCTGAAACCCAGGTTGGCCCATCACCCATGTCACCAAGGTTAGTGCCTCTCTCATTCACCTCTTTATTCTTAACACCTAAGGTATAGCAGGGCTTTCCTAATGAATGAGGAAATAAATGAATGAAGTCCACATGTCCTGGAGTCTTAAGTCCTCCTGATCCAAAGGAGGTAATGCAAGGTCTTCAGACGCTCTTGAACTGTCGCCCATAATCTTTGTTAACAATCGTCTGGTTGACTCACTTGCTATGTGTTTGTACTTTGGTTCTTCCAATTAGATGATAAAACTAAGTGTTAGGTCCAGGATGGCTCCCAGCCTCCACATCTGGCTTCCTGCTCAAAACATAGCAGACACATCCATCCACACTTGCAGCAAAACATATTAAGCTGCTCTAACCCCTGCATCTATGACTCAACATAGAGACCTCTCACAGTTTCTCTGCCCTGGACTTCAGCCCCTGACCTGAGCGCCAGCCTGCTACCTCGAACTCTAGGTCCCACCTTTCCCCGTGTCTTGGGTACTGGCTTTCAACGTTGTTCTTTTGTTTCTGGGCCCCAGTTGTGGTCATTTGAAGTGGTGCCTTGCTCTTACCTGGTGGAGAGGAGCGGGAGGAGTCCCATCTTTCATCCCCAGCCTGGTGCTCAGGGTTGCATGATCTGTACCCACTCCTGCCTGCTGGAACTTCCAGGAATCGGCTCTCGGGCTCCCACTGTTGGACCATTCATTTTAGACTGTATTTACAATTATTTGCCAGTACTGCAATTTCCAGGATATTACACTTTCTCCATTCTCTTCTGGCCTACCTCAGCCTGTGGTAAGTCACCAGGCCCAATTAGAATAAGATCTGAGCTACAAGATTTAGAAAAGAGTCTGTGATGCTTCTTTTTCATCTGCCACATGCAGATATGGTGCTTTAAGCACTGCAGGCTTAGCACAGGAACTCAATAAAGATCCATTGATTGATATAAATAAATAAAATATAAATTTAAAAATATAAATGTGTCTAAATATAAATAAAATAATTAAATATATTTTATATAAATATACTTACATATTTATGTTATATATTGATATAAATATCTGTATTTTCATTTTTTAATTTTTTAATGTTTATTTTTCGAAAGACAAGAGAGAACAGAACATGAGTGTGGGAGGGGCAGAGAGGGAGGGAGACAGAATCCGAAGCAGGTTCCAGGCTCTGAGCTGTCAGCACAGCCTGACGTGGGGCTCGAACTCATGAACCGCATGATATCATCATCTGAGCCAAAGTCAGACACTTAACTGACTGAGCCACCCAGGTGCCCCATATTTATATTTACTTTTATATATTTATATTTAAATATAAAGAAAATAATTAAAGATGGTCTCTCGTAACATGTCATATCTAAGTTTCTTGTGTTTCAAGCGCCACGGTTCTCACCCATCAAACTCAGCATCTCTTTTTTTTATTCCGTTTTTTATTTTAATTCCAGTGTAGTTAACCTATTGTGTTATGTTAGTTTCAAGTGTACAATATAGTGACTCAACAATCCTATACATTACTCGGTGCTCATCATGATTAGTGTACCTCTAAATAGGTGATGGGGATTACAGAGTGCACTTACCGACACCTCTTTCTATAACAAGTATTTTATAACTCACCCCTTTACCATCCTAAAATAAAATTCATAGAACATATATGTTTTAAATACAGTGTATTCCCTAGACACACATTTCGAATCAATATAATTCCCTAATATAATATAAAGAAGAAACAAAAGGAAAGTAATTCATAATAAAATAATGTGTATTTAAACATGTACATATGGAAAGCATGAAAAAGTAATCAAATGCTTGCACTGATGTGTGGAATGACAGCCACAAATGCCACTCAAATAGAGCAGCATTGCTGCTAGCGACGTGATTTTTCTCCGTGTCCAATTCCTGGCAAAGTTTTGAACAAAACAAAATATAATCTTCCCTTAATATACATGGTAGTTGTAAATTCACGGAAAATTTAGCACGTATTAAACTGGGCAGCAAAATATGTAAATTGTAGCTAGGTTTTAGGCATACATAATTATAAGCAGGTTTACCTACATGAATGCCTGGCGGGACATTCAAAGGCCATGTGGGATGCTGCATGATTTTTCAATGAGTGGGGACTGTCCTGAGAACAGCAGAGGTCTCACGTCGCTGGCTCCCACCTTGTTTTGTGACCTCCGAAAAATGCTGCCGGGAACTGCCAAAGCACTCTGTAGGGGGCAGTATTATCCCCATTGAGAACTATTGGTGGAGCCCAACTATTCAAAATTATCCTGCACTCACATCCCCTCTCAGGCGGAACATCTGACCTGCAAGGATTTGACTAAATGCCTGTCTTTATAGTGTTGCCACACCCCAGCTCCAAGGGCTAAGGTTGAAGGGAGCCAAAGACCTCAGCGCTACCCAATCTCGGAGCTATGATGTACGGCGTTACAGGAAGAGGAGATTTAGTTGCATGGTGGAAATACTGAGAGTTCCCGCCAACCAATGAATTAGCTTAAAAGGCAAAACCATCAGCATTTCCTTATTTCACCCTATACTCACTTTGCTCTTTAAACCACTGAATTTAAGGGTGGGCGGTAAATCTATCCCTCTGCATGCAGCATTTGGACGCATCTCTAACACTTCCATTTCTTGTCTACCATGTCACCCTTTCCTTCCTTCCCATCCTCTGCCATTTCTCCTAATACCATAGATTCATCCCATATTTGAAATATTTGGGGAGAAGGTCTCTGGTGTCTCCTTCTGCCTCGCTTCCTTTCTCCTCATCTGAAGGAGAATTCCCTCAGGAAACCAGCCTGCTCAGAGGAACACGTTCCCCTCTATCAGTTGCAACATCAGTGCATTGCAAGTAGAGCTAGAACTTCGGAGTGGCTCTGAAAACATTAACAAAGACAATAATAAATTAACACAATAGTCAACTAATAGCACCGTGATGCTTTCATGTATGAATTGGAATGTGAACGCTGAGATTTTCATTTCATGGTTGAAAAATACATGAGTTGACCCAAATACTAATGTCTGCATTTCCGTCATTTACATATCATGGGTCAGTAATCATTTCTTGCCTAAATGGCTTTCCAAATGAAAAGCTGTAATATTGTAATGGTTTATCATATTTACAAACATCGCATTGTGTTACCCACTTGGTGCTTTGGATTCGCAAACAAGCAGATCCCATTCTCTGAGAAGACAGGAGCAGTGCCGGAGAGGAGCGAACGGAGTTCCCCCCACCCCGAGGAGCGACCCATTTGTTTTTTCCTCCCTAACCTTCACTACCCCAGTATCCACTGGGACCTCCTCCAGCCACCTCATTTCTCCCGCGTGCTGTTTGGTGAGCAGGGGCCCGGGATGGGCTCTGCCTGTGTCTTAGTGATTGTTCTTCTCTCTGGGGCCAAAAAATCTAGCTGCTTGAAATGTCTCCTTGGGAGGTGGGAACTGCAGAGAACCGAATGTGATATTTGGGAAGCGTAACGCAACCTGATGTCTTATTAAAGTTCGGAACAACATCAAGTGAAATGTCTAAGGTGATTTTTTCCCCCTCACTTTCATGCTAGGATGATATAAATCAGCACATGACTTAACTGGTCTTTCACCTAAACCCCATCCTGGCCGCCAAACTTCTTTACCATGTCCTCAGTTACCTGCTCCATTAGGGATGTCACTGTTGTCATCGGGCGCTGTGTCTCTTAGGAATCTGTGTTTTTATTTTATTTATTTATGTAACATTTATTTAGTTTTGAGAGACAGAGGGAGACAGAGCGTGAGTGGGGGAGGAGCAGAGAGAGAGGGAGACACAGAATCCAAAGCAGGCTCCTGGCTCTGAGCTGTGAGCACAGAGCCTGATGCGGGGCTCGAACCCATGAACCGTAAGATCGTGACCTGAGCCGAAGTCGGACGCTTAACTGAGCCACTCAGGTGCCCTGTGTTTTTAAGAGATAATATAGAGTTAGAACCACACATTAAACAAGGAGCTGGAGTAGCGATTACACTTGGTCCCAGCAGGCTTGGTTTACACATCGGCCTTGCTCTTTAATTATAACTTGGGGTTGAATGTCAGCAGCAAGCATTTGTGAGGACAGACCCCGTTCCTCATTCACACACACACATATACACACTTGGCCCAAGGTGCTCCCTAGCCAACACCTCCTTTGCCTGGCTTCTGTTGCTCCTACTTTGGCACAAACACTTAAAAGGAAACTAAAGAAAAAATGTTGAGGTCATTTATTAGACTCTCCTGTGAATTTGGTTTCAGGACTAGAAAGCAGTGCAGTAGTTGTATGATTTATGAAATCCCTCCCACTGCTGCTTTTTCTTATTTTTAGGGTGATGTACAAGAAGTGAGTTAGCTAAGAGTTGACCGGTCACATTTTACACCATCGCCTCTGAGCCCTAGAATGGAGGGCATAAAAACAATAATGTGGACAGAGAGGTGGTAGGGAGGGATTTAGCTGTTAATGGAAATTTCTCCTTCAGACCTTCTGGAAAACAGGGCTACCCTTTGAAGGATGAATCGCCCCTCTTTTTTTTCTACCTGGCTCCTATGTTTAAAAACAGGTTAAAGCTGTGTGTGTGCCCGCAAGTGTGTGTGCGTGTATGTGCGTGTATGTGCGTGTGTGTGCGCGTGTGTGTGCGTGTGTGCGCGTGTGTGTGTGTGTGTGTGCGCGTGTGTGTGTGTTTTGAGAGGATCAGGGTGAAAGGGAGGGAGTGGAAAATGATTGTTATCATCCCAAAGTCCTTCTTTTCTAGCTGGCTGCAGCTCTGTTTATGAAATGCCATAACAAAAGTGAGCTCACGCCTGTGCGCTTCTATGGCACAAGGTTCCTAGGTGCCAGATGGGCACTCTGTGACTGTGCGAGCGTGGATTATTTCATTTCCTACATCTGGGACTCCAAATGGCTGCCCAGAATGCCACAGGAGAGAGGCAGCGCTTCTCAGCTGGGGGAACCCACCTTCACCAGAGATCCCAGGAGAGCAGAGGGGACAAGGCTGGCAGTTCCCAAGCGCAATGTAGAAGTTCACACACACCAGGGCCCTGGGGAAACTTTTAGAACCCAGATCGACATAGATATAAACAATAACCAATAATGTATGTCGGCTACAGTTTAAAAAAAAAAAAAAAAGGAAAGAACAAACGAAAACAAACCACAAGCACTTTCCCGTCTGGCCTCCGAAGAGGTTTTGGGAATCGTGTTTTGTATTTCAGTTTAGAAATGCCACCGTGACCTTCCAGTTACACACCTCTCCATGTTGCTAGTGGTACAGATAAGTGAACTGAAATGGTCTGAGGAATGCCAGCATATACCACAGCCTTTTGGCCTCTTTATCACTTTATTTCGATTCATGGGATGGGGTATATTGGTGTGAAATAGTAGCAATAGTTTCCTTTTCCCAAGTACTGTACCGAAATTGAGTGTACCACTCGCAGAGCACTTAACGCTCTTCAGAGGAACGCAAAGGACAGAGGGTCTAAAAAAGCAGGTTCTTCCTGTTTTTAGGTTTTATTGTTGAGAATCCTCACCATCGCCTCCATTCCTTTCCCCTTAAAATCGTTATCCCAATCACTCAATTTGTCCTGCAGGGAAAGCAAATTTTTACAAGAATATGTGACAATGTTAAAAAAAAAAAAATCTGACAGTTGACTTAAACTCTTTTGCATAAGATATTTACAAACCACAGCAGATTAAAGGGGGGTTTTATGCATTTTCACATCCTGCTTGGTTTAAAGCAGCAATTTTCTGCAAGGACAACAGAGAAAAAAAAAACATGCTTTACACTGCTTATATTAATTACATTTTTTCATTACCCGTCATGTTTTCTGCAGGCTTGTGTATTATTACTGCAAAATGTAATGAAATAGAAAAGGAAAAAAGAATGGACTTCTGGGAAATTTTCCAATTCTTGAAATGCAATGTTAATTGAGAGCTATTTTTAGGGCTGCACAGACAGTGCAGGACCCAGTGCCATCAGTACAAATGGGTCCAGTCCAGGTGCAGCTTCCCCAGCGACAGCCCGGGTCTCTGCCGCTGGAGAGCTTGAAAACCTCCATCTTGCTTGGTGCCAATCTACCGAAGGGCATGGAAGGATTTCTGCAGATGAGCTACCCACAAAGGTAATGACGACAAGGACCACAACAACAACTCGTGAGGGGAGCTGAGGGTGGAGCCCTGTAAAGCTCAGACCACAGTGATTCTTGGGAGTGAATCCCAACCTTTCCTTCAACTTCCACTCCATCACAGTCAAAGAAAACTAACTAGTATTAAGGAAAATGCTGACCCAGAATGAAATGGTTTCCAAGGCCCTGAAAACGAAGAATCCCCAAAGCACCCAGGGGGTGGTGACGGACAAGACCCTTTGTCAGGAACCTTTTTCTGCTGCTGGAGAATTGCAACTTCTTAGTCCTGGGCATGTCCCACCAAGGACTTGACGGCAGTTGTCTGAGAACCAGGAACTTGATGGATTGGAGAAATATTGTTCCTCTCATTGCTAAACTAAATAGACCATAGAACTGACTTCCTGTTTGATTAGTCTGAATAGGTGACTCTGGAATCCATTGATGTCTTTCTGTATTACTTCTGTGCCCCAGAATTCCATTTCCTGATGCTGTGTTAGAACCAACCTTGCAAATGATGGAGAGCCCTCATAAATACATCTATAGGGGCCGAGTATTCTTTCAAGGAAGGGTCTCACAATGGCTTCAAGGAATTCAGGAACTCTGAGCTCATTTGAAAACTGTCAGTCTCAACATACCAGAAAGCATTCGAGGCTGTCTGAGTGTCCTAGCCACCCCTAAATATTAAACTCTTGCAAATGCAGTCTGTAAAAAAAAAAAAAAAGAAATTAACAACTGCTAACACCCTTAAATTCCTACAATTCTTATGCTACTTCCACTTTCACCAAGTAAATACAAATGTCCATAAAAGTCATCAGACCAAAGCTTGCTTTAGGCTATCAGACTTAGAAATCCAGTTATGAGCAAGATCCCCGCCCCCCACACCCCCCCCCCCGCCCCCGCCCCTTACAAGCAGCAGGAAGGAACAAAGGTTAGTATTTTGCAGCCAGTAGTCTTCTCAGAGCTCTGAGGCGAATACCCTGCTTGCCCATCCCATCTGCTCTAGGCTGTCCTTCCAGGATCTCAGTCAGAGTCTTGTGCTTACTCTGAAGTCAGCATATTGTGACCTCTACTGCAATGTTGTCATCAGATGCAAGTTGGCTGTCTCTCCCAAGACCATTGCTTTAGCACTGAGTGACACATTCTTTGGGGTAAAACATGTAATCAAGAAATTCCAACATTCTAGGAGTTTCTTCCAGTAGCAAAAGTCAATTACAAGAGCAATTGGTAAAAACAGTGGTACGCAAAGCGGGAAGGCAGAATGGAAATTGTGCATGAGAAGCAAAAGTTTATAGCTGGGTAGAGAAACATGAGTTTCCATTCCCCATTGCCTAGATTCAAATGAAGAAGATTAACCCACAGAGCGCCTGTCTAGCCTGACCCACATCCAGTAGCATTTAAGGCTGAGCTAACTGGTAAATATTTGGGGCTTCTATCTCCTGCTCATCACAAAGATAGTATCAGGCAACCTTCTAAGCTGTCCCTGGTTTACTCCAGCCTCTCCCCATCTTAATCACTTGCTGCTCCAGATTTTGCCTTTTTGGACTTCTGTGCTTATATTAATTGGTATGTCCAATAGTATATCTATAGTCTGTAGAACACCTTCCTGGAAAACGCAGTCCATTGTGATTCCTGGCTGAGATTGTCTTTCCAAAGCTACTCCCCCACAACACCTTTCTTCCCATCTGCATATACATGGGGGAAAACCAATTTTCTCTGATTACAATCCATCCCACCACAATCACCAGGACAGACTGGAATGTTCAAATAGCCAACCGACTAAAATGGTTTCATGAGAGTTGTTTAAAACATATGTATATTCAATGTACTACATGTACATGATAAAATAAATAATGTCATAGGGCTTATAATAAAAAGCCACAATCTTACTCTTTTCATTCTCAATGCCTAGCCCCTCTCCCCACACATAATCATATCTAGTAATTTTATGTTTGTTTATCTATTTGTTTACAATATGCTAGTGTGTATTTTTAAAATTCTACTGGAGTTATATCTTTATTTTTCTTTGTATAAATTTTAAATAATAACTATCTACTCCTTGCAATGAATGTGTAATTCCTTTACATTTTCCCCTCCCTCTTTATCTCTTTCCACCTGCTAATACCTATAGCTTTAAGGTTCTCAGATTGGTTACATTTGTAGTGTCAAATAATATACCCAATGTCTATTTCTCATTTCAGCAACTTCATATGTGTTTGATAAGGATATTGTTGGCTCTGTCTTTCCCTCTTCCTCCACACCTCCTCCCATTCCACATCCCTGTATCTGTTAACTCTACTTATACATATCCATTGTCAAAATTGATAACATTTATGTTCTCATAATGCAATCATAATTAGGTCTTAAATAAGTTTGTGTAGGGGCTGATTATAACAATTAATAACCTATAATCTATAATGCAGGGTTTATGTGATCATAATTATATAAATATTTTCACTTGTGACTGATTTCTTTCTTTCCTGAGACATCCACCCAGCTGCCTCTGAATTTCTGCTCCCACCTGGATAACTTGCTCCTTAGCTGCTGCCCACTCGCCTGCTGACTTCCTTCCTTGCCCTTCTAGGTGGGAGCTATTCTTTCCTGGATCTCATGCCTTCCTCCTTCATGGTGTTTTTCATTTTACTGGAGCTCATTCTCAGTTTCCTTCTTCAGAAGTCTAAACTATCATTGCTTACATGTTAGATATGTCATTCTCTTCTCTACTTGTTTAGTAGTTTGGCTGGATATAGAACTCAATGGTCAAAATTATTTTCCCTCAGAATTTCAAAGACATTGTTCCATTGTCTTCCAGCATCCAGTGTTGCTAGTGAGAAGTCAAAACCATTCTGATTTGTGTTCCCCAAAAAGTAACCTGTGTTTTCCTGTACTGTTTCTCTTAGGAATTTCTTTTTTCCCTTTGTATTCTAAAGTATCATAGGTATGTGCCTAAATATGGACAAAAAGTAGTTTGAAGGCCTTTTTATAGAAAGATCTATTTAAAAAGGGTTAGAAAGCAAAGCCATGTTTTGTTTTCTGAAACTCACATTGATATTAGGGAAGAAATAAATCATAAATACACATTAACATGATTTTTTCTTATCTGACAAATCGAATTTAGAGTGTGGAGTTCAAATATTTATAGCCAAGTAAATAAACACACCTCTTGGGGAAATGCCAAAGTCACTAATTTTATAGTGTTTTTGTTTTTGTTTTTTTAAAGTCCTCAAAGGCTGTAAAGTAGAGGTTATCCATTCCTCCTTCAGAAAGAGCCTGGGTGAGAAGGAAAGAAAATGCCTAAATTTTTGACATGTTCCTAGATTTACCAAAAAAAATCAAAATTATTTGACTACATTTTAAGAGAATGATGAATATAATCAAGAGAGCTTAAGGAAGAAAGAATGTAACAAAGCATTTCCTTGGATATGTTTTGCATAAATACCTCATCATACAGTAAATGAACCTGGATTTTAGATCATACAGATCTGGAGGGGAATTCTGTCTCTGCCATTTTTTCGTTATGTGACTCTTGAGGAAATTACTTGAATTCAATACATGTTAGTTTCCTCCCTCACTTACCCCTAACTCTACTTGTTCAACGTTGAGGCTTGGGGAGTTATAAATATTCTGTATCCAGTGTACCATGATGAGGTACAAAAGATGGGTTTATAAATAACAGAAAGTTAAATTAGAAGTTTTGACTGATGCACCAAGATACAACTGATGCCGCATTCCAAAGAAAGTGCTAGACCATATGCAGAATTTCCAAAAGGAGAAATACAGAAGAACCAATTGCATAATCCTTGAAATCTGTCATTCCCATTGAAGATGTAAAAGGGCCCTGAAAGTGGAACTTAAGGAAGAATTTTGTGAGAAGGATTTTAGAAGACCCTTTGGGATTCTGGGACTCCTATCCTCCTAAGGAAGGCTAGTGAACTCTGGAGACCTTGATGCATATCTCCTGCAGTTAGGAAACAAGTGGCTAGTGCCTAGGTTATATCTCAAGAAGCTAAAATGGCCCTTGGAAGCAAGGTAATAGACTAATAGGCTACATGTAAGTAGTAACTGCTAGGGGTACTTGAGTGGCTCAGTCAGTTAAGTGTCCGACTTCGGCTCAGGTCATGATCTCACAGTTCATGAGTTCAAGCCCCATGTCAGGCTCTGGCTGACAGCTCAGAACCTGGAACCTGCTTCAAATTCTGTGTCTCCCTCTTTCTCTGCCCCTCTCCCACTCACACACACATACTTTCTCTCTGTCTCTCTGTCTCTCTCAAAAATACATAGACATTTTAAAAAATTAAAAAAAAAAGAAGTAACTGCTCACCAAGGTTTGTAAATACTAAGAATTGATGTAAAAGTCTGTTTGTAAAGGGATCTGACAAAGGAGTGGTTTCATAGACTAAGGAAACGCATAAGAATTTTTTTTCAGGTGCCTGGGTGGCTCAGTCGGTTAAAGCGTCCAACTCTTGATGTTGGCTCGAGTCATGATCTCACGGTTCCTAGGTTCAAGCTCTACATCGGGTTCTGCACTGACACTGCAGAGCTTGCTTGGGATTCTCTCTCCCCCTCTCTCTGCCCCTCCCTGCTCACATCTCTCTCTCTCTCTCTCTCTCTCTCTCTCTCTCTCTCTCTCAAAAATAAAATAAATAAATATTTTTTAAAAAAGAATTTTTTTCCTAATTTAAACACATCTATCTTGAGCTCTAGCATGTTTATTTGCACAATCCGCTTTTTTCAGTATATATTTCTATACTTCTCAGAGTTAACTTTGTGATTCTACATTCACAGGACATCTGCAACAATTCTAAGCTAGCACCTAATTAAAACACTGGCCAGCATTCATTGAGAACTTTTCATGTGCCAAGCACTGTGCTAAGTGCCTCATACCTTTTAACCCACATCAGTCATAGCAGTAGGCATTTTTACTGCCATCCTGATGATGAAACTGAGGCAAACAGAGGGTAATTTGCTCACTGATTCATAGCCAGGATGTGGCAGAGCTAGGGTTCAAGCCAGGTGGTCCAGCTCTAAGGCCTGAATTCTTAGTCATTATGACGTTTGCTCTCTAAAGGCTTTGCAAGAGCAGTTGCAAAGCAAGAAGCGCCCTTCTTTCTATTTTCAGCAAATATGGCAGTCTTTCATCATTCCAACTCATCTTTTTAAGCCTTCAGAAAAATTCGTGCTGATTTGGAAAGCTCCTCGAAAACAAATAAAATGAAAATTTCAAACCTCATGGAATTACTTTTCAAAATTAAGGTTGTATAGGAATGGAATGGGAGAGAAAATAAATGAGTAAATACGGTTCTTGGTGTCCAAAACTGGCCATTCATCAAGACGTGTCAACAACACGCAACTTAAGTTTGATGAGTTCAATATTTTCAGGACTAGCAGAACTTCTCTTGACCTGTATAATTGAGCAGAACTTCTTGGTTAAGATGGGCCTGGGGCTGGACCTAAGCTCTCAAGGCTAAATTTCTTCATTCCATAGTTCTTCCAGGTCACTGTCAAAACCACTGGTAATTTTACACTGCAGTGATCTGTGCCTTTTCCTGGCCTGAGGATAAATAGAAAACTTAACAGTTCTGAGAGCTGTTGACACCATGTACTCAGAAACACAATCAGAAAATGTTAAAAGAAACCCTTGAAGGATGTGAATGAAGGATGTGGACATTCGCACATGGAAACTCCCCACGTGGTGCCAGCTTTGCTCCCCAGCTTGGTAGCCAAAAAAAAAAAAAAAAAAAAAGAGGTCAGAGAAGGAGCCAGGGTGTATGCCTGAGGCTTTAATGGAACACAATAAAGGATGAGCACTTCTAGTAAGGATTTAAATGCCCATTCATTGGTAACCAGAGGATTCTAGGGTGCTCAAGAAAGACGTTACAGTGATACAAGGGATGACTTCGGGGTGATTAGGAAAACCCAGTCTCTCCCTAACCACTGTCAAAAGTAGCTATTGGCTCTCCTATTTGGCAAACACACCCTGATACATTTTAAAACTCATTTTCCCCTTTTAGTACGTAGCCCACCCAATCTAAGTTCACACACTTACAGAAAAGCTAGAGAGGTGAAGACGTTTTCTGAAGCCTACAATTGGATACTTGGTCTGACAACAGGACTGCCTGTTTGAACGGAGAACAGTTGTAGTAACTTGTGGTCTCTATCAGTAAGAGCAATAAGAAAAAGTTAAGAAAAGGGAAGGGATGGCTGAAGGTAGAAAGAAAGTGAGCTATAAATCCTGGCTTTGAAACACGCACTAGACAGACACCCAAGGGCTCAGATCTAAATCCACTCCAGCCCTGGATCCTGCTCCAGTACCCTAATATCAATATCCCCAGAGTCTTCTCCTCTTTACAATGAAAGACTCTTCGTTTTCCTTTCATAACTATAAGAGTCTCAGGATGTTTCCCGTCTTATTTGCCAGGGATAGATGGAGACAGCAGCATTGTCCATTTAATTACTATTCACTCAAAATAAATGGCTTTTGTTCTTTCATTCACTTACTCAAAATATAAATACCAAGTGCTGATCTAGATACAGGAGATTCCCAGATAATTAAGCCATTATCCTAGTCCATGGAAAAACAAAGGATGTATAATGTGTTACATGTGAAGGCAATAACAGAAGTATATGTATGATACAGTGACTGCAGACAAGAAAGGGTAATTAAATAGCGGGGACGGGATTCAGGACCCAAAGTATTCTGATAAATAATGATCTAGAAGGAAAAACAGGAAGGGTCTAAGGCTTTTCTCTCACTAAAATAAGGATTTAGGACTGGGTGAATACCCATCTGAGACTTCTTCCTGCTGTCAACACGGGTTGTATAGGTCTTCTGCTAAGCCCTTGGATTCAGATGCAACGGGAGTCTCAGAAACAGGAAAAGAGGCTGTTTAAGTTTTTTTTTTTTTTTTTTTTCAGGGTTGAATAAATCAACAATGGGACGAGGAGCAATGGCCTTTGACAAGTCTTTGTGTCCAGCTCAAGTGCAAGGGAGCACGTTGCTTAAGTGGAGAACAATACACCTGCCGAAGGTCCATCCGGGAGGTGAGACACGGTGAGGGAGCACTTCTGGTCTTGGCGATGGGCACACTGAATTCTGCTCCACAGCAAGTTGAGCCATGGAGAGGATTCTACTGCAGCAGCTGAAAACGGATGATTAAGAGGCAGCATAAGTTGCATGGATCCTGTCCTAGTATTATGCTTTCTGAAGATAACGATGATGAACGAAATGACGAATGAGCTATGATATTTCTATAAAAACCCTCCTGTCCTCTCTAGCCTCCTTTTCTTCTCCTATTCTCTTTCCTGTCTCCAAATCCATTTCTCTAACTCTTTGATGATTCAAACCCCTTTTCCTATAAAGACAACCTGAAAATGTCCTCCACATCGACTCCGGAGCCACCTGAAGTCTGTCTCCCTTGCTAATGATGACGCCTATCCAGCTGACACAAGCCATTTTTACATGGAGTATTTGATGGTTCTGTGTTTTGTTCTGATGATTGTTAGCTCTTTTGGTTCATTGGTGTTGGAAATAAATCACATCTAACCTCTTTTGTACTAAAATTAACTGTCTCCTTGGACTGATTATCTTGCCCTTGGTCTCCGCAGAGTTGTACCCACAGGATCTTCAACGTGCCTGGCAGCCCAAAGGGTTCGCTGAAGTTACACATTGTGGGAAGAAAGGCTGGCTTTCCTAAGCTTCAGTCAAGAAGGCTTAGCTACTCCTAAAAACAGCAGAAGTGCTTCAGCAAAGTTCAGAAACAAAGCAGGAAAAGAGAGTCCCTCTCACATACATGTGCAGCAAAGGCTCTGGTGGGGCAGGAAACTAGAGTGTTTTCAACATGTTCATCTGTCTAGTTACCAAATGGGTTTACTTTTCTCAACAATATATTCTAATTCCCCCTTTGGAACTTGTCAGAAATATATATATATATATATATATATATATATATATATATATATATTTGCTGGTAAAATTATTTTCCTTGTAGAAGAAAGAGCATAATTCAAGCACAAAACAGAAAAAAGTCATAACTCTCATCATTTTAAAACCGGGTAAACAGATAGAGGCTTTGCCACAATTTAAGGCATAAACAAAGTTTCTTTTTCAGAGGGTGGCAAAAGCGGTCCATAAAAAGAGAAGACATAGTTTGATGGCCTCAACAGGGGAGGACACTTCCTTGACCACAGCAGGGGTGTCGAGTGGCAGGCAGCTCCTCCATCCATAATTTCAAATACTGACTCTAACGAAACCAACATGCACTGCTTACCTCCTGAAGTTGTCACCCTTGCTGTGGAGGCAAGGATGACCACACGAAGGCCTGAAATTTCTTTCCTCTCCATTTCCTATCCATTTGCATGTTCCACCAACCTCTCGGACTCCCCTCCCAACTCATTCTCTGGCATGTTCTGCATGTCCCTGATTCTAAATGTGGACTCTCAAATTGAATGCAGCATGATCAAAATCCCAGAACCATTAAAAAATTTTAAAACTTCTTTCTTCTCCTGATTTCTTGATTCCTATTAACAGCAGCACCATTCTGCTACACATTATGACCCTCTCCTGCTGAAAATTCCACCCATGCCTCCTTTTCAGTTCTTACGTGACAATGTTCCAATTGCTCCTTTATGATTCCACAGTTTAGGCAGATGTTACAAGGCCTCTCTCATAAGCTAGCCTCACACAATTGAAGGAATAGCTCAGCTCTACCCATGCCTAGTGTCTAGCTTATTGCTAACTCCCAAGTCTTTGTTCATGCTGTGCCCTTCATCTTGAATGCCTCATCCTTCTCTTCATGTATTTAAACCCTTCCAGCTTACCATTGTTTAGCTCAAGATCCAACTCATCTATAAAGCTTTGGGGGCCACTCAAGTCTGTGGTAGTCTCTCCCTCCTCCTCTGAGCCTCCATGGCAATTACAGTCAGCACTATTCCCTTGGCATTTATCATTTACTCTCTTGTATTACCATTAATCCAGCAGACATTTTTGAGCACTTACTATCTCTGCTATGACAGGCTCTGTGGTATTTGCTGATCATAAAAGGCTAATAAGAGACAAGAAGCATCAAGGAGAAGGGAAGATAGGCAGAACAAGCAGGTCCAAGGGAAGGAATCTTTCAAATAAAGGGGATGTGAAGATATCCTGAAGCATAGGAAGGAGAACCAGTTAAAGTTGTCTCTCAGCAACAAGCCCACCCTCTTATCCTCTAGCGGGCATAGAGTTGTGTCTTGGGAGGAGCAGGGGGAGGTGCAGAGAGGCTGGTTCTATGAATTGGAAACACTTCAAATAGATTTAGCTGCCACTGCCAGAAGGAACTTCCAGTGATGAAGTGAAGAAATATGGCTGGGGTGACACTCATGGGAACCACAAACAGACAGGAAGCCCACAGGAATCAACAGGTAGTAGACAGGAAGGAGCAAGCCCTTTCTTCCTCCTCCAGCCTTTGCCTTCCTCTTGCACTCCCTATTAACATGCTTCATGCTGTGCCTTCCAGTTAACAGGAAGTCAACTGGCAAAGCAAAAATGATGTTTACAGAGTCCCAGCCCAGCATCACAAAGTGGAGGATAAAAGGGTGGGCTTGGAGCTGAGAGATAACAACTTTAACCGGTTCTCTTTCCTATGGTGCAGGATATCTTCACATCCCTTTCATTTGAAAGATTCCTTCTCTTGGACCTGCTTGTTCTGCCCATCTTCCCTTCTCCTTTATGCTTCTTGTTTCTTATTAGCCTTTTATGATCAGAGTCTGTCATAGCAGACATAGTAAGTGCTCAAAAATGTCTGCTAGATTAATAGTAATATGCGTTCCTCCTCAGAGTCTGGATCCTAGCCTTTTTCTAATGCAGAGACATCAACATCAGCCAAATATCACCTTCTCTTTGGAGGTCTGACTTTCACCTCCATGGGATTCCACCTTTAAGCTTCTAAATTTTAATAATTCCAGTATATTCTCTTTCTTCTCTCAGCCCTACAGGTGATAAATGCTTCCTCCTTTCATGATATTTTATAGTCCCCTTTGTACTCTTTCAGTTACCTAGGTTACACTTTTTTACACTAAACTCTCTATTCAAGAACTGGTATGGTTTCTATTTCTTGATTGGACCCTGACTGATAATAGCAGCAAATAGTTTAGGGGCATAGATTAATATAATGCAAAGTGACATCACTGAAAAGCCAATAGATACATTAAATATTCAAACAATTTAGAAAAAAGGAATGAAAGGGAATGAGAGGAATAAAATTCAGAAGGGACAAATTAAATCCAGTTCTATCACTAATTACATTAAATGTTAATGGATTAAAATGCTCAATGAAAATGCAGAAATGATCAGAATTGATTTTTTTAAATGCAAGATCCTATAATATTTACTATATAAGAGACAATTTAAATATGATGGCACACATAGATTTAAAATAAATGGGTGAAAAAAGGATATATAATACAAATGGTAGGTATAGAAAGACTGGAGTGGTTATATTAATAACAGATAAAATAGGCTTCAAGGCAAAGAGTATATCAAAGGTAAACATGGACATTTTATAATGAATAAAGAGTAAATCCATAAGAAAGAGATAATCATAAATTTGTATGTGCATAACAGAGCTTAAAAATACATGAAGCAAAAAATGACAGAGTCAGAGGGAGAAATATGCAACTACAATCGTGGGAAACTAAACATAATTCTCTCAGCAATTAATAGAACTAAAAAAAAAATCACTATGTACATAGAGGGTCTGAATAATACTATCAACGTGACCTAATTGTTATTTATACAATGCATCATACAACAATCTATTTTCAAATGCAATTATATATTCACCAAGATAGCACATATGCTAGGTGATAAAACAAGTCCAAAAAATTTAAAAGAATTGAACACCATGATAGTAGCAGAGGATTAAACAACTGACATACAATTTCAACTCAGCCCAAGAAATTAATATAATAACAACATCAACAAAACCAATATTACCAACCACCCTTCCCACACAAAAATATTCACACCAAATACGTTACTCTGAATGCTCAGATTACCTGGGATAGAGTAGAATGTAGGATTAATGAGCAGATCACAAAAGCTTCTAGATGAAGAAAACTAGGCTCCTTATAAAGAAAGTGACCCAACTGACATCAGACTCATCAACAGCAATACTACATTTTTGAAGAATGGAGCAATGTCTTAAAACTTTAAGCGGCAATGACTTTCAATCTAGAATTCTATTCCCAGTCTGTCATTCATGTGGAGGAAGAATAAAGACATTTTAGATGTGCAAAAATTAAAACATTATAATTCTTTAGAAAGTTATCAGAAAGCTTTAGAAGGTTATCAGAAAGCATACTTCAACAAAAAAAGAATTAATCCAAAAAAGGAAAAAGAAAAAAAGAAAAGAAAAGAAAAGAAAAGAAAGAAAGAAAGAAAGAAAGAAAGAAAAACATATAAAATCAAGAAAACAAAGGGGCGCCTGGGTAGCTCAATCAGTTAAGCATCTGACTTTGGCTCAGGTAATGATCTCTCGGTTGGTGAGTTCAAGCCCCACGTCAGGCTCTGTGCTGACAGCTGGATCCTGGAGCCTGCTTCAGATTCTGTGTCTCCCTCTCTCTGCCCCTCTCATGCTCTGCCTCTCAATGATAAATAAACGTTAAAAACAATAAAAAAGAAAGAAACCAAAGAAAAAAGAGAGGGGTGCCTGGGTGACTCAGTCAGTTAAGTATTTGACTCTTGATCTTGGCTCAGGTCATGATCTCATGGTTGGTGAGTTTGAGCCCCATATTGGGCTCTGCACTGCAGTGTAGAGCCTGCTTGGGATTCTCTGTCTCCCTCTCTCTCTGCCCCTCCTCTGCACTTGCTCTCTCTCTCTCTCTCTTGCTCTCAAAATAAAAAAATAAACCTTAAAAAAAAGAATAAAATATTCAACAAAAAAAAAAAAAGGAAGAAAGAAAGAAAGAAAGAAAGAAAGAAAGAAAGAAAGAAAACAGACCAAAAGAGAGACAAAAACATCATATAATGACACCTGTGTCAGAAAGAAAAAAGTCCACATTGGAGCAAGAGAGGAAAGTTTCTGAGAGAAGTTGTCTAGAAAAATTAAAGCTGCTTTACTTGAGTCCGTACATAAAATGTGTTATTTATAGTAGAAGTATTGAAACATTTGGAAAATTAATCATAAGACTATAGAAAGAGACATAGGAAAAAAATGAAGCTGTTTTCATTTCCAAGAGAAATAAAGGGCAGGAAAAGGAAGGAAACACAGTTGTAATGCACTGCTTGGCCCATCATTGAACAATATTTGCATGTAGATAATGAAGAAATTAAAATGATTTTATTTAAACAAATATGTGGAGGGAAAAAAAAGAGTTAAGTTTTTCTCTACTATGGCAAAAATACGGTAAAATATTTCTAAAATTTATCAGTCAAGAAATAAGCATATTATTTAGATTAAATGAGTTAATAGCACTTGGAACAGTGACTGTTACATGGGAAGCACTGTTGGCTATTATTAGAAATATGAAGTTAAATATCAGGGGGAAAAGAGAAAAGAATTGACAGTGGTTGTCCCATGGGCATAGTATTCAGAATGAGAAGTAAAACTATTCTGGTTCATTAGAAGCTTTTTAGTACTACATGACTTTTAAAATAATATACATGTATTGCTTTTATAAAATAAAAATTAATAATAAAACAGCTATATTATAGAATAAAATATAAACATAAAAATGTGAAGGCATTGAAAGTAAGGAAGTAAAAGGTAATTTATAAGTACGGGGAATGTAAATTTTAAGAAACAAAGGGTGCATTGTAAAAACAAAAACAAAAAACCATATTAAGCTCTTTCATACATTTTTGAGTTAAAAATAAAAGAATTTTTAACAAATCAGTCATTCTCAAAAACAAGAAATCTATTCCACAAACGAACAAATGAGACAAAATAAAAAACCAGAGATGGAGAGGCCTCCCTAAAAAGAGGTACTGAAAACAAGAGAAACAGATGGGGAACCAGGGTGTTACGTGAAAGCTGAAGGTGGATATCCAAGGCCCAGCATGGGCACAAGTCACCCATATGAAGCTAGAAGTCAGGGCGGTGCTTTATAGTCATCAACAGCGGACAAAATATCTCCATTTAGCAGCCCAAGACGACTGCAATAAAGAAGTCTCCTGCCCATAAACAGGAGTAAGCTCTGTCTTAGAACTAGGACCCCACCCTGCACTGCATTCAGGGAAAAGACCTAGAATTGCACCATCTCTGCAGGGTGATAGACCCCACCAAGCCACAAAATGTGAACTTCGGTCAGAAATAAACTGTAAGTCTGGGGCAGAGGCAACCATGAAACCTTCCCATAAGGAGGGCATCAGGTCATAGGAAAATTTAAAAAATTAGTTAACAAAGAGAATTAAAAAGTGTATTGTTTAAAATGCACATCAAGGAGAGAGAGCCAAAAAACCAGAGAATTGGAGAACTTAAACCCAACGAAATAGCGATATTCAAGCAACACAAAAATGACATTAAAATGAGCAGAATTTTAAATCTTCAAAAAGATAAAAGAAGGAATGATATCCATGAAAAAAGACCAGGAAATAATAACATTTTTTAAGTTTATTCATTTATTTTGAGAGAGACAGAGACAGCACGAGTGGGAGGAGGGCAGAGAGAGAGGGAGAGGGAGAGGGAGAGAGAGAGAAAATCCCAAGCCGGCTCCACGCTGCCAGTGCAGAGCCCAGAGCAGGGCTCAAACCCACGAAGCCACAAGATCACGACGTGAGCCCAAACCAAGAGTCAGGTGCTTAACTGACTGAGCCACCCAGGCACCCCAATAATAAAACTTAAAAAACTTGAAAAGTAAAAATATTTATGGGGGGCACCTGGGTGGCTCAGTCGGTTAAGTGGCTGACTTCAGCTCAGGTCATGATCTCACAGTTTGTGGGTTCCAGCCTTGCACCAGGCCCTGTGCTGACAGCTTGGAGCCTGGAGTCTGCTTCGGATTCTGTGTCTCCTTCTCTCTCTGCCTCTCGCCAGCTCGCTGTCTCCCTCTCTCTTAAAAATAAATAAACATTAAAAAATTTTTAAAAATATTTATGAAATAAAAAATGTATAGGTTAAAAAGTTGAGTCACAGGTGAACCAGTAGAACACTTGAAGTAATTACCCAAAAAGCTATCCAAAAAGATAAAAATCTGGAGAAGGAAAGGAAAATTTAAGAGACATAGAGCATAGAGAAATGATTAAAATGTTCTAACATGTATCTCAGAGGAGTAGTTTTACAAGATAGCCTAGAGAGAATGTCGGGGGTGGGGGTAGCAGAGAGAGGGGAGAGCACAGAGAGACAGTAACTGGGAATCTTCCAGAAGTGAAGAGAGTCATGAGTTCTGAGAACTGACAGAGTCCACCAAGTGCCAAGAAGGGCAAAGTTTTAAAAATTGGCACCTAGGGGTGCCTGGGTGGTTCAGTCGGTTAAGCGTCTGTTGATTTCAGCTCAGGTCATAATCTCACAGTTGTGAGATCGAGTCCCACATCAGGCTCCACACTGATCTTGGAACCTGTTTAAGACTGTCTTTTGAAGGGATTCCTGGCTGGCTTATTAGCTGAGGTCATGATCTCAAATGTCATGAATTCAAGCCCCACATTGGGCTCTCTGCTGTCAATGTGGAGCCTGCTTTGGATCCTCTGTCCAACCCCCCCCCCCCCCGTACCTCCCCAGTTCACGCTCTCTCTCTCAAAAATGAATACAAATATTAATATATATATATATATATCCTCTCTCCTTCTGCCCCCCCCACCAAATCCCCACCCAAATACATCATAGTGCAAGTGAATAATATCAAAACTAAAGAAAGTTTTAAAAAGAGAAACAGCCTATAAAAGAATGACAATCATGTTGACAGCAGACTTGTCATTAGCAGCAATGACTATAAGACACTTATGGAATAACTTTCAAAGTGGCAATGAAGCTACTGTGCATCTGGAATTCTATAAAAACTACCATTCAACAGGTGGGGTTCAAAAAATTATTGACCACAAGCTCTTTCTTAAAACAAAACAAAAAAGCAACTACTAAAAGATGTATTTGGTAAGTGAAAAAAATTAACTATGAAGGAAGAAGCAAAGGTGTGGAAAAATTCGGTAAAACGTGTTAGTAAATCTAAATAGGTATTGATTATAGATAATAATACCAATAATTCCTGTGCTTATAAACAAAGTATAATTCCAATACCAGATAATTCTAATATAGGATCAATGGAAACTTATTCAGATGAAAGTTAAAGCTTCTGGGAGGAGAATAATAGAGACACTGATTAACTATAAGCTTGGCTGGGAAAAAAATGCATATTTAAATATATGTGCTAAAGTCTAAGAACATTCATTAAAAGGATAGAAACAGTAAGTGTAAGTTCTAAACCAGTAGAAGAAAAAAGAAGAAAGAAATTTCAACCAATCCACACAACAAGAAAGGAGGAAAACATAAAGATATTAAAAAAAAAAGCATAGTAAATAGAAAACATAAAGTAGCAGAAATATGTCTTAATAAATGTAGATAATTTGCAATTATATTTTTAAAAAGAAACCAGTCTCTCTGAGTCTCTGAGACTCTCTGGGTCTCTCTGAGATGAGGTAAAACTAGTAAGAGATACAGTTGAAAACAGGTTGCACTTCTGGCTAGAGAGCCTCTATTTTCTTACTAAAATGTAATAAAGGGAGGTGGGGGGAGCAGGATAGGATTGACAACTTGAGGTGCTGCAGTCATCTCGTAAAAGCTTTTGGTTCAAAAATAATAGAAATCCATTGAAGGAAACTCAAGTTAAAGGCAGTCTATTTAAATGATACAGGAACAAACTGTCAAAAGAAAATCTGATTGGCAATGTTCAACAGACTGCCCAGTAGGATTCGATACCAGGTGTTCACCCTTTCTCCAACATTTGTGTCAAGGTGAGGGTGGGGGTGGGGTATGCACATGCCAAAAACTACAGCCATCTAAAGGACAGCTCCTAGGTTCAAGCCCTGCGTCCAGCTCTGTGCTGACGGCTGGGAGCCTGGAGCCTGCTACAGATTCTGTGTCTCCCTCTCTCTCTGCCCTTCCCCCACTCACACTCTGTCTCTCTGTCTCTCAGAGACATATTTAATAGATAACATTTAATAAATAAACACTAAAAGCATGTTTTTAAAGGACAGCTCCTAGGGCGTGTTAGGCATGCCCACCAAACCTGTCTCCTACAAACAGGTATGGCCCAGTGTGTCAGGAAGGAATGGGAAAGCAAGTCTAGGAGACATGAGAAAAAGGCCACTACTGAGGGCTCAACTTCAAACCAGACACTGTAAGCAATAAGTGGAATTATTAGTCAAGGCTGTTCCATTTTCTCCAGTGGAAGGAATGGAAGAGGTTGGAGGTTGGGAGTAGAAGGGGGCTTAGCAAGAGTGGTAAAAGAAATTCCACAGGATCCTGACTAGATAGAGGGGAATAAAAAACTTAGGACTGGGAGGGTAGAATGTTTTAAGTAATGGATGTCTCACTGATGGCTCGAGGGAGGGGACAAGGTAGAGGGTTAAGAGATGGCCACTAGGAAGAAGAATGTCACAGTTGGAGGTTTCAAAGGCCTCCAAGGGTTCCAAAGGTTCTGCAGGTAACAAGAGACAAAGGTTGTCCAGGTGGAATAGAGTGATAAGTATCAGAGCAGAGGAAGCCAAAGAGCTGTTTGTCATAGGTGCTGACAGGAGACCAGGTGAAAAGGACTCTGAGAGCAGGCTGCTGGGGTGCCCAGCGAACCTGAGAGGTGCGAGGGAGACAATGTGATCAGAGCCCACAGAAGTGGTGAGGAGAACCAGGGCACTGACTCAAACCTGATTCCTGAGCCCAGATCTATCAATGGCTCTCATCACTCTGAAAGTGATGAGATTGTGAAATTCTAAGTGGTAAAATTCTAAGCCCTCAGCATTTATAAGACCTTCACGATGCTTCATTTCCACCTCATCTCCCACCCTTTCCCTCAGGTTTGTCACTCTTCTACTGAACTGCTTTCTTCCACCTGCGCATGTGGATTCTTCAACATGGAATTTCCTTTCCCTACTCCTTTACCCAGCAGACTGCTGTTCAGTTTTCAGAGCTAAGCCCAAGTCATCTCCTCTGGAAAGCCTTCTCCAAGGGAGTTCCCAGTCTGAAGTGAATGTCTCCCCCACCCACCCTGCGCTCCTTGCCCTCTGGGTGCCCCTGTCACAGCACTCACCTCATCACAGCAGTTTCTAACAGGTGTGGCTGCATCCTGCCTATTTTGGTGTCCCCAATACCTAGTGGGGTCCCTGGTACATAATAGATTCTTAATGCATACTTTTTAAGTGTATGTATGATTCAGGAAGTTTGGGAGAAGTAGTTTCATCACAATTAAGGTGAGGAAATCAAAGAAACAATAAATATCAACAATGTCTCCAAGTGACATTCAATAAAATGAAGAATCAATACGGTGCAGGGCCAGCAGTGAGGAGGGGAGTGAGCAGAAGAAGTGAGGGCTGCTGGAAAGGAGATCACATTGACTAATGAGATAGAGATGAGACAATATGGAAGAGAGCTCCCTAGATTTCTTTGTACCATGCATGTGATTCTGGGTCACAAGGACAAGAGAGAGAGAAGCTGAGAAGCCAACCAACATTTGGCTGTCCACTATGCATAATCTCATGTCATCTGCACGCTAGACCTCTAAGATGGATATTGACATCTGCATTTTAGTGGAAAGCCAGCAACAATGTTCACCATGGAGTTTAAGTGGAAAGTCATGATAAGTCCGTGGCATTTCCTTCCCAGGTGTAGTGAGATCAGATGATTATGTCAGCCTTGAGCTTCCTTGAGCAGGAAGTTCATACAAAGTCCTCCAAAGGCAAACGGCCCTGCCTTTTGGGTCTTCATATGTCCTATAGCACCAAGTATGTGCTAGAGACTTGTTAGGACTCAATACGTATTTGGTGATTGAGTGAATGAATGAACGAATGAGTCTGTGAATGGATGAAAGCTGAACTGCACTAAGTATACGTACTTGGCATGCATTATTATTTTATTTAACCCTCATGACATCCATAATTATCCTCCATTTTACAGGTGATTAAACTGAGGCTTAAGAAAGTTTAAGAGGGGCGCCTGGGTGGCTCAGTCGGTTGAGCGTCCGACTTTGGCTCAGGTCATGATCTTGCGGTCCGTGAGTTCAAGCCCCGTGTCGGGCTCTGTGCTGACAGCTCAGAGCCTGGAGCCTGTTTCAGATTTCTGTGTCTCCCTCTCTCTCTGACCCTCCCCCGTTCATGCTCTCTCTCTGTCTCAAAAATAAATAAATGTAAAAAAAAAAAAAGAAAGTTTAAGAAATTTACCCAAGGTCGCACAGCTTATAAGTGACAGAGCAAAAATTTCCCTAGGTCTTTCTGCCTCAGAACCCGGGCTCTTAACTACTCTGCTACATTGCCTCTCAATGAATGGATTCCTTTGAATTAATGGATTTCTCTGGAGATCTCAGCTTCCCCATATGAAGATAGATGGTCCCTGATGTTCCAGCACTATTAAAAAAAAAAAAAAAAAAAAAAGCAGAAAACATTGGGAGTTGAGGGTGATTAGTTCAAAATGGAGAAAATCTAAAAATACATTGGCTTTACTTTTCGATATTTGTCCGACAGGGGTGGGACAACCTTAATTAGTGTAATAGGACAATAGGAATTAAATTGGCTTCATCACAAGACTTTTACGGGATGACACTGATGGTATTACTATCCAACTTCAAAGATTTGGAAAGATGTTCCTGCTAACACTGGAGAATAGAAACCTGTTTTTCATCAACTAGGCTGGCCTGACAAATTAAGTCTGTGGAGTCATTAGATTAAGATAAGAGCTTATCTCCTAGGCTGACATTTATTCAGAGGTTTTTATACTGCTCAGCTAGTAATTAGTGCTGTTGAATTTTTAACACTGCTTTGTCCAGTCATTCAAAAATTTTAGAGGTGTGTTTGCATCTCCCGTGTGTGTTTTTGGTTATTAAAAATAGAAGAGGAATGCAAGTGAATTACTTTAGAAGGCCTGAATAATTCTTCCAAAAGTTATTCTGTGGAGAAACATGCAGCTTAATGACTTATTTGCAGAAGAAGGGAGCAGTTCTCCCAAATTGATAAATGCAGAATAAGGAGTTGCCTTTTACTCCAGGATCTATAATTTATTTCAAGGCATACATATTATAAGTTTATTATGTTCTAGTGGAATCATTAAAATTATGATCACATGCAATAATGGTTTCCTGCTGCTTCGCACCCCCAATTCAGCAAACATACCATACATTCAGGGAACAGCTCAACGTTGTGGTTTTTCTAGTTTCTTTCCTATGGTCGATCTGACTGTGAAAGTTATTTTTCCAGTTTTCTTGTAGTTATAATAACAACTTGATTGCTTTAGAACAAGCTAATACACTAAGCCCGCACAAGCTTCCCGACAGTCTGTCAAACAACCAATGCACACATTTTTAAATGTTTGGTTTGCAAAATTCCAAGTTCTCTGTCGAAATACTAATTAGTAATCAGATGGATAAGACCCCTGGTTTGAAACAAGTTCACCACTTGGTTAAAGTTGCATCCTGTTACCATCACATCATTTATTTTGTCCTAAGTGGAGACATCTCAACGTTCAACATATTGTATTTGCCACTTTTCAAAAACTGTGGCGGAGAGAATCCCACAGGGACAAGAAGAAGTGTTTGATGGTACTTTTTCATCTTAACACCACCCAAAAGGAAGCCTCAAAGAAAACCCTGCATATTTCAGAGATCCCCTTTGGAAGATGAGTTCTCTTTCATTAAAATGTGGCCCGAGTGATTTTGTAGTGAACAAATTTAAGTCAAGTCTCTTGCTAATCAGCCCCCGGGCGCGGTGGGTACAGCACTTGTCATCCGAACCCACTGCCAGAGGCGAACGGCCTCGGAAAGCATTTGCAAGTCTTCACATCTGTTATGGAACACACTCATCTTTGCAACACTCCGGGTAAATTCGACTACACTCTTGAAATCCCGGGAATGTACTGTAGTGAAACGTTTGCCACTTCAACAAGCCATTGGGCCTCAGTTTCCTTAACTGAAAAATACAAGTTTGCTCAGGATAATCTTTAAAGAGACCTGCCAGGGTCCTGAATCTCAGACCTGTGATCTGACTCAAGGTGGAAGAATCCTGAGAGGACAGAGAAAATTATGAGAGAAGAAGACACCACTGAGTTGAGATTCATCTGAGGAAACTGTAGAATTAAGTTCAAAACAGTAATACAGAAACTCCTAAATTATGCGATTAGACTTTGGTGTAGGAGAGTCACAGTCGATCTGTTGAATACATGAATGAATGAGTGAACAAGTGAATTGACTGAGGAGTAGCATGGGATATTGGGATTTGGAGTCAGACACAGCTGGGTTCACTTCCTACCTCTGCCATGTACTTGCTTTGTGCCCTTGGAAAATACTTAAACCTCTCTGAATCTGCTTCCTCATTAGTAAATCAAACATAATAACCAGCCCGTAAAGCCGTTGGTAGAATGAATAAAAACCCCCAAGATAGGTGCTCAAAACACATTTGTTCTCCTTTCTTCCCCTCACCCCAGGCTTTTTTTGTTTTTGCTTTTTGTCTTTTATATTCTCTGGTCCCACATACAGTAAGTTGTAAACACATTACCATCCGGCTTCCAAATTCATGTATTCTCAACTACCACTCGTACATTTGGCATGCATTATTATTATCTTTAATGTGTAATGACAAAAGAAGAGGAGAAGAAGGCATGAAGCTTCCCTTCCAGCTCCCCATGGGTAATCAGGCCAGGGGAAGGTAGGCGGCATTCAGTGTGTTTACAAGGTACTCCATCTCAGTCCTCAGCCTTCGTTAACTCATCCACCCCCACCCCCAGCTTGCCGAAGAGCAACATGTAATTAGAGCACTAACGAGGTCATTTAGCAGAAACCATGGGTAGGGAGTAATGAATGTGCTATCAGGCTCGGAGAACAGCTTGGGCAAGAATCCAAACAGTCCATGTTCAACTCTGATGAGCCGACCTAAACTTGGAAAACAGAGCTTGGAAAAAGGTTAATAATAGGACATCAAAAATGAAAGCCCCCCCCCCCCCACCTTCTAGAGAGACCCAGAGCAATATTTTGAGCACAACCCTTCAGGAGCCGGGCCTGCGGGTAGTGGGCTTGGATGGAGGAGAAGCCAGGGGGGCACCCGGGACTTGGCAACATGGCCTGGGTGCATCAGGGCCATTACTGGGGGGATCTGTACTAGACAAAACATGGAAGGGACTTCGGAGGTCATCTAATTCCATGTCTCCATTTTACAGATGAGTTTGGAGTGCTCCAGAGAGCTGCATGGGCTTCACCAGCCAATCAGAAATGGACCCAGACTTAGTACCAAGGCCTCCAGATGGGCAGGGCAGTGTTTGGTTCACTAGTCTGCTGTGTCCTTGCCTCTGAGGGTGACATTCAGGAGACCATTTGGAGAGTGTACAATGATACTTTACGTGGGGCCGGTTTTACTTGGACCACTTCAGGAGTAATTAAGTCCCAGAAGAATAAACCATCCATTCACCGTTTGCATTTGGAATTAGCACTCCTAATTGAGTCGCAACCACTAACATCGCTGTAGCTTTCAACTTTATAGAAAAGGAAGTGGAGGAAGACAAACCCAAAGAAGCCAAATACCTCCAAATCCTTCCTTCGTCCACAGATTCCCAAGCTAGAAATGTGCCCACCCTTCACTGTGCCTCTCAGCTCCCGGAGCGGGGAGGGGAAGGTCTTGTCCTCATCTCCGCAAACACCAAGCACTGCCGGGAGGCAGGTTAAATACCGGGCCACAAACTCTACTACTCTTTTCTTTACAGGTTATAGCTGTTGTTGAAGTGGACTTTAAAAATTACTACAAAAGCATTTTGCCAGTGTGTTTTTCCCCCCAATTAATAGACATTAAAAGTACAACCGTGATCATGTGGAGGGGTCCGTGAAGGGTTTTTTTGTTTGTTTATTTGTTTGCTTGTTTGTTTTTTAAGATTAAAAAAAAGGATTTTTCATAGTCACAAAGGTAGGGACACTTCTGTTTCAGATATTTAAAACATATCCATATCTATTGCTGTTTTTCACAGCATCATTTTTAAAAACATGTTCTAAACATTCTAAGTACAGAAAAAAAAGAACTTAGTCACTACCAATACTTAAAGTGTTAAGTACAAAAGTATTAACGTTCACAGGATGGATTTTGTTCCAAGGCTTATTTTCATTTCAGCAAGTGTTTATTAAGCAAGTACTACATGTACAGCACTACAAAGCAGTTCGGGAAAAACAAGACAGAACGGACAGTCTCTGTCTCGAGGAACCTACTGTTGATTTGGGCAGGCCCAACATACCTACAAAGATAATGGAGAACAGTTCATTATAAGAAAACATATGACAAATCCTAGAAGTTTCTTACCTCTCATTAAATATATTTGTGTCTTTCATTTAAAATGGTAACCGAAGGGGTGCCTGGGCGGCTCAGTCGGTGAAGCATCCGACTTCGGCTCAGGTCATGAGCTCGTGTTTCATGGGTTTGAGCCCCGCATCGGGCTCTGTGCTGACAGCTCAGAGCTTGGAGCCTGCTTTGGACTCTGTGTCTCCGCCTCTCTCTGACCCTCCCCTGCTTGTGCTCTCTCTCTGTCTCTCAGAAAATGAATAAATGTTAAAAAATTTTTTTTAAATGGTAACTGAAGAAAGTGGCTTTGGAGAGGCCTTTGGAACCAGGAGGCATTTATTTGCTCTTTTGATCATGTGTAGTGCCTCTCCGGGATCGCTATTCTGGTAACAGCCCCTCCATACAACTGGGTGTTCCCAGGAATTACACCCCAGGAGTCAAGTTTTTGCCAAGGGTTCTATTCCTATTTCCTGGGCATTTTATATTGCTCATACCCAGATCCCACACACATGCCCCCTTTGTCCTCCCAGAGCCAATAGGAAGCAGGGAGAAAATCTGCCTGACAGGGGGATGGTAAGTGTCAGTAGTATGGTACCATGCCAAAAATAATGTGAGGGCGATAACCGTGCCTCGGGGCTGGGGGCCCGGGTGGGCCGATCTCATGCCCTTAACATAGTCTTCCTTGTTTGACTTTGAAAACAATGTTGTGATAAGAGAAAGCTCTTCAAAGCTCTAGAGTATCAACTAATTCAGGTCTCCTTATAAAACAGTATAGAACAAAGATTCATGGCCACGGCTGCTTCCCAGTTGTCTAACACTAAGGATTTAATGAGAAGTTTGCCTCCCCTAATTGCAGGAGAACCAGGTCAGAATCTGATGATGCTCTGGTGGTATGAGAGATAGCTTGCTGGATTGGAATCCAAACCCTGGCGATAGGTAGCCCCCGGTTCAAATTCTCACTTTGGAACTTCAGAGCTGTGTGACCTTAAGTAAGTGGCTTACCCTCTCTGAACTCCGTTTTCCTTACTGAAAATTAAGACGCTAATGATATCTTCTGGAGAGGATTACTATGAAGATTAAATGTGACAAAAGATGTCAAGACGCCTGACGCATAGTTGGTGCTCCATGAATCTTCGTCATGGTGTTTTCAGAGCAAAATTCCAAAACTTTCTTCTTCAGAAGGGAAAAATAAAACAAGCCACCTCGTCAGGATGCAACAGCTGGCGCCAGCAACAAACGTAACCACATCAGGGGAGAGTGCCGCCCATCCTCAGAGTCAAATGTACTTTATGGAGATAGCAATTTGCATCTTGTCAAATGTTCCCTAACATTTTGCAAAAATCCCCAAATGTCAAATTAGTGAGTAATCTGTACAGTACTGCAGATCTTGTTATCCTCTGCCTGATTCATAACATATTTTGGGTGTCCCAGACACCAGTCCATGTAAATGTTAGTAAATAAGGAAAATCACATCTCCCCTCAGAAGGCTCTGAAATCAGAACCAGCTTCCACTTGCAAAGAAAGAATATAAACCTTGAAGGCCAGAGAGTGACACGTATTTCTTAGGGCTGATTAAGCTGTCACCAGTAACTACATACCTGGCATTGACCATATGCCCCGTCCCGAGACAGGCCGGAGGTGGGGGCAGGGTGCAGGCATGGGGCTGCAAATCTCAACCGCTTACTACATACTGGCCAGTTGGCTTCATCTACGTTGTCTTACTTGACCTTCTAAAAATTCCTTTGTATTTATTTAGCAAGTACTAAAATCGTGCTTGCTGAGTGTGTATGCTTCCCTGAGGGCCCACTTCTTGGGCGAGTACCTCCATACAAGTGCGTTATAAATGCTTTACAACCTTCATCACAATCCAATGAGAAAGGCAGCATGCCACCATTATCCCCATTTCACAGGTTAGGAAACTGAGGCTTGGGAGGTCAAGTAGCTTTCCTAAGGCCACATAGTGAGTGACAGAGTTAAGGTAGAAATCCAGACAGTCTGGCTCCAGAATCTATACTCTTAGTAATTAAACAACGGCCTCACAAGGTGGGCACAATGAAAATCCCCATTTTACAGACAAAGAAACTGAGGCTCTAGGAGGTAAAGGACCACCACCAGGATATCCTACAGCTACCGGGTGGTGATAGAGCTGGGGTGTAAAATGAGGTCTCGCTGTATAACCCTATCCCAAACCAATAGGTTATAACCCATACCGAGGCTAAGAAAAATGTCTTACCTGAAGTAGTTTCTACTTTTGCTGGCCAGGCGTCGAAAAAGATAGAGACTGAAAAAGATGGTGACCCTAAGCAACAAATGCCAAAAAAGCTCCACCCTTACAGGTTCATTAATATTACAATAAATTAGTAGTCTTGGCTCTTAACTCCTGAGTCAGGGACGCGATTCTCAAAATGGGGCTGAGGCTGTCCTGAAAAATGCCTCTCTGTTTTGTTTTTGGTTTTTTTCACTTTCCCTGACTTGGAGAAAATTGATACGAACCCAAGTTGCTGAAGCTGCAGGATGTATATTTATATGCTTTCTTTATAATGTGTGCCTAAACCTTGTTTTTTTCACTCTGTTAACTTTTCAAAAACTATTAAGAAGAAGAGCAACAAGATGCTGGTAGGGGGCAGGAGAGGGAGGGAAGGAGGGGGCTGGCAGATTATACGCCAAGCACAGTGAATTTCAGGAGAGATTTTTCTATCCTGCTTCGGGCTACTCTTTGTCTCTCGGGAGCCTGGCACAGACAGGTGCTCAGTGACCGCTGGCCTGAAGTTTTGTAGACGACAGAATCTCGGTTTTATCCGCTGCTGTTAGATGAAGACTCTAACGAAGATTCTTGAAGGGGACTGGAGTTAGTAGCTGGAAGATTCTAGGAGCTAGGTAGATTTAACCTGCACATTCTTGCACATCAAGCACAAATGTTGGAAAAATCTTGCTCATTGTTATCCCCTTCAAGGAAGGGCCCCTACTAGGGTACCTGGGTGGCTCAGTCAGTGAAGCAGTTAAGCGGCTGACTTTTGCTCAGCTCATGATCTCTCATGGCTTATGAGTTCCAGCCCTGTGTTCAGCTCTGTGCTGACAGCTTGGAGCCTGCTTTGGATTCCGTGTCTCCCTCTCTCTCTGCCCCTCCCCTGCTCGCACTTTGTCTCCCTGCTCGCACTTTTTTAATTTAATAAAAAAGGGGGGGCCCCTACTTTCTTGCCCCATCTCCCCATTCAGTGTCCAGTAACACTGGCTGCAGTCTGGCAGCATTGACCGAAGACAGACCAAAAGAGATTGCTTCACTTTGGGTCTCTGAACCCCCTCCTCATCCCTGGTCCTCGGCATGAAGGCCAGAGAGCTCTGTGTTGCATCTAGCCAGCTCCCCTGCACCCTTCTGGACTCCACACTTAGCTCCCCAACACACAGTTCATCTCCAAGCTCTATTGTTCCTATTGTTCAGCCACCCTCAAATCAAAGTAAGTTCTTCCATTCCCACTGCCCCTGTACTGCTCTAGTCACCAACGTCTCTTCCCCAGCTCCTGCCGCAATGCTAGCTTGTCTTTTCCGCTGCCAGTCCCGCCCGCTTTAATCACCATCCACGTAGCAGCTAAAGCAGAAATCTGATTGTGTCATCAGAAACTCTTTGCCCTCAGGACTAAGTCCAATCTCCTCAGCTTGGTTGACCAGGCTTTTGTGTGATCTGGAATGCTCCATTCCTACTCAGTGCTGCAGGTCCTTAAACACAAGCTCTGCTTCCTCAGCACCTCCTATTTCCCATGCCTTGCGCAGCTCTTGCTTAAGCTGTTGCCTCGTCTTCTGGGTCCACACCTCCTCCCTCTGCAGCCCGGTGGCCTGACCTCATGCCGTAGCCAGTGTGATCACTGCGTGCTGAAACCCTCTCTTACAAAACAAATAAAGAAACATCAAATGGATGAGTGACACGGATGATCTTTTAAAAAAATAAATCAGACCACATCGTCCCACTCCTCAAAACTCGAATTTGCACTTGGGATAAAGGTGAAACACCTCACTGTCTACAAGGCCCTACTGAATCTAGCCCCTGCCTACCCCTCCAGTGTACTCCCATACACTGCTCTCTCTTGTTCACTCTGTTCCAGCCACAGTGACCTTTCTCTTCCCCAAAGCACACGCGTGTTGTTCCAGCCACAGGGCCTTTGCTCTTGCTGTGGCCTCTGTCTGGAACACTCTTCTATCAACCCTACATATTGCTCAGGTTTCAGTCCAAGTCACCTCGTCAGAGAATCCTTCCCTGACCACTAACCAAAGTAACACCTCAGATAACTTCTGTCACCTTTGTAAAAAGTATTGTTATCTAAAATTATCTTGTTCCTTCTTTACCAAGCTGTTTACTCTGTCTCCTGAACTCAAACTTAAGCTCCTTAAGAGCAGGACTCTTCCTATATTATTCTCAGCTGTTCCTCCAGTGCCTAGAAAAGTGTTTGACAT